>NC_040914.2:44613383-45213383 GCF_004126475.2 Phyllostomus discolor
CGCGTCTGCGGGGACGGCGCGGCCGGGCGACGGCGCGAGGCTCCGGCTCCGGGGGGACCGGAGGGGCCCTGACCCCGGCCGGAGACCTGACTCTGCCGTCGGTGGGCGGACCGCAAAGCCTGCGGCCTGTGTGAGCTGCGGGCGGCTGAGGAGGAGCGGCCACGGGCCGGGCCACGGGGAGAGCCGCCGCCCCACTCCACTGCGCTGCCGGAGGGGGACGGCGCACACTGGGCCTCCGGCATGGGCAGGTGCGTGGGGCTCGGGCAGCGTGGCGCTGGAGGGGCCGACCGAGGGCAGGGGGACATGCCGGGGTCAGCGACAGGCGGTGCCACAGGGGGCGGGCAGGGGGGTCTTCAGGCTGGTCGGCAGCAGCGCCCAGCGCCCTCCTCGGCTCTGACACCGCGGGTCCAAAGGCCAGGCCAGGCCTCAGCCACGAGATCGGCCCCGTGTGACACAGTTTCTGAGCGTCTACCCAGCGCCTGGCTTTCCGCTCCGGGTCAGGGACTCGGCCGAGCGGGAGGCCGGCTCCTCCTGGCGGGAGTTCACGGCTGGCGGGGGCAGGACCATCGCGGTGCCATATGGTTAGCGTTAGGGCCGGGAGGGGCGTGGGGCCAGGCCGGGCGCCAGAGTCCGGAGGACCCGGCCGGGAGGGGACGCTTCCTGGCAGGGGCCGTGGTGTGCGGCAAAGTGGTTTTTAATAGGAACAGGATCGTTCCGGCCGTGTGAGCGGATTCCAACAGCTCCCCGGTGGGGTCCGCCAGCCCGCTGTGCCCTTCATTAGGTCACCCCCACTTTGGAGGCACCCTCACGCGGGATGGAGACACATTTTTTCCTGCACTCGGCCAAACGCAGGCGGAGGGGGAAAAAAATCACCGCTTTCCGCTGCGAGCAATTGAGGCCACTGGCTCAGCGAGCCCTCCCCAACGGCCTCCCTGAGGGACCGTAATCAGTTCTGGGTAAGGAAAAAGAAAGAAAGAAAAAAAAGAAAAGGCCTCTTTGGCCAAACACATTTGGGAAGCGTACTGTAAACAAGAATGGAGAGATTTCGTCACCGTGGGCCTCTGCAGAGAGCTGAACCTTCGACTTGGGACAGGGTTCTCTGAGAATCCAGGGGAGCCCAGACGGCGGAGCCCCCAAAGGTGCTCTGGCTCAAAGGGGCCAGGAGAGACCCCCTGGGGAGGTGCCTGTCCCCACAGGTCACCGTCTGAAGGAAACGGCCCCGGGCAGGGGGAGTGGTGGCCCTGCCCCCAGGGGGCCCGACCGTCGACTTCAGAGCGACGGTGGCTGGAGATCAGCGCCCAGTGGGGGCAAGTCACGGGCGAGCCCCCCTCGATCTCCCACCCCACAAGCAGGGTCTGTGGCGGAGCGAGGGTGCGTCCTGCCTGGCTCCCTGCGTCCCCAGCCGCCCCCGCCCTGCCCCGCCCCCAGCACTGACAGGTGAGTGTCACCGCGCTCGGTGACAGTGAGGCAGCCTGAGAGGTCTCACGAGAGCCCATGGGACCGACGACCGAACCACCCGTGACTCTCAGCGGGGGACGACCCCCGGCGACCTCTGGGCCACGTGGGGAGAGAACCAGACGCACACAGCGAGGATGCCCGGCCGGAGCGTGGGGGCCGGCTCCCACTCACCCCCCACCCCCACCCCGTGAGTGCGTGCCGCTGTCCCCCCCCCCACAATCCAGGGCTGGGCCACCACCTGCACACCCGCCTGCCTCTCCCCGTGCACCCCGAGCCCCCCCCCAGGCAGGATCCCCGAGGCCCGGCGACGCCCCCGAACAGGGCCCAGAAGCGGCTGCCACAGGAAACGCCAGGACGGCTTTGCCCGGCCTGAGGACGAGGAGGCCAGAAGGCCCTGCCCACCCACCACTGCCCACTCCGAGAGTGAAGGCTGCGGCTCTGGTGTGTCACCGGGCGTCTCAGCGAGGCCCCGGGCAGGACACCAGGCCTGCCGCGGGCACATGACTCGGGCTCAGGGTCAGAGACAGCCGGGCTCCGGCCACCGGACGGACAAGCGGCTTCTGGAGATTTCCGCGTGAGGGGAAGACACACGCAGCGTGTCTGACGGCCCCGGGAAGAGCAGGGCCCCTCGGGACGAGGTCACGGCAGGGTCTCACCGTCCGGGGAACGGGGCGCGCTGGCCGGGCCACCACGGACCCCAGCCCAGACCCCGCCACAGGGCGCGCCGAGGCCACGGCGTCCTGCAGGTGGGGCAGCAGAGGGGACAGAAGCACCCGCCTCCCCGTGAGAAAGCTCCCGGGCGCCCACGACCCAGAGCGCCCTGGCGGGAGGGCCGACGCCTCGGCTCCGCTCCCTCCCCGGGGTCAGACGCCGGCTCTCCCGCGCCGACCCACCGAGGGGTACCCGGAGACGCCCGCCGGCTGTCAGGGGAGGAGCCGCGCAGGCCAGGCCAGACCACGGTCGCTGCAGAAGGGGCCCCGGTCCCAAGAACGGCATCCGTCCGCGAACTGCTCGAGGTGCCGGGTGACAGCTCCTCGGCGGAGGCCACAGACGCCTGCGGAACTCCAAAGCCTCCTGGCGACCGAACACCCCTCGCCGGGGAGAGAGCATGGCCCCCCGGGGTGATCGTGTCTCCTGTGCGTGTGGGACGGAGCGCACTCGCTCCCTCAGACAAAACACGCTGCGGATCAGAGAAGGGCGGGGTCCGTCTTTGTGCCCCCCCTTCGCTCACCCCCACCCACCGCACACGCTCAGAGGGAAACCGATGGGGAAGGCCAGGGTGGGACGGGACAGGCTTCTGGGACAGATCAGGGGACCCGCGGGGGCGGGGTGGGGTGCTGCCCCAACGGGGAGTCGGCAGGGTGGGCGCGAGCCCTGAGCGCCCAGTCCTCAGAGGCGGGTGGGTGGGTGGGGCCTCCCTGTGCGAGGCCCTGGTCCGCCCCCCGGAGTCCGCCTCTTCTGGGCCCCCCTCGGAGATGCCCGCGGTCGCCTGCAGATGCTCTGAGCCGCCGCGGGGGTTGGGAAACTTCGTGCTTGCCGGGCAAGTCATCGAGGGTGCGCGCGCCAGCAGCCTGAGCTCATGAGAAAGCAGGGGCAGCAGCCCTCCCCGCGGACGTTTATGAGCCGTCACGGAAGCTCGGAGGGGGGTGCCGCCCCGACGCTCCGATTCCAGGACCTTCCGATGGGGTGACGGCGCCGGTGACCTCACTCCAGCCCCCTCACCGGGGCCTGAGGACCGCCTCCCCCGTCCTCAGTGAGTTCCGGGCAAGTGGATGCTATTAATGGCTTCGGAAATTCTAGCAAGACATTCTTTCAAGTACGGACTTGTTTCCACCACCTCGACCTCTACAGAAACGCAACAACGAAATAAAAACAAGAAACACACAAACACCACTCCCCCCGCCCCGCCCCACGCACACACGACGTCTGATTTCCGTGCAAACCGACCCTCCGGAATGCTCTTTAGAGAAGATGGTTTCACGCAAACGTCAGTGTCTCCGATGACTAAAGCCACGGAAGACTTCCTTCCTTCGGGACATGCAGGGGCAGACGAGAAAAAGAGCAACCAGTGACCTGCTACACGAAGTAACTTCGACTTGACGACTTGACGACTTGCGTTCTATCCGGTGGTACAATGTTGCGACCTGGAGATGTTAAAGCGCATTCGGCCTGCCGTGCCCCCGCTGTACAACCCGCTACTGTTTCGAACTCTTACTGAGACTTCCTAAAGTGCGCTCGCTCGCTCCGAAGAACATGCTCGCTCCCTCCACCGGTGCCCCGTGTCCTGGGAAACAGGCGTTCCGGGACGTTTTTAACCAACTCTCTGCCCCGGAAGCTTCAATAAACCCTCAGTGTTCCTCAGAGTGAACTCCCACAGGTGGAGTTCCTGTACGTTCAGGGCCGCTCCCCTTGCAGCGCCGAACACACACAATCAAACTGGTTCACGGGAGGTTCATGCTGACCCACACCCCCGCCAGCAGCACTCGGCGGGTCCACGTTCCCGAGCCTGCCCGACGCTGGCGTTCCGCTTTGTCTGCTGTTTGCTGGCTGGTGGCTGCGAGGAGGCGGCATCGTTCACAGTTATGGTGGAGACTGAGTTTCCTGCCAAATGCTCAGCGTGTCTCACATATGAAGTATGTGTGTTTATGTGTGTGTGTGCACATATTTTAAGGCCATTTTCATGTGCTTTGCTCATTCTCCCCAGAGTGGAATCTGCCTTGCGGTCACTTCCTCCGTTCCGTCCCAGTCGTGCCTCTGGCACTAAGACCGATTCCTCCCGCGTGTGACACCCCCTCAAATAGTTAAAGACAGAAATCATGTCCTGCTCTCTCCAACATAAACACGCCGGCTCCTTCCACCGTTTCCCACGTGGCCAAGTTTCCAGGGCGGCCGCCGAGGGTCCCACGCACCACAGGCCCCGCGGCCCCTCGGCCTGCACTCCCCACATGTGGGGCAGGGAGCTCTGAGGGGCTTCTGGAAGGAAGCGTGCCCGGAGCTGGCTCAGCAGGCTCTCGGGCTGCTGCCCCTGCCCACACCTTGGGCCTGGTCTCCTCTTCCCCCCCCCCCCGGCTCACCCTCGGGACGCAAGGAGTGGGTTTTAGGAGGACCGTGGCATTTCTTGTGGGCTGTGGGAGGCCTGGGGCCCCCGTGGGGAGGCCAGAGACGGGAGGAGGGGCTGTCTGGGGCGTAGAGGAGACACACAACTTGTAACAAGGCCCCAAGGGGCAGTGCCGATCCTGCAAGGTCACAGGCCGCCTCAGACCTGAGGCAGGCAGGGACCCTCCCCTGAGTCCCCAGTGCTGATGGCCTCACACCCCCCGGCAGCCCCCTGTGGGAGTGCTGGTGACCCCCACGCCCACACATGCTGGGGACAGGAGGACTGGCCTACTCCCGGGGCCCCCCCAGGAGCCCCACCCCCGTCACGTCAGCCCGCCGCGTCTGCTCGGGAACGGACCACCACTGGGCTGGGCGACCACATGCTGCCCACGTCCCCGGCTCCTGTTCGCCGCTCGCCAAACTACCTCCCGGTGCCAGTCCGGGTCCTCAGGTCCTCATGTGCTCGAGGACCTCACGGGCCCCCTGACGGTGGGCGCGAGCGTCCCTGTCAGAGACGAGGGACTCCCAGGGCACCTCCGCTGTGTGTCCAGCCACACGGCAGCCCCTGAGAGCTCCCCCAGGCTCCCTGAGTCCCGGAAGCTGAGGTCCGGACCCCGAACACTGCGAGGCCCACTGCCCTGCGAGTCCCTGTGCTGCGGTCCAGCTGGGGCCGTCGGGCAAGCAGCACCTGCGACAGCTGCGTGGGTTCTGGTGTGAGCAGAGAAAAACATATATATACGGTCCGGGCTGGCGTGGCTCAGTGGATGGAGCACCAGCCTGCAAACCAAAGGGTCGCTGGTTCGATTCCCAGTCAGGGCACACGCCTGGGTTGTAGACCAGGTCCCCAGTAGGGGGCGTGAGAGAGGCAACCACACACTGACCTTCCTTTCCTTCTTTCTCCTTCCCTTCCCCTCTCTCTGAAAATAAATAAATACAATTAAGAAAAAACACATATGAATAAAAATATATAAATTAAAAACAGGCCTCTGCACACCAGTAGGTCGGACTGGTGTCTGTGTGTCTGTGGACAGCGAACGTCAAGGGCAGCCACTCCCGGCCGAGCTGCCAGAGCCGCCTGCGCGGAAGCCCTGCTGCCCGTCTGTCTGACTTCCACGGAGACGCCCGCGGCGCTCGAGGGTGGGAACGAGGGCAGCCGGAAGGGACGGGCGAGCCTCTGAGTCCGGCTCAGACGGGGCGCGGGTTCTGAAGCAGCAGACGGGGGAGGCAGTGTGATCCCTGCGTGACCTCCCACGCGGGAGGCGGGGAACGCAGCCGGGTAGCGTGACGGAGCGGCGGGGGCGGGAAGAATTCCAGAAGGAAGCGAGAACGCGCAGCGGGAGGAACCGGGGAGGACCGCTGAGGGACCCCGCAGGCAGATGACGGGGCCGGTCCAGGGAGGCGGCGGCGGGCGGGAGGACTGACTTCCGGGCCACGCAGCGGCCACACGCGACGGACACGGACTCTCGTTCAAGGGATTTGCGGAGACGGGACTCGCACACGTCTGCCATCTTAACGCGTGCGACTCCGTGGCTCCTGGCTGTGCCACGGCCACCACGACCCGACTTCACAGCGTTCTCGTCGCCTCGGGAGGAAACACAGTCCCCCGGGGCGGTCTCAGCCCGTCCTTCCCTTCTGGCTCCCCCGCTGGGCCAATGGGAGTGAGGCTCCCTCACACACCCTCGCACATACCCTCACGCACACCGCTCTGGGGCCCGGTCTTCCCGGCTGCCTCCCGAGTGTCCTAGGGTGGAGCTGCTGGGGCAGCCGCAGGGCAGCTCTGCCCTGAGCATCCCGCGTAACCCGGACGGTTCCCCAAAGCTGCTGCAGCATTCTATGTCCCCACCAGCCGTCCGGGAGGGCGCAGGGTGCCCCCACCCTCACCCCCACCCACCCACCCCTCTCACTGCCTCTCACGGGTGTGAGGGGCGCCTTGGGGGGCTCTGAGGAGCATTCCTCTACCGACTCGGACACCGCGGTCACTTCAGTCGTCACTCAGACGTCACCGGGCGCTGCTGCGGGACGCACGCGGCCTCCGCTTACCTGCGGGGGGCCAGGCCTTGATGTAGCCGGTGCAGTGGACCACGGCGTACTGGGCTTCCCCTTCCTTCACCGGCCCAAGGCCGTTCCTGCGGGAGGAGCGTCTGTGAGGTGGCTGCCGGGCCCAGGGGCAAGGCCAGGACCCCGGGGCCCCTTCCCCGTCTGAGCCTCGGGGGTCCCTTGTGCGCCTGGTGAATTTGAACCGTGACCCTCTGCCTCCCGCCGCTCCCCCTCCTTCCACGGGGTCTGAAAGCCCTGCCCCACCCCCGTCCTCATCTGAGCCCCAGACGCCCGGTGCCTGGGTCCCCCGGCCCCCTCAGCACCCAGCCTGCCCGGGGCACTTGGCTGCCTGCCTGCTGGCAGAGCCCCACACGCGCGCCCGGAAGCCCACCAACCTGAACCGCTTCCTCATGGTGGTTATCCTGCTGAGAGGGAGGTGGTCCAGCGGCGCGTTCCCGCACCTGCGGGCGGACGGATTGGTCAGGTGAGTGAGTGTGGTTTATGCAGCTCGGGTTTGCAGACAGGGGGCGGGGCCTGTCCCCCGCCCACCCGCCCCTGGGCGCCCTGACGCCCACTCCCTTCCCACGGGTGGGAACAGGCTCGCACGTCTCAGACCCCGGACGGTCACTGCGGGTGGGGAGAGTGGGACCCGGTGTGCCGGGCTTGCCGCACCGGCCCTGGGGCCCAGCCCGGATGCTGGGACCCCGGAAGGACTCTACAGGGTCCTGACCAGGCTTGGTGCCCTGACCACCTCGGTGTAAGCGGGCGGCTTCCGGGACACGGGAAAGGCTGAGGACAGCAACCTTGTCCCTTCGGGCCCGAGCAGACACGTCCACGCTGGACAGATGCTGCCAGTGGATGGCCAGCAGGAGCCTCCTCTCAGGCTCCAGTCCAGTCCCCGGCTGAAGACGCTCGCCTGCCTGCCATGTCCCGGCACCGGGGGCAACCCCAGACAGCCGCCGGCCTGCTGTCGCAGCGGGGACAGGGGACGGGGGGGGGGGGGGGGGGGGGCGTCCCCTCCCGCTCTGGCAGGGCCCTGTCTGCCTCCCCGCTCAGTGACCCTGCCTGGTGTGCCCCCGTGTTACGGGCCTTCCCACCTCCCAGCTAGGTGACCAGTGGGACCCTGGGGGTCTCAATGGTCAACGCAGCAAAGATGCGAGTCAATCACACCCCGAGACCCGGGACAGCAGCCAGCCCCAGCGTGCTTTTCCCAGTCCCAGCAGGGCCACCCATGACCCACTCTGCCCTCCGGCCACCCATGCCCTGCGGCCCAGGACGCCGCCACGCTGCTGTGGTTGCAGGGACGGCGGCCATGCTCTCAGCACACGGGAGGGCCGCTGGCTTCACCAGTGGACCCGGGTGCGGTGGGCCAGGCCCCGGGAAGAGCACCCGGGGCAGGGAGGGGCCGCCTGGAGGTGGCTGGAGGGCAGGGATGACGGCTTCGCTCGCGGAAATGCTGGGCCGGCCGCCTCCAGGGGACGTTCCTCCACGAGCAAACCATGGAGACCGCGCAGCGAAGACCCCGCACGGCCGGCCCCTGGCTGAACGGCGAGACGGTGGGCACCCACCGACCGCGGCACCGAGGGCGGGCCCTGCCCAGCTGGACAGAGTCCCCAGGGGACACTGAGGACCCCGCTGCCCGGCTCGCCCCGGTCAGCCGAGCAGAGGGCAGGTGGCCGGTGCAGACCCAACCCCATGTCCGAGGGGCACGGCCGTGTCTTCTGTCGCCCCAGCGGCCCTGAGGCGGGCGGCTGAGGGGGGAGGCGTCCACCCATGTCTCCCCGGTGCTCAGCCCGGACAGGCGCCGGCTCGGATCCCCTCCTGGCTCCCAGCGCCCAGGGGCCGGTCGGAGGGCCAGGCTGCACGCTAACAGCCCTGCCCCTTCCTGCCGGCTGTTACCACTGGCTTTCTTCTCCTCCGCGGCGTGCAGCCGCCGGTGACCCTCCACGCGTGTGCCTGGCACTGTGTCCACCGTGCGCCTCCGAGGCCAGGAGCTCTCTGTGCCCTACAGACTCCGTGCGGAACCCCAGCACCTTGAGGGGCGCCTGGCCAGACGGACCCTCCCCGGACCCTCCCCGCACACTCGCGGAACGACTGAATGAGTGTGTTAACACACAAGAGGTACCGCCTCCACCACCGTCTCAGGAACTGCAGGCACCGGGGGAGCCGACCCCGCCCTGCACCTCCTGCCTTCACCCCCCCGACCGCCCCCAAGGCCACAGGGTCGAAGGTGCCTGGGCGTCTGGTCTGGATTCGAGGGCTCCAGAGCCCAGCCCCTCCCTCCTCGGGGTCAGAGCGACCCCCCCGCCCCCCAGTGGCTCCAGAAATCAGTCTCTGCTGCGGCTCTTCCCCGGCCGTGCATCACAGCCAGGCTCGTGCAGAACGCTCTTCGCAATTTCACGGTGGCAGGGGGTGCTCAGAGAGGCGGAAATCAAGACCCTGACCCTCAAGGAAACTCTAACTCACTCATGGAGCCACGGTGTTCACAGTCAGAACACCGACCAGCAACATTAACCGAATTAAGGGCGGACGTAAGAAGTGCGAGTTGGCCCGAGAAAGCACCAGAGCATGTGTGAAGCCGGTGGGTGTCCCACAAAACACATCGAGAAACAGAGCCCGGGGAGGCCGGGGCTGGGAGGGCCGGGAAGGCCCAGCCAGCAGTAGAGATGCCGCGGACACAGGCGGCCAGGCCAGCAGCGTGGGGAGTGAGACAGCTGGGGGCGGGAGAGAGTGGGGGGCCGCCCTTCCGAGATGGACCAGGCGTCTGCGGGCCCACGCACTGTGGTCGGGACGACGAGGGACCCTGGGGGGGCGAGCCCCCCCGCCCCCCGGGTGGACGGACGCACCTCATCCTGCAGATGAAGGACCTCCGCGAGCCCATGCACATCCGCATGGACGACTGCTGCCCCTCCTTCTTGACCGTCCCCGTCTTCAGGTCCAGGATGCGGCCTGCGGAGAGAGCGGGATGCGTGCATCAGCCTCGGCCTCGGCCTCCGCCTGGGGTACGGGTGCAGGGGGGAGGGGTGTGGGTGCAGGGGGAGGGGGTGCGGGTGCAGGGGGAGGGGATGGGGGTGCGGGTGCAGGGGGCAGGGGATGGGGGTGCAGGGGAGGGGTGTGGGTGCAGGGGGCAGGGGAGGGGTGCGGGTGCAGGGGGCAGGGGATGGGGGTGCAGGGGGAGGGGTGCGGGTGCAGGGGGAGGGGTGGGGGCGCAGGGGGGAGGGGTGGGGGTGCAGGGGGCGCCCTCTGCAGACGCCCCGCAGAGGAGGGTGAGGAGGGCCACGCACGTGGTCTGCCCCGTGGAGCCCCCACGTTCTCCGTCTGGCAGGAGACGCTCGGGCACCGAGACCCACTCAGTGCCAAGGGTCCGTTTCCTTCCCGGGGCGGCCGCCCCCCACCCCGTCCCTCCAACTGGGCCTCCTCCCCGCCCCCGACAGCATCCTCGCCACTCAGTCCAAACAGGTGTCCCCTCCGGCTCATCTGGCGGCCTTGCCGGACCCCTCAGTGGCCCCCCACCCCCACCCCGTGCCCCCTGAGTTAACGCACCGCTGGGAGGACACCCCTTCTCCCACATCCCAGGCGCCGGGGCCCCCTCCAAAGCCCCCGGGGAGCCCGCTCCCAGCACGACCCCCCAGCACCCAGTGTCTCCGAGCCGTGACCCAGACCGAGTCACCGCATGGCTCAGGGGTGCGAACCCCGCTCTCTCCGTCCGCGACGGTCGAAGGGCATGAAACACGACAGGAGCTGGCAGACACGGGCGGCCCTCCCCAGCCTGCCGCTCTCTGCCCGTTCTCGACGCCCTCGTCCGGGCGCAGCTCAGGCCGCTCCCTGGGTCCCTGTCTGCGGCTCCCTCGTGCAGCAGTGGCTCGGCCTCGTCGTCAGCGTGGGAGGGACGGTGCAACCCCTCCCCACCCCACCCCACCCCCACCCCCACCCAGAGCCAGAAACGTCTCCTCTCCGGCCCTCTGCAGGAAGCCTTTGCCGACTGCTGCTTGGGGCGAATGACGGCAGGGACTCCAGTGGGGACAGAGCACCTTCCCTGACGCAGAGGGTCCCCCCCCCACCCCGTGACCATCCTCAGGAAGCTGGTTTTTAGGTGTTCTTTTGATCGGCAGTGACTTTTTCTCAAAAAGAAGAATCAGGAGTTTGTCTGGGAGACGATCACGGGAGGAGGCCGTGTCCCGGCTCTCGGAACAGAGCCCCAGGCTGCCGCAGAAGCACAGACAGAAACCAGAGTTGTCCCAGGAAAGGAATCCTTAAGGGACACAGGAAACATTTTACCTTCAATTAAAAAGGAGGAAAACCAAGATAGCGGGGGAGGGAAATGAGGGAAAATGATTAGCGACAGAAGCAACTCGATGGCCCCCAGGATGGACAACGTCCGAGGTTCTTCCAGAAACGTGAGGCCCCCAAAACACGGGCCCCGAGGCGGGAAGCAGCTCTGCTCTCGCTCCTGACAGGCCGACCCCCGCCACCGGGGCAGCTGCGCCCCCGGGACAGCACCCCTCCCCCCCACCCCGGCACAGGCTCGCACCCCCCACCGCAGGGGGTCCGGGGCAGGAGCCACAGCACCCACGGAGCCTGGGGGAGAGCCGGCTTGGGCTGCTGGGGCGGCAGCGAGGTCTTCACGTTCCCTGACCTCGGGCAGGGACTTGGGGACACAGGCACTCAGGGTGTAGCCTGACCACTGCTGTTTCCTCCGGCAGGAGACGGGGCTCTGGATGGGCGGCGGCATTCGACAGGGACGTCCGTCACTCCGTCCTCCCAGGACCTGCCCGCCAGGACGCTCAGACACGGGCTGCCACCTGCCTTACAAGACCCCACCTCCCAGGCCCTGGTGACTGGTTGAGGGCTGGGGGCACCGGACACCAGCTGGGCCAATCACAGTGCTTCATTCTTCCTCTGTTCACAGTGATTGGTCCCAAGATTAGGGTGTGATCCAGGCAGGCCAATCAGAACCCTCCACAGGCAAAAAAAAAAAAAGTGGTGATCCCACGCACCCCTCTCCTTCCTTTAGGAGCCTGCGGGTGGCTCTCCCAGCAGCAGGGACCCCCGCCTCCCGGAGAAGTGGGTCTAGGACAGTGACACCGACTCGGAGAAAACAGGGACAACAAGCGGGCGAAAGGGCCCCTCACAGTGCGGAGACCACCCGCGCCGATGAACCCCCTTCTGACGCCTGAACCAGCTCACCGTCAGCCCCCGGGCCTTGCCACCGCGCAGCCCCCACTAAGGCAACACTCTCTGGCCCTTGACCTCGGAGGAGGGACGGGGAGAACTAAATTTAGAGGAGATTTCACTGTGTTTGTGCCCGGAACCTCTCTGCCTTTCCCCTGGGTGTCCGGATGAAATTCTTTCCTTCACATGGCTTATCTGATTGGGTTGGACCTACGTGAGTAATCCCATTTTTTAAAGATCAACGGACTTGGGGCTTGAATCACATCAACGAAACCGCTTCCCTGCAGAGCCCGGGTCTGTGTTTGATGGAATACCCAGGGGGCGGGACCTGCGGGGGGCCTGGCAGCGCAGGGACCCCAGGGTCGCCGGCATCACTGCCGCTTGCGCGGACGGCTGCCCGGCTTCCAAGACCGGGAACCGCGTGGGCACAGCCGGCCCCGGCCTGACCTTCTCCGTGTCCCCCAGGCCAGAGCGCCCCCCACAGAGCGGGTGCCCAACGGGTCTCTCTGCCCGGGGTCACAGCCCCTGTCGTGCAGGGTCCGCGGCCACGACGGCTTAGGGCCGAACTGGAACCCTCATGGGCTCCCATGGGAGTCTCTTCCCCCACTTCCTACAGGGTCCCTAACGGTTTCCGGCTCCTCTCCACGAGCACCCCCACCACCTCCAGGGAGCAGGGCGTCTTCCGTGGGCGGCAGGGACCCGGAGCAGCTCCCAGAAGCCGACCTCCCGGCACCTTCCCAACGACCTGGCAGAGGCGGCACACGGGCCCTGCACTGGGGACCTGGGCCCGATCGACAAACACGTGTCTCCCGGTTCTGCACGGCTGTCCGGCCTAGTGCCGTCGGAGCACCACAGGCTCCGAGTGTCCCGTTTACGCACCAGGGACACTGGCCCTGGGGTCTGGCAGGGGCTCTGTGGAGGGGACACAGGATTTGGCGGCAGCAGCTGAGGAGCTGTCCAAAGCCCCCGCCCAGGCCACAGGCGGGTCGGGGTCTCCCATCTCTCCTGCGACGCCCCACCCCCCAGCTGGGAGGGCTGGTGGGCGCCTGGTGGCCTCGGACAGCGAGGACCCCAGAGGCAGCCCAGCCGCCCTGGGGCGAGGCTAAGCCCCACGGAGCAACAGGATTTTTTTTTCCTCTTTTCAAGAGGGTGCTGTCAGAAGAAGGGTGCGTGGAGGCCCCCACACACCTGGCGGCTGTAGGTAGGGGAGCGAGAACCTGTCGCCTCCGTCCGACAGAAATGTCCAGTGTGGACAGCAGGCTCACAGTCGCAGGGAGAGCCTGGACACTGCCCCCCGCCAACCGTCCGACCCACCGAATGAGGCTGGAGGAGGCGTCTGGATGACGTGCTGACCAGGCCCCCAGCAGAGAGAGAGACAGAGAGAGAGAGAGAGAGCAAGCCCCGGGATGGGGAGGGACCCTGGCGGCGGGCGGTGCCGGTCTGCCACCGAAAAACGCGTGTTGGGGAGAAAGGACCACCACGGAGTGAGCGGGGCTCCTGGCTGCACTGCCCTCGGGGGTCAGGGGCGGGCCTGAGGGGACTGCCCCGCTCCCACACAGGGAAGTTCCCCTGACCGATGGAGGTGGCAGCGGGGGTCTGGGTCGGGGCTTGGTCTGATGGCCCAGGATTCACGGAATAAACCAGAGGCCCCGGGGCCCCCAAGGCGGCTGGCCGGGGGCACTGGGCAGACACCCAGCAGGAGCCTTCCCACCGAGCGGTCTGGGTCCCCCGTGGACCCTGTGTCTCCCTCCCCGCCATCGGGGAGGGTGCGAGGGAGGAGCTGACCAGGAAGGAGGGGGCGGCCCCACGCTGCCCGGGGCGACAGAGACAACCACCTCCAGTGACCAGTGTCCAGGCCGAGGCTGGGACCCCTGCAGAGGAGCCGAGGACCTAGGTGACGGGTCACACCGTCCCCCCCCCCCCCGCCCCAGGCTCCCAGGCGGCCAGGCCCCAGGCTCCCCGAGACCTCCTGCAGCACTCGCATTCCAAGCGTGGCCCGGGCGCCGTGTGCCGGGCCCGCGGCTCTGCTCTTCGTTAAAGAGTCGTCACCCCCACAGCCCCCCCCACCCCCGCGGCCGGCACCCCTGGTGCTGTTTCATCTGCAGGCACAAGTACAAACTCTCCGTCCTGTTTAGAACGGGCTGGAGTGTGGCTTACAGAAACACATTCCTCCCGGGGCATCACGCTGCAAGAATGCCAGCAATGCCGGCGGGAGGGCGCGCGTCCCAGTGGGAACCGAAGAGCCGCCCTCCTCCTCCTCCTCCTCCTCCTCCTCCTCCTCCTCCGAGGCCGCCTGGCGGGTGGAACGGGGCCAGGGGGACAGGGAGTTCAAGGAGGCGATCTGAGGCCATGCCTTGCCTCGCCTGCAAGTGGGTAACAGATGACCCGAGAACACAAAGGCAGCGGAGTCCTCTGCACCCACGCAGAGAAGCAGTGGAAGGGGCTGAGTCGCTCAGAATTCGGGGGGCGGGGGGGGGGGGGGCTGCTGCAAAGGGAGCCGCCGTGCGTCCAGGGTGGGAGGGCGGTGAACGGGGCCGTCCCGAGGGCCGACAGACACAGGGCGATGGCTGCCTGGGAAAGCCTCGAGGGCACCCCTCAGAACTGCAAGCCGGAGGGAGCCCGAGGAGTCGGGGGGCAAGGGGGGGCGCGGCCCACGGTCTGGACGCACCGAGGGGCTCGGCTCTCGGGGCACCTGGACGCACCGCAGCCGGCCCCCCCCCCCCCGGGAAGACGTGGTGCAGGGCTGCTTCGGGGTCAGAGGTGCGGTGCGGGCCACGGGCGGCGATGTCCCCGCTGCCTGAGGTGCCTCGCCCAGGCACACGGCTGCCATGGAGTATGCACGTGTGTGTGTACGTGTGCATGTGGTGCGCAGACTCCCAGCCCCACCACACGAGGCCGGCTGTGCTGCTCACACAGTGGCCCGAGGGGGACCAGAGGGGGAATGCCCACTGAGCACACACAGGTCAGTTCAGAGGGGTCATGGCCGGTCGGCCCCGAGGACGCTTGCTAAGGAGCCACGCACCTGCCTCCCAGGCGTGACCCCGGGGAGGGTCGGCCCGGGTCACCTCTGAGGTCCCCACAGCGTGAGCTCTCTAGGTCCTCAGAGGGCGCCCACGCCAGGCCGAAGGGTGACACCGTGAGTGGCTCCCCGGAGGGGAACGCAGGCCAGGGCCAGAGGCGGGGGCACCGGGACCCAGCATGAGAGCGCCGGCCCAGCGAGGGGCCTCTGGCCAGGCTGCAGGCTGCCGCCAACGAATCCCCAGAAACGAAGGAAAAAACCGAGCGCGTGCTCTGCGGTGCCGGCTCCTGCCGAGAAAGTCGTAAACAGGAAAGGCCGGCGCTCGCACGCACTCTCACGGAGCCCCCTGGCCTGAGTCAGGGCGTTTTGGAAAGATCTGCGTCTCTCTATCTTTTTTTTTTCTTAAGTGAAACTAAAGGAAACTATTTTAATTTTCCTGATCGTGCTGATGTTTTTGCCACTGAGTTATTTTTAACCGGACCATTACAAAACAGGGCCGTCATGTGAGAATATTCCTGAAACCCAGATCGCAGCGGCAGGAAGCGATGAGTCCGCTGGTCTTTGGAAATGTTCTAAAGTGACTCTGAGTAATTAGTATCTGCCTAAAAACAACGCTACCGGTTTATTTTTGTTACAGTTGCTTTTTATAGACGCAGGGGGAGAAAAGGACTCTTTGCCCAACTCAACCCCTCGGGCATCAGAGTGAGGACAAAAGATGAGGAAAGCGAGGCTTGCAGAAAGCATTCCCTGCAGGGGCAGCTGCGCGTGTAGCAACTGTGTTGCTCACTCATTACAACTTGAACATTGTTTCTTTTTCTTCTTGATCTTGCAGGAATTTCTCTGAGGGCTAAACAGGGCAGGCGGGGACTGCACGGGGAGGCAGCCCTGCTCCCCCTCTGGGTCACGGCGGGGGGGGGGGGTCGCTTTCAGAAACCCGGACCCCTGGGCTCGGCCGCCCCCTGGTAGATCGCAGAGAACATGCTGACGGCACAGCATCGGCAGCTTCTGAAGATCCAGTACCGTGCCGAGGGGCACGGCAGTCTCTCAGGGACTCGGCTCTTACACATCTATTGATTCTATACTTCGTATTTTTTAAAGGGGGGGGGGCCAACTCCCAATCACATAAGCTTCATGCGCCACCAGACCTGGAGGGGATTTCACAAACTCACTGACAAAGCTGCTGTGTTTAACGAGCTGCTCCGACGTCCCCGCTTTCAAACAAAGGATGTGACGTGGACATGAGAACTCCGACAACAGGTCTTCGAGGGTGCTGCTCCGTGTGTCCAAGACACACTCCCGTGGCTCTTCTACGTGGACATGCCCACGTGGTGGAGGTGCAGCAGGAGTCAGGGTTCTCCGGTGCGACGCTTCGGACGGGACGGACACCGGGCACACGGACTAACGGGAAGCACTGGCTCCCGCGGTCAGCGCGGACTCGCCACTCTGGGGCAAGGCCGTCCTCCGCCCGGGGGCCCTGCTCCCGGCTTCTCAGCCGCACGCGGGTCCTGACTCAGCAGCGGCTCCACTGGGCAGAGGCTGCGGGGCCCCCTCTGCTCACCCACGTCTGGCGTGGCCAGAGAAGCGTGTCACACACACACACCCAGGGCCTCGTCTGGGGGTGGGGGGGAGGGAGGCTCTCTCTCCAGCCCACAGGGGGGGTCCCCCCGGTCGAGCACAGACTCTGAGAACAGAGGAGGCACTGTTGTGGCCGCCTCCCGGCCCCCGTGAGCCCCCCACGGAGGAGGCTGCCTGCCCCCAGCTACTTCTCTCCCAGAAGAGTGCCTGCACGGACGGAACGCCCGTCACTCACAGCCACGGCTGGGCACGGCCCCTCGGGCCTGGAGGAGCCCGGGCGCGCTGCGGCTGCGGGTCCTCCCCCGGCCAGCTGCGGCTCTGGGCCTCACGGGACACGCCCTCCCTCGCACGTGGGGGGCCGGGGTGGGACGAGAAAGGATCGGGGTTCCTGCCCTGGCTGCAGGGCCCGGCCATGCAGGGAGCCTCGGGAAATGTGGGCCCGGTGGGCAACCCCAGTCCTGCTCTGGAAGCCAGTCCAGCGCCCTGAAGCCCAGCAGGGCCAGGCCCACGCTGGCCAGGTCCCTGTCACCACAAACCTTCCCTTGGGGACAGCACCCAAACCCCAAGACACACCCTGGAGGGGGGGAAGACAAAGAAGGTGGCGCGAGGTGAACAGTGGACAAACCCGCCACCTGCACCGATGTTTAACTCCACCTTTCAACTGCCGAAGAGTGGATGAACTCCTCACAATTCCCAAACGTAACTGTGAACGGTGTTCCACGTCACCTCGGGCTTCAGTGCAGCTCTGCGGGGGGGGGGGGGGGGGCATGGGGCTGTCTGCACTCACACGGGGGGGAAACTGAGGCCTCGGGGAGGTCAAGTCATTGACCCAAGGTAGACAAGGTCACAAAGTGTAACTGTCACCGGGTGCCTCTGCCCCCGGGTGCGGGGGTGAGTGCACACACACACACACACACTCACACACTCACAGCTGCTGGGAGCCCCTCTCCTTGCAGAGCAGCCGGCCGGCCCCCCTGCCGGCACCCACCAGGCGGGCGAGAACACCGCTCCGGCCCCTTTATCTGCTGGCACGCCCCAGCGATAACGGGCCCAGCCGCCGGGGCTGCAGACCCGGGCACATTCGTGAAACATCTTTCAACGTAAAACACGAGAGAAGAACAGGAACCACGCGTGGCCGCAGGAGCGCGCTGGGCACGCCGCAGAGGAGCACCGCAAGGCCCGTCGTCCAAACACTTCTCAAGAGCCGACCGGGCGCCAGAGAAACACCTGGAACAACAGGGCGACGGAGGCTGCGGTTTCCAGCAGGAGAGTCGGGGCGGAGACGCGGAGAACAGCCAGCCCCCCGATCCCCGGCCCCCGGCGGTGAGGTCGCTCCGTCACGCACACCGCTGTCTCTGGCAGCCGGCCCCACGCTGCATGCCCCCCCCACCCCCGGGTGCCCGAGTGCCCCCTCCACAGGGGCCTGAAGCACGCGAACACGCTCTTCTGGCCACTGAACACTTTGTTTGCATCTCAAACGACAGTGTCATAGTAGTGGACTCAGATAAACTCATATTTCTTTCTCTCTTTTTTTTTTTGTTTGCCACGTTGACCTGCTACCTAATATGGCGAGCAGCGGACCGCCGGGCGCGCTCAGGACCCCAGCCCCTGGCGCCGGCCCAGGGTCGGAGCACGGGCGGCTCCCACAGACCCCACACGTGCGCTGGACGGGCGCGGGCGGCTCCCACGGAGTTCCCCCCCCGGCCATGATGGGCACTTGGAAGTGGACCCTGCTCTCCAGCCCTGATGCCACAGGGGGGCTGCACAGTCCGAGGACCCCCCCCCCCCCCCGGGACTGGTCCTCTGCCTGACGTTCTCGGCCGAAGGGCTCCGCCGCTCGGCTGAGCCGGAAACGCCTTCGTCCTCGGGCCCTTGAGCGAAGCGTCAGGCGGGAGGCCCAGCTGCCTCGGGTGGGCTGGGACGCAACGGTGGCCACGGTCAGCTCCCTCCCTGACGTGCACGCTGGCGGCCCCCCGTGGCGTCAGGCACCAGCCCGGGTTTCCGTGTTAGCCAGGTCCCCACCGGGTGACGGTGTGGGGTGCACCCCGGTCCTCGCCGTCCTCCTGCTCCGCCGTGGAGGGTGCTGCCCGGGGACCCTGCACGCCTCCTGCTGAGCCCGGGGCTGCCCAGTCTGCAGCCATGCTCGGACTTGCGAACCGAGGTCCAAGGGCCACCGCGCCTCCCCCGTACCGGGCGGCCTGTGCCCTGGGCAGCGGCCTGCAGACAGTCTCCCCCTCCCACTCCCTGCGACGGCCTGGACGCAGACCCTGAGCTGGGCAGACGCAGGCCGGACAGCAGTGCCCTGGGGCCAACGCCACCCCTCGGAGCCAGTCCCCGCACAGAGGGCGCCCCCCATCACAACGAGCTAAATCCTTGGCTTGGGGGCCTCTCCAACTGACAGGTGCCTGCAGTTCCCCTGCAGGTCCTGGGGGATGGGCCCGGGACGGGCCCGGGGCGCGGTGCTGCTCAGACTCGGGCCTGCAGGGCACATCTGCCAGCGTCGCCAGGGCTCCCTCCCAAGGACAGACACATGCCTGCCTTCCCCCCCACAGCTGACGCGGCACCGCCCAGAACCGCGTCCGGCCCGTCTCCGTGAGGAGGAGAGTTAAGCTCAGCGATCAAAGGGCCGGGCGCGCTCCGAGCTGCAGCGGCCTTGGTCCGGGGACAGGATTCCGGGAGCCCCTGGTCCTCAAACTCCAGAACAAGCCAGAGGGCGGGCGGGCACACACGCAGGTCCCCGGGCCCCCGGAGCTCTGCCCCGGTGGGTCGGGGGTGCAGCCGGGAGCTTGCCCCCGCAGCGAGCCGTCAAGTGGCGTTCGCGAAGCCGGCCCAGGACCACCCTCGGAGGGCCGCTGGCTCCCACAGGACCCCGGGGACCCCCGGGGCGTCCGCCTTCAGGCTCGGGGCTGTGGTCCCGAGAGGGGGGTGACGGCTGTGCTTGTGCCCGACCGGGGGGGCGAGTCGCGCCACCGCTTTCTGGGCTGCAAGGGCCCATGCCCGGGCACAGGAGGGCTCCAGAGACCCTCGTCCCACAGCCAGAGGCTTCCGGTCATCCCCGGGGGGTTTAGGGTAGGTTTTTATCGTGTCTTGTCACCGTGCGAGGTGTCGCCATGGGTTTCCACTGCACTCGGGCTGGTCACAAAGCCCTGTTCTCAGTGCAGCGGGGCCCCGAGGCCCGTGGGCGAGTGAGGTTGCTGCCGGGACCAGCTGAGCGTGCCCAGAGGGCCCCGCCCCGGGCCCGCAGCTCCCAGGGCCCCGTCCTCTTTGCTGCCCCAGGCCCACGGGCCCGCTGCCCCGGTCCACCCTGTTCCCACGAGAGCGGCCCGGCCACAAGGGGGGCTCAGAGGTCCGGCGGCTCACTGCTCCCGGCCTCCTCCCCCTGCACCAGCTCCGCCGCCACGGCCACCGTCCAGGGCCCACGCCACCGGCAACACCTCTCTCCAAACATGGGCCGCACTGCCTTCTGGATCCGAGCCAGAAGCACGGAGGCTTCCCACGGATGGAAGTGCCTGCCCAGCCCTGGGGAGCCGCTGAGCTAAGCCCTTGGCCGGAGCCTGGCGGTCCCTGACCGTCACAACCTGGCCATCCGCCCCAGCTGGGCCCCGGACGGAGAGGCAGGGAGCCACATCCTGTGGGCGAACACAGGCCTCGGGGCACGGCCGCCCGCGCCGGGTGACCTAACCTCCCTGCAGATGCCGGGCTCTGGCCGGCAGAGCCCCCGCGTGGGCTTCGGGACGCAGCCGCGGGCACGCACGTCTCCCGGACCCGTTTCGGCCACGCCGCTGGACACCCACGTGGTGCTCGGGGCCGGCTGCGTCCCCGCCCCCCGTTGGGAGGCTCAGGGACGAGACACGCACACCCGGTCCCCACGCCTTCCCTGTCTCCCCTCCTCCTGCCGTTCACGCCGACGACACCGAGGAAAGCGCCGTGAGGGACGTGCAGACGCAGCGGTCCCTCCGCCGTGCCGGGCCGCAGCCGACTCAGCCTCGCCCTCAGGGTTCCGGGCGGGCTGTGCCCCTCCCCCGTCCGTGCACGCAGTGCAGGGGAACCCTCACGCCCAGGACCCCAGGGCGGGCCTGTGGGGGGGGTGACGCAGGCTGATGGACGCTGTGCCCCCACGTTCACCAGGCCCCCGAGAGTGCCTGCTTCCTCCTGCCCCTCACAGACGTGCGGGTGCTGCGTTCCCGACCCGCTTCTCCCCGTGGATAGAACCCCGCGGTCTCTGCCGCACAGTTCTGTACACGGCAGATTGGTTCCATATAACATGCGTGTTGTCACAGCGGAACTGCGGTCAGTGACATTTAAATGTCTCCAAAGGGAACTTCATCTTAGGCAGCTGAGGCCTGGGCAGCACACGCCCCGGAGCGGGGTCACCACTAGTGAGGCGCAAACCTCGTTCATTACAGAGCGTGTGGTTCCAGCTACTGTGTCAACAGCGCCTCCTTGTGGCAGTATCTCTAATTGCAGGTAAAATACAGAGACATGAAAGCATCCCATTAAAAATGAATTTTCACGTGATAAGATCCCCTGAAGCCAAGTCAACTATCCCCTCACCTTGAGGCAGCTCCTTCTGCCCTGCAGCCTCCTGATCTGTTTGCTGAAAGAAATCTGCCCCGAGGGTCAAACGGCGCCCCCAGCGGGAGCCGCACTGACCTGTCATGGAGTTCTCGGAGGTGCACAGCTGCTCCCTCAGCTTCTCCACGTCGTCGGGGTGCACCTGCTCGTACAGGGTGCTCCCGAACCACTCCGACTGCGGCTGGTTCAGCACGGGGGTGACCGAGTCGGACACGTAGATCACACGCCCCGTCTCGGCCGCCACCACAAACAGGAACCCGTCGGCCGCCTCCAGGATGAGATGCTTCAGCTCCTGCAAAGACAAGACCGTCGGTGGGGGAAAGCACCGGCCCACCCGGCCCGGCCGGTTCCGTTTTCTTGTTGGCAACCTTCACCTTTCCTTCCCACACCTGTGTTGATACACACATGGTTTTGGAGAGTTTGATCTCTTTTTTTTTTTAATTGCAAAATGACATTTTTGAAAGGCACAGAGCTGGTGCCAGCCCTACGATGTGGCTACGGGCAACACTGCCAGCCCTGCCTTAACTAGCCCCCCCACCCCCCCCCACCCCGTGGGGGGAGAGGAGAGGCCCGATCAGGGGGCTGAGAGGACAAGGAGTGGTGGCCAGAGGCGCTGGGCCACCCCGGGTGCAAATGGTCTCGCCCACCTACCCCAACGGCAGCTGTGTGGCTGGAGGAGAAGGAGGAAGGGGGGAGGGAAAGAGAACGGGAAAGTGAGAGGACCCACGGAGAGGGGACTGCGTGACTCCCCGCCCACCGCGGGCCTCGCTTGCAGCCGGGGCACCCTGTCCCCTCGCCTCCTGGACTTCCTGAGCAGAGCGCTGGCGCCGGGCGTAAGAGCATCACCTTACGTCTACCTGCCTGTCAAACTTCCAGAACAGTTTGAGAGCCGACACCTCAGCAGACTCTCAGCGTGACCCCAGGGGGTGGCAGGGCGTGTGGCACCATCCACGTCGCCTCGCGGCGAGGACGGGGGTCTGTGCCCCAGCCCTGGAGCCGTGCCGGCTGCCCGGGCTCAGGGCTGGTGGCAGAGGC
The DNA here is from genome assembly GCF_004126475.2 of Phyllostomus discolor. Lineage (NCBI taxonomy): Eukaryota > Metazoa > Chordata > Mammalia > Chiroptera > Phyllostomidae > Phyllostomus > Phyllostomus discolor. The sequence continues at coordinate 44,635,351 of NC_040914.2, forward strand.
AGGAGGGAAGCTGCGTGGGGTCAGGGGAGGGGCAGCAGGAGGCCGCACCGCCGGCCCGAGAGGCGCGTGGAAGGGGCTGCGTCGGTTGGTGAGCGGGAAGCACTGAAGGCGGCTCAGGCGCCGCTGCCCAGCGAGTCACCCCCACGGCACGCCCAGGAGCCCTCGGCCGCCTCTGACGTGGTCTCCGCGCCGCCGGGGTCGGGAGCCAACTCTGCCACACGCGAGCGAGCCCCCAGGTGCGCCTCCCCCCACCCAGCACCTGCTGGGGTCCCCGACGACACAGCTTGGCCGTCCTCCTGAGCCGGGGCTAGCAGACGCCCGAGGTGGGAGCCCTCTGCTCTGGGGTCACCGTGCATATGTGTGTGTGTGTATGTGTGTGTGCGTGCACACGCGTGTGCAGGCCTCTGCCACACGGGGGAAGGGCCCGCTGCACCAGGCCCGGCCCTTCGTCCTTCCCGACGATCGGAAACCACGGACCCGGCCGGTGAGTGGAGCCGGAGGGTGGCGGGGGGGGGGGGGGGGGGGGGGGTGCTGTGTGAGGGTCACGGAGCCTGGGACTGGGCCAGAATTCTGGCACCCCACACCCCCCGGAAACGGGGGCGGAAGTGGGCTTCCGAGGACGGGCTCGTTTCCCCGGCCGTCCCCCTTGCTCTGCACTTCTGCTCCCTGCGCGCCGCCCCCCCCCCCCCCCCCCCCCCCCCCCCCCCCCGGAGACGCTGACTCGGTATCTCCGAGCGGAGGCCCTGGTCAGGTCAGCGCGTCTGTTCCCAGCGCCGGGCAGCCCCGCCCCACAGGAAGGGCTGGGGACGTGGCGGAGGCGTGTGGGAGCGGAGGCGGTGGTGGCGGCCGGTGACCTCATGTCTTCGGTGCCGCCCCGTTGGCTGGACCGTGGGAACGGCTTCGGGGGCAGAGCCCCGCGCCCGCCCGGCTTCTCCCTCCCAGGAGCACGCCGCCCACCACGGGGGTCCTGTGCCCGGATGCCGGAACCGGCCTGGCCTGCGTTCTCGGTGGAGCCGACGGCGAGGCAGACGGCTCGGACTTGGGAGGAAGAGACGCCCGGCTCTGGGCTCATCCCCGTGCAGCTGTGGTGGGGGAGGGGGCCTGCCTTCACCTCCTCAGGTTGTGCCTACACTCTCCCCCCCCCCCCCCCCCCGCAGGGAGCGTTGGTGAGGTTAGGCGAGATCTTGTGCGTCAGGGACACGGGACGTGCTCGGCCAACGAGGCCGTTGTTCGTGAAAAACGCACCCGGTCACTGAGCGAGAAGCTCGGCGGGAGGGGGGTGGGGGGCACGCGTCTCCACGTCCCGCCTGCTCGCTCGGACCCTCACCCCCGGGCGGTGAACAGATCCCAGGCAGCTGCCGAGTGCACTGCCCGCCCCCATGCACACGCCGCCCCCACTCCCGCCCCACGCTCCCCCTCACGGTCCTCCTCGGGCCCCACCCCTCAGGGCCCGTCCTTCCACACACACTCGGGGGCTCCTTCCCAGCCGCCCACGCTGCCTCTCCCGAGGGACGTGCCCCCGGGGGACCCAGGCCACCTCCGCTCCTCAACTCTGGCCACAGCCCAAGCGAAACGAGGATGAGGGACAGCGGCTGCTTCCTGGGGCCCCAGTGAGGGGTGAGGGGTGAGGGGTGAAGGGCCCGGCACATGGAAAGCTCTCCTCCAACCAGGGGTATTGGAGAAAGGCCCGCCAAGGGCCAGCCACAGCGACCCCTGCCGCCACTGGAGCGGTGGGGCTGCCTCCAACACCCCACCCCCCGGCACGGCCACCCCCCGCCCGGCCCTCAGAGCGGCGCGAGGCTGGCTGGCTTCTCCCTGGGTCCACATGGGGGGCACCTCACTGGGATGCCGACCGGCGTTCGAGGGACCCCAAGTTCACTGCACGGGAGACAGGACCCCATGGGGCGCAGAGGCCAGGCGACACCCCCGGGAGAGGGGCTCCTGGTGCAGGGCGACAACAGAGCATCCCGGCCGTGTGCCCCCCCCAGCCCGAGCCCCCTCCCCCACACGGCGGCGTTGAGGCCCGGCCGCACCTGCTCGGTGAGGAAGGAGGGCTTGTAGGCGCCGTCCGTGGACTTGTTGCCGGTGCCCCGCATGGACTTCATGTGCGACACGGCCATGCGCAGGATGGTCAGCTTGTCCGGCTTGCGGGCCAGCGCGCTGCAGGTGGGCACCATGTCCGACAGCTCGGTGATGTACTGGGTCATCTTGTTCCGCCGGCGCCGCTCGATCTCACTGTGGTTCTCTCTTCCCGGGAGCAGGCGGGCAGGGGCCGGGGGGAGGGGGGGACAAAGAGAAGCGTCAGGCGGGAGCTAGAGCTCCGGGACGAGGCGGCATGGCGGTGACCGCCGGTGACCGGGGAGCAGGACCGCCCGCCTCTGACGGCTGGGCGCTCGGGGTGCACCCTGGGCAGCCTGGCTCCCCGGCACCCGAGGGGGCTCCGGCCTCTGGGCTGGGGGCGGGGTGTGGGCTTCTGCGGGTGCCTCTGTCTCGTCTCCCGAAGTCCTGGAATCGTCCCCCAGGAGTCCGGGGACTTTGTGACAAGCACCGAGAACTGACACCCCTCCCCCGGACAGCAGCCACAGCCACTGGCAAAGCCCACGGGGGGGTGGGGGGCAGCCTCAGGCACGCCCCCCAACTCGGAACAGCTCCGAGCGCCCCCTGACAGGCGGGCGGTCGGCTACCTGACGGGACACAGACTCCACGACGGGAAGCCTCTCTTCCCCTCTTATCTCTAACGTGTGTGGGGGGAGACCGAGGCCGGGGCCTCATCCCTGATGGTGGGGCCTCATCCCTGATGGTGGGTCCTCAGAGAGTTGACGGGCCTGACCCCAGGGCTCCCTGGTTGCCCTGCCAGGGGTTTCTGTCATGGACACGGACCTTCCCCGTCACACAAACTGACCCCTCTCGTCCCTGCCCCTTTCTGAGACCCCAGGAGCGGTGCATTCACGTGAGGACAGTTCCGACCCCGACACCTGAGGGTGCTGCTGCCCCGGGAAAGGGGGCTGTGGGGGCCGAGGGCCGTGGGGACGGGAGGCGGGCACCCTCCTTCTCGAGGTCGCTCCCTCTCGGGGACAAAGCAGCGCCCCGTCCCAGCGCCCTGCCCGGGACACGGCGGGCCCTGCCGGCACCTGGGGACAAGCCGTGCACACAGATGCTGTCACATTCACGTCCTGTTCTGATCAGCAGCGCGAGGGTCGTCAGAGGTCACATGCCGGCCGGCCTCCGCCACCCCCCCGCCCCCTGGCCTGGAGCTGCCGCAGCAGGAGGGGGAGGGAACAGCCTCAGGGGCCCGGTGTGTCCAGGGACAGGACGTCGGCCGTGGGTGGGAGGCCCCGGGAGGCGCTGGGACTGCCAGGGTGCACGCTCCGCCCAGCTCCAGGGAGTACAAGCTGCATCCACACTGATGGCAAAGATGGCCGCCAGAGGACGGGCCAGCTGGGGGTGCCAGCGGGCCCAGGGCTCCCCCTGGACACCGTTCCTCTAAGAACGTTTAAGAAACGACCGAGGCTGTCAACCTGGCCCGTGGGTGTGGCGGCTGGAGGAAGGCGCCTGTGGGTCCACTGGGACCTGTGTCTGTATTCTCCCACAGCCGAGAGCGAGAACCGTGTGGGTGACAGGTGGGGACGAATGTCCAGGCAGCCCTGCCACGGGGGATGTGAGTCCGGAGGGGCCCTTTGCTGAGACCGATGGGGACGCTCTGAGCCCTCCCGCAGCCCTGCCGGACTTCCCGCTAGGACTCTCAGAGCCAGAGAAAGTGTCCAAAAGAAGGGCGAGCCGCCATGGGGCCCGGCCCACCGTCACCTTCCTACACGAGGCTCATGGGCCGCTGCCGGCGCCTGCCAGCCAGCCCCCCCCACCGTCTGCGGGCCAGTCCCCCGAACTCAGGTGGCAGCCACGGTGCTGGGTCCCAGAGCCACACACCTTCTAGGAACCCAGGGTCCAGCTTCAGGCTCCGCACCCGGAGCAGAGTGGGGCCACCCGGGTTTCTTACATTTCTCCTCCTTTTCTGTGGCAGCAAAAGAGGCCTTCTCTCCCCTGGCTACCTGCACTTGAACCCTAGGTCTGTCTTCTATGAAGAAACCCACCGACACGGGCAGTGACTGTTCTGTAACCGCCGACGACCCGGGCTGGGCCGGTCCCCCGTCACCGGGCCCCGAAGGCGTGGGGGCCGAAGGTGCTGTCGGTGACCAGGGGCACTGAACCCCGAGTGCCACCCGGTCGGGGGAGGGGTGGCCACGGGCGCCTTTAGGTCTGAGGAACGTGAAGCGAACTCACCTTGAGAATTTGCTGGGACCTTCTCCGTCTTCGTCGTCGAAGTCAATTCTGCAAAGTCAAGGACACAGGTGAGCATCATCCCAGGGAGAAGACTGCACCGGGCACAGGAGCAGCGGGCACGGGGAGGGTGGGGGGCACGGGGACTGTACTCGGTCCGACGGCTGTCCGCCCGGCCCAGCCCCAGACAGAGCAGGAACCGGTATCCCCACGGTCACCACACAGGGTCAGGACAGGAAAAGGCCAGAGGACAGGCCTTTGGGGCCTTCGTGCAGGCAGTGCCGACGGTCGGCTGCAGGTGTCCGCTGCTGCAGGACCCTCCCTTCCCCCCATCGTGGGGACACCGCTCCCCCCCCCCCCGCACCACTTCCTCTGCCGTGCGCCTTCCTTTCTTATTTCATTTTGTGACACGTCAACGCAGTGAAAAAGCTCGGGGGGGGGGGGATGAAAACGGTAAGTTTTTGGGGCAATGGAGGGATTCTGAGGAAGACCCCCCACGGCCGGTGCTCCGCGGGAACCCCGCTGGCCCTGGGGAGCCCCCTCGGAGAGGACACTCGGGGCCACCCTGCTGTGGGTTCCGGGCCCCAGAGTGTGGACATGGGGGGGACGTGGCCGTGGGGAGCCTCAGCCACTCGACGTGGCCGTCTGCTGGTTCAAACTCCCTGAATAAACACTCGCGTCCCCACGTTGCTGGGCCTCTCAGTATAAACATAAAACAGAACGTCTTGATAGATATTTGTTTAAATAACATCTCCAACTCTCCTCAAGAATCCAGTCCTCTCTGGAACCCGCGGGGTCACCGCTGAGGAGGTCAGGGGCTTAATTAGCCTGAAGGGCCCTCAGCAACCACGGGGGAGCTGGTGCGGACGGCTCGGCTCCCGGGACACCTAGGGGTGGGGGCGGGGTCCTTGGGAAGGAATGTCTCAGAGCCTCCACCTGCCCGTCCTGCTCTCCGGGCAGCCGAGGGGCCAGGTGAGGTGCTGTTCCCAGGAAGCCGGAGCAGAGGGGCGGCCAGGACCGGGAAGGTCCTCGTCAGCACGGCCCCTAGAGGAGCGTGTGGAGAGACCACAGCCGCAGACGCTGGAGCCGCTGGCCTCCCAGGGGCCTGGTCCCCACCCCTGGTCCCAAGAGTGAGGCTCCATGGGTCCTGGTGACTTGGAAGAGGCACAGGCCACCCAGGGGGCCAGGAAAGGGCCCAGCTGCCCTGCCCAGGGAGAGCCGCTCTGTCCAAGCCCCTGCCTCACGAGAGGGGGCCGTATTCTCTGCGCTTCAGGATAGCTGGGGGACACAGGGCCCGGGATTAGATAGGGCAAAGGAGCATTTCCTTCTTTAAAATGGGATCATGAGAACCGCCCCCCCCCCCCCCCCCCCCCCGCAGCCCGGTGGCTCAGGCGGCTGGAGCGCCGTCCCATACACTGAGAGGCTGCGGGTTTGATCCCCGGCCGGGGCACATGCGGGGAGAAGGGGGGCAGCCGACTGACGTGTCTTTCTCACGTGGACACTTCTCTTTCTCTCGCCCTTCCCCTCTCTCTAAAAACCAGTGGACGCGTCCTCAGGTGAGGGTTAGAAAACATTTAAAGAAGATGGTGTCACGGGTTTGCCCTTGTTTAGTTTGCGTGTGGTGCGGCCGCCGTTCTGGGCCTCAGCCTGCTCGGGGGCGCCTGCCGGATCCCTGACTTCCGCCGCGAGGGCCGCCCCGCTGCTGGGACGGAAGAGGGGAGAGAGAGACGCCCGGGAGAGAGGGCGGTCAGGGCCCCGCAGAACCCTGCGCGGAGAGACGCGGGCGCAGGAGGAAAGGGACCAGAAAAGGCAGGCAGGGCTGAGGACCGCAGACCCGCACCGGGAGGGGCAGACACGCCCCGACCGCGCGGCTGGGGGCGTCCTCGCACCGGCCGGCAGCTGCAGCGAGTCCCGAAGGCGCGACTCGGTGAGGCAAAGCCGCCGCTGCTCTGCACGGGGACTCGGCCGCCACCTCGTGTTTCCAGCAAGTGAACTTCGGGGAGACGCCACTGGGTTCTGCACAGACGCGGAGCCACACCGCCCCCTGGTGTTGGTCCGGGAAGGAGCATCCGCACAGACGCGGAGCCACACCGCCCCCTGGTGCTGGTCCGGGAAGGAGCATCCGCACAGACGCGGAGCCACACCGCCCCCTGGTGCTGGTCCGGGAAGGAGCATCCTGGACGGTCAAAACCACCTCAGAGACAGCCTCTCGGGTCTTCCAAGCTCCAGCGGGTTTGGGTGGGCGTGGGGCCGAGCCGCAGAGGACGCGGGAGGCACGGGAGCCTTTCGGGTGCCTTTTCGCTCCGGCTGAGCGGAGTGTGGCTCCCGCCGGGCGCGGCGAGCCAGCGCTCCCTCCTCGGCCCGCATGGCCTTCTGGGGGGTTCAGGGCGTCCAACCACCCCCAATGCTCCGGGTTGGAGAGGATTCCCGGGGTACGGGACTTCAGTGCTCCAACTGGGGGAGTCCCGGGCCCACCGGGGCAGGTGGCCACCCTCGTTTCCGTAAGGACAGCTCTGTCCTCTGCCCGGACAGCCACGGAGCAGACAGGCAGGGAAGTGAGAGCCACACTCCACTGGGACCCCTGTGGGGTCCGAGCGTGGGCTGTGGCCACGCAGTCGAGCCCAGGGCGTGAGACAGGGACAGTGCCTGGGGTTTCTCGGGGCCTCTGAGGATCTGGGAGCCCGGGTGTGTCCACACAAAATAAGGGGCCACAAGACGGGGCCTCCCCACCCACGCACGTGATCACACGCGGACAGCCCTCAGGTTTCGTCCTTGGAACCGCGTGGCGCGGGGTGGACCCGGGAGAGGCCTCGGGGCACGCTCAGGTGACCCCCGGGGCCCACAGGTCTCACTGCTGACGGCAGCGCCGGAAAAAACGCAGTTTCCGAGCGGCACGCGCCGCCAGCCCGCGGGTCTCAGGGAGCCCTGCAGGCAGGACCGCCAGGGCTCACGCTCCCCTCGTGTCTTCCGCTGTGAAAACTCTGAGTTGATCACCCTTCGCTTCACGCCTTTTATCGCCCCGATGACACCAAAGCATCTGGGTGACGAGGAGGGAAACCAAGAGAGGACCTCTCGGCGGTGCCAAATCCACGGGGAAGAACGGGGGACACCGAGTGGAAGGAGAAAGCGTCCCTGAAACCCGGGCCTCGAAGAACGCCCGTCGCCTCCCTCTCCTGCCGCTGACGGCCCTTCCTCCACGCCTGCCGCTCGTGGACGGCGAGGGGTGTGAGTCCCCCTCGCGGGGACTGTGTAACGGTAATGCTTCATCGAACGTGAGTCACCAAATGGAATTCGCTCATGACCTCCGAAGAGGCTGGGCCAAGACACGGGTGCCAGCAAACGTGCTTCCTCCCGAGGGGGGCCGGGCGGGGCCCCCCCGCTGCCAGGGCCAGGGCCCGAGTGCACCCGAGCAGCCAAGTGAGGCCTCGGCTCACAGCACGGTGCCTTTCATCTCACCACAGCCCTGCAGCCCTGGGGGGGGGGGGCGCGGGTCTAATGGGTTGCAGACGGTTCAGAAATAGTTTTCCTCGGAAGCCCAGCGCTGGACCCCCAGGCAGCGGGAAGGGCCTGCGGCCTCCGCCCCCCCAGGCTGGCCCGGGGGGGGCACCATCTCCTAACACTGCCCAGCTCCCCGGAGACCTCCGCAGCCCCAAGCGTGGCCCTGTGGACACGACCACCCTCTGCCACCCCATCGCAGAGACCAGGAGGGTGGGGGCTGGGCGGCTGCAGCACCCTGAGGCGGGGGCCCCAGCGCTCACCTTCTCAGCCCCGTCTGCCCTCCAGGGACCATGGAAGCCTCGGGCCCGCCTCTGAGGGCCGCACGGGCGGGCAACATGCTGTTTTACAGCCCGAACTGTGATGCGGAACCTGAACGTGCTTTTCCCTCCAAACCCACTCTGTTCCCGTCTCCACACGTAGCACCCCTCCCCCCCAGCACCCGCCCAGCAGGCCTCGGACCCCACGAGTGTCTTCTGCTGTCACAGCGGGGGTGGGGGGCTGTGCTATCAGAAACGGCATTCATAGGACAAACCGATCCCACTTCAAAGGAAACACTGTGCCCCAAACATTTCGTTGAAAATAAAACTGACTCGGTGAGGGGGAGGGGCTGGGCCGTCTGCAGAGCCTGCAGACGGACCTGGGCTGCGTCTTCCCCGGGGGGCCTCCTGTCCGACGTGGAGTCTGAGACAGGACACGCTCGGGCGGACGCGCCCTGGGCTCCGTCAGCTCCTGGCCCTGCGGGGACCCCCTGCACTGCCAGTATCACCCGCAGAGCAGTGCACCCTGCGAGCCACCCCGCTGTGGGTGCCCATGTGCTGAAAGGGACGGTGCCCGCACACCGCCCAGCCACGACCGGCAGCCCGAGGCGAGGGCAGCGGGCACCAGGGGGTTCTTGTGGCTGACTCGGCTGGGGCTCAGGGGCTGGACGGGTGGGGGCAGCCCCTCCCTCGGAGACAGGGCCTGAGCGGGGCCCAGGGTCACGGGCCTCGTGCTCCCCACGAGGAGAAACCCGCAGGAGCACCCAGCAGGGGGCTGGAGCCCAAAACACTTAGAAGCCGATCGTGTGCACGGTTGGCGACCTCGAGAACACGGAACAGGGTGCAAACCGCTGGGTGTTACTGGCCAGCGCAGGCAGGGAGGGACAGTATTTTCCTAGAAGGTCAAGGGTGTTGCTCCTCATGCATTCAGCCCAATTCCAGGAAACGCCGAGGCTGCTTACCCGGAACGCCGCTTTCCTCCGCGGGCGGGCATGGCCCCCGCCATCCGCACCTGTCCGGAGGCCGCCATGGGCGCCACGGGCAGCGACACCGAGCCGGGGATGTCCGAGGCCATTTCTGGAAGTCAGCAGAGACGAGAGCTTGTGTCAGTCCCAGAGGAACAGGACGGGGTGGGGGGGCCGACGGCACCAGCAGCACCGCCCGGAGAAGGGGAGCCCAAGGCCCCGGGGCCCCGACTGTCGTCACTCAGGTGACTCAGGGGGTGGGGGGACCCTTCCCGTCTAGGCGCTGCCCCCCTCTGCTCCGGCCAGGGGTCTCCCAGGCGGCACACCGCACCTACGTCAGGTGGTTGGAAAGCGTTAGCAGAGCCTAGCAGCTTTGGCGACGGACCCCTGTGTCCCGGGCACCTGGGGGTAGGTGAGGAGTCCAGGAATCCAGGCACCTCAGGGAACCAGCCTGGCAGCAACCCGGTAACCCCGACTGGCAAACCCACCGAGAGTCACGCGTTGGTCCCCGAGGCAACACCCGCGGGTGCTCCGCCCTCACCCTGGGCATGTGCCTTCCAGCAGAAAGGCCGCTCCCCACCCTGAATTTGCACTTGGAATTCTGAGCACAGAGCCCTCACGGCCCCTACATTCGTGATGAGGAGAGTGGGGTCCAGGGGGACGCAAAAGCGGCCCCAGGCTGCAGCGCGAGCCGGGACGGCAGCCCCACAGCCAGGGCAGCGACACCCGTTGAAGGAGTAAGACAGCCGGTCGGGTGTTGGCCGAAGCGCCGCTGCTGTGGGCCGCCGTGTGGCCTGTTGTCTCTCACCAGCCAGACACAGAGGGAGGCCGTGGAGGCCACGCTAACGCAGGCAGCCCTGGGGCCACCACCGCACGGCCTCCGAGCTCCCCCTCCCCGCCCTGAGGGGGGGGGGTGGCCCCTGCACCTGGGCGCCCTGGCCCGGGGCCAGGAAAGGACGCAGCCAGTCCCTGAACGGCCTCCCTGGGTCCGGCCATCGTCCTTGGGAGTGACTTTCACTGCTCTGGCCTCTCTCAGCTCAGCTCGCACCGGGGCAGGAGGGACGCCACAGGCCGCCGGGGTGTCTTCGGAGGAGGAAGAGGGGGCGTGGGCAGCGGGTGCCCAGGGCACACGGGTGGGCGGGCGGGCGGGCGTGGTTCTACCCTCCGCCCACCCCCCACCCCCCACCCCCAGAAGCCGGGCGGAGGCTCTGACGCCGACCCACGGTTACGCCCAAAGACATCGTGTCCGATAAACACCCTGAGGTCGATCTGAACTCTCTGCCTCGAACTTTCTGGAGAATTTTATGGTGCTGATAAACAGGATCTTAATTAAGCTGCTCCGTGGCGTTCCCAAAAGTCTGAGTGTGACTGCGGTTGGGTGGTTTTTTTTTTTTAAACCAACTAAGCATTTAAAAATATTCAAGGAAAAAAATGCTTTTCTTAAAGTAACCCACTGCCCTTTGGACAGTCACTGTGCTGGGCGGCTGGACCTCATACCGTGACCACCAGCTTCCCGTGGACGAGGCGTCCGTACTTCCTCCTGAAGCGTGGCGGGTTCGTGAAGCCCCCGAGAGCCACCACCTCCCCCGTCCCACCAGGGAACACCAGGTCCTCAAGACTCTGCAAGCAAAGGCTGCTGTGGCCAGCAAGGAGGCACTGCCCTTCTGGGAGACGCCAGCGTCCAGTACAAACATCCTGAGAGTCCCGCTGACCCGGCCTGTCGTAAAGGTCCCGAGTGTGGGGGCGTGTGGCACTGGCAGCTGCACGGCCCCTGTAGCGTGCAACACACTTGTGCATTTTAAAGCCACTGCCTCACGCCTGCCTCTGAGTTAAGGACAGCTCAGGCTGGAAGGCGTGAGTCATAAATGCAAACCTACCAAGGCCCACCCCTCCCCTGCCCCAATGACGCACCAGCTCAGAGCAGCGAGGGGGGGGAGGGGGCATCTGTGCCCCTCGGCCTCCTCACCCCCCCACCCCGCCCTCCCTGCAGCCCCGTCCTCAGACCTGGCCCCACCTCTCCGCAGGCGAGCTACTGCACTTCTCGTCCAGGCAACAGCCCCTCCTCCGCCCCCTCCCTCTCTGCGGGTGCGGCCCCCACGGCCCCATCTGGAGCATCCTCCCCTGGTTTCCAGGGGCCCCCTGCCCCCCCTCCCGCCCGCCTCACAGGGCCCACCCAGCCCGGTGCCGCTCCCCACACTCCCCCCACCCCGGACCCCTGTCCCCTCACAGCCCCCTCTGGTCTCCAGCTGGTGACCTCACTCGGGCACTTGGCACCTGTCCCGACTCTGTGCCGCCTCCCGAACCCAGGCCCCAGGCCCCGCTGTCGCCTCCTGAAGGTCTGTGCGTCCTCTGGCGGCGGCCGCGGCGGCTGGCCATTCTCAGGGCCTCCCCGGTCTCCCCGCACCCACTGTCTCCCTCCCGTTCATCCCCCCCATGGAAGCCCGGTCTGGCCACTCTGGCCCTTGCTGACACCCCCTATGGCTACTGTCGGCTCCCGGCACAAAGACGGGGTTCCCTGCCGTGGCCGCCCCTCCCACCTCTCCAGCTCTGGCTGCACGGTCCCTCCCACCGCAGGGCCTTTGCACACGCCACGCCCCGAGGCGACAGCGCCGCCTTCCCCCTCTTTCCCGGATTTACTCCCCACGGTCTTCCGGAGCCAGCTCCAGCGCCACCGTCCGGAACAAGCCTGCCCTGGCCACCCCCCTCCCCCGCCGGGCGGAGGGCTGGCTGCTCCCCGGTCAGCCGCTCTCGGGGTACCTGCCGTGAGTGAACGACGGGCACCGTGGTCCAGGCGGGGGGCCACTCGGCCCGAGCAGCAGAGCTGACAAGAGGACACCCAGGAGGAGGGGGTGATGTCAGAGCCGAAAAGGGAGGGTGCCACAGAGCCTGGTCACCTGACCCTCCCACACGGAGTCTGCACCGGGCGCGCGGTTCTGGAGGAAGAAGGCACGGAGCGGGGGCGGGGGGGCGGGGGGGGGGCGCTACCTGCTCGATCTGCCACGCCCTGCGCTGCCGCACGGGGGCGCCACCGAGCAGAGGCGGCGGCATCTCCATCACCCTCCCTCCCTTGATCCAGGAGGGGGCGGCGTGTGCTCACAGGGGCCTGGTGCTAGCTCTGGCTCAGTCACGACGTCACGCAGGGTCTCCACCTGTGCCCCAGCTAAGCGAAGGGGCTACTGGGGTCACTCCTTCCACCCAGGGGTGGCCCGGAGAAAATGGGGGCTCTGCTCCCAGCACCAGGCAAGCACCCCAAGAACAGAGCTCTCATTCTGAGTCGGCAGTTGTGCTGGAACATGGACAGAGGCGAAAGCACCCCCTCCTGCCTCTGACGGGCTCAGTCCTGGGTGCGAGGCAGACACACAGCTGCGTAATTTCACGCTGAGAGCCGCGTGCTGGGTGAGGGGGGGGGGGGGCTCCTGGGAGCACCCAGGAAGGCTTCCTGGAGGAGGCCACCCTGTGCTATCCTGGCAGCGCAGGGCAGACAAGCATCAGGAGCAACCAAGCAAGAGAGGAAAGGTGCCCTTTTCCTAAATGTATTCTCTGCACGGCTCCAGAATCTCTGAGCAGACCCCTCCGTGCTCCCTTACCCAGGCCCTTTGACCCACGACTGCAATTATGCGAGATCCAGAATCATCCTCCACCTCACGTGCCGCCGCCCTCTGCCCTCTTGTGCAGATCTCTGCTCAGCGCCCCCAATCGCAACCAACCACAAACGCGCAGACGAGCAGAAATCGCTCCCTACGCACAGCAGCCAGACCCCAGTGCAAATACCAACCAGCCCCAGGAAGCCCTGTTGGACACAAAGTTGCTACGAGGTTTCCAGCTGCCTGTAACGACTGGGAGGATTTTCAAAGCTTCCCCATCATTCTGAAAGCACACCTGGTCTGCGGTGCAGCACCCACCAGGGCTGCCTCACGGGCCGTGCAGACCTGCTGCACAGAATTCCCAGGACCCACCACAGGCCGCCCAGACACTTGAGAGGATTACGTACGCACGGAGCACAAGGAAATGAGAACGCACTCTGCCCCCCCCTCCACGCTTTCTCGGGGATCATTTAGACGCCCCTTCATCTTCTCATCAGAAAAACAATTAATGACACGCAAATGTGCACAGTGCAACAACACAGAGTATCCTAATGACTGTTCCAACGTTCAGGAAAACCAGGGAGGTTCTCTCTGGGGGAGGGAATGGAGGCGGGGGAGGCAGCGAACCCAAGAACACGCCCCTCCCTCCCCGGCCCTCTCCCCTGGATCGTCCCCCCGCAGACAGCACACCCAGCCTCACAGCCCTACCTTGTCCCGGAGGTTTCACAGGGACCTTCCCTCCCTGCGACCGGCACCTCCCGGCAGGGTCTGCGGCCCGTGCGGCAGGAATGCCAGGAGCCTCTGGGCGGAAACGCGCTCCATTTGTATTCTGCTCAGAACGCGCCGTCCCAGATCTGTTTACCTTGACTGTGGACCAGGATTCAGCCGCGACAACTGTCTCGCATACTGATCAATGTATTTGCAGCACAATTTGTAACGTTAACCGCTTAGGCTCTGAAGAATCGGTGACAGGTTTCTGGCGCAAGCACAAGATACATCTCAAACACCTAGATTGTCAAAACCCCTCCGGCAGATCAGGAGGGCGGAATCCCTTCTGGTGCGCACAGGAGGCGGTCTGGTCCCCAAGGCTCCCTGCGGGGGTGGGATTTTTGTAGCACTGTGAGCAGAAAAACCGTTTGGCGGAGAGCCAGGGACTCTAACTCCAGGTCCTTGTGGGGCTTTAACCAGCTGTGTATCCTCTGTAAGGCTGCCGTCATCAGCATGGGGGTGGGGGTGGGGGTGGACAGGAGGTCACAGACACAGGGAGAGGTGGCCAACAGGCCCAGGAGAGGAGGAAGGAGCCAAGTCCTGCCTCCACCAGCCAGTGCCTCCAGCCTGGACACAGCCCTGGCTGCAGGCCTGAGCTGCTCCCAGCAGATCTGAGCTACTCCCAGCAGGCCTGAGCTGCTCCCAGCAGATCTGAGCTACTCCCAGCAGGCCTGAGCTGCTCCCAGCAGATCTGAGCTACTCCCAGCAGACCTGAGCTGCTCCCAGCAGACCTGAGCTACACCCAGCAGGCCTGAGCTACTCCCAGCAGGCCTGAGCTACTCCCAGCAGGCCTGAGCTACTCCCAGAAGATCTGACCTACTCCCAGCAGGCCTGGCTTTAGGGACCTGGAACCACCTTCACTAACAACGCTGGCTTAGGCAGATCTCTGGGTTTCGGGCCCCAGTGGGTATGGGTTGCGTGTGCCCTCTGCAACATGGACACCACACCAGGGCCCACTAGAGTGTTAGTGCCAAATTCCCACCGACATCCAAGCCCACCCTGCTGGCTCAAGTCCCAGCATCCCTGCACTGAACTTTATAAAAAGAGTAAAAAGTACCCAGCCAGCAGGACGACGGGCAACCAGCAGTTCCAGCAGAGGAAGGGAGGAGGCTACTGTTGAGGTGACAGATGCTGAGCAAGACGACAATAGTGACCTCCACACTCAAGCTGGCCCCCCTGGGAGAAATGACAAATGTCGAACCACACGATGGGACACCCCTCACAACCTGTCTCCTGCTTGAGTCAAATCCACCAGCCAGAGGCCATCAGAGTGTCGTGCGTCTGGTCAACCACACAGACGACAGGCCTGGCCCCCTGGGATGCGAGGCCCTGGGCCTGTGCATGGCCAGGAGGCCCCCAGGCTGTGGCCCACCAGCCTGAATCTGCAGGACCAGAAGTCCCGCTGCAGCAGGACGGACCTCCCGGGAGAAAGTGCCGGGTGTGGTCTGCTGGCGGGTCAGCCAGCGAGGGTCTCGGAGGCGCAGGGCCCGATGCTACACTGAGGAGAACCCGCCGCTGAGACAAGATGCATCCCCCTGAAAGAGTCCCTGAGGCAGGAGGAGGGACGAAGCTCTTCTTCACACCTGTGCACGCCCTTCCCCGGCCAGGACAGGGGCCGGCGCCTGGCTCCTCGGGGGCTGGCGGACAAGGAGTGAAGAAGAGCCAGGAGAAAAATAAATGACTCCAAGGTGTGCCGGCCGTCTAAATACAGCTTGAAGCTTCTCGGGAACCAAATAAGCGAAAACGTCTGACGTGAAGAGAGAAGCTCATATGTTATGGAAAACCCACAGCAATAAAAACCACTCGGCCGTGAAACAACACGACCTCGGAGAAGGGTGTCGCGGGGAAACGCTGAGGGCGTACGAGCAGCGTGGGGTACAGACGCCCTCGTGCAGACACTTCTCAGCCGACAGAGTTCGGCTTCAGTCGACCGACCCCGTGCGGCCCCGTCGGAGGGACCGGCTGTGGGTGCCTACTTCAAGGTCGTGTCGGCTGGTCTTCTACTGTGTGCAAATGACACCTCATAGGGTTGATTTAAAAACTGAAAGAAAAAAAAAAGAAAAGCCTCGGCCAGATGGCTGAGTTAGTTGGAGGGTCGTCTCATGCACCAGAAGGTTGCAGGTTTGATCCCTGGCTGGGGGCTCGGATGGGAGGCAACCGGTCAATGTTTCTCTCTCTCCCCCACCCCCAACCTCCTCTCTCTCTCTAGAATTAATAAACATATCCTCGGGTAAGGAGTAAAAATAAATAAATAACATTCTTAAAAACACAAAACAAAATACCATTTCTGGCCTCCCTGAGCCTGTGCTGAGGGGTGGCCGTAGGCTCACACTGGCCACCGCCGTGCCCACACTGTACAGTAGGTCAAGGTCGACTCCACAAACAGGGCGTGACACGCAGTCACAGCACTTGGGGCTGAGCACGCACTGTCCAGTGTAAACTCGCCTTCCAGATGAACTGTGATGGGAAACCCCCTTGTGCACCTGAGATATCTCGGTCCTCCCAGTCAGTGGTCCCCAAGTACAAACACATTATTGCAGAAGCATCATGTGTAATAATCCACGGGCATGCAGCAAAAGCTGTTAACCATACGCACAAAGCCAATTGTTAAGAAGCTTCAACACCCCAATGTTCACAGCAGCACAATTTACAATTTACAATAACCAAGTGCTGGAAGCAACATAACTGCCCATCAGCAAACGAGTGGATCAAAAATCTGTGGTACATTTACACGATGGAATACTATGCAGCAGAGAGCGAGAAGGAAGGAGCTCCTGCCCTTTGCAACAGCTTGGATGGAGCTGGAGAGCATTGTGTTAAGTGAAATAAGCCAGGCAGTGAGGAACAAATACCCTAAGATCTCACCTTTAACAGGAATACAATCAACAAAAGAAAAAAGCAAACAAAATATAACCAGAGACACTGAAATGAAGAACAATCTAACAACAGCCAGAGGGGGAGGGGACAGGGGACAGTGGGGAGAAGGGTTTTCAGGAACTACTGTAAAGGACACACGGACAAAACCAAGGGGGAGGGTGGAAGCAAGGGAGGAGGTGGGTTTGGCTGGGGTCAGGGGCGGGGAGTGGTGGGGGAAATGCAGGCAACTGTAACTGAACAACAATAAAATAATCTTAAAAAGAAGAAGCTTCAAACACCTAAATGTAAAAGGAAACGGGGCAACCCTGCGCATGTGGAGAGAGTGCAGCAGCGTGTGTCTTTGGGAAGACCGCGACAGCCTTCTGGAACCCAGACGTGCGCAGAACCACAGACAACAACACGGAGCAGAATAACTCAGAGCAGCTGCCATTAGCATCCTGCTGGAATCGTCTGTGGTGCCAGCCTTTGTCACAACAACCCCCTGGGGTTTATTTTAATTAAAAAAATAATCTTGCTGGGGGTATGCATCTTTCCAGAGAAAGTCTTACTAATAAGTTTCCATATGTTTCCAAGGATGAATTACTAATCAACTCGTCTGACCCCGCTTCCCCAAAAACACACAGGCGGGAACCTGCATGCCCGAGTTAATCACCGCCAGGATGATGCTGGCCCTTCTTCCCTGACTTCCGCCAGCCCGGCCCTGTGCCCAGAACCTGGAAAAAATGTGGAAGCGTGAAGGGAGCAGAAGGCAAGAGGAGTTCCGAGCCAGGCTGGGTTTCTGCATGGTCCCGGGTGGGAGAACTGGTGCCCTGTCTGGAGAGAAATGAGGCTCCGTCCCCACCGTCCGCTGGCACCGAGGAGTCGTGAGGCGGGGAGGCAGGCACAGGGTCACTCCCAGGAGGTGCACGCCTGCTCTTCTGGCTACCGTCGTCCTTTGCCCCCACCTCTAAGCTGGCGGCATGGTCCCCCCACCTGGAATAAACTCATTTTCTGGGTGTTCCTTGCTGGAATCTCACCTTCTCCATCTCTTATTCCACTTTATGAGGCGCTAGCAATAACCCACACTTATCCTGAGAAGCAGCAAAGATCACAAGAATCCTCTACACCAGCCACAGAAGGAGCCAGGCCACGAATCACGTTTGTGTCTTTTCTCTGTCACCCAAGCGTCCCATACAGGGTATCCCTGTCTTTTTTAAAACCCCCAGTTCCAAAAAGTACTTCATTCAGGCGAGCCGGGTGGACAGATCCAGGACCCCAAATACAGAACGGGGCCCTCCTCCGATCATCTGCAGAGATGCTACCAAAATGGCAACTTCCATGGAGGACGGTGGAAAAGAAGCATACCCATTCGTGTTTCGAGGTAAAAAACGGGCATTGGGGAGCCCTCCTTGCAGAAACAGGGATGCCTCGTTAACACCTAGTTCTCCCCGCACCCCACCCCGCCCCCGGGACAGTGGAAAGAGAACACACTCAGGTTGAGGATGAGCAGTGGTCCGGGCTCTACCGCTCACCCCACACCAGTCAGCTGGGCCTCCACTTGCTCATCTGTGAAATGGGCTGCTGCTGCACCCAACTGTGGGGAAGCTTCAGCGAGTTTGTGGGCCCTGGAGCCCCAAACCAGGTGAGTGTGCTGGCAGTGGGCACAGGGCTGGCTTCGCTGCCTCGGTGGCCCAGAAGGGTTGTCCTGGGACCGGCAGCATCAGCGTCACCGGGGGACTTGTCAGAAATGCAGGTCTCACCCCTCTCAACCCACGTCCTGAAAAGAGACCTTGGGACGGATCCACCCTCCTGGTGGTGATTCTGACGCGGGTGAGGGTTGAGGGGCTGAAATACCTGTGTGAGGGCGCCACCTGGTGGTGACAGGCCTAACAGACCTTTCCTCTGCTCCCAGCCTGGGCCTCCGAGAGAAGGACTGCCTGCCTGCCCCTCACTCAACACGGACACGGACCTAGGCCACCGACCAGAGGACGGGAGCACCCGGGGGGGGGGGGGGGGAATCACCCTTGGGCGAGGGGGCCCTTCCCCTCCTCTCTGCCGGGGAGGGCGGGGACAGAGAAGGGAGAAGTGACAGAGCACCCCCGCCTGCACTCGGGGCAGGACCGGAGCAGAGAGCAAATGGGCACTGGGGTGGGGACGGTCACTACAGGGCGGGAGGAGGCAGCCGGGGTCCAGCAGGATGGGGGCGGGGCCTCAGGGGGCTGTGAGGGGCGGCGGCGGCAGAGGCCGTGCCCGGCGTCTCCCAGCTGTGAGACTGGAGGTGGAACCTGGGATGGGCCGCAGCTTAGCGTCTCTGGCCGCAGGAGAGCAGGACCCCCCCCCCCCCCCCGCCCCAGTGCAGGGGGAAGAGGGGGCTTCCCGCTTCACCAGACCCCCTCCTCCTCTTCCTCCTCCTCCTCCCCCTCCTCAAGTGCATCTGCTCACCTGCCCCCTAAGTGGTCCCCCAGGAGCTGGAAAGCCGTCCTGCCCTTGGGAACCCCGAGGCTGGGTCCTCACCCCCGTGACACGCCCGCCGAGGAAAGCAGCTCCGGGGAGGAAAGGCGCCGGGCACCGCCGCGCTGGGAAGTAGTACAACGCCAGCCCTCGCCACGACGACGGAGCCAACGCGGAGCCCTCTGACCCGTGCGTCAGGCAGCGGCGGCGATGGGAGGGGCGCCCTGGCCCTCGAGCCAGGTTGATGGGTCCACACGCAGGACTCAGCGCGGGGGCAGTGCCGCTGGCCTCTGACCCCTGAGCGCACGGGACGGCCCGGAACACACAGAGGCCTCACCTGCGCTGTCTCCTAGCAGGTGACGTTCACCTCAGCCCCACTCAGAGGGGAAGGACAAAGGAGTGACCTGGGCAGATGGGACATTTCCCCGTGTGGTCCTTTGGGTCTCTGATGACAGAGGAGAGGAAGAGGGGCGAGAAGATGGATGGGAGAAGGAGGAGGAAGTGGGGGGAGGGGGAGAGCGAGGGAGAGGTGGGATGGGGGATTCTCTGACTTTGGAAAACTCATGGAGTTTCCACAGGCAAATTATGCGAAAAATAAAAAACTAAAAAACCAAAATCTGTTTTTCAAGTCACGAGGTCCTTCTTTACGAAATCTTGGGAACATGAAAACTTGATTTTGAGTGGGACGTAGAGGAGGTGGCGAATCCACTCCCCAAAATGAATGTTCACACGCACACAGCTCGGCCTGGACCCGCCCCACACCCAGGGACAGGGCAGGCTTCAGGCTGAGCCGCCCGGCCAAGGAGGCAGCTGGGCCCTGCGGCCAGGGTCCGGGCACTCCACGCGGGCGGGCGGCCTGAAGGTGTTTCCACCTGCACGTCGGACGAGCTGGGCATTAGGCCCCCATTGCCTGTACCGGAGACAGGATCACCGTTCTGTAGTTGGACTACAATTATCCATCACATGAGGCTGATGTTTAGTTTACAGAAGTGCACTGTTTGTTTTTTTTTTAACCCCCTGGGACCCGCACTGGCTATAAGCAGCGCCCGAAGCTGCCTGCAGGTGATGCGGTGGATGAAGGAGAGGTTCCCAGCATTTGGGGGTAGGCCCCGAAGTCACCGACCAGCTTTTCACAGCCCGGTCAGCCCAGGACCGTGACTTCATCATCGACTGAGACGCTGGCTCTGAACTTGTCACTGCTGGACCAGTCTCCGGCTCCAACATCCCGTCTGCAGTGCCTGTGATGGAAAATTTACACGGCACCACCTCAATGTAATTGTGAGGCCGCACCAAAAAAAAAAAAGAAAGAAAGAAAGAAAGAAAAGGAAGCAAACGGAGAGAGATGAAGGGGATTTCACGGCGCAAACACCGTCGTCACGGGGACGTGGAGTACGGAGTGCGGGAGACAGCCAACGGCCTCGCAGTCACCGGGTGCAGCGGCTGCAAGTGGGTGTGGGACTCACCCGGTGACCCCACTGCAGGGCGTGGGAATGTGGAATCGCTGCGGTGCACACCCGAAACTAATGTACTGTGTACATCGACTATACTTCAGGAAAAAAAAAAAATTTCTAAACCAAACGCAGGGATGTTTTACAGAAGGCCTGGGCTATACTCAGCAAAAATGGTACGGCCATAAAAGGTAAGGGGGCGGGGAGGAAGACTGAGCAATTATTCCAGAATTCCAGGAGATTAAAGAAGCATCAAATGAAGTGCAATTCATAATCCTGGACTGAACCCAGGGCCAGAAAAAAATAAATAAATGAATGTGGTCTGGGCCATGAAGACCCACTGTTGAAACAGGAATTCGGCCGGTGGGTTGGGTGATGCTGCATCATCAGTGTCGACCTCCTGGCCTCGGGCCCGAATTGCAGTCATGGGGGGGTATGCTTCTCCTCGGGAAACACCCCCCCAGATGTCTGGAGCTGAAAGGGGGGCCCTGTCTCACACACACATCCCCAAACTGCTCAGGGGAACGCTGGAGCACCGGTAAGGCAGAGGTGTGGACGCCGGAGACCCGGGTAACGGGTTCGCAGGAGACCTTGTACATTCCCGCCACTTTCCTCTCAGCCTGAAACGACTTCGGCGTCCAAGGTTACGAAGACAAAAGAGCCACCTCGGGGTGGACGGGCCTCTTCTCGCTGGCCTGTGCGTGGGAACTGGGAGTCCAGTCCACTCCCCCTCCAGTGGGTGCCGATCCGTCGGGGAGGAGGAGCCCGGCCTCGTCCACGGTGCTGGGGATGCCGCGGTGACAGGGGAACATCCCGGAGCCGGGAGAAAGGAAGTGGCCCGGAGGCTTCGGGCAGAGCCCGCCTCCCCTGGGGGCGTCTGCACCTCCAGATTCCCGAAACTCGCCGTGCCCGAGACCGAACACGGCATGACCTCCCCCCACGACATCCCCCGAAATCCCCCCAGAACCTGGACCTCCTCGGCAGTCTCTGGCACAGCATCCTAGCCCCCCAGTGATGAATGGGGGGGCCCTGCCACCCCACCTGTCACCTGCCGGGTGCCGCCGACCAGTGGGCGGTATCCGAATTCCCTCCTAAACAGCTCAGGGGGCCTGTGTGTCTCTCTCCACAGCCACGGGCCCTGCCCGGCCAGCCTCACTCAGCAGCCAGAGATCTTCCCCAAACCCGCCTCCCATCACGTCACACCCCCGTCCCTCGCCTCACTTCGGCAGCGCCCTGTTGCATCTGGAAACAAAGACCCCTTTTTCCCCCTGTAACACTTGCTTGAAGGGACACCCTCACGCCCGTGACCGTCTGGTACATGGCGGACGCCCCAGCCGCACAGTGAGCGCCCTGAAAGCAGGAACCCCGCCCCTGGCTTTGCACACCGCGGCACCCACACAGCTGGCACTCAATTGATATTTGTTTAATTAGGTGGATAAGCAATTAGAATAATTAACGTCTGGCTTGGGCCAGTGAATGGAGAGTGGTGCCATTCACCGCTGCACAGGGCCAGGGGCGGGGAGGACGGGCAGGGGGTGTGGCTTCGCGGAATCTGCAGGGGTGCGGGGCAGGAGGGTGCGGGCGCCAGGCAGGCCGCTGGACACTGAGGCCTGAGGCCTGGGAGGCCAACCTGTGCTGCGGCTGCCGCCCCCTTGCTCTGCCAGTCGGCCCCGACTGGAGGAGTCGGCACGGTCTCTCTCCGTGGTCACCCGCATACAGTGGTCCCCACGCGGCCCGCGCTGGAGTCGGGCGGAACGCGCTCGTGGCGGACGTCCGGGACGCAGCGCTGGGCCCGGCACCCTTTGCCGGGGTGGGGGGAGGAGGCGCAGGCAGGGGGTGCTCGGGAAGGCCGGCCCCACGCGACCCAGGCCCTCTGGGGCATCGCACTCCCGGGACAGAGGGGGCACAGCTGTGACCCTTGATCACACCCGTGCGTCCCGTCCTCTGGGGAACTCGGGACCCACCGGGCCCATCGGATGATGCCAGAAGATTCCGGGCTCGGCCTCGTTCCCAACTGCTGATCTGATGGGAGCATCGACGCTGCTCTAAAAATAATTTCTTTTTTAAAATCTTGCTGTTCTGTTAGTTCACATTTAAATGAACTTCCGCCACGGAAATTGTAATCATCAGAAAAGTCTCATCCTGTTTCTGAAGCCACCGCGCGGTTTTTCTTACACTGGACCGGTGGGGGGGGGACAGTCACCCCTTCAGGCTCCGCCCCCACCCCCCACCCCCCGCCCAGCGCTCCGGGCCGGCCCACTGCCACTGCCCAGAGGCCCGGGGACCAGGGCCCCGCGGCATCGGGGGTGGACGGCTCTGCATGGTGGGCGCAGCTGTGAGCACCCTGAGGTGTTTAGCAGGGCCCCTGCCTCAGCCTCCGAGATGCCACCCCACCCACCTGCGCCAGGTTCTCAGAGGCCCGGCCACCGGCTCAGGCAGCAGTCCGACCGGGGTGAGGAAGAAAATGCCCCCGGGAACGGCGGTGCGTAAACCTGTGGGACAGGACCGAACCTCCCGTTTCCCGCTGCCTCCGCGTCAGGACTCGGCCCTCAGGCCCACGTCTGCACCAGGTGCCGGGGCCACGGCCTGCCCTCCCTTCGCTCACGCGTGGGCTTCAGGGGCGTTCTCCTGAACTGCTGTGCAGGCAGTGTGGCCGGCCAGGCAGGAAGTGGCCCCACTCACACACACACACACACACACACACACAGGCAGAGAGAGAGCTTCCGGGGCCGCACGGGGTCACCGCAGGGTCCCGAGGAGCGCCTCGCCGCAGAACAGGTCCCTCCTCTCCTGGGGCCCCACCCAGACCCCAGCAGGCCCGCCACAGACTGGCTCTGGGAGGCCCTGGGGCCACCCACTGAGCTCGGGTTCAGGCCCCGCTGACTGCCCTAGACTCCACCCCTGACCTGAGCACCCGAACCCTCCCAGCCTGCTCTGCACCAGGGCCTTTCCTTCCCCACCCGTGGGAGGGAAGCTGGGACCCCCAGACCCATGCAAAGACACCCACCCTGTCCGTGAAGCATCCGGGCTTTGCACCTGGAGCAGGAGCGACCGCTGGGACCCGTCTACGGCCACGAAAGGCAGGTGCAAAGGACGACTGTCACTCGCTGAGCCCTGGGGACTGGCCAGCCAGGTGTCTGCCTGCAAATCTGCCCTCGGCCCAAGGAGGTCGTGCGGACCGCAGCCAGTGACATCAGGGGTCTGGGACAGTCAGTGGCCCCTGGGGTTGGGGAGGCCACGTGGAGGAGGGACCACAGAACATGCCCGGGTCACGCACAATTCCTCGTGGTCCTGGGTCTGAACTGGCACCGACCCCTCGTGCTCCAGTCACGAAAGACCGGGGTGGCCCTGGTCCCGGACGCGCAGCCCCCCCCCACCCCCGGCCTGCACTGTGTCAGTCCACCTGCAGACGCCCGACGCACCTCCAACCAATCCAAACCCCCAGTGTTTCCCATCTCGGAGCTGCTGACATTAACCCAGAGAGCAGACAGAGCAAGTGACCCTGAGACACGGAGCAGAGACGCCAGGGATCTCTGCTGTCCAGTCTAGAGGACACAGGGGTCCCTGTCCAGAGAGAGTCGAGAAAATCGGCCAGCACGACAGCAGCAGTGACCAAGGAACGTGCCTGGAAAGAGGGAGGGGCCAGAGGCCACCGGTGAGGGGGCCAGGGCCCCCCAAACACCAAGAGGAAAACATCTGGGAGCAAAACCCTTTATTTTCCCTCAGAGACCCTCCCCTCCCCTCCCCCAGAGTAACTGCTGGGATCCTAACCTGCAACACACCCAGGGGACCTAGGAGAGGCAGGCCGGAAGTGCACACCTGGCTCATGTCACCTGAATGACACTAAAGTGTGTCATCTCCTGCCTCCTGCACCGCCGACCGGACCCGGAGTGACAGGAGCCTGCTGGTGGGCAGGGTGGGCTGGCAGCGCGAGCGACCCCAGCAGGTCGGGGAGCAGAGGGGACAGGCTCTGACCTTCGTACCCCGGGCGCAGAAGAGCCACAGAAATCAACGCCAGTGCCTCCCAGCCCATTTGCCTGTGTTGACTGAGCTCTTACTCTTTGTGAGGAAACGACCTCTGGGCAGCGGGGCGAGACTGGGGGAGCAGGAGGCGTTCCGGCCACACGCCGGGGTGTCCTGACTGCGGGTGAGTCTGAAATCCCGCTCGGCCCCAACCCCAGAGCCGTATCCCTCCAGAGAGACTCCAGCTTCTCTCCCACAGAAGAAGTTAGGGGTTCACCCCGGGGCAAGGACAGAGCGCCCCACAGACCTCGGCGTTGCCGCAGGGGGCCGGCTGGTCAGAGAGAAGGTGGCCGACAAGAGAAAGGGGAGCCTTCACAGAATGTCACTGGAGAAGCTGCCGCCAAGGTCAAGATCTCTGGTACCTGTGCCAGCGGAGGCGAGGCCTGAGCGTCACCGTCCGGCCATGGGGCCAGGGGCTGGCCGAGACCGAAACCAGCCCGGCAGCCGCCCCACGTTCACCCCGCAGCTCCCAGGACACAGTGGACAGAGCAGCGCTGAGCAGATGGGATGGTGTCCACATGTGTCTATGTTTCTCGGACTTTATTCCTATTTCCACGGTAAACCTCTGTCGGACTGAAATCTCTTCATGCGACTTGCTTTACTTTTTTCCTCATGTCCTAACCCTGAAATCTCTCCGTCCATTACTGACGTTTAAGCCGAGGATCAGGCCGGAGTTGCAGGTCACCGCCTCGGGCAGAGGGGCCCGGGCGTCTGTGTCTCCAACCCGCCGCCACGCGCCCACTCGGTGCCCCGGACGGAGAAGCCGGAACCTGTCTTTGCAAGACTCATTATGACTGTCCCGGAAGCTTCCTCCTTGGAGCCACTCAGGTTCCTCACCTCTGTGCCCCACCCTCATGCCTGCCCCGAGACCCTTACCCCAAATCTCGGCAGCACCGGGTCCGGGCTCCTCCACGGCCCCTTCTTCTCGGTTCCAAGCGGGGCCGCTGGTCCCAGCCCGGCACCTGCCTCCCGTGTTCCTGACACAAACGTGGCCGACCAGTTACACCTTCCAGAATCGTGGTCACGTGCCTTCCAGCCCAACGCCTGTGAGGCGGGCCCTTGCCGTGGAGGGAGCCGGTCCTCCCAAGCCCTCCGAGGCCTGGCCGCAGCCACTCAGGTCTGAGAAACCCAGCTGCTCCCCCTTCCACCCCCAGCGCCCCAGCGCGGAAACGGCATCCGCGCTCAGAGCAGGTCGGTCTGCACTACCTGCCCCGACCCCTGCAAGCCCCCTCAGCCCCTGGCTTCGCGCATTCACACTATCACGTTTTTCAAAGTCCGGTTCTGACAGAGGACGTCTCCCACAGCCGCCCTTTAGGCGGACGGGACCCTTCACTCCTAACCCTCCCACCACAGGGTTCACCCCACCCCACCCTGCGGGCGGGCCTCTGAGTGCCCCTGCGAACTCCCGGGGACCCGGCGCCAGCCTGCCCAGAGCGGTCACCGCTGAACCGCACAGACTTCGGAGCAGTCGCACCTCCCGCTCTCGGGCCCTCAGGCGGTCCTCCGCACAGACAGGGCATTTCCCCACTGAAACAGGATGTCCTGGCTACAGTTGCATAACAGGTGACTATTCCCACCTGTCCGTGAGCTCTTTCCATTCCCCCAACTCCAGGGGAACGAGCTGTGGTCACAGACCTGTGGATCCGAGGACAGGAGGCCGGGACGTTGGGTCTGTGCGCTTGTAACACGCATGGAACACGGGGACACACAGGGGCCGGTGGTGAGGGCGCCAAGGACCAGGTGGGTGGGGAGAACGGTCTGCCCTGCTGGGTCCCAGCTCCAAACTTTCCCTCCCCCGGGTCCCCGCGCGCGACGACAGAGGCCGAGAGCCCGGGCAGGGAGAATAGTGGCATTCTCGGAGCTTGAGGGGGTCCTTTGGCCCTGCGGGGTCCAGGTACGCGAGGCCCGGCCGCGTTGGGGATACAGCCGCGATGCCGGAGCCCAGGCGGCGCGTGCTGACAGCCGCCCGGCCCCCCATTTGCGCGCTCCCGGCCCGCTACTCACCCGGAGGGTTGACGGCCGCCGGGGTGGCCATGTCGCAGGAGGACGAGGAGGCCCTGCGCGCGGAGCCCGGGCGAGCGCGGCCCGCGCACCACACAAAGGCCGGCAGCTCCGCGGCCTCGCGCCGCCGCCTCTCCGGGTCCCGCCTTTGTCGCGCGCCGGGGGGCGCGGGTCCCGCCGTAGCACCGCGAGACTTGGATCCGCGGGCGGTGGGCCCCCCAAGCTGGGGGCAGGGCTGCGGGGAGGCGCAGGTGCTGCGCGCGGGACCACGGCGCCCCCTCGCGCAGGCGCTGCTCAGCCCGCCCCACGCCCCGGGTCCCGGCGGAGGTGCGCGAGTGCCCGGCCCCGCCCGCGCCCAGCGCCGGCTGCCTCCGGCGAGGACGCATCCTCTGCGCCTCCGGGTGGGATTCCTGAGACCCGAGCGCTGAGGACCATGCGGTACAGGCAGCGGCCGGGGGCTCAGCTCCGCTCTCTCCTCGCCTTGGGGACTGTCCGAGGCTATTGGTCGCAACTGCCTTAGTGACCCAAGGAAACTGAGAATTTTAAAAAATATGTAAAATGGTTTTATCTGCAGAACCTGCTGGAGTCCGGCCGCAGAGAGCTCGGGGCGGGCGTTTTAATGCAAGACCCCGGGGGTCCCTGTGAGAAACCATGGCTCTTGAGCCGGAACCGCCACCACGGCGGGCGCCCCATGAAGGTGACCCGGAAGAAGGGGTGCACCCCCGGTGGGGACCCAGAAGCAGCCCCTAATGCAGACACGCTCGCCGAAACACCAGGCTGTCCTACGTCCTTAAACAGGAAGCGTTTTGAGGCGTCGAGGCACAAAGCTTGGGATGTATTTTCAAAAAAGCATGGTCTTCGGGCAGCATTTGTCATTACTGATCTGACTAATAGGCGCTCACAGATATTCCTTTGTTTATCGATTCCACAGACTGTTGCCTCGTGCGAAGCGAGGTTTTGGGAGACCTGGGGCCAAAGCTGCAGCCTGGTCCTCTGTGGGCTTCGAGTCGGGGGCGGGGCGGGGGGAGGAGCCAGCGGCGGTGCTTGCACTCAGGAAGCACACGGCTGCCTGGGGGCGCCGTGCTCGCCCCTGAGGGAGTGAGGGCAGAGGGTTGGCGTGACCAGGGAAAGTGGAAACGAGGCTTGGAAGCAATGAGCAGGACGTGGGGACGTGGAGAGAGACACTGAAGTGAAGACAAGCGCGTGCGCCTCCAGCGGCGGGCCGGGCCGGGCCGGGCCCAGGGAGGTGAGAGGGAGGCTGATCACTCCGGACGTCCGCTCGGGAGCCCCATCTTTGGGTTGGGTAGCCGGGCCCTGGTGTCCCGACATCGAGCCAAAAGGCAAGTCATCCCCTCTCTCCCCCCAGGCCCCAAAGGGCAACACGCTCAAATGCCCACGGACACTTAACTCGCAACAGGCACGACTGAGGATTTCTGACGGCCGCTGCAGGAGACGGCGCAGCTCACTGCAGTCAGACAAGGCAGACACCCACCTGAGGGAACGTGGCTCCCTGGGATCGGCTCCCTCTCGGCCCCGCTGCGCCCCCAGGGCTGCCTGTTCTGTCCCCAGCAGCCCCGGCACCCCGGCCCCTCCTCCCTCGCAGACCTGTCCTTTCTCCACCTCCGCACGCCTGTCTGAGAGAGGCAAGTTCCCCCCCTTGGCGTTTACAGCCCCAACGCCAGGAGCAGACCGTTTGGGTGTCGTCTCCAAATGTATCTCTGATGTCCCCCCTGGAGTCCGGCGGGCTGTGGTTTTCAGGGAGCGGTCAGTAAGTCGGAATTTTAACAGAGAAGGTGACGTTTCAACGTCTCCCCCGGGGACTGCCCCTCAGAGGGGCAGAGGACCTTTGGCCTCGCCCAGTTCAGCCCTCAAGAGTTTGCAGATAAGGGGACAGAGGCTCAGGGCAGAGAGGTGCCCTTCCCAAGGTCACGCAGCTCAGGAGCTACGCAAGGCTTCCAACTGGGGCGCCCACAATGCTGGGAGTCCGCAGCCAGAGTCGGGGTGGGGGTGCGAAGGGATGGAGCGGGGGTGATCTGGGCAGTCGCTTTCTTTCTTGTCTGTCGGTGCTATGCAGGTGAGGGCCCAGACACATGGAGAATGGATGAGCGCCCTACTCTTGCTTGAGTCTGAGATGGAGCCGAACACCGAGGCGAATGCCCAATACGGCGGGCTCCCGCTAATTACGAGGGTTAGCAGACTGTGACCAGCTAACAGGCTCAGGAATTCCACTCAACCTTGAAACAGCCTCGGGCTCTTTTATATTCCAAAGAGGATATTGAGTTTGGAGCTGAGATTTGCACGTAAAAAAAAAAAAAATTTAGCACAGACCCGCTGCTGGGCCCACAGCACGGGATCCTGGGCCCTGTCCTCCCAGGGATGACCCGGGTGGCCAGCCCCAGTGCTGACGCTGGGTGGGAGAGAGCAGTCCTTGGTGGGCGGCTTCCTACCCCTCTGATACGAGAGACAGGACTCCCTTTGTGTAGTGT
The DNA here is from genome assembly GCF_004126475.2 of Phyllostomus discolor. Classification (NCBI taxonomy): domain Eukaryota; kingdom Metazoa; phylum Chordata; class Mammalia; order Chiroptera; family Phyllostomidae; genus Phyllostomus; species Phyllostomus discolor. Next base: position 44,663,963 of record NC_040914.2, read on the forward strand.
GTAAGCATCGAGGAATTTTATCTTCCCTTAACTCTGAGCGCAGGAGCCCGGGAATGGGGGCGGGGCCTTGCTCCGCAGTGGAGGGCGTGGCCGGGTGGGCGAGCCGGGGCTGCCGTAACCTCAGGCTTTGCTTCCCGCCGCCTGTGTCTCCTCCCCACACACAGTCCCTCACTCCGTTCTTCCTGACCTCTCTGTCTCAGCTGGAGAGAGACGCCTGTCCGTCTCCCTTAGCTCCAGTGCCACCTCCTTACCTTCAGTTCAGTGCAGGCAACGACAGACCCCCGCTCCCTGTCTGGGACTTACGTCTGAGGGGGACGCGACCGTACTTCCATGCAGAAAGGCTCACACACCGGCCTTGGCGGCTCGGCGTGGGGCTTGCGCTCTGTCTCTCCCTCCGTTGCCCCGGGAACTGTGTTACCGCCCGTCGGCCTCACTCTCCCCGTCTGTGAAATGGGGGTGTTCACAACGGTGCTCAGCCACAGGGGAGAGTAAATGGGATGTGGTGGCAGCTGTGCTCCACACACACTTTCGAGACTACAATGCCGAGAGAGACAGACAGACAGACAGTCCTGCCCGTGTGTCCGACTTCCCAGGGAAGACACGGGGAACAAGCCGATGGAAAACGCTAGAAGCAGAGGCTTCCACATTTGGCAGCCACGCAGTTGGGGCTGCAGGGTCGAAGGCTGTGTCACAGAGCCAGGCGTGATGGGTGTCTCGCTCCCCGCGGCCTCTCTGTGGTCTGCCGGGGTCCTCACGCTCCTGCAGGTGAGGGGACAGGGAAGCCCCGGGAGGGTCTGGACGCACAGAGGCCTGGCGGGGGACGCAGGGGCTCCGGGGAGTGGGGCTGAGTGGACACAGGACTCCAGCCCCCAGGGCAGGGTCTCCCACAGGTGCCTGCCGTTCGCCGGCCAGAGGACCACTCCAGCCACGAGTGCCCCAGGGTCCCTCCTCCCCGCTCCTGGCCCTCCGCGACCGCTGGACGCCATCTGGAAGGGAGAGCCAAGCACGCGGAAAAGGTCTCTACTCTGCTCAACACTCCACACGGCCTTCGTTTCCTCCAAGGGTGTGAGGAAGATCCCAGTGGTGATTGTAACAACTCCTTGCCTCTGTTCAGCACTTTCGGAGTTTTAAATCACTCGAACGTCCTTATTCCGCAGGCTCCGGCGCCTTTGATGAGGCCTGCTCAGTGAAGGAATGCCGTGTGAGTGCGATTATTCAGATTTTAACAGATAACCGTGTTCCCGCTTGTGTGAGCCCGTTTTGGAAACCACCCTCACAAACGACGACAATTTTTTTTTCCCAGCCTAATGAAATTCTCTGGACGCTGTAGCAGTTAATGCTAAAACTTTGTGCGTGCGCTCTTTTGTTACGTTATACATTAAAAAAGTGATTTTTGCTTCAAAGTGCCAAGTAAATTAATGGAGCCGGTTAATGATTCATTTCCCTTTCCAGGATACATTCAACATTCCTCTGGCGTCCGCCCTGGTTACTCTGATACGACACGGCTAGACCAAGTTCATTATCCAAGCAACTGGTCTGGGGCTGCTCAGCTATTAGCATACAAATGACCACAAGTGAAGGACAGGTGACAACGCCTCCCCTTCCCGTAGGTCACCCCGTTAGAGGAAAAGCAGGTGACTTTCTGCTGTATTTGGGGAACACGTCATCTGACTCGTCGAGGGGTTAGATTCTGGGCTTTTGAATATCTACCTTAAACTTTAAACACAACCCTGGAATGTTACAGGTGAACCGCAAACGCTGTCCAGTACGAGCTTTAAAGGTGAACCTCAGGAACTAGCCGGTGCTCCCAGCTTTCCACTTAGGAAGCGAGGGTGGGGTGAGGGTGGGGTGGGCACCACCACAGCGCATCGGCGAGGTGGGCGAGTGAGGGCCGGAGAAAGGGAAACAACCAGTATTACTCCACTGTTGTGTCTCCAGGTATAACACACCCACCCTCCTGGGATTAGCAAGAAATCTGACCTTTCACAGGATCTCCTGCCCCCTCGCTGGGGGTCCTCAAGGAATTTGAATTTTCCACAAATCTGTCTCGGTTTCCTCTTGCCGCCCCAGGTGGCCGTCTTCCTGCACCACCTGGCCCAGACGTCCCTCCAGATCAGTACCTGCCTCTGTCAGGGACCCTCCTAACTGTCTGAGCTGCTGGGCACGGCTGCCCACACCCTGGCTGAGTCCTGGTCAGCCTTAAGGTAGGGCTCTGACCTCCTCATTTACAAAGGACACTTCCTGTGGCTCAGTGGATGGAGTGCCGGCCGGCAAATCAAAGGGTCACTGGTTCGATTCCCAGTCAGGGCACATGCCTGGGTTGCAGGCCAGGTCCCCAGTAGGGGGCGCACAAGAGGCAACCACACATTGATGTTTCTCTTCCTCTTCCTCCCTTCCCCTCTCTCAAAAAATAAATAAGTAAAATCTATAAAAACAACAAAAAAAAAAACAAGAAAAACAAACAAAGGGCACTTGCTGCTCCTTCCTATCCCTGGGACTGGGGCCGGGCCGCAGGAGGATCTCCAGCTACTGGCCCGGAAGCTGAGTGCTCCAGAGACTGGCAGTTCTCCGTGCCCCTACCTCATCGGCCATGTGTGCTGAAAAGCAACGACCGACGGCAAACCAAGCCAAACTGAGCAAACCACAGGGGCGTGTTGGAGCCCCTCGCCCAGCCTGCCTCCCCGTGCGTACCCGCCCTGTGAGCCTCCTCTACCCCTCCCAGTCCACGGCCCCACTTCCTTCCAGCTCCCGGAGAGAGGGGAGCGTCCCTCCTCTTAGCCAGTTCAGAAGCCACCTCCGTTCCCGGTGTAAGCGCTCTGGCTTCCCTAGAGGACTGAACGAAGTGGGCGCATGCAGCCCTGCCCGGGCCTGCCGGAACTTGCCCTGCCCTCCCCGCCCCCCCCCCCCCTCCGCGGACCGTCCCGCGGGCTTGATGAGACGGAGAGACTGATGATGGCACACCCCCAGAGCGGGGGCCTCCTGTTGGGCTCCGCACCCCTGCTCTTAGCCAATCTGTGCCGCACGGTCGGTGGCACTGGCTGTGACATCACGGCGTCAGCCCGAACTCGGAGCGCTCACACGCAGACGCCTGGCTCCATCCGGGCTGTGTCCCGGGTACAGGCCATTCTGGGCCTCTCCAGCCGATCAAGATGACCTTGGAAATAGAGAACCCATGAGCCAGGGTTTTTTTTTTTTCCTTGCGGGACCATTTGCAAATTGGAACAATGGACTCTTTCTGTCTCCTTTGAGAAATATTCATTATCTGAGAGGAGACCTGGGCCTCGGGCCTTTTTTGAGAGTTTCAAGAGGAAGTCAGTTGGAACATCGAGATGCAGGATAATGAGAGAGCCTGCGTGGAGTTGGGAGAAAAAAAATAGAACAAGGTAGAAATCGGAGGTAAAGGTGGCGTCGGGTGAGACGTAAGCAGAAGAGTCTCTGCTTTTGCTCCCCACAGTGTCCCCCCGAAACGCTGTGACCCACGTACAAGCAGGCATCCCATCGTTTCGGCGCAAACACTTGTAAATACGTTCTGCGATTCCGACTCAGTTGCACCTAAACCAGCTCAGCCCCCAAACGACCACGTCCTGCTCTCCCCAGGCGCTGCCCCTGCCGTGTTCCAGGACCCAGTCAGAGACTTCTGGCCCCACTTGCTTGCTTTTCTGAGGGCAGAATGTACAGTGAAGGACATCAAACTTCATTAGCCCATTAACATGATCGCATCGGCATAGCCGTGACAGTGGACGACAGGGTCCAATCTGAGAAATGAGACGATGAATTTAAAAACGCAAAAGAGCGGAAACAGGCTGGGATGGCAGGCGCCCCCACGCAGAGTAAGTCTCGAATTCCATGCAGGACTGGCTGGCTCTTCCACCCCCGGTTGTGGGGGGGGGGGGCGGACTCCAGGCTGCCCCACGCCTTGTGGTTTGCGACCCCCACCCACCCACCTGCCCACCCGATTCATTCATCCCCTGAACAATCAACTCCAGGGTCCTCCATGATCCGACGGTTTTGTGCACAGGGAAAAACAGACATCAGCCAGCTCCTGTCATAGATAACATGTGCTCCGAAAGGGAAAACAGTCTGGCCACACACGGTCACGCCACCACGGATGGGAAACGGATGCGTGAACCACAAGTGCCACCGGAACTCGGAGGCAGAGGGAGCCCCTCACCTACCTGCCCTCGCTGGGTGGGCGTTCATGTAAAATTGTGTCGGTGGCTCCTTAGAAATGAGCCAGCGAGCTAAGGTCCTCTCATTGTGCAGAGGAGGACACAGAAGCTCGGGGAGAGAGATGAAATGACTCTTCTAAGGACACAAGGCCTTTACATGCAGCGCCAGGCTTCCAGCCAGGTTTTCTGGCTGGTTCCAGTCCCCGTCCTCTGTGCAGCTGGGGCCTCTGCCCGGTGCTCTTCTGGAGTTCGCGCCATTAATATTAATCGCAAGCGAGCAGGGCCCTGCTGAGCCTTTCATTCTTGTTTGAGCAGCTCTTGGGAGAACAGCATGGCCTCCCCTTATTAAAGCAACAGCCCACTTTTTCAGAAATGCAAAGAGGCTTCCTTTTCAAAATTAAGGCCACGTTTTTAGAAGCGATAAAAGAGTCTATGCACAATGGTATTCTCGTCGGCGTCCTGGCCTTGGATGTGTGACGGCCGAGACGGGGAACGGCCTGCAGGGGAGACCCGGCTTGAACCTCTGGCCAGCTGGGTTACCCTTGGCCGGGTCGTGTCAGCCAGGTCGGGTCAACCGGGTCGGGTCAACAAGCTCACAGAAGTCCTGAGGATGTAAGGACGGGCTCTCGCAGGCCGTGGGAGCCGACTCAGCACACCGCCTGCTCGATGTTCTGTGTTGTTCGTCCAAGCTCTGTTCTCTTCCTTCCTTCTTTGCTCCTGCGTCAGGGGTTTCTCGAAATGGCCCAGCTCTGGCCCTCCACCATTTCTGCTCTGGCCTCTGACCCTCGCTGCCCACTCCAGGTTTTCCTTCGGGTCCGAGGGCTGGGTGCGGCCTGAGCTGGACCTTCCGGGTCTGTGCTTGCTGCCGGCTTCCTCACTTCCCTACACCGGAAGATCTGGCACCGTTAAGAAATGAATGAAATCAGGACAGGTTTCCTTTCCGCCTTTCATTCATAAATTACATTCCACAGGCCTCTCCCTTCTTGTTTCCAGCTGCAAAGGGAAGATATTGATCCTTGGAAGATGTCTAAGATTGGAAAATGCCCAAGAGCTCCACAGAGAATGGAAGCACAGCCAAGCAATGCATCAGAAAGTGCTCTGTGACGTTACATACAGACGTGCCTAAGACCCAAACGTCAGGGGCACGGGGGGCGAGAACAGAGTTTATGCCTCTGTGTCGTTGGAGAAAAGCTGCCATGACTGTGATTCAGCTTTCTGAGTTGGAACTTCATAAAAATGCCTTTGCTCTGGTTTCCGTGGTTGTCCAGCAAGCAGAGTGAATGCAATTATGGGGAGCACAAAAGGCCGTTCAGAGCTCCCTCGGGTGGGAGCCGTATTCCTTCTACTAGTTGCTTCTGTGGTTTTGGGCTGCACCCCCGCTCGGGAGTCCGGAGGATGCCAGCGGGAGCGTTTGCCCTCCGACTCCCGAGCTGCTTCTCTCTAAGTAAGGAGAACACCCAGGCCTGGAGGAGGACCCGAGGCCTCTCGAGTGAGCTTGCCGGCCTGCTGGCCCGAAGTGGACAGCGGGGAAAGGGGCTCTGCCAGGTTCCTGGGTCTCCGCATACCCTCTCCTTCCAGGGCTCTTGGGCCACGGGGAAGATCCCGCTGCTGGTGCCACTTCTCCTCTCGGCCCCCAGGCAGGTGGGCAGATTCTGTCCACGACCGGTGGCGGGGATGTGATGGGGGCGAAGGTCAGTGGTGGGGGAGTGAGAAAGGCTGTGAATTGACTCTGACGTCAAGGGCTGCCTGAGCCCTACTCCTCCCAGCTGGGTCCCTAACAGCCTCCTCTCCAATCCAACCAATGTCTCCAGCGAGTCGGTGGGGGCAACTCTCTCTTCTTCCACCCCCTCCATGAGCGACGCTTGTCCCCTCGCCTTCAGAGACAATGTGGACAGTTCTGAAGTGCTTAACCTCTCTGTGCCTCGGTTTACTCCTCTGCGAAACAGAGATGAGAGAAGTTGGCACGGCAGTCTCCTAAGAGGATTGAGTGCCTAACGTGTGAAAAGCATATGAATTGAGCTCCAGTGTCCTGTCTCCAACTGCCCAGCCTAATGTCTACACGGACATCAAAGGAAGGTCTCCAAGTCCTCGTGGCCAAGCGGGACCTGCATCCCCCACCTCCCGCACCTGCTCCTGCCCACGGTAGTTCTGTCAGGTCATGGCACTGTCGTTCCTTCAGGTGCTCTGGCTGCCTCACTGCCCTCCCCCGGCCCCCTCCGTCTTCCAGTAGCGCCACTTTGCTATTCCTGTCAGATGCTGAGTCTGGCTGGGCATCGTCTGTGCCGGCATCAGCAGGCACCCAGTGGCGCACGTACACCCGAGCTTGCACCACGGGAACCGACAGGCAGGAGGCTAGTGTGGGTGGTCAGGGATGCGCTTCAACCATGGGCTGGCCTTTTCTGCCCATGACCCTCCTGTGACCTGCTGGGAACACCCAGATCTCAGACTCCTGTGGCCAACAGGAGACAGAGGCAAAGCCGGTGGCCAAGGAGGATGAGACCCAGAACTGGAACCCAGGAGCCCAGGAGGACACCAGGAGGCAGTGAGGGGTGAGTCATCAGCTTCCTGTGGCCTCGCCCAGGAAGGGTGGGGGAGGGGCGGTCACACCTGTGCCTGGATCACCTGGGGGTGACAGCTCCTGGAAGCCACAGTGGGAGTGGCCTTGCTGTCTAGGCTGGGTCCAGCTCATGGATGTCTTTATTGGGCTCACACAGTGTTAAAAAAAAAATAAACTAGGTTAACCACACACAAAATCAGAGATTTTTTTAAAATCTGGAGATCAGGTTTGTTTTACAAAAACCAAACTCCTGCCATACTGGGCCTGCATTCCCACGTGAAACAGGACCACCAGGAGCCCAACGGCGGCTGCCCCCTCTGGCTGGGACGCGTGGTCTCCAGCTTCCACACTTCACCTGGGCCCTCCACCACGTCACCTGCCTGGCACCTGCCATCTTTCTAGGTGCTTTCCTGACGGACTCTGATGATACAAGGGACAGAGTGACCCTCACACTGACTGTCCAGGCAGTGAGTTAACTTGAACCTCCTTAGGTTCCGCTGGGACCTAAGATTGTCAGGTTGTGGGAGCCTCGTACCACTGCTGGGCCACGCGGTCCTGTGGGCCACACCCCCAGTGCGAGCGCCACGGCGCCCTGCCCAGCACCCCCTCTGTGGGGGCCAGGGGACGGCGGAGCCACAATCCCTTCTCTCCAGGAACCTATCTTTGCAAGTCTCTCCTTCCCCCTGTCTGTACCGGGTGGCAGGGGCTTCCCTCCAGGCCCTGCCGCCAGACAGTTGCACAGTTGAGCCCCAGTCCCCCCTCCTCTGGGATCCTTTCCTCCCAGCAGGAGGATCCCAGGCAGCAGGGAGGTTCTGGCCCTCGGGGGCTTCATCTTCCTGCGTCTGAGTTCTTCTTCCACCAGTGTCATGTGCTCCTGCTTTCCAAGCTGATAGGTGCTGGTGGTGTCACACCTGACGGTCTGGTTCCAGAACCTTCTCAGCCTCTCGGTGGGCACACGCCTTAAGCTGGATCCTCAGCAGACCCCGCCAGCCTGCACTGTGAGGCCCCCGAGGACTTGCTCCGGCTCAGCACCGCCCGACTCTGTGCACACTCACTTCCTTCTCACCAGCAAAGTGCTGGCTCCTGCGGCGGAGGGGCTGCCTCTGATTTACAGAATGAAAAACAGCCTATTTGGAGCTGAGTTCTTCCTGCAAGAAGCCACGTGATTACTCAGATATCCTCTCTTTTTTAGTTGTTTCTTATTTTTCCCTGAAAAATGCCCCGAGGTTGCCTGGAGGGCTTCTTGCCAAGGGTTAGGTGTTTCGACCCCATCTTCGGGCAGGGCTATGGCAGGCTGGCCTCTCGGGGGCAAGGTGGGTGATATCTGCGCTGCAGGGAACGGGAAAACAGGAACGCCCCTGCCGATTCCCCATGACTGTCCAAGTTCGCCTGGAACAGTTGTTTGGGAATGCAGCTGGGAAGGGTGTAAACCTTGGAGTGAAAGAGGCCTCCTTCCGGGGTTCCCAGAGGAAGGTCTTTGGGGGCCTGGCCTGTGGGGTGCTTTGAGGCTGTCTGAACTGAGGATGAGACCCAGATGTAGGTGTCCAACTGGAGACCAAGGAGAGATTCATCCACAGCCTGGAAATGTGGACAGTCTTGAGAGATGAGTCCCTAGAAAGATCACAAGGGAAGATGTCCAGGGATGACATCCAAAAACAGGTGGGTAGCCCTAGCTCAATGGATTGAGCACTGGCCTGCAAACCAAAGGGTCATGGGTTTGATTCCCAGTCAGGGCACATGCCTGGGTTGCAGGCCAGGTCCCCAGTAATGGGCACGCAAGAGGCAACTACACATTGATGTTTCTCTCCCTCTCTTTCTCCCTCCCTTCCAATTTCTCTAAAAATAACTAATTAAAAAAAAACAGGTGGGCAGAGGTCTACTGGGGACTAGTCACATGGGCCCTGGACCCTTCCAACATAGGGTGTGCTGACAATTATGTTGTTTAGCCCACAATTTTTCAATCAACTCAGAGAACGCTCAGAAAAATAATGGATGACCTTAGTGGCCTGGGTAGACTGCAGTATCCTTCTTGTCCTTGCAGCCTGACAGGAGCTGTTTGTTTTAACATCAACATATAAAATTCACGCTTGAGTTTTACAGAAGCAAGACTAATGGCCTCCAATGAGACAAAACTATGTACTTCTGAAGCAAAATTCCTCCCAAATCGCTCTGTAATCTTCAAACCGTGTCAGGGTTTGAGTGGAAGCCCGATTTCGTGCTGGCGCTTGTGCGAACAGGGTGTGTGAGGAAGGAGGGGTAAAACAACGTCTCGGTCCCCAACGTGTAGGGATCCTGTGGTTTCCCACCTTGACAATCTGAGCCTTATGTTTGCCTGTTATCGACTATAGAATGAGAAACCAAAGTATAGACCTTAGGAGGTTACGCATTATTATAGCACATAGCTGGAGAGAAACATACAGGTTTATTCAAAGGAGATGCATTGCTCAAGAGGCTGTATCCAAGTTTTTCTCTTATTTCATTGAAAGCTAGCCCTGGATGGTGTGGCTCAGTGGGTTGAGCACTGGCCCATGAAACAAAGAGTTGCTGGTTCAATTCCCAGTCAGGGCGCATGCCTGGGTTGCAGGAGAGGTCACCAGTGGGGGGCACGAGAGAGGCAACCACATAGTGATGTTTCTCTCCCTCTCTTTCTCCCTCCTTTCCCCACTCTAAAAATAAATAAATAAAATCTTTTAAAAAAAATGGTATGGCCTAAGTTCTTTTAAATTAGGTTTATTAAGACCATGCCCAGCGCATAGGAATGTGCTGTTGAGTTTTCCGTGTTATTTAACCTCACTAGGAATAAGTGGGATGACATGACACTTCACAGTTCAGTCGATGGCACCAGCACTGAGATGAGGCAAGCTCGCCAGAAATTAAAAACTAAATGGCAGCCGAAGAATCACTTTCATTGGGGCACAAATCATGTCTTTTTAATTTTCTACCTCAAGCGAGTATTGTCCTTGTTAAGTACAACCTCCCTCTCTGAGTCTGAAATCATTGATCTAAACGGGTGAATGGCTATGAAACCCAAATGGCCCCACTACCATTGACTATTACTATCTGTCTCTCCGTGTAGGCCGAGCCTGCCTTTCTTGGTCATGGACATAGTTTCCAAAGAACAGCACGGTATGTTCGGCATTTAATGACTTTCAGCGTAGAGTTGCCACGCTGACTCCATGGCACAGATAAACGTAGCTGTGTATTTTCATCTGCTGAGTTTATATTTTTAATTAAGAGGCCATTCAGTTTGTCTTCCTGACAGATTTAACCTTCTTTTCCTAGCCTTGGAAATGTTTCCCATGGCTTCCCATAAATCAGTTCTGCTGAGCTCAGTACCAACATTGAAAGCATAGGAGAAAGTTTAGGGAAACTCACATTCATTCTCCACCTCATTTGACACCAGAAATTGCTTCCTATGATGCAGCAGAATCACTGTGACAGGGAGTCATCCATTACAGATAATTCATGGCATTGTACAGGGAGATTTTTCACTGCTCTCCCTCCGCTCTTCCAGCCAGCCAAGGCTAACTGCACCTCATCTGTAAGCCTTCGTGAGCAGGGGGGAGTCACACAGACTTCCGATGTTGGTGGGAAAGGGTGCAGCAGTTGCAGTACCCAAGGGTGAGGCCCCCTGTTGCCACTTGTCGAGCATCGGGTGATGCTGGGACAAGCCCCACAGCATGAATTAGATAAGATCATCTCTTACCAAATCCACTCTTCTCGCAGCCCAAGAAGAGGTGGTCTGGCCCCTGTTTTGATGCAAAGAAAGGGAGATGGATAGATGGATACATGGATGAGAGGATGCATGGATGAGAGGATATATGGGAGGATATGTGGATGGATGGATGGGAAGAAGATGGATGGATGGATGGATGGGAAGAAGGAAAGAAGGAGGTATAGATAGAGGGATGAGCAGAAGGATGGAGACGGAATCAGGGGCTCCCACCCGGGTGGGGCTGCCGCCAGCACACGGACACTCCAAACTGTCCCTGTTCTTTAAACACGTCCTGGCTGCCGTGACACACGGGGAACGGAAACAGCATGACGGCCAATGATGAGCCGTAACGTTCTGTTAAAGCCGAAAACAACAGGGCCCATCTGGGTAGGAAATTATTTTTAAATGACTGAAATGTCTGATTTGCATTATTTATGTCTTGTTCATACTTGCACCCAGTGGGTGTTATATGAATATTTGAATACATGATGACTGATTAATATAAATTGCTAGGGCTCCTCATTGTTGCGAAGGGTTCAAACCAATTGCTTTTTTTTTTAAGGCCGCCAGTATATGGAAAAAGTATAATGATGTCAGAGTGGGGTGAGGAAACAGATAGTACGGCCAGTGTTGACGTTTCATGAAACACCCCCTCGGCCCCAAGGCCCTCTCAACCCCCAGCAACGAGACTGAGAGAATGGCCGGGGCTTGCCCAGATCCTCAGCAGCCTCTGTGCACTGCCCTCCTCCGTCCGCTAGAGGGCAGGCGGGAGGCAAACACAGGGGCCTGGGATTGTCCGGGCGCTGCAGACTTGCAGGAACCTGGAGGCCAGGGGTCTGAGCTGGAGGGGGGAAGAAGCTTGGGGAAAGAAAGCCTAGAATATCGAAATGCTGAAGGACTGATTCTTGAAATGGAAATCCCCTCCCCGGTGATTTTCTTTTTCCCCTGAGTTTTTAAAAATAAATATAATTATAAATTATATAGCAAAATTTTTTCCAGCTTATCATTTACTTTTTAATTGTTTCTGGTATCTTTTTTTCATCAACAAATGTATTCCTATTTTAGTAATCATATCTGTCAGGCTTTTCCTCTGTAGTTTTGAGATATACTTAGAAAGACTTCTACAATCCCAGGTTTCTGACAAACATTCCTCTACATATTCACCTGATTACTTTTTTGCCTTCACTTTTTTACAATCATTAATCGATGGATTTGGACTTTATTTTGTTGTGGAGACGCAGATAGGAAAACAGCTCCCACTAATGACTATTCGGTCATTTCACAATCATTTTTAGGAAACAGCCATCTGTCCTATCAGCTTGAAGTGCCACCAGCAGCACCACAGATTCCTGTGTCCCTGTGATTCTGGGCTCCTCGTCCCACTCCCCTGGGAGGTCTTCCCTGGGCTGGTGACACGCTGGTGCAATCCCTGTCTCTGTGTGGTAAGGGCAGTGCAGGACGACAGAGCGCCGAGCACCGACCCGTGGGTGCCGAGGTAGGACGCCCGCATGCCCCGATCCCGCACTTCTCCTTGTGTGGCCGTGGGCGGCACGGTTATCCCCAGAAGTGGGCCCCCACTTCCTCAGCTGCGACAGCAGCATTAGCATCTGCATCACAGGGGGGTGGGGAAGAGGAGGATGCACTAATACATATAATGCGCTTCCTCTGGTGTAAGCCCTCCACCAGCTTGCACTGTACTCAGCCGGGTGTGCGTGCTTCCATTTTCGTACCCAGCCTGGCGACTGGCCCTGTGGTCTCTTCATCGAGATTCTGTGCACTGTCTGTCTCTACTCTTCCATGCAAGACCTGGAACCGTTGTGTCAAGATAAAAACAAAATTCTCCCTGGTGGGGGACAGGAGTATAAGGGGACTAAATGGGAATGGGAAAAAAATTCAGTAAAGACTAAAATAAAGTAAAATAAAATAAAATAATTCTACTTGGAATTTGATAGAGACTGCATTGAATTTACATTTAAAGAGGATTCTATATGGTTATTTCCTTGTTTAAGAATAAGAATCATTTGCCCATACACTAAAGTCCCCTTTAATCCCCCGGGAGAGATTAGAAATTTTATACAAAAGAACATATTCCCGGATAAGTTTATATCCCTATTTTTTTATGGTTTTGCTATGAGTGAGAATGAGACTTTTTCATCCACGTTTCTAAGTGAGCCCCAAGCAAGAGAGACTGTTAATTTGGTATATTTATCTGCTGCAAATAGTACCCATTTTTCTCCTGCCTTCCAATTAAAAAAAAAAAAAAGGCAAATATATACATTGGTTTTGCAAAGGCACAACTTCTGTATTTTCACACCTTTTTCTTCTCCAACCTAGTTTGCATTGACCAGAGTTTCCAAAGCAGCCTCCTGGCCTTGATTCCAACTTTAGTGGAAATGTCTGGATATTAAGCATAACGCAAGCCGAGGCTTGGGGAGAGGTGTCTGCTTTTCCATACATGAAATAGCTGAACGCCCAGATTGGTCCGTGAGCCTGCCAGGGGCTCCCGGCCCCCTCCCCGCGCAGCCCACGTTCTGTCTGGCCGGGGGTGAAGTTTCTCCTGCGTTTCCGCTTGAACGGCATCCAGCTGCCTCGCCTTTAAAATGCCAGGCCGGCCGCCGCTCCGCTCAGAACCCCCTCTCGGCGGCTGGTTCGGGCTCGCCCGCTCCGCCGGGGCGCTGACTCAGCCGCAGCCGGGCTGCCGCGCACACAGCCCGGCCTGGCAGCGCCCCCTGCGCCCCGCCGACCCCGGCCGGGAGGTGCCGCAGCCAGCCAGGGCCCCGACAGCGCACGGGACAGGCCTTTCCAGGTAAGGATGCGAGACTCGCCAGACGCCTGCGGGTTGGGGCGCAAGGATTGTCGCGGCGCGCAGTGGGTCCCGGGTGGCAGGCAGAGGGTCTGGTTTGCTCACTGAGGTGTAGCCGAAACCCCTCCTCGGGGGCGCGCGTCCGGCCGCCGGGGGCGAGGGAGGGCCGGCAGGTCGCAGCCGCCTTGAGCGGCTCGGACTGCAGTGGCCCGGGCTGTCCTGTCGGTGCGGGTCTCCACGCTGTGTTCAGGCACCAGCACGCTGCTGAGCCATCAGCTCCCCATCCAGGGATCCTAGGCCCCTCTGCCACGGAGGGGTTTGAGCAGTGTGAGTTGTCACCCAGTCCAAGTTAGACATTCTTCTTGTCAAGTTCCGTGCCTAAAATGTAGTTCCTTCTTGTGGCTGACAGTTAACACAGAACCAATTTCTCTCAGTGTAGCCGGTGAAGGTCACCATTGATGTAACTTCTGGGAAAAGTTCTGTTCATGGCAGCCTTTCGAAATGTCGGGTCTCAGCTGGATTTTGCTCTGATCTGGGACGAAAAGCCCAATACTCCTTTCAAACATTTCACCCTCCATCAGTGGAGAAGTGGAGAATGGCTCTGGGTGGTATTTCGGGGAATGTATTATAGAACTGAATTTCATTAGAGTCTGTGCTGCTGAAGGGGAAGTTAGGGGAGGGAACGACCACGGTGAAGCACCTTCTCGCGAGATGCCGGGTAAGGCTGCTGTGCCCCTGGAGGCCCCCCATCCTGAAGCCGCCTCTTGACCCAAACCATGACGACGTGATCTCCGGTCTTTGCAAACCTTTGCAAAGTGGGTTCCGGACACCATAAAGCCAGACATCCAAGGCTTTCGGTGTGATTTATAAATTGGATCTGGACCCGGGCCACATTTTCAGGGATGGCTCAGCATAAGCTGCACATCAGCGTGGAGGACAGACACCTCAGGAAGAAAACTGTGCAAGCAAACACTTACCTTTGGAAAACCGTTCTGAAACCAGTGACCTCACATTTATCCACAAGACAAAGCGTGGGCAGGCTGTTCGTTTACTCTGTGTGATCTCTGCCTTCATCTATTCCGGTTCCGAACGATTAATTTCCCCCATCACTTTTTCCAGTTGCATTTCTTATTTCTGAGCGACACGCAAGTAATGAATGCATGAAATTTAATGTGTTCTAAACTCAAATGAGTCTGGAAAATTATAGCCCATTTCTAGCCGTTACATATCTGAGATATAAATTTAAAATAAACAAGATTATGGTGGAATAAGGGTTTTTAAAAAATAGCATGAAGCTTAATTAGCCCCCCCAAAAAATAGTTCAGCTAGAAGCAGCTCAGTGACAGCTTGTAAGTTATGATTTAGACAACCCCATATCTTCTCAGTTTATTTCTTTGCTGAGTTCGTGGGAGAGGCAGCCATTCCGAATATACTGCTGTGCTAATCTTCGTCTGACAAATATTTACCCTCCCAGGCCATGCTATCACAGCTCAGACTCACAATGTGCAGCCCTAAGGTGGTTTTGCATACAGTATTATTGAAATTCGACACGATTTCCATGATTTAAGTGGAAAATGAAATGATATCAAGGAAAATGTCCTTAAATTATCCTGTCTGGCCAGAACAGAAAGAACAGTGCTTATAAAGTTGACACCGTTCCAAGACTCTGAGGTCAGTGCTTCTAAGAAGCTCTGATGGAGAGGAAGGCCACAGTGCACTGATTCTTGGCTTCCAAAGCCGTGGAAACGGTCCACGGCAGTGAATTTTTGTTTAAGATAACTGAGTTCATGTTAAGACATTAGGAGTGACACCGTTTCCAAACATTTGCGCTGTTTTGGGAGGAGCTATTCCTAACTCGCATCACAGCCTTCCTACAGTCGGAGAGCTGGCCAACGGGAACAGAGGCATTTCCCGACGACACAGGACGGACCCCAGGAGTCAGCTGTCCCGTGTCCAGGGCAGAGAAGGACCCCGGGGTTTACAGCCGGCAGGGTCAGCGTTTGGTCCTGGCTCTGGCCACCCAGGCGACCCGAATGAGCTGCCCTTTGGGGCTTCAGATCTCTCATTTGTGAAGCACTTACCGTATGCCAAGCATTTTATGTACCTACATAACTCCCAGAGTGGTGATTCTGGGCCCCATTCCCCTGATGAGGAGCACCTTGAACAACTCCCCCGTTAGTTCAGGGCGGGAGAGCTGGGGTACTGCAGACTGGCCCCGGGGGCTGCCCGGGGGAGCACACCCCGGCTCAGACCCAGAGCTCAAGCCGATCACCAGTTCCACCTGTGAGGGTGAGACCGAGTGACGTCATTCCCATCTGGGGCCTGGGGGTGGTCCCTCTGTGACTGGTCTCTCTGCAGTCGGTTGCTGCTTGGGAGCCGGGCCTCCTTCTGAGACTCAGGTTCCATGTTTATAAACCTGGGGGGAATTATTGCCTCCTCGGCTGGGCTGCTGTGGAAGTCACAGCTCATGACATACACGTGTGAGCACGCAGCAGGTGTTTCACAGAGTCCTCCTGCACCTGCCCCTCTGCAGTCTGCTCCTGGGTCTACCGGGGACAGATTTTCTTTGGGTATCCCAGGAGGGTGCCTGCTGTGCCGTCAGGGACAATGACGCTGCCGGCCGTCCAGGTGGGGCCCCTGGGAAACTTATTTCAGGGGACACACAGAGAAGTACCATGTCCTGGACAGGAGACATCAGGTGACGATGGCTTTGGCCTTGAGCCTCTCTCCTCCCATCCTGCCCACTCGCCGTCCCCATGACAGGCAGGAACGTGACCCTGGGGTCTCAGCGAATGACGGGCCTCAAAGCACACATTTCATGCTCAAGGATACAGATGATACTCTGTGTGTAAGGGAGTTTTTAACACTTTTAATTCTTTAATTACTTAGTTTTAATGTTTCTATTACTTTAAAATGTTATTCTACTCCGTACGATACCTTTGTTTTCACACAAAGTAGGGCAGCCCCCAAGCCACGCCACCCAGGGCTGCACTCGGCACCCTCAGAGGCATTTGTCCCTGGGAGGGAGGCCAGTCTCCCAGACGCCCGGGGACGCCAGGTGGCATTTCCTTCCTGTCCTTGGGGCGGCATGAGGGAAAGGAACCCCGCGTTCCCTCCAGAGATCACAGCAGGGTCAGAGAGATAAGGAACCGTGCCAGCTCTCCCACAACCAGGCCCATGGCGGACACCAGGGGTTGAAATACAATGTTCTTTCCACGGACATGAATTTTCATGCTCAGGTGGCTGTGACAAGTGGACCACAGGTGGCGGACATGATGACATCCGTTTGTCATCCAGCAGTTGGCACTGATGGCCAACAAGTGGCCTGGAGCTGTGTGGCCTTTCTCCTCACATCCAGCTCCCGCTGGCTGCACTGACTGCTCCTTGGCTCAGAGCAGCCCCCTGTGCCCGAGAGAACTCCAAATGGAGGGTGCACGTCTGCTGGGCCTCCCTCCCTTGCCCAGAGCAGACACGGCTAATCAATCAGGGCCTTCTTCCCCACAGAGCCCGAGTGAGGTCTCACTGTCCTTCTCAACAACTCCTGGTGTTGGCTCATGCAATGTCCTTTAGTTGGGTCCTGTAGGCAACAGGAAGACCTTGAGGAGTTTGAGCTGCAAGAGTAACGGGATGCCCTCCTCTCCTCAGGCCCCTCCTCCAAGTCCTAGGTCTCAGAGCAGCAAGACCCCATGCCTGGGAACAGCCGTAAGTCTGAGGTCCCTGGAGGGCACGGAGGGACTTGCCATCTGAACCTCCGTCAATAGCAGAACCGCTCAGTTTCCCAGATCAGTCACCCCTGGCTTGGAAACAGTCAGATCCTGTCTCTTAACAATTCATTGTTTGGGAGGGGTGCTCTTCTTCCTGGGACCCACAGAGGGACAAGTGCACGTCCTGGACTCCACGGCCAGGGCCAGGGCTCGGTCAGCACTGAGCACGCGGCAGAACTGTTCGGTGGCGGTCAGAGCATGCGTCCTCCTTCCCTGCACCCCAGTGAAAACACTAGCAATGTACGCATCCTGTCTGCAGGAGAGAGAGAGGCACTGCAGACTGAGCTCTGAAACTCCTGCCTCTCCCGGGCGGCCCCCTCCCCGTGCGAGCAGAGATGACTGTTAACCCGTGCACACGCCCAGGGAGGTCTAACTAACGTTCCTAGCATTCCTCTTCTTGTTCAGCAGTTTCTCCGATGTCTGAGAATACCCCTCAGAAAGGTCATGGGCATCTATGTTAGCGTGGGGGGCAGGGGGTTGCCCTGTTTAGAGGGTCACACCACTGTCTGCAATTGATGTCCCCTGTACTGCTCTGCTCACCACCCACCCAGTGCCGCCACGCCCAGCTCAGAGGAGGGTCCCCGACTGTGAGACCGGGGAGGGGACCCTGCAACCAGACAAACGCCACCCCTCTTCTCAGAGGCACCTTGGACAGAGGTGGTGGGGGTGAGGGACAATTTAGGGAAAAGGCTTCCTGCACGTGGAATGTGGCCTGGACGGGGGACAGTGCAGGGGGCGATCCGGGAATCGCACCTCACAAATTGCAGAGCCCTGGGCGCACGAGGGCCTCTGGCTGTCAGAGTCCCCTGACCTGCCTCTAGATCTCACGCGCCACCATGGGACTAGTTTTCCTGAGGGTCACACGGGGAGATGAACGCTGACCTCCTACCTTTTAGGAGGAGCCGACAGAGGAGAATACACGCGGTTAACTCACACCGAGCTCGTCGCACAGCAGGCCTGCAGACGTGTGCGTGCACTCCGAATCAGACAGCAAAAACATGCCTCACGTGGCATGGAGCAGAGCAATCCTCCGAGAATCACAGGGAACGCGCACTGTGCCACGCAGGCTCTGAGGCCCAGCCCCACACCCCTGACCCAAGGCCTTCTGGCTCAGAGCTGGTGACACACATCTATCTCTAAGCCACTCTGAAAGGGATGAGGGGGCGCCGGGACCCCCAGTCTACAGTGTGAGAATCACTGACCTTGCTCAGGAAATTAGGCTCGAATTAAACTCCGAATCTCTCAACATCTGCAGTTCATTCGCCCTATAATTGCGTCGTCAGCAGAAGTCACGGCTCAGTCGGCTGTCAGCACTGCCTGGGGCCAAAGCTCGACACTGCCCCAATCTTCAGCGCACGGCCCCGGGGTCACAGAGGGGCGGCCCGCAGAGGGATCTGTGCTCCCACATCTGACACGAGTGCGTCTTCTAACGACGACCCTTTGACCACAAAAATCCGAAACTGCTCCAGTTTCAACTCGCATATCAGAAAGATTATTTCTGTCCACCCCAGATCTGTGACGATACTTTTCTCGCCTTTTTATAGAATGACTTTGGAGCAGCGATGCGCTTCTTTGAAGGGCAAAGGCTTTCATACCTGAATAGCTGTTACTAAGACTTCGGTTCAGAACAAGAAACATTTAACATCTAGTTCTCAATATACTTGTTCTGGGGAAAAAATTTTTTTTTCTGGTTGTTCCAGTTATAGGTTGATGTACTTTGTGGAGGTTTCGGGGGAATACTGAAGAATGTAAAAGAAGGAACTAATGAGTCCCTAGGATCCCAGGTGCATAATATCATTTTCATCGTTCCTCCAGCACGTTCGGCGTCTACATCTCTCTCTGGTGCTGTTCATCTGCCTGCTTACGTAATTGGAATCTGTGAGCACGATGCCCAATAAACGGATCACGAACACGAGGCAGTGGGGTTCAGTGGCGACAGGCGGGAGGGACGTGCGAACACATCTTAGAGAGTGAGTTTGGTGAGGGCTCTGAGCCATCTGAGTAGCAGGCAGGTGGATTTCAGGGACAGGGCCTCAGGGTGGTTTTAAAATATGTGCCAAACTCTTTGATAGTCACGGCCTTGAGTGGTGGAGTCCATGTCCCCTGCCCTTGAACCCGGTGGGCCTTTGTGGCTGCCTCAATGTCTAAAATGAGGCAGAAGTGACATTTTGTGACTTCCATGTCTGTGTTAAGAAAGGCCACGTGGTCCTTGCTGGTCTCTCTTGGGACATTGGCTGTGACCCTTGGGCCGACATGTCAGCGATCGGCAGAGCCTGTCCCAGCCCCAGCTGCATGAATGTTCCCAGCTTGGCCACCAAGCCTGTGGGTGAAGGAACCTTCCGGAGGACTCAGGCCCACTCATCAGCTGATTATAACTGCATGTCAGAACTCCTAGCAAGAGATACCATGCAGCCGAGCCCAGTTAACCCAGATTTGTAAGCAAAACAAATGACTGTTATTTGTTTTATGAACAAATAACCAGAATTGCTTCTTCATTCTTTGAGGTCAACACACAGTTGGCCCAGCAGCATGCCTGGTGGACAGGTGGGCATCATAGCCTGGGACGTCCAAGGCCTGAGGCCCCCAGCGGCCCGGCCACGCGTCCTCGCCTGTACAGGGCGGAACAGCGGCACCGGTGTGTGGGCCGTCATCTCTGCGGGGGACAGTTCTCAGTCCTTTATCGATGTCACCCCTCTGACCCTCCGACTCCATGGTCCTGGTGCTCCAAACGTCACCCCCGTCTTACCCACGAGGACACTGGACCCAGAGAGGGTAAATCACTCGCCCAAGGCACCTTACCAGTAAATGGGGTTGGGCTGAGATTCAAAGCCCAAGGACTGGCTCCGGGCCCTCCTCCTGCCCCTGCATGCTGTCCCTCTCCGTGGAGGCGGCTGGAAAGCAGATGATAGCGTAGTGGGGGTAAGTGCCTGACGGCACCAGGGCTGACCTTGCCCTTGTCTGCGGGAAAGATCCCGGACCAGCAGCATCAGCATCACCAGGAAACCAATTAGCAACGCAATTCCTAGTCACTGTGTCACCTTTGCTCGGATGGCAGAGGGCGGTGTCTGGGTCTGACTCATCCTTGCAGCCAGCACTGTGCACTGCCACTGGGTCCTCGCCGGCCAGGCCCCCTGCAGCCACCTTCGCTGCACAGACCCAGGGGAGAGCTTGCCCAGGCTGATGCCTCACTTCTCCTGGAACGAGGCCTCTGAATGTGCTGCACGTCCTCCTGGGAGAATTCGGTCCCCCTTGCTGGCCTGAGGGGCAGGCCACTACGAGCCCAGCCCCCAAGGCTGCCCCTGAGTGAGGATCTCTTTATCCAGACTGAAAGGATGTTTGTTGCCTCTGTTGACTTTGACACATCCTGCACCAGTATCCCCCACTGTCCCGAGCTCGGGGCTTTGCACATAAATTCCTGGGCCTCATCTGTTCGTTTCAGTCCTGCGTGCTGGGCTCAGGGGGGAGACAGCATCAGCAGAGCCTGAGCAGGACGGCTGCGTTCAGCAGAAAACAGGCAGACACTTTCAAGGACTCTACTCGGAGAAGGGTAATTAATAACATCACATTGGATGGATCTTCCCACGCCCACGCTCTTGGCCACGAGGCTGTGAAACCCAGCCAGGTGCTGAGGGACGGTGTCTGTGCAGAAGACGGGGGACAGCAGGGTGGCGGAGCTGGGCCCACAGCGATACCCTCCAATGGGCCCAACTCCTGACTCCAGATGGCCTGGGGCATCTCTCCTCATCTCCTTGCAGCTCTGCCCCCAGGGGCGTCCGCAAAGCGCCTTCCGATCGAGTGTAACACTCTTCCGTATTTACCGCTGCGTCTGAGCCGCCAGCTGGGGAGCCGGGTGTCACCGCCCCACGACCAGGGGGAGGAGCTGGTGACTGGTGGGCAAGCCCAGTGGGAGACGGCCAGGTCCACACGCTCTGCCTCGTCTCGCTGGCTCTCGGTGGCATATTATTTACCCTTGCAGGACAAGGACAGAGATGCTTTTACTCCCTGCATTTTGCAAGGAAGGAGGGACGATGATGGCACCACAGAGTGTGGACTCTCTTCACATGTTGCTGCCCATCTCACCCCAGAGGACCGCTCTGGCCTCTCGTCCAAAACATTTGCTGCTGCTGCTGTCGGAAACAGCCGGTGAAGACTCTGCCCTTACGGGGTCCCACCCACCACACTCACCCGAGGTTGGCCACCCACACCTCCCCAGTAGGGCTGCCGGGCCTGGTTCAAGGCACAGCCCCTGGTGACGGGAGGCGAAGGGCCTTCCCTGGGTGGTACAGTGTCTCGGCACCATTGGAGTGGTGTGACTCCCACCACACCTTGGAGAACTCTGGCTCTGCATTTACCAGGCGTACGACAGTCCCCAGCAGCCAGGCCACCTAGGAGGCCCTGGAGGCTCCCGAGCGCAGGCCCTGCTGGCTGTGCTGACGGACATCTGTTCCGCATGGCGGGTGGGCAAGGGCACTCGGCACAGCCTCCTTCCGGAGTGAAGAGGGGGCGGCGGAAAGGGCTCGGCGTGCTGGCAGACGGGGGCTGCGGTGCGCGTGGTCACAGGTGACACCTCCTGCAAGCCCAAGGCTCCCAACCCGCCCGTGTGACAAAGGCTGCATGTCCTAGCTCACGGCCTCTTCCACTGGCGTCTGCCGCACACTCAGACAAGCGTGCCGGTCGGCCCGGACACAACATCACTCACCCGGATCGGCGCCCCCGATCCTGGAGCAGGGTCACCCCCAGCGACTCGAGACCCTGGCAGATGGACCCTGCCAGGGCCCTGTGCAGCCTCGGTGCGGGAGGACGGTGCAATTGTGTTGGGGACCGCCGGGCTGGCCGCTGGGGACATTAGCCCCCCAGCTCCCAGGGCACGGCAGCTGTGTTCCCCCCCGGGGGTCACGGCCTCGCTTGCACACGGAGCTGGATGGGGACTCGTGCTCCGAGCGTTCAGGGCGGCAGGCACGCGCCATCTGGAGGGCAGGGAGGCGCATCTGTTCTCCGAGCGCCTGTTCTTGGCGTTCGCTCCAGCCGGAAGGAGCTGGAAAACACTGAGTCTTCCTCCTCTGCGGTCTGTCGCCAGGTTAGAGGCCCTGACCCTGGCCCCACCGTGACAGGGGAGGGCCACCAGGCCGTCTCTCTGGGTCTGACCTCTGCAGTCTGCACGGGGCACCCCTGTTCACTCGAGGCTCCCTCAGGCTTGGGATTTCAGAGTCAGGGTTTGAGAGGCCAGACGGAGTCTTGCTGTGAACCTCAGCAGCACGAAACTGCTGCCCATTCATCCTTCCCCGAGAGCCACGTGGAACCCGTGCCACGGGCCCTGAGACACAGGCCCGGCTGGGGTCAGACACGGGGCTCGCTCCAAGGTCGGCTGTGCCCTTGCTCTGGGACTCTGAGAGGGCCTCTGCTCCCCACTGCATTCTAGTCTCTTCGTCTATGACATGGCACGAGGGGGTCGCTGACCAGGTCAGTGATTCTGTATTTTTTATCTTCACCTGATGATATATTTATTGATCTTAGAGAGAGAGGAAGAGGGAAGGAGAGACAGACAGACATGAGTGTGAGGGAGAAACGCTGATGGGTCGCCTTTTGTATGCGCCCTGACCGGAACCGAACCCCCAACATTTGGTGTGCGGGAGACACTCCAGCCAGCTAAGCCGTACTGGCCGGGGCTAAAAACTTTTTTCACTTACAGTTGACACTTCATATTATTTGATACTAGTTCCAGGTGTGCAGCACGGTGGTTAGACAATTGTATATTTTACAGAGTGACCCCCCCCCCCGATGTTTCCAGGACCCACCTGGCACCACACGCGGTCACTACAACATTACCGACTACATCTCTCTGCTCTGCTTCACATCCCTGTGGCGCTTCTGTAACTACCGATCGGTGCTTCGCAACCCCTTCCCCTTTCTCACCCCGTCCCCCAGCGCCCTGCCCAGCAACTGTGGAGTCTGCATTTTGCAAGATGGAGAGAGTCCCAGAGGCGGCTGGGGCGGGGGGGGGGGGGGGGGGGGCTGCACATGGTGGATGTGCTTCATTCCACTGACCTGCACACTTTGTTAGCAGTACTCAGGATGGCGAATTTTGTTATTCACGTCTTACCATAATTTGTCTAAAGTTACGATGTTTAAAAGAGAGAAGAAAAAGAAAAAGCAGCCTTAGAATCAAGCGTGGTGGCCACCCCCGTGGTGCCTGGGGAGGAGCCGCACAGGCCAGTCCCTCCTGCCAGCCCGGGTCACGTCTGGGGCGGGGCACCTCGGGAAGTAACTGGCCTCGTGTCCTGCTGTGTTTCAGCCACGCCAGCGCCACTGCCTGCTCTCCACGGGAAGGTCACTGCTCTCACTGGCTCCCGGCTGTGATGTCTCGCCACCCCCTCTTCCTCTGGCAGCAGCCCCACCCAGGGGGCCGGCCCACCCTGGGGCCCTTATGAAGAGGTGACCACTCCGACCAGCAGGTGAGTGCCCTCCAGGGACAGGTGAGGAGGGAGGCAAGGTCTGAAGAGGGGACAGCATGGTCCCCTGTGGTGTCAGGTGTGCCAGGACCTGCCAGCCAGAAGCCCCACACCCCAAAACACAGGCCTGTGTCCTCCTGCAGCTGCGGAAGGGGTGGGGGAGACGCATCCGCGCTGCTCCCGCCAGAGATGGGGGAGGCCTGCAGAGGCCTGTGGTTTGGGGTGTGGGGCCGTGGGTAAGCCACATCCCCTTTCTGGGCCTCGATTTTCGTGTTTATAAAACCGTAGTATCCATAGCTGCCTGACTGGCCTCCAGGGCTGCCCTGAGGATCAGATGACTAAGTGGAGGCGGAGTGCAACGTACAGCTAAGCGCTCCAGGAATTCAAGGCTGGCGGCGGTGCGGAGGGGTCAGGGGCAGTGGCGGCGGCGGGGGCAGCAAGCTGCCACTTCCGGGGCACAGACAGATAAAGAGGGAGTTGGCGCCCTGCCCCCCACCCGGGGCAAGTGGGCACCACCCTCCCTGCCACGGCTCGGCGCTCTGCAGGGGCGGAAGATGGTACCAGCCAGCCTGGAGCCGCAGGAGGAGCCTGCAGCCGCCGCCCTGCGATGGAGGAGCCCACGCCCGAGCCCGTCTACGTGGATGTGGACAAAGGGCTGACCCTGGCCTGCTTCGTCTTCCTCTGCCTCTTCCTCGTCGTCATGATCATCCGCTGCGCCAAGGTCATCATGGACCCTTACAGCGCCATCCCCACCTCCACCTGGGAGGAGCAGCACCTGGACGACTGAGGCGCGGGGGGGCGGGGGCGGGCTGCCCCGATGCACCCCGGCGTCCCCACAGACACGGGGGGTGGACCTGGCCCCCAGGGGTGGGAAGAGTCACTGTAGCCTTGCCTGCTCTCACACGAGCGCCAGGGGGACACACTTGGGGTGCTGTGGGGGGTCCAGCCGCGGCCCGTTGGGAGTCACGTGGGCGGTCGCCTTCCCTGGCTCCAGCGCAGACGCCCCTCCAACACACCACAGTGGTCTCGCTTGGAGGGGACCTTCTGCCCCGGAGATGCGGAGTAGCGCGTGCACCGGCCCGGGGGCTCCCGGCTCCGATGTCCCTCCTCCCCCGACCCCAAGCGCCACCCAGCGCGCCGTCGCGGAAGGAGATGGAGGTGTCTCCTCGGAAAACCCAATGAAGGCGCCGGGGCTGCTTGCCAGCCGTATTTTTTTAAACTAAAACAGAGAGGGGTATATTTTTCCTGCTGCAGGTGAAATGTGCATTTTAGAAATTTGGGAAAATACAAAAAAAAAAAAAAGAAGGAAAGGGAGGAAATAACACTTATAATCTCCCCTCCCAGAAGCCGCCACTTTGAAATATTCTCCCGGCCTTTTTTTTAACACGTATTTTTAAAATAGATTCGCACGGCATGCATGGCGTCGCCCCACCCCAGCCACAGCATGAAGACACCCCCCTCCCTCAGACGCCCTCGCACCCCACCCGGTGAGGGGCTGCGGAGAGTCCCGGCAGGTGGCAAGGTCGCAGTTTAATAATCATGTCCTTTGGTCAAACCTTTCGTTCTTTGGTACTTTTTCCCTCACACAGTTATCTGACGTAGTCACAGCCTCCGAGTGCACAGTCCATGATGTGAATGACCACGGCCGCCCGGGAGGCCTGGGATCTAGTCCCCTCGGCCGCTCCAAGGCTGTGTGACCGTGAGCAAGTCACTGCGCCTCTCGGGGCCGTGGTCCCCTCGTTCCACAAAGGGGAGGGGAAGCCTGGCACCTTTTCTTTCCCCTCGTGCAAGGGCGTCGTGGGAGTGAAAGGACAGGACGGGGGTTCTTTGCGTGAAATGAGCGGTAGTTGCGGGAGGAAGCAAGGGCCAGGCTGTTGGTAGTGAGTCTCCCCGGGCCTCCCCCCTCCCTCTTCTTTCCAGCCCCTCCCCGCCCGCCACCCCGTCACCTACATCCGTGGCCCTGCGGCAGGAGCGGTGGAGCTGAGCCCACGAACCCAGCCCGAGGCCCCAGTCCCTCTGCTCCCTGGCTGTGCAGCCCCAAACAACTCAGCCTCTCCGAGCCCCAGTGTGCTCATTGGAGAAACGGGGGAAGGATGTCTCCCTCCCACGGTCACTGTGGGGACGAGATGACAGAACACAGGCGAACCCGGGTGCCCCTCCTTGATGCCACTGCCCCAGGAGAGAGGCCGGAGTCTGGGCTGGGGGGAACCAAGGTTCCAGGTGCCCCCCTGCCTCGCCCCCGCACAGACCAGGCACCCCGGTTCTCCTCGCCTTCCCAGGGCCGATTCCGACAGATGGAACCCCCAGCCAGGACCCCTGCTCACAGCCACGCTCGGGCAACCTGTCCCAGCGCCGGCCTCAAGGGGCATGATAGCTGTTGCTTTACGCAACTGTCACCGTCACCAGTCTTTGCACACCCGCTGCAGAGCGAAATGAGGCCACCCGAATGCCCCCTCCTTGGAAAGTGCTCAGCCCACCCCCCCACCAAGGCAGGGCCCTGCCCACTAGAGAGACCTGTGGTGGAGAAGAAGCTCAAGGCTCCCTTGCCAGCCCCCGTGTCCCCGAAATGGGTCCTACTCTGACAGGCCACCTGGGGAAAAAACCAGTTTCCAAAGCACCATTGCCGCCAGGGATGGGGAGTAACCCAGGACTGAGGGGAGTGAGGGGCCGTCACCATCCTTTCCTTGGGGAGGGACACAGTGGTTCCAGAATCCAACAGGGGTTGCCAGGCCACCGGCAGAGGGATGCAGCCACCCCCACACCATGGCCAAGCAGGGAAGGGGTGAGAAGACACTGCGGCTCTTCCCTCTGCGTCCCTTGCTCTGCCTGTGCCCCCACTGCCCCACCCCAAACCGAAGCTGGAGGGCGTGCCCCTGGGTGGTGCTGTCCACAGGGGCCACCCTCCAGGACACAGCGGGGGGCAGGAAGGACGGACCGCGGGAGGGTAACCTGCTCTGGGCCCCGGCTGTCCCTGCCACCAGGTCTCAGGGCACCGCTCCCTCCCTGGTCTGCGGCCCACCGTCCACCCACAGATTCTGGACGTGCGGTGCCCAGAGCCCCACGAGCCGCGTCTGTAAACTGATCCCTCCCGTGCGCACACACACCCCAGTGGTTCTGCTTCTCTGAGAACCCCGACCCGGGTGCCGTTCTCTCCCCACTTCCGGGGAAAACGCGAGGCCTGGGGTGTCGGGGCGGAAAACTGCGCAGAGACCCTCGGCCTCTCCAGGGGAAACAGGTTAGTGGGTGTCTCCCAAGGCAGCGAGCGGCACACACCTGGACCCACCGGGTCGGTCGGACACAGGAGTGGGTGGCCGCCGAGTCGCCTGCTACGACGAGGCAGGGCGCTGAGTGTGGGCACAGGGCACAGCGGCTTTATTTATTATTGGAGGAAGGGCCAGCCCACGGAGGGGCCCCAGCCCCCTGGGGTGGGGTGGGGGTCCAGCCCTTTGCTTCGGGCACCAGACAGAAGCTCACGCTGGCGAGAGGGAGGGCAGCACTTTTCCGGCACACTGGCCGAAGCCGACGCGGTAACCGTCCCCCTGGCAGTGTCCTGGAACAGAGGGGGACGGGGTCAGCACAAAGCCCCTGGGATCCCCGGGGCCAAGGCCCAGGCCGCCGCCCCTCACACGGTGGGGCCCGCCACAGGGGGGCGCCGTCAGAAGGACAGACGGGCGTGTCAGGCAGAAGACCACCCTCTAGAAGCTTGTCGGAGCCGCAGGAGCACCTGCGGTGGAACCCCAGTCCTGCCCCCCAAGTCACGGACCCTCAGAAACAGCCCAAGGATGTTCCACAGCTTTCCATGTGGCCTCGGGTTCAAACCCCAGGTCTGCGAATCAGCCTGAAGCAAGATGCCCGGGCTCAGAGCCTGGCTTCTCCGCCTACTGGTTCCGTGACCTGCGTCCCCTCTGAAACTCAGTCTCCTCATCTGGGAAATGGGTGTAATGATAGTAAGCACAGCCCAGGACTGGCGCAAAGGTGACGTGAACACACAGAAAGTTCTGAGAACGGCGACTGAGCAGCGAACACCAGCCACTGGGACAGCCATAAGCTGGGTGAGGGGGGCAACTAGCTGCAACTCCGAGCTCAGTGCCCGCACCTGCGAGCAGGAGTTGCAGTCCCGATTGCCCGATGGCGTGCGAGAGTTTGGTGCAACAGCCCCGTGAAACCCCCGGCGTGATCTCTCCCGCAGAGCGGGTGTGCAGCCAGTGTTAGTGTCCGTCATCGGATCCCATTTCAGCCAGAGTGAGGGAAAGGCAGGGAGGAGGAAGGGGAGGAGGAGGCGTCCCTGTCCTCAGGGAGGGACGGGAGTTAGAGGAGAAGCGCCTGCAAGGTGCTGAGAGCGCGGCGTGGGGGATGCAGGGGACGGGGCGGGGGGGGGGGGTAGGCGTCCCCCAGGGAAGGCGGACAAGAGGGCGTGCTGGGCAGAGTGGGCAGCCCTGAGAGGCAGCGGCGGGGGCGGGAGAGGCACGTGCAGCATGCGCGGTCGTGCGGGGGTCCCCGGAGCAGCCAGGTCACGGCGTTGACGCCTCATCTGTGCTTCCGGCCCAGGAGGGACGGCGACACCACCCCTCCCGCTGCCTGAGTGCAGGCGGCGGCCATGTCCTCTCTCCTGCCCTCTCTGTCCTGGGAAAGGGCAGAGCTGGCCGCCAGCTCCCTGCTTCCGTGGGCACGGCAGACGCCCAGACCCAGGGTCCCTGTCCTGCCAGGCCCAGGACGACGGGAACCTGGCATTATTCTGCCGTTCTGCTGAGGGAGAAGGAGAAGGGGGACAGAGCGGGGCCTCCAAGGTCCTTCTGCTCTGGGGAGAGTCGGATTAAAAGCCCGCGGTGGCCACGCTGGGGCACAGGGCAGAGCGAGGAGACAGAGCCCAGGCATGCCGCAGGGGGGCCAAGCAAGGCAGACGGCCGCGGAGCTGGCGTGGCGGCGGCACGTGCAGGCGAGGAGACGCAGCCGAGGAGACGCGGCCATGGCTGGCCGTCCTCACCTGTGATGACGACTTCATCCCCGTCCAGCAGGAACTTCCGGGTCTGTCCGTTCCCCAGCTCAATGGCCTTCGTCCCCCTCCACGACAGCTCCAACATGGAGCCGAAGCTTTCTGGGTCCTTTACAAGGGGGCAGGGAAGAAGGTGTCACGTGGACCTGCCTCTTGGTAAGCCTGTCGGCTCCGGCGTGGCCAGGGCTCAGCAAGGCCTGGGAGCCCCAGGCAGGGGTGGTAGGCCCTGCGTCACCCCAGGGACCCGGCCGTGGTGGAACCCGATGGGAAGGGCCTCCAGGCTTGCACCCTGCCCCTGCCGGCTTTGCTCGGGGCTCAGGGAGGGCCAGAGCCCTGCCCACTGGAAACAAGAGGCCGGACCGTGAGGAAGACACTGGCACACGCACCATCTCTGGGGTTCGGAGACTCTCCCCTGGGCTGAGAGAGGCACGGGGGGAGGGGAGGGGAGGGGAGAGGCCACAGCAGCAGGCCCCTCATCCTGGGAGGATCCAGCCACACACTCTGCTGTTTCCCGCCTCTCCCCCCCGCAGACAGACAAGCCTCCCATTCCCACGCCCTCTCTTCGGCTGAGCTTGGAAAGGGAGCCCCGTCTGCACCCAGACACGGAGGAAGCTGAGTAGGATGGAGGTGTCGAACACACCACCTGGGGCTGGAATCCCTCCTCAGGGTGAGCTGGGGGCCCCTCCCCCCTGCAGCTGTGCGGGGAGCAGGGGAGCTCTCGCTACATGGCTGGCCCAGGGCATCGAGCCACTCACCGGCCCGCTGATGGTTCCGGACGCCAGGAGGTCCCCGGGCCGCAGGTTGCAGCCGTTGACGGAGTGGTGAGCGAGCTGCTGCAGCATTGTCCAGTGCATGTGCTGCGGGCGAGGGGCGCGGTGGAGCCGGGCTCCTGCACACACAGCCCGCACGGCGGCCCCCCGCACCCACCCTCCCCACTCCCATTCCGAAAGGACAGCTGTCCTCATACGGGGTCGCCCAGGGGCCGTCCCTGCTCAGTGCCAGCCCTGCCCCACCTCATCCGAGAAACACCCCAGGAGCGGCCGGCCTCTGCTCGGAGCCTCGGCGTCCAGCCCGCTCCTCTGTCCATGGTTACGCTCGGCCCTGTGAGCGCCGCGGGCCCAGCAGAGGCTTCTGGAGGGCAGAGGCCTCACGGACAACCTGCAGCCCTGGGCCTTGCACCGAAGGGGTGTGGGCGGGGTCCGGCTGTAGGGGGCGGGGCCAGGACCCGAGCCACCAGCAGAGGCTCCGCCCCTGCCTCCGCTTCTCAGTGCCCCCCCCCCCCCCCCCCACCCCCCGCGCTTCTTAGATTTGCCACCCCTGGGGCCGTGGGGCTCGCAGGAGACCCACATCATTTCCCCAGATGGATGCCACCCCCCTGATCCTGCCAGGAAGAGGCCCCCTCCCCTCCCTCCCACGAGCAGCCTGCCCAGCTTCCAAGCTTACCTTAAAGTTGGACTTGCATATGGTAGCTGCCTGGCTCATTCCTTCTCCTGTCGGAAAGACAAGCAACAGGGACAAAGAGACTCAGCCCTTACTCAGGAAGGAAGAAGACCACCTTTAGCCCACCCTTGTGGGCTAAGCTTCCCATGGTCCGACACGGTTTTGCTGAAAGAGCCCAAAGAACGGTAAGCCCGCAGGCTACTGGAGCCGGGGGACCTCCAGGGAGACGCTGTGGTCCAGCAACAGAACAGACACGTACCCCAGATGCCACCACCACCTTCCCCGCCGCCCCAGGACCCGTGTATCCTCAGAATCCTTCTTAACACAACGCCCCTGGCAGCCACGAGTCAACTGGCGCCAGTGCACAGGGCGAATCCCACTGCCACACCCCCAGGAGCCCTTTGCACAGCTCGGGCCACGTGTCCCCACGTGTCCAGTGACGGGCATGGTGCCCCTTCACAGTTTACGTCGACGGTGTTTGTTAAACACCCACCACACGGCACGGGGACCCAGAGTCCCTTCCCCTCCTCCTCCCTTCACAAGAACCCCCGTGTGTCTAAGGGTGCAGCAGGCGACAGTCCCCCCCCGTCCCCCGCCCAGCTCAAGAGCCATCCAGGCAGTGGCACTTGGGCACCTGTGCCCACTGAGCCCCAGGACACAGCCCCCAGCCCTGCGGCAGTACCTTTCAGGGTGACAGAGAGGTGGATGTCGAACGTGTAGGGCTGGTCGTGGCGCAGGTACGGCAGGGGCTTGGGGTCCTGCGAAGGCAGAGCACAGCACGGAGGGTCACTGGCAGGGCCCCCCCTCCCACCACCCCAGAGAGGACCTCAGGCAGAAGGGGCCGCACTCCAGGGACCCAGCACCACGTCCCCGGACAGTGAGAGGCGAGAGGGTGGTCTGGGTGTCAGGAAACAGAGCCTCGGGAGGGGCGTCGGCAGACCACAGGTGTAGGGGTCACATCGGAGACGTCCCAGAAAGGCAGCAGTGGAGCTCTGGGGACCGCGGGCGGGGGGGCGGGGTGAAGGCCACGGGTGGGAGACAGAGCAAGGCCCGTGGCAGAGAGGGGTGGCGGAGGCCGGTGCGGCTGACAGAGGCTCAACGGCCCCGACAAACGCGGGACTCGACAAGGAGGCAGCTTTGACGGCTGAGCCCGAAAGCTGCCCTTAGGCCCAGAGCAACGGTTTCCCAGGGTGCCGTGCTGGAGTCCAAAGCGGCGTGTGACACACATAACCAGTGTGGGTGGGCTTCGATGGTGACGTGTTTCTTTCTACGATTAACTGGGTGTCCAGGGACGCCGCCAGCAGGGGTACAACGCTCCCGCCCTGAACACGTGACTTGGGTTTTGAAAGCGGAGCTGCTCTGAAGAAGAGCGTTCAGGAGCGGGAAGAGGTGTGAAGACTGTGCGCAGGTGCTGCCTGGGGAGGGCGGGCGCAGAGGGGGGGAGAACGCAGGGTGTGCTGTGCACGCACAGAGGGGCGAGCCTGGAGGGGACGTGGGTGGGGCCCAGACTATGCCGGGGTGCAGGAGCACAGAGGGAGGTGGGGGTGGGGGCTCGGGGAGGCGGGGAGGACGGAGTGGCATGGCCGCATCGCAGGGCTCTAGAGACACGGGAGAACCGGGACAGGTCACGTGCCAGAAGCCCAGCAGGGGGGTGTCTAGGAAAAGTAGGGGCTGCCGGGCACCCACCCCGAGGAAGAAGGCATAGCCATGGCATTGGCCTGAGGGTCACCGGGCACTTGGTGAGGCCTCTGGAGGTGATGGGGGCAGGGGGCCATGGTTAGACTGCGACAGGCGGAGGAGTGAAGGGTGGGAAGGGGAGGCGAGGCCGGAACCCATGTCTGGACTCCGGCACCAGGGCCTGTGGTTGCCCAGCTCCAAGCTGCGCTCCACCATGTGGGCTCCAGGGGAGCCATTGTGCAGAAAACCACCTGACACTCCCCACCCCCCACAGACAACCCCGCAGGGGGGGGAGGTTGCACAATGCTGAGGCACTGGCAGGACCTCTTCCCCTGCCAGCCAGCCGGCTCCCCTGGCCTCAGGGGGTTCTTAGGCTTACACCACTTGTGCGATTTCCCAAGAACTGTGCAGGGGGCCAGGCGAGCACAAGGCAGCAGAGGCCCCGCACGGGCACGCTGGCGGCCCAGAGCTTCCCTCCTAACAGGTGGGCGAGCCGCCACAGAGCAGGAGGGCCGGGCCGTGGAGCTTCCTGCAGAGGCTGCCCGCGCTCACCTGCTCCAGGTTGGGCACCACGAAGGGCATGAGGGCATCCATGGGCACCACCCACGGAGAGATGGTGGTTCCGAAACTCTTCCCCAGGAACGGCCCGAGGGGGATGTACTCCCACTTCTGGATGTCTCGTGCTATGGGGGAAGGAAGGGCCGAGCAGGGCTCACTCGGGCTGACCGGCGCCTGACCTCCAGGACGCCGCCTCCCCTTGACCACACAGCACAGACTCCCAGCAGATCCTGCCCCGCCCCACGGTGCTCTGGCCCCCACCAGGCCGTCTCAGAACCAAGGGCCAGCAGCACCGAATGCCAAGGACAGAGGTCCTCTGAGGCCACTGAGCCAAGTCACGGTAAACAGGATGGCCAAAGGGCAGGCAGGCAGGCTCTTCCCCCTGAAGGGGCGGCAGGCTCCTCGCACGGGGAGGAGGAGGAGCTCACCCCTGGGCTCAGTTAGGCAACACCTTCCTCCTGTGTGTGGCGCAGGCGTGGAGACAGGCTCGGAGACGGGGCTGCTGGGTATGAGACCCCAGCTCAGCAACTGCCTGCGCCCCAGCGCCTCCCCTGTAAGTGGGAATGACGACACTGCTGGGGCCCGCCCCCACACGGCGCTCACACCCGGGAGCTCTGACGTCAGCCATGCCCCGGTTTGGCTACGGCAGCACCGGGGCTCCGGGCCGGGAAGTCCGATCGGGGCCCAAGCCCTCGCTCCCAGGCACACCCGACCCTGGGCTTCCGTGGGAGTGTCCTGAGAAACACCGGGTCTCCTCCTGGAGCGGACCCTGCCCACCGACCGACCTCAGCCCCGGCTGCCGGGCACCCCACACTCACCGCTCCAGTCGTTCATGAGGACCATCCCAAAAATGTGCTCGTGGGCCTTGGAAACGGGGATCGGCTCCCCAAACTTGTTCCCAGGGCCAATGAAGAACGCCTGCCAAACGGAAGGGCTGATTAGAGTCCGGGGCTCTCCTGGCGCCCCAGGTTGCATGCTCGGAGGGCGAAGGTCAGACATCTCCAAACCAGAGCCCGAGACCAGGACGGCCCGGGGGACCCTGGCAAGACACCGAAGGCACAGTGTGTCTAGGTCGGGGGCTGCACATGGGTGGGCCGACGGCCGCCCCGGGGAAGTGGTGAGCGCCAGCCCTCGACCTCTGCACAGCCCCAGGACGGCCCCTGCCCACCAAGCACAGCGGCCCCGCAGCACGCCCCAGCCTCTCGGCTCCGTCCCTGCCACCCCACACACCTCTGCGTGGCAGGGGCTGACCGACCCATGAAGCTCGTGGCGAATGAGAGTACGGGGGTTTGTGTTCCTGAACAACCGAAGGGCTGCCTCCAGACCACAGCCAAGAGCTGACGGGGCGCCCCCGCCCCCCAGTCCATCACCCCCCACCCAGCCTTGGGAGAAAGACACGGCCAGTACTGGGACAATGACTGTCGACAGCACGGAACCGGCTACGACATTTGCAAAACCGGAGTCACAGTTTTGTTTGCTCTGTGACAGTGGCCGAACCTTGCAAATGTTCCATCAGGGTGAAAAAGACCTCACCCAAGGACACCAGCTCAGAGCGAATCTCACCATCTCCCAGAGCAGATCACCTGCACACCCCCCGCCCCCCTCTGCCTCTTCCCCACCTGCCCGTCCGCTCCCCGATGTGAGCGGCCCTGCTGACGCGCCTGCCTGCAGAATCCTCTGTTCGCCCAGAGGAGCCCCTGCCCCCAACCCGGGCTCTGCACCCTGCTGCCTGGGTCCGGGCCAGGACACCTGCTCTGGGGTCCACCTGGCACTGTCACCGCGGCAGCAGGAAGCAGAGGGCCCGGGGGACCGCTGGTCAGTGCCCACACATGTCCTTCCTCCGGACTGGGCAGGACTGCACAGACGAGACAGCTCCAACCAACCCAGATGCCCACAGCTGCAGCTCTGAGGGGGTCCCACATCCCTTCTCCTCTGCCTGCTGTGCGTGGACACCCGGAGCTTCCCTGGGTCTCAGCTACACCTGAGGTGCTGCTGTGAATGGCGCCCCGCCATCGGTCCGCCTACACTCGCCCATCACCATCCAGCATGCTGCTGTCACGGTTGTACACAGCCGACGACGCACCGAGGCCCCGCTTACCATTTCCAGCTCAAAGTCCAGGAGTTTGCAGGGACCGTACACGGGAGGCTTAGCTGCAATAACGGCAGAGCGAGAGGCTGCTGTGAGTGGCAGGCCGGGGCGCTCCCGGCGTGGGGACGCAGAGCCACGAGGCCGGGGCCTGGACGCCGGGGCACTTACAGTCATCGGGCCTCATCTGCCCCAGGGGCCTTCGGATCGGGGTGCCCGACACCACGACGGAAGAGGCGCGGCCGTGATAGCCCACCGGCAAGTGCAGCCTGGCGGAGGAAGGCGAGAGCACAGGGCGTCAGTGCTCCGGCGTGGCGCAGGAGACGTTTCAAGATTCTTAAAAATTAAGGACGAGAAATGAGTCAACGTGTACACACGGCCCACAGACCAAAACGTACGTCCACGCGTCCATCCGTAGGCACGTGGACACAAAAACTTGCTCCTCACGCACAACAGGATATCGCTCAGCATTAAACGGGAAGGAACTTCCGACACCTGCCTCGACACGGACGGACCCTGAGCACGTTGTGTGAAGGGAACCGAGGGGTCGCTGTCCTGTGGACAATGTTTCTCGTATCTTCTTCAGTAAATGTCTCTCTTTTTCATAGGGCGTGGCTGGATACTTTCTGGACATACCCCATATATTACCTCTATAACCTGTATACCTTAAATGAGCAAGGCCCAGCCGTGGGCTGCCTTGTACCACGCACCCCGATAAGGGTCTAATCCTGCAGCAGGAAATGGGCTGTGGTGGCCCATCAGCCTGGAGCCTGCCCACACATGGCCAGAGACCCGAGTATCTGCCCACCAGCAGCCCTAGCTTGTCTTGCAACCTTGGCCTTTCTGCTTCACCTCTCTGCTCTCTCTCCCCTTCCTCTCTTCTTCAACCAGGTTCACACAGACACATCCCCCCCACACCTGGGGCAGCCCACCTGAAACGCGCACCGAAAGAGGGGTGAGCCTCTGCCCACCGCAGCTGCTGCGTGTGCTGAGGGCCCCTGGCTGGGGGTGGGCACGTGCCACTGTGTCTGAATAACTGTTGCCTCCGGAGGGACAACATGGGACGAAGAGGTGAGGATCTTAACTGGGGCAGTGGCCTCAGTCTGGGCATGAAGGACACAGCTTCTGGCCTATTGGCCCTCAGGTGGGTCAACCCTTGTCTGAGCCTGTTTTCCCGCCTGTGAAATGGGCTAACAATGGTCATGGCCTTGGCGACCCCAGGGAACTACTGGGAGGGCTAATACAAGAATGTGGCTCCCACTTTGAATGGACCACACTTGGAGATGCACAGCACGGGGCACCTGCGAGGATCCTCATTCATCACAGAGTTGTCATTGGAAGAACGCTGGGGTCTGGGACTTGCTGACAGAGCAATAGCATGTTGCTTACAAATGAGTGATTCTGGAAAGATCTTAGTGACTCAGGGGATTTCATTCCACCGCCCTCCCCCCACCCCCCCGCCTGTTCTCTAGATGAAAGAGCCTCAGAGGTTGTCCCAGGGTCCCAGCAGGTCCAGGGTGGAGCTGAGGGACCAGGGACGGAGGCCATTGTTTGCAGATGCACCATAGTCATCGCTGTTTGTCACTGAACTGATACCCTGAACCTGGAGGCACCGGGCAGCTCCTGAGGCAGCACGCGGCTGCAAGTGGGAAGACAGACTTTGCGCTTATCAGAGTCTGGCCTGGGACGTACCAATTGGGCATCAGCGCGTTCTCCTTGCCCCTGAACATGATCCCGACGTTTGTGGCGTGCTGCCGAGAAGAGTAGAAGTCTGTGTAGTCACCTGCAGAAGGAAGTCCCAGAAGAGTCCATCAGAGACCCAGACACCTCAGGACAGAGAAGGGGCAGTTCAAGCACCAGGACAAGAGGAACAAGGTGGAGGAAGCAAGAGAACAAACTTCCTCTGTATCCCGTTCTGTGAGGTGGCAGGCGGGGGGCGCTGTTGAGCACACACCCACCACATTCACACAGCCCCAGAGCTCAGCAGAAAATGTACACAAATTAGTCTCACCAAGTTAAAAAAATTAATTTCAGAACTACAGAATTATTTCAGAACTCCCAACTGAGACACAAATAATAAACAAGAGCTCTGGCCTTCAGCATGGCCTGAGTCAGTGGTGGGGAGGGGTAGCAGCCCCAGCGACCCTCCCCACCAGGAAGCATGGCCCAGCCACCTTGACCCACTAGGCCATTGCGCGTGTGTCCGAGTAGTGAGACTGGACTCACCTATGGCAGCTGGAAGGTGCATCGTGGCAGAAGCCTGGGAGACGAAGGCACTGCAACAGAACCAGGGGCTTCGGGGTCAAGCACGTGGTGCAGTACGGTCCCTACTCTGGTGGCCCTCCCGCAGACTCAGCCCACACCACCTCCAGGGAGCGTCTCCAGACTGGCCTGGGCCAGAGCCCGGCCGAAGTGGCCACACCAGGGAGGGTCTCCACCCACTGAAGCTGAGATGCCCCTTCTCTGGGTCTGTGGTTCCACTCTAAGAAATGAGCCAAATTGCTCCTACTTTGCGAACTAGACAAGAACATGGATGATGCTGATGAGGAGGGAAGTGGGCCAGTGGCAAAGGGGTAATAATTTGCCACTGGCCCACTTCTCTGAGCGGGGTGGTCCACCCTGAGCCCTCCTACCTACATGTAGCCTGGGCAGGGGCCGCATGCAGCCAAGGCAACGCCGTGGTGACTCAGAATGGCCCTGACTACCACACTGTCCTCTTCTCTCCCCGCCCACCAGTGTCCACGTGCCCCTCACCGCTTCCGAAGCTCTGTGTCATCTCGGAGCCGAGCTTGACTGGCCGACAGCAGATTCTGCAGGAAAGCTCTCGCCTCCTTCCAGGCGGCCTGACCCAGGCCCATGAAGCTGTTGAGAGTTGGCTAAATAGGGAGAAGGAAGGTCACACACAGGGAAGTGCTGGGCGGGGCCTGTCCTGTCCACAGGGGAGGCTGGCCTTCCTTCCAGGGCCCTGCCACGCGCCTCCAGGCCATTGACATTCCCAGGACTTTCACTCTCAGCTCTGTCATCTGGTCATCAAGCTGGGGAAAGGTGTCACCTTTCCTGATGGGACTCAGCCACTCATGGGCTTGCACACAACCAGCAATGGCTGGGCGCTGCCATCTGGATGCTGCTAGTGCAGCTTGGCCCGGCCGGCAGTTAAAGGCATCTGTCCAATCGAGGCACGCTCCAGTCTGTAGGTTATCGAAGACTGTGCACACCCCCTTCACATGAGTTAATAAGAGGTTTCTCCGCCAGGGAGGCATGGCAGAAACAGCACTTGTGGATTCTGGAGCCTGGAGTTACACACCCAGATCCAACCCTTGTGGCCATGTGACCAGGGAGAGTCGTGTGTTGTTTCAGATGACTTCCTCACCCATTGAATGAGGATCCCAATTCTTATGCCAGAGGGGTGCTGTGGGAACTGGGTGAGAGTGGTGTGTAAAACTCCCAGCTCATAGGAGGCGCTCAATAAGTACCACTCTCCTTCTCTGACCTACAAGATGGGAAGATGCACATCACAGCACCTGGCCATCTACAGGGAAGTGAACTCTCATGCTTCTCACAGGTATATGCGCTGCAGGCGGACAACACAGAGGGCATTGGGGCCAGCTGTCCCTTCCTCCCAGGCCCTAGCTACAGGCCTGCAGGGCCACCAAGACCCAGGACAAGCCATGTCACCATGTCCTACCTGATCAAAGACATCCTGGTGTTTGGAGAGGACAGGCCCAGTGAAAAGGTGCTTAATGACACTGAGGTCCAAGATCTGGTCGCCAATGGCCACACCAATCCTCGGTCTCGGCTGGGAGGAAGACGGCAAGGTGGTTAGCACAGGACAAAGCCTCAGCCGGGCTCGGCCTG
The DNA here is from genome assembly GCF_004126475.2 of Phyllostomus discolor. NCBI lineage: Eukaryota > Metazoa > Chordata > Mammalia > Chiroptera > Phyllostomidae > Phyllostomus > Phyllostomus discolor. The sequence goes on from NC_040914.2 coordinate 44,702,029, forward strand.
ATCACCCAAAGAGTCTGTGTCCTAAAGAGCCCTCGGGTGCCCCTGTAGATAGATGGGCTTCTATGGAGAGAGAGAGAGAGACAGGAACTGGGTCCTCCACACAAAGCCCCAGCTCCCCGTGCCTCCCACGGGCTGAGCTGCTGCCGGCAGCGATAGCTTCAGACGAGGCCTGAAGACGCTGGGCCTCCTGGAACGCCAGAGCGGCTGCGTCCCTACCCCAGCTCTCTGCCATGGGCACCGGGAAGGGGCTGTCTCTCCCGGCCGTGCCCTGCGGCTGCCCCTGCACATTCTCACAGGGAAAACAGCAGGGGGAGGGGCCCACGAGCTACACTCCCAGGGGCATTCATTCCAGAGTCCTGCGGGGAGACCAGGGCCGAGCTCCCCACCTGCCTCTTCGCCCACGTTCCTGTCTCATCGACCTGTAGTTCCACGAACAGTGAGAGCCGGACGGCCGCCCGAGGACAAAGTTTCAGCGAGCGAGTGCCCAGGGCAGTCCTGCCAGCCCCGGGGGTGGACTGCAGGGTTAATCCTATTAACCACGTCAATAGGATTAGCCACACGATTAACAGGTTAATCCGCTTCCTATTGTATGTTCTTCCCTCGCAGAGAGGGAGACGGAGTGTTAGCCTTGGGTGCACCCTTGCGACATCTGGTTGTGAAACGCCCAGTTGACTCTTCTGGACGGAGGCACCGGCACTGGCTGCCCGGTGGCCCCTGCACCCTTGGGGTCAACGGTCACCGTGGGGAACGGGGACCCTCTGTCCAGAATGGGGGGCTGACTGTCAGCAGTGAGTGTCCTGCGGCCGGTTCTCCCCGAGCACCGTGGGGTGCCAGAGGAGTCTGGGGGTTCTCCAGTTCGTGTGCAAAGTTGGGAGCAGACACCTCAGCAAGATTACCACCCGCGGATAAACCCCCCGGGGGTGTGTCTCGCCCCCATTTGTCAGCAAGTCCCTCCCTCACAGACGTCCTTCTGTTCGGCCGGGGGCACTGGCCTCTCCTCCCTTAACAAAGTGACGACAGCCACCACGAGGTCTATGCCACGTGAAGAAGTCTAAATTATGCCCCTTTTGGGGGGGTCAGATCGGTAAAAAGCATGTATGTTTGTGGAGTGCCGCGGGAGTTCAGTCACTAGTTGGCGTGTCCTGCCGCGGACAGGCTGAAAGTCGCGGACGTGCACTAAGAGAAGATTCAGTCCCGCCCCCCCCCCCCCCCGCGCCCCGAAGGGCTCCTGCGGACCACCGGAGGGCGGAGACCCCGCCGCGGGGGGCCCCCGGCCCTGGGGCTCCGAGCCGCCGACAGCGCGGGCCGCCGGGGTTCCGGGCCGCGGTGGCTCGAGGGGAGGGGGTCGCAGGGCCCGGGCCGGCCCAGGGCCCAGGACTCCCCTCGGCGCCTAGTCCGCACCGAACCTGCAGGCGACTCCAGAGCGCGCGCCCCGCTGCTCAGGAGCCCGGCGGCCCGCGGCCTCCCCCAGCGCCGTCCCTCCCGCCCCCGCGGCCCGCGGCTCCTCAAGCGGTGACCCCGGTTCCTCCGGACGGCCAGCGGGCACGGGGTAGAGCGGAGGGGAGAGGGGGCCCGCGGGAGGGGACGCCGGCCTGCCCACCCGCGGCTCACGTTGCCTGTGGTGGAGAAGACGCCGTAGGGCAGGTTGTGAATGGGGAAGTCGGAGCTCTCGGCCACCGGGATGAACGACATGCTGGCGGGCTGGGGGGGTGTTCGGGCTCCGCGGCTCGGGGAGGAGGCCAGTCAGGGGCGAGCGCTCCAGCGGAACCGGCTCTCGGCGCAGCCTCCCTGACTGACGGACAGGCCTCCGCGGGCCACGCCTCCTGCTCCGGCCCCGCCCCGACCACGCCCCTCAGCCCGCCCAGCTCCTCGAGCCCCGCCCCGAGCCCCGCCCCCTTTGAGCCCCGCCCTCCGAGACTACCGCCTTTCCCTGTCTCTACGGGCCCTGACGCAGGGGCTCTCCTTGCGCGTGCAGCTGTCAACACCCAGCAAACGCCGGGCACAGAAGAGGTGCTCCATCAATGGTGAGGTGGAACACTGCCCACTGTAACACCGAGGGCGATCCAGCTCTGGGCGAGGGTCCCCACTCCATGCCACACCAGAACTCCCACCCAGTACCCACAGGCTAATGAAAACTCCCTGGCTGGCGTAGCTCAGTGGATGGAGCGCGGGCTGCGAACCAGTGTCGCAGGTTCAATTCCCAGTCAAGGTACATGCCTGGATTGCAGGCCATGACCCCCAGCAACGGCACATTGATGTTTCTCTCTCTCTCTCTCCCTCCCTTCCCTATAAATAAATAATAAAATCTTTATAAAAAAATGAAAACTCTGGGCAAAAGGTGTATGTGGGGAAAGGGTATAGGCATACGATAGTTAACGGGAGAAGATTTCATAGTTTTAAAATAGACTTGCCAACTCACTAATTACACACAGTGTCTGAAAGCATGAAAGCTGTTCTGTTTCTAAATTAAAAAAAAAAAACATTGGAAGTAACATGCAGTGTGTGTTCTTCTCCTTTTGGGGAGAGGGTGTGTGTTGATCATATACATTACAAAAATGATAAAAAAATGAATCTAGGAAAAAAATAATGCCCATAATCCCACCAACCTACAGTTGTCACATTTTTCTGGTATTTGTTCATTTCCTTTGTATGCACAGGACTTTCCCATGTTTGTGAACTTTACAGAGAGGCAACTTTTCAGGCTTTCCCCACATTTTTCTCTTGGACACTTTCCCTTGTGTCCACATAGGTTTCATTGTTATCCTTTTCATTGGCTGAAGGGGCTGCGGTGTTTTTGGATTGTGTTGATAGTGGAGCAGTGAAGATCTTTGTTGTGAATTTACTCTGTAGGCCAGGATCTGCAGTGTAATTCTGAATATTAGCTGAGATAGTGGGCAGCCTCTTCCTTGTGTCTGTCTTCAAAAGGGAATGAGTTTCATCTTTTTAGAAGGTGCTTGCTTTTTGTTTGGTTTTACACAGAAACTATCAGCTTAAGGAAATTCCTTTGTATTGCTAATTTATCATGATGCTTTTAGATCATAAATGACTGCTAAATTCTATTAAATACTTTATCTGATTTGGTTGTGATAGTCCTAATGATTTTCTCTTATTTTAATCTGTTCATGTGGTACATTTATAGATTTTAACGCTAAGCCACCACTATGTACTAAGGTAGAACATTTGAGTAATCAGTAAACAAATTTAAACCTAGAACTTTGTATTGTAAAATACTGTTGTCGTCTGTTTTCATAATATTTTATGTTTAGAAAAGGATGGCTGTCAGCTAAGTTTGAAACTACAGGACAAATGGCCCTTTGAGGGTCTTTCACTCCACAATTCTCCAGTTGCTCTGTCTGAATTATTTCAGTTTCTCAAATCCCACCAGAAAAAGTAGCTTCACCTAGGGCTGATTCAGTGTGACACAGTGCAGAACAGAGAATCAGCCAAGGCTAAAAAGTATGGCATCTAAGTGACAGAAGCTCCTGGCGTTTTTTGTCGTTGTTGAAATTTTATGAGTTTGAGCCAAACTGACTACATATACCGGGAAGCAAGGTCTTAAATGCTCCCAGAAGGTCTTGGCTTGAGAGAAATACTGACATCTTCAGCTTATAGGAATGTAAGATCACGATGTATCATCATGACATTAGTCAAAGACAGATGTGACATGAACAACAGGAGTTCTCTGACAAAATTAGTGAAGCAGAAAACTACAGGACACAGAATCAAAACCGACTACCAGAAGAGTAACAGAGAAGAGGCAATCCACAGGATTGTTAAGGTTTTCATTTTTATTTAATCAAAGACTGGTGGATAAACATAAATACAGCACAATTACTTCAGATCATTCTTCATATCGTACACACAGACAGATGAACCTGAAAGAAACCTGCAGTCAGCAATGAAATGCATACAGCTTTTCCTTCCCTTGCTCAAAAAAAAAAAAAATTAAAAACACACAAACTTAGAATCTCATCAGCACACTCTCTCCTGTGACAAATGATTCAGACATAAATAGTGGGTGCAAAGAAACTATGTGCTAACATATGTATAACCTTTGTTAATGAAAAAACAGAAGCAGCCATAGTGATTAAGATACATTCAGTTACTGCTAACTAGCTGCGCCCTAGAGGGCATTATCCAAAGAGAGATCGTGCTGCAGAGAAAAGCTATATATACACACAATGAGAAAATAAACTGCAAGATTAACGCATGCATGTTTAATACTGGAAAAATCACAGCCCTCCAAAATTTCTCCCTGTTTGTTATAAAAGCCCTCTGCACTCAACTAAAATTAAAATGATCTTAAAAGGATAATACTTGTAAAGTTTACTTAAGTCTTTTTAGCCACAGAAACTGCAATGGAAATAAATGTTCAGAGTCATTTTCAAAACAAAAACAAAAATCTATTCTTCTGATGACATGCATGATTAAAAGGTCTATGCAAGATACAATGCTCTACATTCCCAATGACTAGGAAAAAAAAACCTCAAGTCAATTTTTAGTTTGCAGATGGTCAAAGGATTTTGTATTCCAGCAGGAGTTCAAATCTTCTGGATCTTTTCACCAACAACTACTGGATTTTCTTTTCTGATTTTCTCAGCAGCATCGGCTTTGTAATTGTAAGAGCAATTGTGTACATCTGAGTAACGGTGTACACCACAGTAAACATTTCCACACCGGCATTCAAACCCTGAAAGTGGATTAATACACACACCTGAGTTGGATGCAAGGTCTAAATATTAAGTTCCTTAGCATAATTAATGTTAAACAGATCGTGTATTTAGGGCAACAATCTAAACCATCATTCTAAACAAGCAGTTTTCGCAACCCAGGAACATTCTACACATTCTCAAAACTCACTAGCTGACAGCTTCATACCCGGTACCAGGTTTGTACCAGAGCAAGCTGTAACCACTTCTCTGAGCTCCGGTGTCCTTACCTATGGCATGGCCCCAGCTCCTTCCCACTGAAAACAGATCACTGCACTGCAGCTGTGAAACACTTCTCAAATCCAAATACTACAATGTGCAAATACGCTTGCTGTCAGAAGGCAATCTTCAAACTTAACTAAGAAAGATGAAATGACCCCTCTGGCAGAACTGCTAACAAGCAACACTGGACCTGTGCCAGCTCTCCTTGGCTGACGTCCCGTGGAAGAGTGGACAGGACTCTCTGTGGCCGGGGGATTAAGACCTCGGGGCCTGGAGTTAGGGTGCCTAAGCACGAATCTCCTTACTAACATATACGCAAACTACTTAAGTCTCTCTGAGCGTTAAGTGTCTGCAACTGTAGTTTCAGTTACTGTACAGATTAAGTGAAGAATGTATTAAGTGCTTACCACATAGTAAACACTCAACAAATGCTATTAGTTTAGGAAAATGTCCAAAGTTGAAGCCAAAAGAGAAATATAAGGAAGGTGGACAGTCTTCACAGAAAACTGGTCCTGCCTTCCAAAACGAGGACTTTACAATATAATGAAATTATTGGAAATGGAACACAGGAATCAGTATTTTAACACTGACATGTGCTGTAACCTTCCTTTCCTATATTTTTTAACTATATAACTTTGTATCTGTAACTTTATAATACTGAATGAAAAATGAAGCCAACACTAACCCCAGACTGACTGGACAAGATGAGAATTAGTAAGTCTCAGCCCTCCAGTCGGGAAGTTTGAGGGATACTGAGATTTAGAAAGGCTGTATTTGATATTTAATACAGTCTTAAATACACATTAAATATGTGTATTTTCAAATGTATCCTTTCTTCATGTTTGGATGGGCCAGTCTTAAACATCTTTGATAATCAGACTGAAATCTCCTTTCCTCTTTACCTCCATCCTATTCTTTAGTCAGAGAAACCTTCCTAAAACATAACTCTGCTCAAAGTCTTATCTGCTCTTTTCTCAGCTCACACTGTATTTGGCACAATGCCCGGCACGTAGTAGACAATAAACAGTCCCTACTGTAGCTGCAGCTGCTGCCCCTAAATTAAGCAGTCCACAGCATTAGCCTGGTCTCTGCTCTGCCTGACCCTCCCACACGGGTGCCACCGCCTCCTTCCCCACTCCTGCCCGGGACATGCCCTGTCCTTTCCCTTCTCCACATTTTCCTTCAAAAGGTCTTCTTTCTGGCTGAAATCCCCGTTTCCATCAGTTGTAAGTCCTGCTCATCTTTCAAGTCCCAGCTGACACTGCCTGCCTTCGTGACACTTTCCTCGATGAGCCTCTTCTCCTCCTCTCTTATATGAACCAATCACTCCCACCCCCGAATTCCCGAACCAGTCTCCCTGGCCGCACTTGACGTGCTTCCTGTTCTAAACACCCAAGTAGCATCTTGACCACTGTTTTCTCCCTGTGTTAGTAACAGCGCCATCGGACGGCTCTGTTACAGCACTCAGCCTGGACAGATTACCCACAGTGGGGCAGCGCAAGGCTAATCAATCGCCTTCTGTGTATGAACTCCCTGAACCCACACAACCTGTGATTAGCCCTTTATACAAAGCGCCTCACAGCTCGAGGAGCACCGACTCCTCTCTCTGATGCAGCCTCTGGCTCCTTGAAGGCAGGAGCCACAGCGCCGCCCGTTTGCAGTGCCTGGCACCCTGACCTAACTTGTCTAATACTCTCAAACTCAGCTGAAATGATTTTTTTTTTAATGAAAACTCTTTATTTCACTTTTAACTGTATAATTAAATCTACTTTTATTTCTTTAAGAAAATTCAGAAGCTGAAGTGTATCCAGTATTAACTCTTATGGAAACAGAAACACTCTTACTTGAAGGCAGTGACGGGAAGCCAGCTGTTATTTTAAAATACAATCCTAATTTTGAACCATTCGAATTGGGCCCTTACCAGTCAGTCCCACTTTCTTCCTGCACAAGAAACAGCGATTCTTTTTCTGTTTTGGTTTTTCAAGAGACTTGCTTTGCTCTTCAGATGGCGGCTGTGCCGTGTCTGAGACTGAAGCTGACAAAAACAGGAAGGTGGTAGAGCGCAGTTATTCAATGGTGACATCTGGGTGGCTGCTGTCCCCCCACCCCCCAGGGATCTGTTAGAGGATAACTGAGGGGTTTATTTATTCACGGGAAGACGCTCACCTTAAGGTACAAAGTGGTTTATGTAATATGGCCCTTTTTATTAAATCTACGCAGGCATATATATAATGTATGTGCACTTACACAGAAAATACACTGACACATCCAGTCTCTATTTTCTCATTTTTGCAGTAATTATGTATTTGATCAACACAAGGCACGCGCGCATGCGCACACGCACTTAAATACTTCCCGTGTATCCTAAGGGAGCAAGAAAATGGACCTATGCAAACTTCTAAGCATTGCTGGTATCAGAACTAAGTAGGCTTCCCAGAAAAAAAAACGAAGGAAAAAAAGGCTGAAACCAAGATTCAGTAGAATACTAAGTATGGTTAAAATTTTCAGGATGGTTCACATAAAATCTTTAGAATGTTAGAAATAAGACAAACTGATGAAATTTTGTAATTAGAATGTAAATGGATGCATGTAAGCAGTGAAACCCAGGCCAGCTGCACGATGATTCAGATCAAAGTACCGCCCGAAACTTTGGCAACCCCTGCTGTCACTAACTACTCCGGCCCTCCTGAGTGCTGTCACTGGACGCGACCTGTAACATGACCTGGAGGACAGGACTCCTGGCTCTGAAACAGCGACTTGCCTTGGAACTAGTTCTCAACCCCCCCAATTCCGTCACGAGCCCTTCTCTTTTGGAACCCACTGCGTGACCTACGGCACTGTGGCAGGCCCTCTGCCCAGCCACCTACAGCCCGTCCAGAAGGACTTCCTCTGTCTCCGTCATTCCGCCTGGGCCGTCTCCTTCTTCTTAAGGTTGAGCTCAAACGCCTGTCCTCCAGGAAAGCCCTGATTGGGTTTTCTCCGCAGCTTTCCCTTGGACTACCCTGAAGAGTCCCTGACCACCCCCGGGCGGCACCGACGAGCCCCTCTTCAACCCATGAGGCCCACACTGCGGCCTTAAGTGAGAAAAACCTCAAGAGGTGCCCTCCACTGTTTACATTTTTTGACTCCCCACTCACCCCAGGCTGACAGCTGGGCCCCTCATGGTTTTTCTCATCCTTCCTTTTCCAGCCTCGTCTCTCACCTGGCCTCCTGGATGCTGCATGCTCCAGGCACACAGAAGTACATGTCGTTTTCCTGAATATACTGAATTCTCTTCTATCTTTGGGCTTCTGTAAAAGTTGTCCTTTCTACGGGGAATACTTCTTTCATGCCCTTGTCCCTTTCTTTACCTACAATGTGATTACTGCACACCCACACATTCTGGGAGTCAGTTCTAGTAACGTACACATCTTATTTTTGAAACAGAATATGGACACATAAAGCCTTTCATTTTCTGTAACTAGACATCCCTAGAACGTAAGCTCTACGTGGGCAGGGCTACATGTCTTGCTTACTATTTTTCCCAGCCCCTAGAACATTTCCAGATGAGACTGGGCTGTGTGCAAAGAACTTGGAAAAGCTTTTCCTTGCAATCCGAAAAGAATCTATTATATTTATTGTCTTTGAACTCTGTAAGTCATAGTGTCTGATCTGTTCTCCCAATCACACTGAAATAAACTGATATAACTAATATTTTATAATGGCAGTGACAGCACCACCATAAGATCTCATCTGTAACAGAATGAGACACGAACTCTGAGTGGTTTCTGGAGACGGAGAAGTGAGATGATACACTTACTGCTGGGCAGACAAATGCTACCACAGACTGCAAAGCCCTTTCACAGGACTAAACCTAGAGATCTGCCTGTGTGACTTCTCTGTAAATGAGGTGGACACACCACCTTTTAAGTTCTGGACCAGTGGGCTTGAAAGCAAGGACTCCAGTGTGTGGCCTATTAAGGCCCCTTATATCCCCACAAGACTAGGGGAACCTCAGCTCATCTGACACTATTGGCTGGTGGCCTGAAATGAAACAGTCACCAAATGAATTCATGGGCAAGATGGCAGAGTGTTCTGTAAAAGTCTCCGACTCCCAGAAAGTACCCATTTCCTCAGTTTCTATGTGAGATTTAAGGCCAAAGCATGCCCGATCAAATTATGGTATGTGGAGGGAAACAATTCAACCCCTGAAAAGTGCCATTCAGTGGACCGAAGGCCAAAGGACCATAATCTCATTGAACCTGAAGCCAAAATAAGAACAGGGTCCTAAAACAGGCAGTTTTCCATATTCTGGAATGAGAACTGGAAGGAGATTGCCTGCCTGTTAATGATCAATGACAGGCGGCTGCTGGTGCTCCAGCCACGGGTCCTAAAGGTCCACTTGGGAGGCCACTGCAAGGGCACAGCGTTTGCAAAACACACTGCCCAGCACTAACTGATTTAATTTTTAATGGGAATGGCAGCCAGACAAAGTCAACTGGCCTCTACTTTGAATACACTTCAAAAAGCACCTGTCAGGTATATTAGTGTCACCACCCACATGCAGCATCACATCCGAGAGCGACTCTGCTCTGGGTCCTGAAAAGGGAAGGAAAGGAGGGAGGGAGAGGGACAGAGGGAGAGAGAACATTTCCAGCTGTAGTTCCAACACGCACTTGCCTGAAACGGCCACTCCAGCAACTGCTGTTCTCCCTGTTTCCCAAATTTCATCTTTTCCTACCTGTACATTTTTGCTGTCAGTTACTTTTCCAGCAAAAAGCCCTCTTCGCTGTGCCTGCCCTTCATATACGTGCAATCACACAGCAGGAGCCTTCTGCACCCAGCTGCTTTCATTGAGCATGTTTTCAGAGTTCGTCCCTGCTGCGGCACGTCCAGGACGTCACTCCTTCCAATGGCTGAGTGACAGTCCTGTGCATGTGAACACCACAGTGGGCCCCCTCATCTGCTGATGGCCATGTGGGTTGTCTCCGCATGCTGCACAGTTATGCACAATGCTCTGAACACTGTCAGTCAAGTTCCTGTGTGGCTGTCCTCAAACCGGCACCACGAGGTCTGGGTCCCTGTAGCTTGTAGTCAGTCCTCTGCCAACCTGGTCCTACTTTTCCCAGACTGTTTTGGCTGTTCTTACCCACTCTTTAAAATCAGAATAAATCTTATGTTTAATCCACACAGCTTTCCTAAAGTAGTCCCAAGGGACTATTTCTCTCTGATTGTCTGAGCCACTGATTCAACAATTCGACTGTTTGGACTCAGGAACCCTCGGAGTGGAGAATTCCACTCCCCTCTGCCACTCCGTGCCAGACAATGACCCAGCTGTCCTAGAACGCTGCAGTGACGGAGAGCTCACCACCTTGAAGAGGACTGCATTCTACTGTTGGAAAGCTGCGAGACTCTCTTATTGTTAACCTGCTATGATTCTCAAATCACTAGGGCATCACAGAGTAAAAATACCCTTTGTAGTTTACAAAGCTCATTTCACCTCCATCATTTCACTGCCTCCCAACACCCTACGAGATGGACAGGGTTCTTAGTCTCCTTTAAAAGTAATGAAAATAAGGATCAGAGAAGTGGGAGTGTTGAGGTTTGAACACAACAGAACCTCTAAACCCAACCCCACCCTCTATTTACTGTGGCCCCGCACCTGAGGGACTGAGAGGTTCCACAAAGGGATGAGCATGTGGTTGAACAGGACAATCCAGTGCGACAGTTTAGAGTGCCCCAAAACACAAGTTTTTTTCCTTCAACTTAGTTTTTTTAAGTGACATTCCTAAGTGACACTGTGTGAGACACTGTTATTTGTTATGTTAAAAGAAAACATAATTAAATGAGAAACATGCTATAATGTGCTAAGTTCTGGGTTAAACATGAGGGAAAGTTTTCAGAGTCATGAGGACAAAATGAAAGCAGTCCTGCCCACCTGGTGGCAACAGATCCTAATTGCGAGGAGAAGCCCCACAGAGAACATAGCTGTTCCAAGGACACTGTTCTGGGAACTCCAGTCAGAAATGTTAGCAAATTCCGGCCTAGGCACACAGTTGCTACCCATGTGCCCTCTTCCACCTGGGACAGTCTTCCTAGCAAAATATATTTTCCTTGAGGGACGCACATGGAGTAAAATAAGGAAAACAGATACCTGGGTAGGTCGCCAAACCAGGTGACCCTACCCTGGGAACAGAGTGGGGCTGGACGTGGCATCAGTGACACCCACCCACCCCCGGCCCAGGAAGCCACGCAGCTGCTTCTGCACCTACGGTCGTGTGCCTGGGTTCCAGCTCCAGCGCCAATGACGGTGGACTTGAGCCAAAGACCTTTCCTCCCTCTGTCTGTTTTTGTCCACCTCCTACATAGGCGGAAACAAAATTCTCTGCCTTTGTTCCTGTTGAGTACATTTACGTGTAATGAAGGTGTGGGTCCACACACAGATTCACACCTGTGTGCAAGTTTTCTAATGAGACATTCTTAATTCAACAGTGTAAGCAAGATATTTTTGAAAACTAGGCTAAGGGATTTTACACATTGAAAACGAATCCTCTCAAATGCAGATTAAAGTCACACCAGAGTTTTCAAGGATTCTGCTATGCAGAAATTATGAATGCTGATTTTTGAAATATACTTAAAAGTTAATACTGGTTTAACCTATAAGCCACTGAAAGAAAGGAGTTTTTAAAATTTTAACTGCCCCCCCCCATACAATTTCTCTTACTACGGCATCAAGACCACCTTTTGTATTAATGCGCTCAGGGCTAGGTACAGAAAACTCTATTTTTCTCCAAACACAACGAGTGCTATAAATCCATTTCGTCTTGTGACAGTTCACCACTGACAGCCTTCGCTCCTGGTCAGACTTGCCCCCACAGGGGCTGCCGCACTCTTCGGCAGCACACGTTTGGTCACTGCCGGTGCTGGAAAGTGTGTTCTACTGTGAGACTCGGGTAGTGCCTCCGTGAGTCACAGCCCGTGCTCCTTCTTCCTCCATTTGCTCTCTGCTAAAACTGCCAGGCAACCCCTGCTTCCCGGAACTGCCCCCAGCACACCTGTGGCCTGACACCAACCGGGAGCATCCCGATGACTGTGCTCCCCTTTGCCGACTCACCGGCCCACGTGCTCCTCCTGATCCGAGCCTCTCATTTTCCACCTGTGCCGAGGACGTCCCCACCTCAGACCTGCCACTGATCACACATTTAAATACCTACATTTACCCACTACGTCCAACTGAACTCTTCACATTTTGCAATTTGATTGCTTTCAACTTACTCAATCTACAGTCTTATTAACCATAATGCTTCTTTCAGCCTGTCTAAAGCAACACCATTGCCACTGCCACAAAACTAAGAGCTTTAACACCACCCTTGTATTATTCCCAAGTCCAGTGAATAACTAAATCTTGGGAATTTTTCTATTTCTGCTTAAAAATATCCCTTGTCTCTTCCCTTCCTTTAATGTTTCTAGTTAACTAAAAAACTATTCACTTATAATATTTATGAATTTATAATATGTCAGATGGACTAGAATATTAATGTTGGCTACATAGTGTATTTTCTTGGTATAATGAAACTGCCAAAAAGGCAATTTATGCCAATTATTGGCTGGGCATGAAATCAGAGCAAGGGATTAGCCAGTGTAGCTGATTTGCACTTCGGCAAACCGAAGCTAAGATCGACAGGGGCATCTGTCGTCACTACGCAAGCACACAGTGGAAGGTCCCACCAGCCAGGAGGTCCTCTCTCTAAAGTGCATGCCACAGGCAAAATGACACACTGTGCGTCCTGGGGCCTGCGTTTGCAGAGCACCCGTGCTCAGCGGGCACAGTCTAACGTACTGGTGGAACGCAACTCATGAAGCCCAGGTTGTTGAGCGAAGGCCTCATCTACTCTTCCTGCCCGAGAAGAAAGCCTTCCTACACAGTCCCGGTCTTCCTGGATCCCCTGGACCCACACGATGGTGCTAAGAAGAGCACGGGCAAGAACGAGAGACGCCACCTGTAAATATAAGTGACCGAGTAATGTGGTGCTGTGCTGGAGTCCAAGATGGGGAGAGAGGGTGACGGCCAGTCAAGTCTGTCTCTCAGGAAATCAGAGTCAAAAACAAGAGACTCCTCTCAAACCAGCAGCCCCAGTTTGCTTGGAGAGGACACAGCATTTAGATTCAACTGGATGAAATAATAATAGATAATAACGTAACACGACCACTCATTCATTTAAATATGTTTCTCAAACTAAACAGATTTTGAAGTTTCTAAGCTTATGCTGATGAGGTAATTTTATATAAATGGGAAATGGTTCCCAACATTTCAGTTAATTAAATACTTCAGGACATAAAATATTCTGCTCATAAAGAAAATAAATATAAAAATATGTTAAAATGTGAGGCTGGTAATTTAAAAAATATATGCACCCAGGACAGTGCCTGATCCGTAATGCTGAACGTTAAACAAATGACGAAATAGAGGCTAGTTCATATGCAAACCTTGCAGGTCTTCTGTTTCAGGTATCGCTTTGTCCGCAGATGTGCTGTCCACTTGGGAAGATGCTACAGATTCTGATAAAAGTGACTGATTTGATACAGGACTAGAAAGCAAAAACATTTAGATTTTAAAAGGTCATCTCTATGCATGAACAGTCCCTAACGTGATACATGGAAAAGTTCCATGTATCTAAGTATATCATTAAGACAAGAATTAACACAAAAATGCTTTTTATCATTTAAATATAACCACAGAGCTTTGGAACTAGAGACTAATGTGGACCAGAAGTTTCCTGCTTTGGAAATAAAGCCACAGCGTGTCCTTTGTGTGTGAGTTCAGTTAATACAGACGGGCCGCATGATGAAGACAGGCACAAAGAACCTGAACACGAAGTTGTAAATGACATCCTGGCCAACGGGACTGAATATCCCGTCGTGAACCGGAAAAAAAAAACTATGGAGCCGGCCAGGCAAAGCATCGTCCCGATGCACCAAGGTTATGGGTTTGATCCCAGGTCAGGGCACGGACAAGAATCAGCCAATGAGTACATCAATAAGTGCTAACAACACATCGATCTCTCTCTCTCGAATCAATTAAAATTTTGTAAAAAATGAAGAAACTATGGAGGATAGAAATAAAACAAATATTCTGTATTTTCAGACTTCTAAATGATGTAACTTCAAAGTTAAAAAGAAAAAATACGTTATAATACAAATAGTAACTACCACATCATGGTATGAAACAACGAAAACTTGTGACAAGACTATTTTTAAAAACGAAATACTCGTGCTTGCAGAGTAAGACTGTAATGAGAAGAACCTAGCAAGGTACAAAGGACTTCAGGGGTGGGCTAGATTCTGTGAAGGGAAGGAATAAAGGAAAAGCTGCCTGAAGAGGAAATCTGGGACTTAAAAGACAGCCCCCACCCCACCGGCCCCCAACCCCGCCTCAGTGTGAAAACAAACAGACAGCCCACTCTGACTGGCCGTTACTGACAATGAGGCGGATACAAGCTCAGGGCAGGTTAGTTCACGTAGTTCTTGCTGACAGGACTGGCCACACACGGAACACGTCCCCTGCTCTTCCACAGCGCGCCATCCCCGCCCGAGGCCGCCTCCTACCTTGGCTGCACGGATGGAGATGTGGAGTCTAGCGCTGACTGCGCCTCCGGGACGCCGCCGTCTGTGCACGGGACTGGGAGGGACTCGGACAGACTACTGACGGAGGTCGCTGCAACGGCACCACATTTCGCGTTAGTGACTCTGTGCTCTGGGCAGTCCCACACCTTGTCTAAAAGAATCGAGACAGGTTTTCCACAAAGTGCAGTGTACGGACTTTGTTTAACTATACAATACGCTGGTTCATTTCTTCCAGTTAGTTTCCTCAACACAACAGTCTTCCAGTGAAAACACATTTATTTTAACCACGAAGGAGGAAACCATATACAAACTGTGTATATTAATAAACTAAGTTCCCGTTTATCAGGACCGAATGCCAGCAAACCCTTTAACTCACAGACAGCTTCCAAGCACCAGTGCAGACACGAGGTATTAACAATAAAAGATAATTTAGTCCTAAGGCAAACCTAAGTTCAGAATTAAAATCTGTGCTCAGCATATTAGATTACATTATTTTCCTCATTCTTCCTAAGGCAGATATGTAGATTATAATTTGATTTCAAAAACAGTAATTTATATTGATTTGATCTTAGCCTTAACAAAAACTAGAGAAGTCTTGATTCAATGGTTCTAGCTTTTGGCTAAAGTGTGAAGCAATGACGAGAAAGGCTCCATACAAAATTTTAAATGCACTAAGTATCAGCCTGCATGTTCATCAACCACAGAAACCTATCAACCACAGTAAGCCTTCCTTTCTCAAAGCTTACGCTCAGAATCCTCACCACCCTTCTCACTCAACTGCTGATACTTTAAAAGCCCGCCTCAACTCCAGGAAACCCCTTTGACTTGAAAAGCCGGAGAACTCTGGTGACTGGGGCCGACACCCCTTACTCTGAGTCACACTGCTCTGCCTCGCCGCCCTGGTGGGGAACACTCCCTGTAAAGCTAGCTGTGGCTGCGCATCATCTATCTTTCCTCCCACAGCTGTTCTGACTGCAGAAGTCATCCACGACCAAAGAACCAAGGTCCCTTGTCGCCCTCACTCCCTCACCTTACTCTCCAAGGGCGCTCAGTGTACTGGAAGTACACCTCTACTTTAATGAGATAATGGAGTTCTGTAAGACTGCGAAATGGATTTATGGTAGTTATTTTCAGTGGGTAAAAATACCCTTATGCCCGTCTCCCTACCACTGATAACCACAGTGGGTGATGAGACATTTTCCTGATCTGAACTTAGTACAGTGAGTGCAATGTCAGGGCAGGAAAGGGGGGGTGGGTTCACTGTGTGACCCAGGTGCGTCTCAGTTCTGAACAGGGCTGTGTTTTGGCTGGATTACTTACCAGGTGGGCTTATTCTATCGTTACTACTATTCTGTCGTTGAAGATGTTCTTTGTAGCACACTGAACACATGCCGTTTGTACGAGGGTTTCCGTAAAATCCGCAGCCAGTGGAACAAAGCATAGGCACTTGGCTGTGATTAGTTTCTTGAGCCATGTTCCTCTGTTGCACACCTGAAATTTACAAATTAGCAAAAAAGTCACACTCTGCAATCATACATTATCCGAGTTTGCTTTATACGATAAAGAAAACCCCACGTACACTCCCCTATAAACTCTCTCTGCAGCTGTCAAGACTGAGGGCTAAGATACGGAAAGACACACAAAAACGAAAGGACACAAACAGAGCTGTGTCACTGACCCGCTGCACACAAGCAGGTCTCGCCCAGCTCAGAAAGTAAAAAGACCCGACAGAGAAAGGCTCCTGTTCAGAAGATTCCACATCATCAGATGTTAAGGGAAACCCTGTAAGTCCAGCTCAGTTTGAATCCCTAGTGATAAGAAATATACATTGTAAGTTTTGTTATACTATTCATTTTGAAACTTTTAAACCTTAGTCCAAGTTCACGATTTAACTTGTATAATTCCTTCTGTTTGAAAAGCATTGAACATAATAGCAATGCTGGTGAAGATACAGAGAAGTGGGCAGAACGCTGTTGAAACGAGAAGCTGGTTGCATCTGGTTGGAAAGCAATCTGACAACTCACCCTCAGAGCCCTGCAAACAATCACCCCTTGAGCCACTCGTTCTCCACGAGGGTGTGCAACAGCCTAACTAGGGCATACTCAGAAAAAGGCACAGGCACAACATGACATGTACATACAACAGGTGGACAATTAGGGCAAAGAGGGGATCTAGGTATCTATTAACCATCAGAAAGGACGGAGAAGGACATGTCAAGGACAGCGAAGCGAAGGAGGACCTTTTCTGATCTGCACTTTTTCTGTACTTTCAAGAATGAAGACAATACTTTTTAGAAGTAGTTGAAAGTTAAAAAATCTCAGACAGAGAGAGAGTTTGGAAACCACGTGAAGGGAAAAATCAATGGGAGCAGATGGAAGAATCCAAGGTGCCACTTCCCTCATAAAGCAAGCGGCTCTTTCAGCATGAATAACACGACAGACGGCAGTGACAAGCTCTTATTTGACAAGTTCCCAGGCAAAATGAAAGTACGTGTACATTTAAGAGGAGTCTATGTTCAAGGATGTTGAAACGTGAGAGGGCTATGTTTTGCCACTGAGGTTTCCTTGGCCTGATAAACAATGAAGAAAAGCATTTAGATCACCATAACACACTCACGCTATCAGAACAGGTGGGTGTGGGGATCTCATGCGAATCTCAGAACCAAGAGCGATGACAAACTTGACTGGATTACGAAACAAGGAAGCAAGCTTATCATGTCCCTCTAAACAAATGTCATACAATTGTTGAGAATACCTAGACCTTTAGCCTAAGAATGCAATCTGGGATTTCTTTCTTACTCCATGGTGGCAAGTCATTCCAGGATCCAATCTTTGCTGCTGTGACACATACATGCTACTTTAGGCCTCCCAGCCCCCACCCCGCCCCAGGTCTGTAGTAACAACGATGAGCCAGAAAAGCAAATAGCAAACATTTTCTTGATGTGGGGCCTTTGTCCCTCAGGGACCGTGAGCTTGTCAGGTTTAGGGATCAGGGCGATGGCTCGAGGTCACGTATACAGCTGGGAGGGGCCGGCACTGGGACTCGGGACAGGCAGTCTGGCTCCGAAGTCCACGCTCCACACCAGCGGCTCTCCAAGAGTGCACCATGGACCCAGGGAGGTCAAACTGTGCTGGTACTAACGCTAACCAGCCATCATGGTGACATGTACGAAAGCAACAGTGGGTAACCGCCTGCAGCCTGACCTTCCAAATCCTGACACAGAGGCACCACAGTGTAATGTGCTCATAGTAAAGTTAATTTTTTTAAATCTCTACCCAGAACACACACGTCTATTAGTGTTTTGTGTGGCAAGCTGGGCTGCAGGCAGAAAGCATTCCTGCAGCGCACAGAGGTGTGGTGGCTGTCGAGAGAAAAAGCACTTGTTCTCGCTGTTTGAGTTGTAAGCTGACCGGGTCATCTTTCCCACGGAACATGTTTTTTATTTCTAAGAAGACCAGCAAGCTAGTTGTTCAGACTTGAGTATATGGCAGACATTATCTCAAAAATGAACAAAGTGAGCCTGTCACCTCAAGAGAAACAACTAATAATACTTATGGCCAAGGACAACATTTAAGTAAAAACAATCTTGGCAAGCGCCTCCCATTTGTAGAGGGTTTCTGCTAAGCTCCGTGGTGATGTTAACGGCATGTGAGTAGCTGGCACTGCATCAGCATTTGGAAGACCAGTGCAAGTTCGTGAACCGGTATTTCCCAGGTGACCAATGTACAGCAGTACAAACTGACTGACAGACAAATGATCTAGTCAAAGGGAAAGATGAACGAATTTTAAAGTAACGGAACAAAAAGTTTTTATATAGTTTGAGCTTCTACACTGCATGCGTCCCTTTAAGAAACTACAATCTGTTTTAGTGTAATACCAGAGACCCACCACCTCTAGTATCTGAGAAGGTGACGACTCGCCCAACTACACGTACAGTAGACAGCGGAGTTCCTTGGTAGCAAGTGAAACATAGAGGCCATGGTAAGAATTTGGCTGCCTGCTATGAAGCTAGACTTCGAAGAGAATGGCAAACATATGCAACAAGGCCACTTTTCTCACTAAACTATTTTGGTGCAGAAAGAATGGGTTATTTTTCCATAAACTATTTTAAAATAAATGATTAAATATTCTGTAATTTTCCTCAACTTTAATGTGTAATATGAGCGATGTCATTAGCTATAACCCACCTAAACAAAAGCTCTGTAGGGTACCCAACAATTTGGGAAAACATAAAGGTTCTGAAATGAAAACCTGTGAGGACCCAGTGCTGTGAACCACACAGGGCCAGCTCAAGGGGCAAAAGGTGATTCCTCGGGGGAGGGGAGCACACACCGAAAAACCCTGGTTCTTTATGTATAAAACCACAGGTATCCATATAACACATAGACATACAGCATATCTGTAAAAAAATTTTTTTACACAGGTGGGAGTCTAATTAGAAACAAAGTATTTTAAAAGGCTCCTGAGGAAAGCAATAAATAAAAGAGGGACTGTCCAGCATCAACTACTCTATGCTGCCTATTAGAGACATTAAATGATGTAAGATAAGAATTACAGAAACTTTCCCCACTGGTACTTTAGTGCATGGCTAGCAATCACATGTTCCCAAAAGAGATAGATATTCTATTTCTATTAAAATTCAAATAAATAGCCCCAGATTAAAAGCACAACATGACCACCAAGCCATTATATGTCACAATACCTGCTTTTGAACAATGAGATTAAAATTGAAAAACTGGTAACACTGGCAATTTCCCAAAGCCACACTGCCCTGCGCAGCAGCAAATTAACCATGATTTTCAAAGTCAAGTGCTTTCTTACAGAAAAGGGAAAAACAGAGGGGGGAGGGGGTCAACTTTATTTGTTCACCTTTAGGCCTCAACATGTACCTTCCCCTGAAGACTCGGAGGAAGGGCAGACCCACAGAGGGCACCGTGGTCTTTGTGCATGTGCGGTGCAGGGAGGCGGCAGCTGTGGAAGCCGGCCCTCCCACCTCCCCGCACCCCAGCCTCTCAGCACGTGAAGCCACGTGCAGGGCCCGTCAGGAGGGGAAAGAGCGAACAGTTCCGTAACTGCTGCACTGTGGGGTTTTACAAAGCTACAAACCCAAGGAGACAAAAAACTGATTAGCATGGTACCATTTTTTAAAAAGTCTATGAATTGCAATGAATTCAGAAAATGGGCTTTCATAATCGAAACTGAAACCCATTACCCTTTCTGCCCCCTCAGACAGCACTACAGACCTTATTATGAGCCAAGAACTATTTTGTTTTATTTACATTATCTCATTTAATTCTCTCCAGAATCCTTTGATGTTGGTGCTATTGATATCCCACTCAAAAACGAGGAAGCTGACACTCAGAGAGACTTTAATAACTTGCCCAAAGTTACACATGTAGTAAGCAAATAGGTTTCTTCCTTTACCTAAAAGATGAAGATACTGACTTTCAAAGTCTACCCTATTACTTTGTGAACATCAATTTTTATTCTTTTTAGTAAAAAATAATTTAAATTTTCATTTATTTATTATTAAACCTTAAGACATCATGCAGCTTTAACTAGCTTAACCAAGCTCTTGAGAAAATTTGTTTTTCCTTTAGGTCTTTTTACCTAAGAAATTCTCATTAGCATAAAAATTCAAGATCAAATATTTTAAGGCTACCAAGGAAATACAATATCCATTTCTAATTGGGGAACGTCACATAAAAATTTCAGATTTCCAGCTTCTCTTGAAAAACAGGAAGACCTTACAACGGTGGACTTGTCTTCCCAGAATTAAACCTCCTCAGCTAGAATCCCCTCCTAGAAACCGCACCTCCAATTCGAGGCCACCTCCACTTTCAGTTCCTGCTTCCTAGGTGACCGCCCCCCGCCCCCCACCATGACCTTTTCAGTCTGGGATCTTTACCACTAATTTCAGGAGAAGAAACAGTCACATAACGGGGTGAGTTAAATAAGAATGGACACTAAACTCTGAACTCGGTGCTGCAGGGAGGAGGTGGTAAGACAAGCTTTCCTTTACCTCCTGCCTTTTTAACCACGCAGAAGTGGCCAACCTTCTTTGCAACCGTCTTCACATGGCCTTCCCGGAAGAGAACAAAGGAGGACCTATGGTACATCCTACCTCATTATTATTTTTTTAACGTAATTGGTCAAAACAGGAATACTGGTCCAGGTGCAGGTGCTGAGATTACTGTTTCCTGGAGACACACGGTAATTTCCCACAGTTCTGAGCACCTGACCCCCACCTGTCACATGGGCCATATACGCACATTCCAGGGGCCAAGAACCTTTGCAGAGGTGACCAAGAAATCCAGGGAAGTTCATACAGCAAACAGATCAGAAAGTGTGACTTGCTGTAGAACGCCTGGGGCCAGTGCTGCTCACACTGACAGAAACGTGAGGATCCAGGTTAGGTTCCTATGGTACGAGGATGCTTTGTGGTTCTCTCTGTGTAGCACTACCCAGGTCCCTGGGTCAGGCTGTCTTTCCTGCTGGTGCTCGGACTGGAAGGCTAAAAGGCAGGAGGGAGTCTGGCTACCATGAAAGTAGTAACACCTCTGGAATAGTACCTACAGGTTCTTTCCCAGCAAATGATTAATTCATCATCTCCAACACACTAGGCTATACAAAGAGACCCCTCAAGTCAAATACAAACCTCACCTTCCCGTTACTGCTCTAAGGAAACTCTTCATGGACTGGTGTGATCGACCTCACAAAGACGGGCCCCTGTGCCGCTTGCAGCAGAAGGAGACAGGTGGCAGCGACACTCGGGCCGAGTTCCTGCCTGTGACGGCCCTCACGTGCCACTCCTGGCCCACGACGGTCACGTCGGGGCTGGCAGACTTTTCTGTGAATGACCACACAGTGAGTATGTTAGGCTCCACAGGCCAGGCACAGGCGGCTACAGACAATGAACTAATGAGCACAGTCGCTGTGTTCCAGTGAAGCTACACTCATGGCCACGAAAATCTGAATTTCATGGAACTTTCACATCACAAAATGTCCTTCTTCTGATCCCCCCAAAACAGTCTCAGCTCATGGGATGAACAAAAATGCCCGAGGAGCTCTGGAGAGACGTGCTGTAAGCTGCGGGCAGGCTGGGCACACGTGGGACTCCAGCACAGTTACCTGTGGGATTCTCCCACCCAAAGCTGAAGGTAAATTTTAAGTGTTATTTGCTCTCGCAAAGCCTCATCTGTCTTATTTCGTGTATGCTCATCCCCTACCCAGCGGGAAGGACAAGGAACGGCAGGACTCGCCCGAATCTGTGTGCCCGGGTGTGGTTTCTGCGGGGAGCCGTAGCCACGACAGAAGTGACGGCACTGCTCCCCGCACACTGCCACCTCTGCTTAGCACGGTGCTGCTTCCTCACCAAACCAGTCCACAGAGTCTTAAAGACTATAAAACCCTTCGATAACCGAATCTGGAGGATATCTACATTGCAGAAACTGATCACTGTGCCTGCCTATAGTTTCTTTTCTCACTTCTCTCAGCCGTGACTCGATGTGTGACTCGCTATCACATCGTCCCGTCCTGTCTGTCTCCCCTCCACTGGGAGGGGCCTCTGCGGTGCCGGGCGCTGTCCACTCTGCTCGCCGACGCCTGAGCGAGTGCGTGGCCTGTGGCAGGCCTTCAGGGCGTGTCCAGTGCATGGATGCCGCGGCCACAGTTCCAGCACTCACCCACACGAAGTCAAGTACCCACCCCAAAGCAAGAAACTGGATCAGACTCTTGTGAGAGAAAATGGATCTGCTGTTTGAGACACTGAGGTTGCTGCCGGGCCTGCCAGCAGGGCCCTGTGCTCCAAGCTTTTCCATTCAGGCCACTCACAGGGGTTCATTTAGCAATTTGCCTAATTTAGCATGCCAAACATAGTAATTTTATGAGTAAAATTAAGTTGTAGTCAATTTTACATTCTCAAGTGACCCCAGTTTCATATCGCATGCCTTAAGAATTAGACACAGTTATCATCTACACAAGGCGACCCATTATGCTTTTTTGCAAAAGGGGGAAAACCCACTCGAATTTCCCCGTTGGTTTCCATATTCCTGGACTTTCATTCACTTTTCTTTTCAAAAAGACTAACACAGACTAGGATCTGCCCACGTAAGAACCATATACAAAACCCATTTTCAGTCCCCCCTCTTCAGCCCTGAAGATGATGTTACAATCCAACCACGCACACTTCGTGACGCACCTCCCACCGGCCCTTGAAGGGGTCTCCTCTCCCAAGGCAACGCCCCAACTTAGTTTCCAGCATGTACAGATGAACGTCTGTATCCCCCCGACTTCTTCTGCTTGACACTGGCACCCTCTGAATGAATTTCCCACCTCCTCTGCTCCCCTGGTATTTCGTACAATACTTTTTATACAAATACCTGGCTTTACTATTTACCTTTATTTATTTATATAATGCTTTTATGTGCCAAGCACTGTTCTGAGCACTTCACAAACATCAACTCCTTTAATCTACACAATGATCCCATAAAATGGGCACTATGACCATCCTGGTTTTGCAGACAAGGAGTCAGAGGGTAAGTGCATTGCTCAGGGTCACAGAGCTCCTACGTGAGGAGCCGCCGGAGCCCACGCTCTAAACCCATGGTTCCCAAGATGCAGCTGTGGGCCCCGGAGCCCCTGCAATCTCTCCAGAAGTCCAGGGGCTCAAAATCATCTTGATAAAAACAAAGGCCTGTGGGCTGCCCGTCCATGGCGCTGACCAGCGCGTTCAAGTGGGGAGGGAGGACAGCTGCAGCCCCGGCTCAGAGCAAGGCAGCCACTGCGGCCTCCCCACCGCGCTCAACCAAAGCAGCTGCCACCGTCACTTAGGAACAGTCTTAATACGACATTATCAACTTTATTAAATCTTGTTGCTGATTACACTTCAATGTACAGGTACTTGCCCTCTCTGACCTACTCTGGGACACTGGCAACCAGAGTCAAGTCTTCCTTGTTCCTGCTTCCTACCCGTGAGGTGAAGTCCACTCTCGAACAGAGCTGAGCACCCCGCTCCTACCCAGCAACCACTTCGGGGCAAGGCCAGCTAAGGAAAACACTCCACCAATCGGAGGAAAGGCACGGACAGTGCCTTGGAATCATCGACATCCCCCTTCAATATGAACAGTGCCTGAAACACAGTCTGTAGGGAGAGAATACAAAACAGAAAAACCATTCCCGATACAGAGAACAGTTACTTGGTTTTTCCAGGGTTGCATGCCCAGTGCTGTAGATTATGGGCTGGCAAATTTTTTCGGTAAGGGCCTGAGAGTAATGTAGTCTCTGTTGCGAGTGCTCAACCGCCCCTGGCTGCGAGAAAAATAAGCCCCAGAGTTCATGTAAATGAATGGGCAGAGCTGGATCCAATAAAACTTCCATTTACAAAAAGAGCTGTCCAAAAGGACACAGACGATCCCTGTTCTAGATCAATGCCCGGCACATGGGAGAACCTCAAGTATAGACTAGATGAATCATTAGATTATTCCAAAACGATTTTAGTTAGAATATTATCAGGAAAGACAGGGTAATATTATACAGCTGTCCCTCAGTTTTGCTTTCCTTTGCCACAGCTCTTTGCTCAAGGCACCGTAATGTACTTACTGAGGCGCCTACTGCCCTCCCGGGTACCACGAAGAGCTTCTGACGCACGGCTCTGCTCTCAGCGATCAGCACAAGGACAGGAATATTAATGTGTGTCGGTCATGTATCTGCACAGATATCGTATCTATTTCCAACATTATAACAATCTTTATCAATCACAAAAACACAAAATGCTAAGAGGCACCTTTTATGGGTAATACTTTAAATGCCCAAAATGTGACACATCCCAGAAGCTGATTTCTCTTTTTTCAGCTCAGATGCACTGCCTGGAGGAGGGGTAAGAAAGGCATGGTGAAAGAGGCCTGAGCTCACTGTACATCATCGCAAAGCCGTCATCAACGCAGGTGCCAACACAGGGGCCGCAGTAAGGACGGCACAGTGACAAGGGCAAAGAACGGACTTAATCGTGAAGTTGACTCCAATTTATTTAGATCCATGGTGAGCCTCAGGGTTCTCCTACGGAGACAGGAGTGATACCTGTCTTTCATACTTCACAGGATTTGGGGAAGATCAAATGATGGTAAAACACACTTCGAACCCCCCAGAACAGCAACAGAAGGTTCAGGTGGCTTTGTCAGGTCACTCATCTGCAGTTCATCCTGAGAGGGAGAGCTGTGAACTGCCAGGTATTTAATAGCAGCTGCAGCTGTAAACCCCAGACTCCTCATTCATCAGCAGCTCACAAGGGCAAGGTCACGAAAGGCCTCCCTGCCCCACACAGAGAGCACTCACCGCCCGTGTGTAAGGAGACCACTTCTACCCCCGGCAGCACAACTGTCTTGACTGTAAGTGTGAGGGGACAGTTTCTAACATCCTCCTCACAAGTTTACAAAATGATGCACTGATTATTCAGGAGAACTGTTAACAAAAATGTACTAAGCGCTTCAACTTGTCATTTGTAATTGTGGGGGACAGATAAAAGCAAGTATGTGGTCCTATCAGGGGAGAGTCCTATGCTGGAACATAGGGTGGTGGGAACTGACCCTGGCAACGGTAAAGACACCCGGTGAAGGCTTTGTATCTAAGCTGAGGACTCTGAATTTAAACCTGCAGGCCGGGGGGGTCCTCATCACCCTGGAACGGGAAGGGGCACTTAACAAGTGCTGTTCACTAAACTCTTGGCTACCACTTTTTTGCTTATCTCACATTGTTCTAAAAGGGGCTTCCGGGGACTTTAAAATGCATGCTGTATGACAATAGAAGTAAGCAAAACTGGTCAATCCAAGGAAAACGGTAGAGAAAATGAGAGGTAAGGTATATTATTAATAAACAAAGGACACGCCCACAGGGAGCAGCTACCAATTAGAAGCCATTCAACGGACTGCAGTCCTGTGAGCAGCTGATGCAAAGGAGGACATGTATGACTAGTAAAGACGTCCCAATATTCTAAAGAAAAACAAACTACTCGAAAGTACAACTAACCTGGACTCAGATAACACAGGAGCACCTCACCCGTGGTTTAGAAGTAGAACACAACGTGACACGGCCAACCATACCTGGGAAGCAGAAGGCAGTTTCCAGGCTATTTGCTGGCACACCTTTCAGCATAAAGCAGTAGTGTCAGGACCAACTCCATTACCAGCCAGTCCAAGACACAATCTTACAGCACGTAAGGGTGTGCCTGGGCTCACCAGGCATGCTTGACACTTGGGCATCTTTGTTGAGTTTCTTTCTCGCAATTGTGCATTCGGTTAATGACTGCTGAGGAGATGGGGCTGAAAACATCTTGTCTCAAGCAGAACAGTACGGTGTCTTTTTAGCATTATTACACAGCAAGTTTTGTAAAAGGTTTCAGTTGAACCAAGGGGTTCAAAGGGCTAAAGCACGTGGAAGACCCCTTCTGAGTTCCTGACCAGGAGCACATCCCCACGCTCACCAGAAGCCAAGTGGGCAGGGCTGACACACTACCAGGAACACCAGATGGTGACCTGACGAGGCCATGAGGCCAGTCAGGCAGCCACCCCACCTCGGAATTAAGATGCTCTGAGCGTCTACCCACTCAAGTTCTCATCATTTCATCTCAAGTCCTCCAAACCTTTTCCTGAAACTTAAAAAATCTGATCAGAAAACGACACAGGCAGCTATGTATTAACAAGCACTGATTGGAAACGCTCGCCTGGTATCACGGACTAGGCTCTGTGCTAAGCACTTTGTACAAATTAGCGGGCCATATCTCTCTGACAGGGTAGTACTATCACCCGCCCCCTGCTTTTTAATCACTTACAGAAATTGAAGTCAGACGTGCCAATCATTGCTTCCTCACTAAGGTTCCTGTTTAATATAATCTGTACTACCGGCAGCCCTTGGCTATGGCTGCCCAGTGCCGTGGGATGACACCTCCAGACAGGCTCAGCAGGCCTAGCTGAAAACCTGACCGCAATCGTGTGTGGGGGTGAGGAGGAGGGACACCACCAGTCATAAGAAGATATCAGGAATGTACACTTCCTGCAATTCCTTAAGGTTTTTAATACATCTCTACCCCCCTTTTTCTTTCTTAGTGAGAATGGATATCTGTTCCCATGTGCTCTGGTCCCTGATTAGAAGCCAGTAAACAGTGATTTCTTTTAGAATACAAAAGCATGTTTGCACTTCCTGTTTCCCTCCCTAACATCTGCAGTGTTTCTAAACACACAGGGGGAGTGATTATGAGGGCTCAAGTCCAGACTCCTTTCAGCTTCCAGCAGGACGATCCCAAACGGAGGAGGTTCTCCTACAATAAAAGCACTAAGCGATACCCAGTCCTTCCTGGAAGACCTCAGCGGAATACACTGTTCACACGCTGCCCCTCCTGCAGAGCAGCTTCTAGACTGGAAAGCACTCTGGCCCAGGCTGGGTGGGAACAATAGTTGGAGCATCATCCTGTACATCGCAAGGCTGTGGGTTCAATCCCCCGTCAGTCAGGCCATGTATGGGAGGAGGCAACCAATCGATGTTGCCCCCCACCTCAAATCAATAAACATACCTTGGATGAGGATTTTAAAAAATGAGAGTTGTCATCACTAAACAAGGAGACTGTAATACTCCTCCTCTGGAGCTACGGGAAGGTTAGGACCTGGATAACCCCTGGAGGCTTACACACGGCTGTGTATCCACCAACCCATCCAGAGAGGACAAAACTCGGGCAAACGGACACCTCAAGCTTCCCACTGTGTTGACTGGAGCGGCACCCATCTCCTTCATTTCCGCCAGGCGCCTCTGACTACTGTCACGAGCACACCCACGGTCAGCGTGCATTCTCCCTGTGCTGTCTAAATGTCTTCTCATTCCTGATCCTGAAGACAATTTTGATTTTTCTTCAGCCAACACATTTGTGATGTGAAAGAAAAAGGATATTCACCTTAATGCAAATAACATGCCTTTCAGTCCAGGCCTCCCTGAGTAGTTAATAAGAGTTTGTAATCCTTCATCCACATGCTCATCATTTTCATCACTGCCAACGTCTTACATTTTAATCATCCTATCTGTATAACCATGCATTCCTCCAAGAAGAGAAAAATATCCCATTAAGAGTCTCACTCCTAAAGAAAAAACAAAACAGGAAAACTAGAAAAAATTAGCCATCCCTCACCAACTGCTAACTGATGCTTAAGGTGTTAAACTTCTAGTAAGAAAAAAAAAAAGGATAATTTTTCTTCTTCACTGGATATTATTTTCAAAGCATTTTTAAAAACCAAAGTTTGTAATTTTAAAATATTTCCAAATGCATTTAGGGAACAAGAGCTCCTTTAATTTAGAGTATATGTTCTCTCTGATTACAAAGAGCTATTTTTAAGGTCATTAATTATAACTTAAATTATTCCTCGAGAGCAATTTTCTATATTAATACCTAACATCATATTCCCCAAAATATTTTTATGGTTGTTTGGTCAATACATTACTTTTAAAAAGCTGAAATCAACTGCAAAATAAACAGCAATCTAAGGAATTATCATCTTTTATATCACAATGAGATTTAGTCATGTGGATTCTACTGCTTAATATAATTCTGATAAAAAGATATAAGTAATGATATTTAGTTTTTAATCGCTATTCTAAAAAATTCTTCATAAGTAAAAAATGTACCACCCGCTCCGCCCTCAGTATTTGAAATCCTCAGTATCCTACCCCCACTCCCACACAGAGAACCCTAAACAAATGCCTCATCATGCTGACTTAAGGTGCCTTGAGCACTTCAGACTGAAAACGCTTCAGTTACTATGTCCAGTTACACAGGGTCCCAGGCTTAAGTCTACTCACACAGTGGAGGTGGATGAGCAAACGGCTGTCCTGTGTCTTGAGACAGACATTAGCTTCCTGCCTTCCCTATATCCTCATAAGCAGCTACTTAAAGTCTGAGTTTTATTGCAAGAAAACATTTTAAAGCCTTCAGTGTTTTCATGCAGCAGACTTCAGATTCATTCCTGTAACACATTTAACATGAAAGAGTTGAGACAGTTAAAATCAACTTTGGACATTTTAATTGTCTAAAATTTAAAGGAGTACTTTCACTATTACAGCTATCTAAAAAGAGTTGTTGAGGTACAATTAAGAAATAAAATAATTTCATTTGGTATTTGACACCACTGTATAATATAAAAACAGATGACTTTAACATAGAGATTTGTCTTCACCTCGCCACAAGCTAGGGGAGCAAGGGTTAATTTTTATAGTCATATGTATGTAAAATAAGTAAACTAGGTATTTTTCTATTTTTCTAAGGTCTAGCTAGTTTACTTAGCATAAACAGCTAAATAAATAACAACTAAGGAATAACTCTGACAGTTAGTGGAGTGACCTCAGTGTCCCAAGAATATATCTCTCGGGACCTCCTGAATGGGGAGGGGAGATTCTTGGTTCTTATGCAATAGAAGGAGCAGCATTTCTAACATTCACTGTGACTGGTTCAGTCCCCCCCCCACAGATTCAAATTTCTATAGCACCGTTTTTCCTACAGGTCATTCCTACAGGTCAATCAAGCATTAGAAGGCTCGTCTGAAAAGTAAAACTGCATTCAATCCAACTACCCTAGAATACCCAGACAACTACTTTTCTCCGACAAATACAATATTGGCCCTGATTTCAGGACTTCACAAACACGGTACACCTCCTATTTATATAACAACATGGTTTAAAAACACCATGAGAAATAGCAGCCAAACACTAGAATTTCACAAGTTTTCCAAGTATCACTTAATGTGGAAATATTTATTACACCATTGTTATGCCCTCAAACATGACTGAAAGTTTCAAGGCTCATTCAAAATAATTCAAATGTTTCTTTATAATCTACTTACACTATATATGAATGATTTAAGAAAAAAACCAAGGCCTCATAAAAGTTGTAACTTTACAGAATAATTTTCACACAAGTTAAAGTATTTGCCCAAGAGTCTGTGATTCAGCAGAACTTATTAAAACCTTGTGATTTTCACTGTATCAATCGTGGGCTGTAAAACAGAAGCATGCTCCCTGAACAATAATTAACATTTAATGAGTGATTCAGGTAAAATTACCAAAGAATGGTACAATTCTTTGTGGATCAAGGTTTCATGAGGCATAATATACAGTGAGTCTCAAAGTATCTATCTCCCCACAAATTACTTACTACCAAAGGAAAAACAGTAACTTTTAAGTGGAAGAATCTGGCAGATAGCACATTAACCAAAAGATCAAAATTAGCATCACTGACAACCAGCCAAGCGGACATGTGCCTCCTGATGTGATGCACTCAGAAGCACATGTCACTGATGTAGCATTTCAGCCAAAGCTACATTTCCTAAACTTGCTCACAAGGACATATCGCACAAACTCAAATGGAGAGAGATTCTGTCAATAAGTGGCCTGCCATTCTTCCAAAATGTCAATGCCATAAAAGACAAAGAAAAGCTAAGGACACGTTCCTGAGTAAATGAAAATGGACACAGAACCACTAAATGCACTGAATGGTTCTGTGCTGGGTCCTGGACCAGGAGGAAAACTACAAAGAGCACCATGGGGACAGGCAGAGAAATCTGAACATGGACTGTACCATTACATTAGAGATCTGTACTATGTCGGTGTTAAATTTCCTTAACGCGGGAACTGAAATGTCCCTGAAAATATGAGAATGCCCTTATTCTTAGAAGTATATACCCACCAAGTATTCCATGGTAAAGGGACATGATCGTCACATTACTCTCAAAAAGTTCCAGAAAAAATAACATCAGAGATTGACTGAGCAAATGTGGCAAAATGTTAACAATTGGTGCATCTTACCAAGTGGTA
The DNA here is from genome assembly GCF_004126475.2 of Phyllostomus discolor. Classification (NCBI taxonomy): domain Eukaryota; kingdom Metazoa; phylum Chordata; class Mammalia; order Chiroptera; family Phyllostomidae; genus Phyllostomus; species Phyllostomus discolor. The sequence goes on from NC_040914.2 coordinate 44,732,406, forward strand.
TTTGGAAAAATTATTTGTATCATTAATGCAGCTTTCTATAAACTTGAAATTATTTCAAAATAAAACCTGAAAAAAAAAATTTGAATGTCAACATTCTAAGGATTCTGAATACCTAACAAGGGAACCGTATTTCCTATCTTACCTCCATACACTCCACACCAATCCAACAGCGATCAAAACCGGTTTGTGATGATCTATTTGACGAACTGCAAGTAAACAGTGTTTGTGCTGCAAACATCCAATGTGAGGGCTAAATGACAGCGTGTGACTCAGTGGCTCTGAGTCAAGGGCATGTTTGCCTCCTCCCTACCTTGCTTCCCACTGCAACCTCCCCCAGTCTGCTCGGCCATTAGAGAAGAAAGTTCTCTAACAGACCACTGCTGTTCTTCCACTGAGAACACAGCAGTAGAAGTGTGCCTTCTTGTTAAAAACTCCAAATTACGTTAATTTCTGGTTTTGCCAGATAACAAAGCACAACCAAGGCAAGAGATAATGAATAATCAGTAACATACAAGGAAAGCAATAAACAAAACTTGGTCATGCCAATAAAAAGCTGCGGAAGCACACAGTCACTACAGAGCGCCTGGAGAGAACGAGGCCCTGGCACGCTTCCCACAGAGGAGCCCACATGCCAATGGATAATCCACAACCATGTCAGTGGCATGACACCACGAAGTAAAGGGAGGACAGAGGGCGAGAAAACAGAGAGAGGGAGAGAGAACAGGAGTGAAAGAAAATACGCAAGATTTTTCTATCTTCCCTACCAGAGCGAAGAAGCAAAGCCTTACACTGAAACTGGAGCAGAGTTCCAGCTCCTAGGCAATTACACACACATCCACACGACTTGCACTCGATTTTCATAATGGCCTGATGTGAGAGGGCCAAGAACGGGACACAATCCAAATACCCACCAGATGGTGAATGCATGAACAAACTGTGAAATACCCACACAATGAAATACTGTTCAGCACAGGAAAAAATGAACTGCTGACGAACTTGGCCACCTGGGTGAACCTCCAAATTATTGTGCTAAATGAGAGAAGACAGACACAAAAGGCCACCTTCTACATGACTCAATTTACATGAAATCCTACTAAAAGCAACTACGACAGAGAGCAGATGCAGGGCCCAGTGCAGATCAACTCCAAAAGGGCGCGAGGAAGCTTTCTGGGGCAGTGGGAGTGCTCCACGTCATGCTTGTGTTAGTGAACTTGTTATAACTAAGACTACACACTTACAATTAGTAAATTTCATCGTATGCAAATTTACCTCGATAAAGCTAAAAACAATAAAACAGGAGTGGAAACGACCCTTTGGATACGTGACCTGTGCCAGGTGGAGGACAAGCAATACAAGTGTGCCTTCCGCCCAGAGGAGCCCCACGACTGAGGCGTTTTCTGCAAGTTACCTGTTTCCCACTAGTATTTTTTTATCTTAAAAAAATTTTCTAACTAATCACTGTCATTATTTACAAGCAAAAAAACAAATTTTCCCCTTTCTTATCTTCCCTCTATATGCACTTCTCACACCATTTCAACACCCTGAGAATGATTTCATACCCTGAACAGTATCAAATGGGTTTGCTTTTTAAACCACACATATTACTTTATAAGCACAAAGCCATTAACTGGAGCTTGAACACGTACGTCACCTGAAGTCACGTGTATGTGTGGGGGGAGCTTATAATTCTGACAAACTCCACGACACATTACTTGCTAGCACTGGATTCGAAAGTGTGACTGACACCAGGACTTTGCTGCCTGTGGGCAAGAGCCACCTCCCAAACAAAGGCGGCGAGGCCCACTCCTCTCACCAGGAATCACTCCGGGTAGTTTCCTAGTTCTTTGGAAACTACAGAGAAAGCAATTTTCCCCACACTTCCTCGCTCAAAGTTATGTTACAAAATAATCCATGTTCTAAAGAGTTTTCCATTTTTCAGATGAGAACTTCCATTTTTTAATGAAGGTCCTTCTCTTGAAAAGATTAGTCACCAGTATTCTAATACAAAACCTGCAGATTAACTTACAGTAAATTGGGTAATTTGAGGCCGAGACTTCTTTACAGAACGTCAAAAAAATTTGAAAGTATTTTTAAGAAAAATTATAATTAAAAAATTTTACTTGTTTACCATAAAGTTACAGTGCTCAAAATAGCTATTTTTTTTTATAAAAAGCTCTCAATTAAACAATTTTCACCAAAGCTGTCAAGATAAAATACTCCAAGGTAAACAGCATGGCTGTGAGGAATACAACCACCTAAGACACAAATCCAGCCTCAGTGAATTAGGTGGAGCTCCTTTTCCCACAACTCTTACCCTTTGGAAATTTGAAAGAATTAAAATGTTACTACCCATCTAATAAAAATTTTAATATTGAATAACTGATGTTTTCATTACCATGTTCAGTTTATTATACTGTTCATTGAGGATACACACTTGATTTTTCTTTAAGGTACCCAACAACCATCAAATCATTTCTTTCCCCTGTAAGTAACTCTTGCATTTGTCCAGATTAACAGTTTTCTTGCGGAGAAATCCTATCTGTTGCAAGCAGGATAGATATATATGCAAAAAACTAAGTACAAAAACATCACTTCTTAGAAACAGAGCACAGGTCAGTACACAAGGCACTTTCTGGGTGCAGTGAGGCAGGTCGTTTTGGGAGGCCAGACTTCAGGAGCCACCTGCTCACTCAGCACTGCATTTCTAGTACCTGGCACCCCTGCAGAGAACAGGTACCCTAAGTTTATGCAGAGTTCTAGCCACTCAAACGTTATATAATGAATTAACATTTGACTTGCATTTATCCATGTCATAAAAACAAACCTTAAACCCCTAGTAAATCAATCTCATCACCCAAGTAAAAATCAAATTAGCAGTTTTGCCAATCTTTAATTTTAAGATCAATCAGGGCACACTTGAACAGTGCGGAACACACTAATCCAGTTTAAATTAACGCCTCTCCTCCCCCCAGGCCATTATATAGCCAGCAGGAGATTCATCTATACAACCTAAAAATAGTATGCCAGATGACAAGTCCGTGTTTACGACTTTCTAATTTCTACTACATGCTCTTCAAAAATTTAAATGGCACTCACAGGTCATTTTAAAAAAGCGTAACAAAGACTGTATATAAGTACAACCGAAGGAGTCTCTTTTTCATACCATTAAGACATCCCACATGTATATTTTCAATATTTCTAATGCTGAAAAAACTAGAAATTTGACACATTTTCAAGCCTCCCTTAATTAGGGGAAAAAAGTTGAAGCACATTAGCTCTAAAACGACTTAAGAGTCAGCACCAGAACCTGCATTGATGAGGTTGCAACATTATGTAGCAGCGATTTTCACACTTGTTTCACCTGATGGTGTACATAAACTAATTACTAAAATTCTGTGGCACATCAAAAAACATATTTTACCGATTTGACCGAAAAATAGGAATAATTTAGATTCACTGACATTGGACTGCTATTGTTGTGTTGGCTGTTGTCATTTTTTAAAAATCCTTACCCGAGGATACGTTTACTGATTTTAGAGAGAGGGGAAAGGGGAAACAGAGAGAGACAGAGACAGAGAGAGAGAGACATCGATCGGCTGCCTCCCGCACACACCCCCACCAGGGACGACCTGCAGCCTTTCGGTGTGCTGAACGACACTCCAAGCAGCTCAGCCCCAACTGAGCCACCTCGCTGGCCAGGGCTGCTGTCATTTGTTTACTTGACAATTTAAGGGAAAAGAGGTCAGTGGCCCTGACTAAACAGTCAAGTACTGCATGTCTTAAAAGTCCCTGTGGCGCACCAGGTGAAAATCACTGTTATGTAGAGATCACCTTGGTAATCTCAGGCTCCTGTGTCAGTGGTACCTGACTCATACTGTTTGGCAGGCCCACATCAGCCATTCCAAAAAGCTTTTCTCTTCTGTTTCTGTGTGTAGTCGTAAAACACACAATAAACTGCTAGGTACTATACTCTTTGAAGCCACTTAGCATTCAGGGGAAAATTGTTTCCACTTCATCAACAATGTGCCCTATTTATTTATTGTTCTCCTTCTTTACTGGTCTTAAATCTGCTGGATGACAGCCAACCAGCTCCAACGCTGGCCTCAATATATTTACTGCTAGGAAGTTAAAGTCCCAGCGACCTGGCTTTTAAGTCAGCCAGAGCCAAAGACCAGAGAATCTGACTCAAAATTTCCAAAGATAAGCAAGTTTAAAAAGTCAAGAGTTTTCCTGCATTGATCGCTAAACATGGATTTCCCTGTATAATCCTTACATCAGTGTTTCTCAAGGACATGGAATAACAGAATCAGAAACCTGCATGCTCCTGTGCCCCTACTTCACACCCACCGAACCAATTTCTGGAGGCTGAGCCCGAGAAGAACCACGCTCCGGCAAGTTCCTAATGTCTTCTCAGGTTCAGGTTGGACAACAACTACCCTAGAAATCTACCGGAATATGTTACTTTAACACATAACACAGTAAGTACATATTTACAGTTAAAAGAAAAATGGTTTCAAATTAGTGCAGACATGATGATTTTAGAATAATTTAGGTCAACGAAAATGAAGTCAAAGGCTGCATTTCAAAACAAACCTCTCAAAAAAAAAACAATGGTTTCCCACTATAAACTTTGGAACACCACTACTTAAAATGTTAGCAAGTGCTTTGGGCTGGCTCCAGGCACGAAAACACGGTCAGTACCAACCGCAGTAGCTGGTAGGGGACAAGTGGGTCTACCTCATCACCTCACTGGCACTTCCTGCTTATGACAACTACAGTAACGGGGGAGGGTCTCAACGTAGGGACTGGCCACTCAGATTTGGGGGTGAGAGAGTGAGTAGCTACCAAGATTTGATATTCACTGAAAAAAAGATACATTATATGTTGTAAGCAATTACCTAAACATTTGAGAAAAATGATTTTGTATTAACAAAAACCAAGTAATACAGTCTTTTCAAATTATATATTATTGTTCTAACATTTAAAACCTATTAAATACATTGTTATTTCGCACTTTTATTATTTTAATAAACAGCAAAAGATTACTTGAATAGTAAAATATGCCACATTAAAATAAACATTTGAGAGGACTATGGCATTTCCTGCCTCTAAAATGTTTTAATGGTTAAAACCAACCAAAAACCCCCACAACTTCTGCTTTTATAATGGGAAAGCATGGATTTTATTAAAAGTGTAAAATCGCGTTAACTCCCAACTACACATAAGAATTCAACCCTTACAAAGAATTTAACCCTTTCAAAGAAGACAATATTTACCTATATTTTCAAAAGTCCTATCCACCTGATCTTTTCCTTTTACCACCAAGATGCTTTCAAAGCTATTGATGAAAAAGGCTTTTTTTTTTTTTTTGCCTTAAAATATGTTAGAGGAGGGTAGTGGAGAGAAATAAAGTAATATAGTACTTGGAAAAAAAATTCCAGCCCTGGCTGGTGTGGCTCAGTGGATTGAGTGCTGGCCTGTGTACCAAAGGGTCGCTGATTCGATTCCCAATCAGGGCACATGCCTGAGTTGTGGGCAAGGTCCCCAGTTGGGGGTGCACAAGAGGCAACCAAACACTGACGTTTCTCTCCCCCTCTTTTTCTCTCCCATTCCTCTCTAAAAAGTAAGTAAAATCTTTAAAAAAAGATTCCAAATCAACTATTTCTAAGTTTACCTCATTTTTCTAGATGGGATTAGCTGCAGCACTTTCCTTTTTTGATGATATATTTGATGTGAAAAACTGTGTGTGGTCTGTTTTCCTACCTGCAAGTCATTCAGTAGCTTATTGTCTCGTGTTCACAGGTAGATGCTGCACACATCTGGGTGCAAAAATGGACACAAGGTCCAGGTTAACGGCTACTGAAGGAGGTCAGCAGCCTTTCAAACAACAGCTCAGAAAAAGTGCTTGCACACTGTGCCCATCCCTACCTCTTACACAGCTGGGTCTCAAGCCTTAATTGAATGTAAGCACTTCAACAGCTCTGAAATTCAAAACTGACCACACGTGGAAAACTACCTTTATTTTCCCTATGTCTCATTCTTTTATTGTCTTATTTTATTTTCTTATATCCTGTGCATTTAAAAATGTCTCTCTCTTTTGAGATGTCCCAAAAGATTGTCAGAAATGTTTACCTTAAAGCACTTCTAGACTTAGGCAAAAAGTTTTCATTTCAGCATGCCCTAGACGGAGAATGGCATGGCACGGAGCAGTAGGGGGAAAAGCTACAGGCACAGCGGGGCCAGCTTAGGAAGCCACACGGTTCATGGATGCAGAGGAAGGGCTTTGGCCAAGTTCATTCAACCTGTGGACCCACTTCTCAGCTAAGACAAACTTGGACCATTTCTAAAATGTCTCACTTGTTAAATGAAGGTAATAATACTTACCTGTTTTATGGCTCTTTGGGTAGTGCCTCAGAAAATGTTTAGCACAGAAGTAGTTGGTATTATTATTTACCCTAGATAGTTAAGAAAGGCCAGGCCCTGGCTGGTATGGTTCAGTGGATTGAGTGCCAGTCAGCAAACCAAAGGATCGCTGGTTCAATACCCAGTCAGGGCACATGTCTGGGTTGTGGGCCAGGTCCCCAGGTGGGGGTGTACGAGAGGCAACTGATCGATGTATCTCTCACATACTGAAATAAATAAAATCTTTAAAAAAACAAAAAACAAATCTGTTAAAAGAATTCAGAAAGAATTGTAAGCAGAGAAAGACAGACCTGATTACACAGTGAAGAACATATTACAGAGAGCCAAAACCAGAAGCAAAGTTCAGTTAGGAGGTTGTTTCAGTAATCTAATGAGAAACCATATTGTGGCCTGTGCTGAGATGAAGGGAAAAAAGTGTATGGATTCTAGAGATGCTACAGATTTAAAATGGACAAGAAGCTGTGGCTACCTGGGGGTGAAGGAAAAGGGAGATCCAGCTCCGACAGTAGTGCCACCCACTGGCTTTGACAGGAGGGGAGAGGGTCTGAGAGGGAGTGCTGCGAGGACAAAACGAGCAGTTAGGGCTTGACAGGTTAAGTTCAGTGTCGCCATGGAAGAAACACTGACAAGCTGGATGAATATGGGTTTCGAGTGCAAACAAGAAATCTGGACCTAAGGCACAGATCTTGCAACCATTAACACATAGGTGCGCAGGGGACTGACTGAAGACTACCCAAGGGGTACCGTGAGGACAGTGTGACGGTCCATGCCCCACAAAATCCAACGCTCAGTGGCTCCGCTGAGGAAACACCCGCAGAGGGCAGACACACAGACCGGAGGCGGCCCCGGCAGTGTCACTGTGAACAAACAAGGAGAGTTTTGAAAAGGCAAAAGTTATCCACAAAAAAATCAGCTCCCAAAACATTTACCGACTTCTACAAAGAAGCCGTACAGGACATACACTGCAAAACTGTCGAGTCCCCCTATGTCAGGGAACAAGGAGATCTTGGAACCACTAAGCCACTGGTTCCAGGTAGTCTCAGTTTACCAACCTCCGGCCCACCAAAAATTCCCCTTTTGTTATCAGAAAAACTAATCACTGCATTCCTCTCAAAAACAGACTGACAAGAGAGGCTTTAAATGCATTTCTTATCCCCTCTAGATCGCTCTCTCCCCATTCTAAAAGCATACAACAGAGCTATCACTGGTCTCAGCTTGCCTCAAGGTCACAGCATTTAAAGAGTTTTCTCCTCCCTCTAGAAAACTGGTTTCTACCCTCTAAGGAAAACGTCTGTACTAAAAGGAAGTACCAGGTACCCCCCCGCCCTGTCAACCAGAGACCAGTTCTGCGGAGCTACAGCAGAAAGACCATGAAGGCGATCATTCCTCAAAGTGCCAGTGTTCCTGGAGGAGGTGAACCTTTACCTGGGTCCCCATCAAAACGTGGTAATCTACAGCCAAGCTTGAAATGACTTCCACTGAAACTGTTACACTTACAATTACATTCATCTCTACCTGGCAGGAATAAAATTAATCTTTTAAGAAGAAAATTAAATATATTTCCTCAAATGTAGCACAAAGGAAATATTTATGACACAAATTTAAGCATCAACAAAAATTTTTAAATATTCAAGTGAAAAGCATTCTATTCATGAAGTATTTATCTGTATAAATTCTAACACATCTAGCAAATTTAAATGCATAGAAGATGTTTCATAAGAATTTTTTCACTAATTAAAAGTGATGAGTTTTAAGGTTTTCTTTTCTATTTTCATTTAAATAAGAAAACCAAAGCGTCTAGAAAATCAAACTTTTCAGGAACAACAAGCAAAATACACATTAAAAAAACCTTTCCCCCAAAACACAAAATAACCAACACACCCAATATTAGCTCTGAAAGTTAGACACACTGTTATCAGTAAATTTTTAAAAAGTACAGATAATAAGTTAAATTATTTAAATTGCAAAATGTGCTAGACAAATTCAAGATCATACAAGCTCAACTACTGGTTGCATCAATGAGTTACAGCTTAACTCAGGACTTATCATTGCCTCCCATTTTAAAATAGTATTAGTATTTCCAACTGTTTTGACTGTTGCTTTAAAACAACTCTTAAAGTTTGTTCTGGAGGAGTAAGTAGTTAACAAGTTCACAACCTGAACAGTTACAGCGCACTGCAGCTCACAGCCTGGCTGGCAAGAGTGTGCGTCCGCAGCAGGCACAGCCAGACAAAGCCCGTGTGGGACCACCGCGTGTGGCTCCATCTTACCTTTACTGGAACACCTGTGAGATGCTAAGAAGGTGCTGATGCGCCACTTTTAAATCTTAAGTATACAGATACACATGCTGCATCTATACTTTATTTTAAAATATCAGAAATGCACAAATAGCAATAAAAGCTTTTCATATCTGTTCAGACACAGGTAATACTAACTGGCACCATTTCAGCTCCCACTCTAAAAATGTTTCTGAGATATTTTCTTGCAAGAAAATATTTCTTCTGGTGTGTGCTTAGCAGAAGCACGTCCTCAGGAAGCCTGGCCTGAACCACAACGCCAGTGTAAAATATTCAGCCTTGTATTTATGGGCAGCAACATACATAACAAGTAAAATACCCAATAAGAATATAATCACTCATTTAAGAGGGTAAAAATTTTCCCAATTTCCTTCAGATGATTTTAATGTCTAGAAAATAGGTTTAGTTCCATCTACATATTGGACAGAGAAATGTAAAGTAGGTTATCAGTTTAGGCAAAACTAATCAATAAGTCAGAGGGCTTCAGAGGCACGCTTTAACGGAACACATAAGAGGTCACCACTAAAGACATTTTGAAGCACATCCCGCTGGCAATATAGAAACTGGTATGCCCTTTCTGAAAATCAATTTGACCAATGAAGTGTTCATATCCTTTGATCTAGGTAAGCCCACTCCACGGGATTTTTCCAAAGCAAATAAATCATTAAAAAAAAACAACAGGAAAATATTTAAAAATTGACACATAGACGTCTGTTCAAAACAATGCCATTTTAAATGGTGAAGAACTAGGAACAATCCAAATATAAAACAGGCCAAAGTCTAGGTAAAATAAGGTCCCACTAACAAAAGAATTACATAGCAACAGAAACTAAAAACAATTTTAACAGCAGATGACAGACACACTAGACACACTGTAGTACAAAATCTGCACTTCTTCACAATTATGGGAAAACCATGGTAGGGTATAGAAGGGAAGAGGAAAAAAATAAGACCACACAATAATCTTGTGGTATATGGGTAACTTTTCTTAATTTTATTTTCATTACACTACTTAAGCAATAGATAGAACAGAAAAGCATTAATTTAAAAAACTGCATGATCTGGAAGCAGCAGCATAGCAAATACAAGAATCACACTGGCTGAAATGCTTAGCTGGCATTTGAGCTGATTATGCAAATAAACTTTTATACCTTAATTTCCATGAAATCAAAGAACAACAGAAAGAAAGTACCTCTAAAGAAAACTTCTGGGACTGAAACATAATACAATTATGTCCTAAGTACGAAATGTCAACAGATTCATAGATACTTTTAAAAAAAAGTTTTGGTAGCCTCCTTATAGGTCTTAGAAATATATACCCATTCATTTCCTGTTTCAAAAGGGTGTTAATTACTTATCTACACATTTGAAATAAATAAAGTTTGAATAAAGGAGAAAGCAGTTTTATCTTGTCATATAAAATATGTCAATGTTCTTTTTTAAAAGAGCTAAAGTTAGGAGCATATTAAAAATGTCAACACACTGCTGAATTTAAAATATACTGAAGTTAAAAGGGGGTGTGTGCAGGGGGTAAAAAAAGAAAATTAAACAACTGGCATTTCTATTCTTAAAAAACAAAACAAAACAAATTTAAGGCTACCACATTTATCTGTCTTTTAGCAACTTAACACCTTAAGTTTAAGGAAAATGGCATATCAAATCGACCTCCTCAATATGTCATTTATAAAAACTGACAAATGACTGCTCAAACACCCAGTCCCAGAGCAGAGCCTGTTACTGGAGAGGATTCTGATTCAAACAGTTTTTAAATGACACTCAGATTCTGACCTAAAAATAATTATAGAAGAAAGCCAAGTTTGATTCTCTGAACACCTATTTCCTGTCCAAACAGCCCTTTTGTTCTGCTTCCCTGCTTAATTTTAATTTTCAGTTTGCATCAGAAAACAGCAACAATGACAAAACCTGGCAGACACAGAAGCATAAAGGAGCAAAAGTGCAAAAGTAAGGATCGTTAGAAGATGAGAACAAAAATCCTACCAACAAAACCTCCACAATTTTCTGTTTGCTTCACCTCAGATTAACTTCACTTGAAGCTGTACCCAAAGCAACCAAACCTGAACACCAAGCTCCACCTTCTCTGATGCTAGTGGCTGACGAGCAGAATCTCCTCCCTGTTGGTGAAACCGGTCATTGTGATTGGATACAGCTAATATCCATTATTTTAAAGAACTTTTCCTTGCTAGCAGGTTAGGTTACACGCACTAAAACCCCCTGGCTAAGCTGGTTTCTTAAAGTAACAGTAGCTGACGTTTCAGTTTTCCCATTCTATGCTATTTGCTTACTCTTTTGTTTGGGTAGAAATAAATAAACTTACAGCACTGAAAATGCCACAGAAGCAGCTTTAGTCTGCGGTTCAGTGACCAGCCGTTTCGAATACAATCCTTTTGAGCCTAACTCATTTGATATTTTCACAGAGCCACTGAAGGTGAAGTTCTGCTTCATACAGCTATGCCCCCCTTTTCAACAGAGTTCATATTTTGCTTGAAAATTTTAGAACAGCAACAGAAAACCCATGACAGCATTTTGCATGGAGGAACGAGAGAGTATTTTCTTCAAGACTTAAGAAGACCGTAACTTAAGTGAAAACATATAGTGCTAAAATACTGAATGCAAAACATGAATTTCAAAGCTACCTATCAAATTCACTTACACTTACATTCTCAGGATAGCTAGTGAAATTTTCAGTGGCATCAAAAGTGACATTTCTACTTAAAAGTGAAGAAAAACGAGACAAATATTATTTTCCTAGTAGCAGACTTACAGGTCTGATGGTATGTGCTTTGCCAAGGCAAAGACTCACGCACAGCCAGTGGGCATCTGCAAGAGGAAAGGCAACTTGTTCTAATGACGTGTTCACAGAGAAAGTGTAGGATGGTTTAAGTTGGTGTTTTTAAATGTTGTTTTGAAAAATAAGAGTGCACCCTACTTACTACTTTAAGGCGGCATGGGCACCCTAAGATGCAACTAAAGGCTATGTATACTCCCCTTAAAATACAAAATTATATTAAATGTTATTTCTACTACAGAGCTTTCTAAAAAGAGTATGTGGAGACTCTGATTTTTAAACAAAAAAAGACCTGTCACTTTACACATCACTAAGTCTGCTATATTTTACTATGTGTTTATTTATTAGAACTGTTATGTTTTAAGCTCTGACATTAATCATTATTTTATTGAATAACATTTACTTTGTTCAGTAAAGTGTAATTTTCATCTCTAACAAAAATTCTGACTGATTTACAAAAACAAATTCAAAATTAAAGCAAATTAGGATGACTCTTCTTAAAATACACTTTAAGTTTATATAAAGAATGTTTCATTTAAATTTAATTTTCAAAGCTCAAAATCTTGCATTTTTCCTCAAAGAAAATTCATATATTACAACACAAAACCAACAAGCTTGTTTCAACTACAAAGAGGAGCCTTTGGAAGAAAATGAAAAGTCACATAATTGCAACTAGACATGAATACGGAGCAACACCCTGCAGAAGCCCAAACAGCTGCATGATCTATTATGCCTTTTAAGTGGACAAATTGAAAGAGCCAATTCAGAGGTCTAGTTCCAAGATCCCTCGCAAAGGTCCACGGCTTTGAATGCCCAGCACTTCAGGAGTCAAGTTCAGGTTTTCTCCCCACTGTGTCGACACTTGCGGAAGAACACAGGAAGCAGAAGAGGTCCAGGAGCAAACAACACGTGGAACACACAATCTGAGCTGCAGCGTGAAACTGGAGAGAACAGGTTTTAGATGGCTCAAATTTTAGTGTTATGGAAAAAGGGATGGTAAATATTTAAATCTTAAAGTTTGGCAAGCATAAAATTAGTAGACAGTGATGGGAACCAAATAAACCTCTGCCCTGAAGGGGCAAAGTTAACTCTTTGTATGAAACAGACACGTATTACAAACACTAATACATCAGCAAGACCACTCTCGATCTGTAACCAACAGAAAACAGAGATACGGATTTAGCTATTCCTCACTGCTCCAAGAGCTCCAGGATCTCCGTGAAGGAAGTTCAAGGTGATAAACATCATCTCCAGATGGATTACAGGTTAAAGTTAAGGGTACTGCATTCTACTTCTGAATCAGTAGCAGACGAAAGCAGCAAAAAAGAAATAAAAGGAAAGCAATATCACGACCCAGACTATCTTCCTATGAAACAATATTGCTGCCCAGGAACACAGCGTCTGCAAAGACTCCCTGAGAGTTTGACAACATGCCTTTCCGAACTTCAAGCATTCAAAGGACTCACTGTGCGCTCTTTGTGGGAGCTCAGAGGTTTTCCGAGCCTATCACCTACAGACAATTTAGAAGACAACAAGGTGTTGAACGGCTTGGTCTCATTTCACTTTTGATTTAAAAGGCCCTGAGTAAAGAATCAATACCTAGACTATTAGGAATTGCTTCCTGTACAAAGAGAGCAGAGTGAACACTTCCTTAGAATTTTACAGGACTGAGAAGAGCTCAAACTGTTCTTCCTGCAACAGAAATGTGCCCTTGGCATCATCCCTGGGCACCCACAGGTGGTTTACACAGATAAAAGGACCAGGCCCTGCCACTGGCAAAACATGGCTGGGGTTGCTAAGGATCAAGTCTAAAAGCCACGAACTAGTGGACAAAGGAAATTAATTTTTACAAATATTCCCCTGACAAACACACACAGCCTACAAAGTGATGCATGTATTTGAGTCTGCAATTCCTGAGATGCCTCTTCTAACTCATTAAGGAAAAGAAACACAAGGTAAACATGGAAGGAGGGAAGGGTGGTAATAGCCCACTCAGCAAAATACTAAAGACTAAGGGAACAAAAGGAAAGCAAAAACTTATCTGAAAGAAGGGATCTCTTTCCATGAGACAGTAAAGCACTTTCAGTTTAAAGGGTCAGCACAACAGACGTAAATTAAAAAGAAACGGGGCGTCACAATCCTGAGACCAAAGGACAGGAAGGGAAAAAGCACCATGATCCTCAACTATGAAGATGTAGCAGTCGTACACTTTCACGTGCCACACTACATGCCGAAGTGAGCTGCTAGACATGAAAAAATGGCAGGAAACTGGCAGGCTTTAAGTTCCCTCTCTCCTTAGAGGCCTAAGCTATAAAAAAAAGAGATGAATGACCCACACTACTTAATGAGGTTAATTTTTTACACAGGTATCAAAAGAAAAGCTTCTCTCAATAGAAAATTTTTTCAAGTTATAGTCACAAGCTGACAATTTTGAAAAGTGAAAGTTGAAAAGGGAACATTCTCTGATCACTCTGAGTGTTCTCTTTGAATGTTACTCTGAGTAACATTCAAAGTTAACAAAAAAGCTTATTCATTCATCCAACCTCTCGAACACCTACTCCTCGCTGGGCACCACCAGCGGCGGCGGATGCCACGTGGAACTGTCCCCACCACGGGATAAACCTATGTAGAGCAGTCCGAACAGTGCTGTCCAACAGACATAATGGGAGCTACATGCACTTTCCTATTTTGTAGCAGCTACATTAAAACCTTAAGCAATTAAATTAATTGTAATATCTTTTATTTAACACAAAACATGCAAAATAGCATTACTTCAATATGTAATCAATATCTCATATCTCAATTCAGACTTGCCATGTTTCAAGTCAGATGTGGCTACTTAAGCTACATGATTATTTATAAATTAAGATCCATTTTCATCACTGCAAAAGACTCTTATCTTTGCTGTCCAATAGAATAGAATAGCCACTGGCCACATGTGGTTACTAAATACCTGAAATATGACTAGTGAGACTGAGGATCTAAATTTTTAGTTTTATTTCATTTCAATTCATTTAAATAGTCATAAATGGCTGGTACCTACCAGACTGGCAAGTACAGCTCTGGAGGAAGAAACAGACACTAAAACAAACCAGGCAATTTAATGAACTGCAGTTGTTACCAGTGCTTACAGAAGAAAAATCCAATGTGAAAATGAAGACATACAGCCAACAGAAGGACTTCACTTCTTTGCCAGCATCAAGGAAGGGTTCTTCAAAGAAACCACAAGTAAACAGGGACGGCATATGAAAAGGTATTTTTATTAGGTGGGGGAAAACTGAAAATACAGTAAGAATAATGAAGGAAAGAGCCAAAATCATTCATTTGTAGGAGACTGCTCTCAAGGGAATCTAACTGGGACAGGAAGGCAGAGGAGCGGGAGCAGCAGGAGACTCAGATAACAGAAGTCTCCCAAGTCTTGCAAGGAAGCTTGTCCTCCTCACTCAGTAGACTCCGGTCACTCCGATCCCTCAAACCCTAGAGCAGGCCAAGCACTGCTGTCCCCTCTGTGCCAGCAGCAGCTCCCTCACTGGGGAAACTGCCCCCAGCCCTTTCTGGACTTTAGAACTCAGACGCACAGTTCCAAGGCAGTAATTGGTTGGATGATGGGGGTGAAGCTAAAACTGTTTTGCAAGGCAAATTTTACAAAAATGTTACAAAAAAAATTCAGTGTGTCATCACTTTTTTAAAAAACATGTCTAACAGATTGGAAAAGCTACCGAAATTCCCCAAACACACTCAGTACCAACACTAAACTTAAATGTTTCATCCTCAGAGAGACATTCTCAGAACATTTAGCACATCACAGTTCTTTCCTTCCTGGCACTGGAGAAAATCTGAAAATTCTTTACTCGTTGGTTTGTTAATGGCCTACGTTTCCCAACAGACTGTAAAGTCCATGAAGGCAAAGACCTGGACACGGTTCACCACTGTACACTTTTAGCGCAATTTCCGGCCAGCATGGGGCGGTGACTGAAAGGAGTCCAACTGCACCGCACGGATTTTAAATAAAGCAAAGAGGTCACATGTTAAAATTTAAGAAACATAGCGAACATGATGATCAAAGGAAAATTTAATGGCATGAAAAATTTTTTCATTATATGACATAAAACATTAAATGTAGGAACAATACAATCAATATTTTTAAATTAAAAATTCAAACCAACCTGAATACCCTGGAAAATCAAATAAAAAACTTGAGGACTAACAAAGCAATAAGCAAAAATCTGAGGAGAAAAACATAAGGAGGAGGCTTAGAAAAAAACAAAATTAAAACACATTATTCCCAGGTACTAAAACAATGTGTACTGGTATCAAATCATTGGTACTAAATGAAAGGTAAAAAGAACCAAGTATATGTGCATTTTGTATATGATGAAGGTAGCTTTATTTCAAGGGAACAAGAGAAATTTTTTAAATAGGGTTGAAATAACTAATTAAAAATTTAAAAAATAAGGGAAGTTATTTCATTTTCATATATTATATGTCAAGATAATTCCCAGATGAACAGGAAAAGATGGATGTGAAACATGAAACCAGAAAAGAACAGGAAGAAAAGTTATCTGGGTAGAAGAATCCATTAGATATGAAAGTAAAGTGGAAGCCATAAAAAGAAAGTATTAACCTAAATTTCTTAAAAGGCAAAAACTCTTTTGTGGTTAAAAAAAGACCGTACACAAACAAAAGGCAAATGAAGAGCCAGGGAAAATATCTGCAGCATGTGGCAAAGGGCTGCTGTCCTACAAACATGAAAGGCTGAAACGGTATCAGAAATACAAACCACCACCCAAAAGGAGCAAAAGACAAGACTAGAAAATGCCCAACACCCCCATCTCTATTCATCGTCACAATTAAGAAACAATACATTTTATGAAGGGGGAAGGAAAGCAGGAAGAAAATACTCAGTGTTGGTAAAGACATGCAGGAAATGTATATTCTCTCAAATTATTTTTTGTCAAGCTCTGTAACGACTTGGTCAACTTTTTACTACAATGCTAGTCAAACTTTTAAGATAAGATCTGGCTACATTTATGAAAAGACAAAAAACGTTCATATGCGTTAACTCAGCAGTTTAAAGACAGATTAAATCCTAAAGAAACGAGAAACACAGAGAAGAGTGAGCTCCTAAGGCCATCTTCGCAGCACCCTCAAGTTACCCCACAGAGGTGACTGTCATTAAAGCACTTTCCTAAGACGAAGTGGAATGCACCCTTTAAAAACCATACTCCGCATATATGGGGATCTAATGATAAACGTAATTTGCATTCACACAGGGATAGAGACAATAACCACATACACCATTTCAGGTGACAGGTTCTGTAAAGCAATGAAGCAGCCAGGGCAGGTGGTCCACAAAGGCACTGCTGGAGGAGTGACATCTGTTCCGGCACAAGGGGCAACGTTAAGGCAATAAGGGTGGTGTGCTCGAGCAGAGGTTGGCTTGTCGGGAGGAGAGTGGGAGGAGACCCCTCTATGAAGCTGGAAGGGCCGGTTGTCTAGAGCAGCACCATCCACTCAGTAGCCCCCCGTCCCTCATGGCTACCGTGCATGTGAAACGAGGCTAGTCCAAGGTGTGGTGTGAGTGGGAAATACACATCGGGTACGACGACAGTCTCCATAAAGAAAACTGAAGTATCTCATTAAAAATTTCTTATGCTGATTACTTGTTGAAATCACCCTATTTTTTGTTAGGCAAAATATATTTCATCTGCTTCTCTTTTTTTGTAAATGGGGCTACCAGAGAAGTTTAAATTACTTACGTGGCACCCACTGTGTCTCCACTGGACATTGCTGGTCTAGGGTGTAAGCGCCACAGTAAAGAGTTAAAATTCTATTTTGTCTATTGAGATGGATCATATCTGAGATAAGCTTTGAAGGTAGAGGCCACCTAATAATGTTTAAATTCAACTTATAATTGTTTAGGGTATGAAGAATACACACAAACAGAAAGACTGGGGGTATACCCGCCAAAATATTAACAATGGTTATTTATTCTTTGTAATTTTCCATTCCTTCTACAAACAAACAAAAACCCCACACACTGCCCTTGTAATCAAGTACAAAAATGAGGTTTTTAAAAGCAGAACAAAACAGCCCTTCCAAAACAAGGCATCCTGATTATTTATCTGCGAGTTACACATACTGTTAAGAACAATTCAAGTCATCTCCCTTCCCATGCCTTTAAACAAAAACAGGTTATTCAAAGCTATACGTCAACTCATTACTTCCATACACACCCCTTTTCAGGAAGTTAATGCTGCTCCCCTATTTGTCACAGCATCGCAGTCAGCAGGACAAATAAAAGAGACTGCTCCAGAAGCACGCCTTGGGGCACTTCCAAATCTGAGGCTGTGGAAGTACAAAGCACTTCAATGCGTGGTTAACATATCCTGATAAATACCCACCACATTATCTGTCTCCAAAAGTGTTCCAAAGGACACACCTAATCCTTTTCCTTAAACACCCTGCCCTTTGAGTGGTGCTTTCCTTAAACAAGGTCAGCAACACTGGAAGGATCAACTTGGACAGGTTTCTTTCAGGTGAGTATGTTGAGGCACAAGAGAAATGGGAAGGACCGGCACGCCTCGTTTTATTAACTGAAGGCAAGACCCTCCACCAGCAAAAAGAAGATGCCTGGCTCTACTGTGACACCTGCTTTACTACTGTGGTCTGGAGCTGAACCCACAGTCTCCCATGTGTGCCTGTGTTCTGCCCGATTACACACGGTGGGAGAGGGGAACACAGTGATTTATGTCACAGGCAATCGAGTGGGTTTTTTTATCTACTGTATGTATTTTTACTTTGAAAAAGGAGATTGCAAATAGTGCCAAACTTCTTACAATGTGATTTCAAAGGGAAAGATTCATCCTATACAGGTGAACAAGGAATCTTGGTTTCTTGTGCAAATGTTTAAAACCTATGACCTGAACGAACCATTAGGGTTATAAATCTTCCATGAAGACATAAAAGAGAATCCTAAAGTTTCATGCATTTTTCCTCCTAATATTTCAACCTGTTTTACCCCGGACTACCTACAACATCTTCCTGCACGCCACACTGCGCACTCCAGAGAGGCTGTGCACTTGTGCCCAGGAGACGAGGAACAAGAAATATTCTTGGGGCACAGTGGTTGACAGCAAAGCAAAATAAATAACATGATCAGTGAAATGAATAGACTACAGTCACACACTATTTTTATAAAGCTCCAAAGAAAAGCAAACCAAAACATTTGCAAAAATATGTGATGAAACTTTTTTTTTAAGGCAAGGGGATGATAAAGACAAAATCTGCCAGACTACATGGACCAATTACCTGGATAAGGAGAGGCAAGATGGAGGAGAAACACATAGGCTGACGCCAGTCTTGGTGATGCTTTAGTTTGGGGGAACAGTCATGGGTTTTTGTTACAGTTTACCTCTTTCTACTGTATCGTTACATATTCTTTTGTGGTACTAAATATACTTTTGAATACTTTTTTTTCTGGCTTTACTGCGGTATACCTGACATACAATAAACTGCGCATAAAGTTTAAGGTGTCATCTGTTCTGACCCAAGGAAATTATCTCCACGATCAAAATAATGAGTCCGTTAACCCCTAAATTTCCTTCTGTACCTTTGTGATCCCTGCCTCCCTTGTACATGTATTTGTAATTTTTTGATTTTTAAAATAGATTTTAATTACAGAATAGTAACCACTGCATTCCTAGAGCCAGCATCTTTTAAAAATACTAAATTAATGTTTAAGTCCACCAGTAATAAGTAGTACTGATTGAAAGAAAAAGAGTTCAAAAACCACCTGTTTGGGAAATTTAAATGTGCATGTTTGGAGAAAGAGAACTCCTGTCGTCCGCCCCCCCGCAACCCTGAAAACCTGGATTAGGAGTAACTCGACAAGTGTCCCAAAACTGGTAACGTAATTATGACATAACTAACCTTAAAATGCCAAGTTCACGGTTATTTTCAGCGTGGTGACCGCTCTGTGCGGAATGTAAATGCAGCCACTGTGCTGTACACCTGAGACCAATATTGTATGCCAACTAGTTTAATTAAACAACAAAAAAAAACCAACAAAAACAAAATTTGTGCCGGCAGTTTATAACATTTATACATTTTAAAGTCACACCCCGAACCTGATTTCAAAGCGGAATTGAATCCGTGTCTCGGAGCGGGCAAAGCACCAGGAACCTCCGCGTTCCCACCGCCAGGCAACTCCGCGGAGAAACGGGTGGGGGGCGCCGCCCGGGCCTGCACCGGGTCACACGACCCGCAACAACTTTCTGGGCGTGAAGCCCAGCCCGACGGGGCGCTCCGGCGGCGCGGCTATACCGCCCCCCCCGCCCCGCCCTGCAGTTCGAAACAAAGTTCAAGTCACTCCACACGCGACCGTCCCCCGCACCTGTCTCCGCGGGCGGACGCAGACCCGAAAACACCGCAGAGAAGCCGCAGAAGCCCCGGAGCGCAGCGGGACCCACTCCCGCCCCTTCCCTTCCGCAAGCGCCGCAGGTGGGCAGGTCCCGGAAACGCGGACTTGCAGCTCGGTGACAGCGGCGCCCCGATCCCCCGCCCGCCAACTGCCCGGAACGCGACCGCCGGGGCCCCGCCCGGTGCCCCCACCTCACCCACCGCCCCGGGACCTACGGCCTCGGCCCTCAGCGGACGCCCTGCCCGGCCGCCACCTGCCGCCCACCGTCCGCTTCCGGTCGCCGCGGGAGGGCCGGGCCGCGCCTCGCGAAGGGGGAGGGGCGGGGGAGCCGGTGCCGCCCGAGTCGCTCCTCACCTCGCCTCACCTGGCGGCGGCCCTCTCCGCCGGACGCGCTGCCCGCCGCCGGTCGCCGCCGGTGAATGGGGACAGGTGAGGCCGCCAAACTCCGCTCGCTCCGGCCCCCTCACCGCCGCCGCCGGCCTCTCGTCCGCTGTTTAGTAAACTTTTCTGTTTGGTTGTTCGGCCTGTGACGCGGCACAGCGAGCCCTCCTGATTGGTCAGTGCCTGGCGCTGACGCGGCGCCCCGCCCACCACAGCCTAATTATTACCGGCCCGGCGGCCCGCAAGCTGAGAGCCGGGGGCGGGGCCAGGGCTCACGGCGCACGGCAATTGGCTGCATCTCGACAGGGGCGGAGCATAGTGAGACACCCTCCTCCTTCGACTCCTCCCTTCTTCGGCGCTGTCCCGCCCTCGAGCTCGCGGGCCTCCAGCCTTGGCTTCTCCTGCCACACCTGGGGGAGTGAGGTTCGGGGGTCTTGCGAACCACCGAAGGGGCTGGGAAGTAGGTGAAGGTGCCTTTGCCACCGCTCAGGGCCTGGCGTGTTTCTCGTGAGGACTGAAGCTCCAGGAAGAGTCGCGCTCCACCTGCCAGTTGTGAAACAGGGATTCCTAGTGAGTTCGCCCAGGGGCAGCCCAGGGCCCCCGACCCTGCAAAGTCAGAACTCAGGGTGCGCCCTGGAGTGCAGGGCGCTGCCTGGTCCCGAGCCAAAGCTGTCAGAGAAGAGCCAGCCGGGAAGCGCGCGTGCACACGTGTGCCGCACTCAAGCAAGGCACACACACGCGCCCCACAGCTTGGTCCCTGCACCTCCCAGCCGATCGAAGTGGGGGGAGATGAAGACATTGGCTCCCGAAGCGCCCCCACCTTCGGTCTTAGCACAAGCAACATGTGCAAGGTCAAGTTGGAGGTCATTTCATCCTGGTACCTTGAGTGAGCACCGACAGGTAGGAGGAGAACCGAATCCCTCAAGGATCCCATCTTTATTTTTAAATTTCATGTTTTAAAAATATTGTTTTTAACTTTATTGTTAACTTTTAGCTTTTTGCATCCATGTTGATAATTAAAATACGGTATTAAATTGCTATTCATCTTGATTACTGAGCTTTTTGGGGTCCCTTTGAATGTTAAGCTGTTAGGATCTCACTATCCTCATCCTTAGGTGGGTCTTACTTAGGTAGACACGTTTTCCCAGGACTGAGAGGGGAAAGGTCAGGTGTTGTGCAGGAGGCCTTGGGGATAGGAAGCAGCTGACTACAGAGAGGACACAGGCCAGAAATAAGTCTTCAGAGAGGAGGTGGCTTTGGCGCTGAAGAGTGCATAAGGCTTAACCCTGCTGAAAACCAAAAGAATTTCCTGCTCTGCTAAAAAGGCTGGAAAAGGCAGAGGGAGTTTGACAGACAGATGTCCCAAGGGCATGGCAAGGAGTTCCTGTGTAAACATGATGTAAGCAATACAAGGGAGGCTCCTGGTGACCTGCAGGGTGCTTGCCCACGCCTAAAAACACTGAAATGTGTTTATTTAAAGGGCATACAAATTCAAATTTAAAACTACAAACACTGGGCCAACCCAACAAAATAGGATTCTGCCCAAGGATGTCCTCTCTGCTAATGGAGACCAGGTTATAATGGAGTTTTAGGTTCAGTTAGGACAGGTCTGAAAGGCCAAAGAGGATTATTTTCTTCATTAGGTTGATTAAAGGAAAAACAGTTTATGCAAGAGAGCTCAGCACAAAAACAAGCAGTCAGTAAACAGTGGTTACAAATGCCACCTAACCAGTTCTCTGATCCAGTCATGGCTAAAAGTAGGTGCTCTTTTGCAACAGATAAACGGGCGAGGACACCCACAATCAGCAGGCAGCCAACAGTAACTGGCCAGCAAGGCATTAAAGATGCTCAACCCAGCTGGCAGGCAAAGCAATGCAGAGTGAGACAGCAGCGGGATACCGTGTCTTGCCTCCAACAGGAGAACGTGGCTTCGGTGATGCTCAAAGCTGGCAAGGACACAGTGAAATGGGGACCCTCAGTCGTTCAGTTCGGGGCTCACCAATACCAGACTGCAGCCGTTTAAAAAGCCTTAAATGCACCTACCTCTCTGCAGTTACAGAAATATACAAATGAGTGTGGGTACAGCTGGGTGGGGATGGGGACAGAACCCACAGGAGTTGCCGGCCCAGAGGTTCAGAAAAGCCAACACACGCACACCCCAGAGGAGGGGTGTGGGTAAAACACAGGATTCTCACCTAGGCAGCTGCCAGACGAGACCGTGGGCGAATGGACAGTCCACACACAGGTGATCAGCCCCAGCACAGGGCCCTGGAAGTCTGGCAGGAGGAGGCAAGGCCACTCCAGGGTGAAGGGGGCAGAGTTCTGTCAGACACTGGCCTAGGAGCCTAGGCAGCTTCGAGATCCCCCCTCCATGGGCTGGGGGAATGAGGGAGGGCTGGGTTCCAGGCCACAGGGGTGCTCTAGGAGGGCCCCTGGGGTCTGCAGCAGAGAGACCTGAGTAGGGAGTATGTGGCCTTTGTCAGGGGCTTACTCAGCCCCACTGAGCGGGGAGACCGAGACCATCCCTAAACGCATCCCTCCCCCCCACCAGAGCCTTGTGCCAGCTGCTGAGAGTCCACCTCACAGAGCTCGCTGCTCTCCCTCCTGACGTGGCCGGTGAGGCGTGGCTGAGTCAGCCGTGGCAGATCTGAGGGTCTGGGTCCTGGGAGCTGAGGCTGGCAGGACAGCAGACCAGGGAGGCAGGTGCTGGCACCAAGATGCTTCTGTGCAGCAGCTGACACCTCTGTGTCCCTTACCCTGATCCAGACCAGCTGCCCTGGAACACGTGTGAACCAGCACAGGCAGCGAACCACATGGACCAATGGGCAACCAGCTGTTGCTGTCGACCCGAGCCTGAAATGTGTGTGGGAACAGGGCTGACGCTGAAACGGGCCTGAGCGAACCAGACAGTGGGTCACTCTGATGCGGCAGGCCCAAGGACTGAGGCCCCTAGGCAGCTGGGAGGGAGGGGAGGCGGGCTGACCCCCAGGCAGAGCCGCAGGCCTGGTTCCTGGAAGTCAGACTGCTTCAGGGTTAGTGTCTGCCCCCAGCTGCCCTCCCAGCTGGGTGTCTGGGAAACAGGCATCTCCAACCCAAATGCCTGCAATTCCTACCCATGAGTCACTCCGACAGAGAGGAAGTGCAGGCAGGAAAAGCACCGAAGGTAAATAATGCTCGGTTTGGGTTCGGCGTCTGCCCCCAGTGTCCCCTGGGTGTGTTCTCTTATCATCTGGAGGCTGCATGCCCATCATTCCGCTGTCCTTCCAGGTCCTCCTACAGACTCTCCCGTCTGGTGGCATCGCACCCAGCACACTCTAGGGACCCGGGGAGAGTTCAGTGGGCAAATGCAAAGCCACAAGGCAGCTGCTGCAGAAGGCGGGAACTGAAAGGGCAGAATGGAGCGGGGCGGTGATCATTTTGAAAGGTGGTAAGTCAGAACGAGAGGACCAGAAGAGACACGCCGTGGAGGTCTGGTTTCCAGCTCACACACAGGAAGCACTCCGACAGCCACCTCCCAGTCGTCCCTGGGGACTGGCGTTGCTAGATTTCCTGAGCTTGTTTAGGGGCCTCCCCACCAGCTGGTCTGGCTGCTGGGTCCAGGGCACTCTCTCTCTCTCTCTCCTACGGGCCATTCATTCCACCAACATGCATGTGCTGGATCCTCCTCAGGGGCCCTGGGCAGGGCGCCGGCAGGATGCAGGTGCTAACAGAAAAGGGGTCCCCCTGCAGGAGTGCACGTGCCCCAGGGGAGCTCAGCCCAGATACACACAGAGCCAGGTGCTGCAGACAAGCTGTGAGGTGTCACGTGTGGCTGTTTGCTCTGAGGGCCACGGTGCGACCTTGTGGGCGGAGGCCAGAACGTGTAAGGCAGCCAGAGAGATGCTGTCCCGGTGACTTGGGCCCTCCCATGGCTCCTCCTCGAGTCTCCTGCACCTCCGTCTTTGCTCACCTCTCCCGGCTCCGGGCGTGTGTCCAGACGTGACTGTCTCATGCCACCAGCATGTGTGTGCCCCAGTTGGCTCTCAGCCGACTGACGCTGGCAGGGACCTGCTAAAAGTTTTACTCACTCCCAACTCCACCCTCTCCTGCCCCACGGACTCCGAAGCTCGCTGTTTACCTGCTGCACCGACCGAGTCGTGAAGTATTTACCTGCTGTACAGGGCCGCACAGTAAATGAGATGGGTTCCTGTGGACCGCTGGTGGGCGGGCGGGAGACGCCGCGCCGGTCCATCAGACCCCATGCGCTGGGAGCCGGGCTGCAGCCGGGGGCAGCACTGGCCGCATTGGAGGAGGGAGGCCTGGGGGAGGGGGACCTGGAAGCTGCGGCTCTGTTTCCCAGTTGCGGGCTGTGCCTTGGATTACAGTTTCATGCCTCGTCCACCTGTCCCCATCGTCCCTTCACACGCACGTTCGTCGGCTCCCTCGAAAACCACGGAAACCCCTACTGTGCGGCAGGTGGGCACCCTGTGCAGTCCTGGGGCATGATGACGGATGAGGCTGGCTCCCATGCTGCTCTGGACCTGGGGTCCCAGAGGCCCCCTGTGCCTGCCGGTTGTGCCACTCCTCTGCTTGACAGGTCTTGGTCCCCCCCTCACTCCCCTCCTCTGCCAGCCCACCTCCTCCAACCTTCACACCTGAGCCCAAGGTCACCTCCTCAGGGAAGGCTCCCCTGACCCCATGACCAGTGTAAGGCCCCATTAGGATGCTCTCATAACCTCTCATTTCCATTCACGGCCCCTGTAATTACGTAGTAATTGGTGGGGCTCGTTCATTAGTGTGGGTCCTCCCAATTATCTCCGCCAGAGTCTCATTTCTTACAGTGTTTGCACTGCCTAGCACACGGTGATGCTTTTAATAAATACAAGTTGAATGCATGGATGGATGAATAGCTGGTTGAGTGGGTGGGTGGATGGGTGGATGGATGGATGGACGGATGGAGGGACAAACTGGGGCTGAGGCAGAGTGATGACGCAGGGGCCCACCAGGAGACTAACCCAGAGTGAGAACAGGAAGGAGGCCAGAACCAGGGGACGGCCAAGGCCGGGGAGGTGGGAAGGCCAGGCAGAGGCTTCCCGAGCCTGCGGGACGCGGCCCCTGGCTGGGCGCCGGGACTGACTCGGAGGGGACAGGGGGCACTGGGCACCAGCTGATGACCGGGGTTCTGACCGAGGGCAGGGGAGACTGAAAGTACAAGAGGGCAGGGTTCTGGGTGGGAGCCCCTGCAGCCTTCATGGCAATCTGCTCAGGCGGTGACGTGGGAGCATTAAACTCCTGGTCCCCGTGGACGTGAGGACAGCACAGCTTTCCTCCTCGTCCCTGGGGGATGCCTTCCCCATCCCCCACTGGGTGCCGGCCACCAGGGTGGTTGCCAGAGCCCACACACGACCGTGTTTTCACATGTGCAGTCATGGTACAGTTCAGGGTTCAAGCGAGGCACGGCAGGAGATCCGCAGGAGTGACGGATAAAAGCAGAACCACCGCAGCAACGCCCCGCAGGAAAGCCTGCGTGAACGTGGTCTCTCTCCCCTCTAGAGACCTCACTCCCTGTCGCCGCCCTGTGGTGACGGGAGGCGATGCAACGCCCACGTGACGAGACGAAGGGACATCCTCAGAACGGTGCAGTTTGACACCAATTATTTGCTTCTGGAATTTTCCGTGTAACGTCTCTGGGCCACCCTGGGGGCCCATACACGTCATGGCGGAGTCCGGATGTGAACGTGGGGATCTCGAACTACGTCCCAAGGATGAACAGGCGGTGTTCCTCACCCGGGTGTCTGCTAGGTTCCCGGGCTCTTTCACACGAGTCCAGTGACAGTGAAGGTCGGGAGCAGCTCCCGAGCCTCGTGGCCTGGCCTCGCCCGTGCAAATGGTGCACGCGGTTGGGGAGAGTGAGCACGTTCCACACAAGCAGCTGCAGCACCCCCGTCGGTGGCCGGAGTCTGGGTGGATGTTTGCCGCCGTGTCTGGAAGGCCCTGAGTGTGCCGGCAGGGGTCAGGGACCGCAGCCCCTGCACGTCCGGGCGGGTCGCCCGTGGGCATCGGGGGTCGGGTCGTGGGAGCAGAGCCGCAGAGCTCCAGGCACAGGGTGTCGCCCGGTGGCTCTCCTTTCCCAGAGACTAATAATCAGGTCTGTCCTGCAAGGACACACGAGAGGCCCAGTGAAAGGCACCAAACCGCGTGGAGTGGACGCATGGGTGCACACCACACACCACCCTGACTCAGAGCCGGAGCCGTGAGCGCCGTCTCCAGACTCCCTCGTCCCCAGGGTACCAGCCGGCAACTGCTTCCTGCCACCAGACAGACTGTCTGTGACCCTGAACCACACAGGGAGAGGAGCGCCGCGGGGACTGGGGCAGAAGCTGGTGGCTGCGGCCGGCCTCCTGCCTCGGGAGGCGGCTTCCTGCTCCCGGGGCGTCCTGACCGTGGGTGGGCAGAGGCCCCGCTGCCCAGTGCTGTGTGGGGGTTCGGGAGCCCTTCCTGGGGGCTCGTTCCAGCACGTTGTCGTCCGTCCTGTGCTTCCACAGTCTGGCTTTGGTCCTTCATGAACGCCTCTTTGTTCAAACCAGCTCCAGTGGGTCCTGGGGTCTGCCATGGGGGACTCAGACAGCACCCCACACCCCGGAGGAGCACATCTGCCGGCGGCTGGGTCCATCCGGCCACTCCCAGGCCTCTGGAGGGGCGCCACCACCCTCCTTGGGACGAGGTGGGGCCACTGTGCCGGATCAGCTCAGTGTCCTCGTCTGCAGAAGACCAGGACCCCCGAGCCGGCAGGCTTCCAGGGGCACGTGGTTCCTGCTCCCAGGACCCCCGGAACACAGTGAAGAGCCCACCTGGGAGCTCACCTTCCCAGTGCAGACCCGCCAATCCAGGGCCCTCACCCCCCACCTCCTCTATGGGGCTCCCACCCCAGGGCCCCATCCAGCTGCCCTAGTCACCCAGGGCCGGGCACCAGGCGAGGGAGGTGGCTCCTATCATGCCCAGGGTCGGCTGAAAGCATTCATATTCGCCAGTCCTGAGCCTCCTCACCACCCCTCCGCATTCCTTCCTGAGGAAACTGTAGTAGAGGGTCCTGCCCACGAGCTCCCTGTACCCCCTGTACCCCTCTGCCACCTGACCCCCTGGGTGCCTCTCTGCATGGCGTGCCCCCTCCTCTTGGGCTCTGTGAGGATCACAAACTCTTTTTGCGATGGCAGCCACCTGCAGACCACTTGGCCTTGCCACACCTGAATAATAATAAAACCTGTATTTTAAAACACCCTTTATTGATGCATCCATACATTTAAAGAGTAGGTACCTCAGCCACGTAAGTGCCGAGATCCTAGGCCTTGAGGACCCAGCCATGAGCAACCCAGACACTGCAGCTGCCTTTCTGAAGTATAATTAGAGCCACAAGCATGAAACAAATAATCACACAAATAAATGTATCATTACAAAGCGTGGCACAGCAGATGAAGAAAATAATTGCAGCGTGCTGTGTGAGCACACGGGGCAGGACTGTGGCTTCTGAACTGAGGCGTGTGAAGCACGAGCCAGGTGAGGCGTGGAGGAGGAGGGGGACATTTAAGGAATGGGAGCGGCAGCACGTGCAAAGGCCCCGAGGCAGCGAAGAGGCTGGGCCACAGCGGGGAGAGCAGTTAGAATGGTTGCAGCTTTGGGAACGAAAGGAAGCAGGCACAGGGCAGCACCGGAGGTCCCAAGGACACCCTGAGGACTTTGGAATTCTTCCTAAAAGTAACAGCATATCTTGGAAGGGTTGTAAGCAGATGATTACCTAATGTGGTTCACTTTACAAAAAAAATTTTTTACATTGATGTGAGAGAGAGAGAACACAGAGAGAGAGAAACACTGACTTGTATTTCCACCTACTTATGTTCATTCTTTAGTTGGTTCTTATATGGGCCCTGGCCGGGGATCGAACACGCGACCTTGGCACACCTGGACGATGCTCTAACCAACGGGGCTACCTGGCCAGGGCCTAGTGCAGTTTACATTTTCCAAAGACCCCTTGGCTGCTGTGGGTGTGTGACTACAGGGCAGACAGAAATGGGAGCGAGAGGGAGACAAGTGTGACGATGCAAAGTGCCAGGGACGAGGAAGGGAAGGAGAGACCAGGACAGGGGTGACTGTGGCGTCGGAAAGGGTAGGCCTCCGTGACAGGTGGTGTGGGCTGTGACGGAGAGGGGATGGGGAGTCCCAGTGGGTGGGTGTTCCGTCGGGCCCTGGGCAGCAGGGAGGGGCCCGGGGCTCTCCTGTGGGAAAGGAGCCCCAGGGTAATCGGACATAAATTTTCTCCTTTTCGGTCCTTTCTTTAAGGTTCCTTGGAAGGAGTGATCTGCCCCTTTTGGGGGCGGGCCAGGGTAGAAGACCTTTTCAAGACGAAGAAAACATCTCTCTTCCGGGGACTGGAAGTCACAACACCGTGTTTTTGGAAAGTGACCCCCTCCCCAGCTCTCCTACCCTCTGCTACCGCAGGTGGAGAATCAGTTTTTCTGCTGCAAAACAACAAAACCCCACCAACGAGGCCGGCTCTTCTTTTTTTTTCAAACACACTGACCGAAATAAAATTTACATACTATAAAATATACCCATTTTAAGTGTGCATTCTGATGTGAGGTTTGTTTTTCTTTTTCCAGTTTTCAGTTCAGTGGACTTTGCGCAGCTGTCACCGCCCACGGAACCGCAGGCGGGCTGGACGAAGCCGGGACAGACTATTTCCGTCCGCTCAGAAAAGCCCCCCCCCCCCCCCCCAGCAATCCCTGCCTCAGACCCTGCCGGAGGCCCTCCCACACCCTGACGCCGCAGTCCCCACAGCAGCCCCGTGGGACAGGCACCACTGTCGCCCCTACTGCACAGTCGGGGGGACCGAGTTACGGGGTGACTAAGAAACCTGCCCAAGGACACGCAGCGACCCACGGGCAGGGCCAGGACCTGAACACGCGCAGCCGGGCTCCTGCTCCGCCCCGCGGTGTCCACTCAGGCCGGGCTGCTGGAGGGGCTCAGGCGGGTAGGCGGAAGAACGCCCGCGGCAGGGATCTGTCCCCATGCCCGCTGGGGTCCTCGCCAGAGTCCCACCCAGACCTCCGTGCCGACAAAATGCCCAGTGGCCCCTAAGGGGAGCCATAATCCAATCTCCCCGTCTCCTTGGATTCAGAGCGCCGTTTCCCCGCCCACGAAAATCCAGGTCTGCCCAGAAAGTATCCAGCCGCGCATCATGAGACCTGGAGGCGTTTCCTGCAGGAGACACAGGATACACGAAACACGGCGCACAGGACGATGGCGCCTCCGCCCCCTCCACAGCAGGCTCCTTGGGGCCTCACCCAGTTCCCCCAGTCACCAGCCGCAGCCCCGTCGTATCTTCCTGGGTTGCATCTCCTGTCTCTGCCTCCACTCCAGGTTTCTTTTCATACCATTTTGTTGGTCCACCGGCCCCGTTTGTTCCCCGTTCTGCGGGACCCCCTCAGAACCAGGCCGAGTTGCCCAGAGGCGGGGGTGGTTCCAGGGAACGGCTGACCTCTGGGGACAGCGGTCCAGCTGGGCCCGGGCGACACCCGGCCCTGGAACCCGTCGCAGCGCACCTCTCTCCCGACCTTCCCACCTCATTCACTCCAGTCACCAGTATCTGCACTTTCCGAAGCAGGGAAACAATGTATTGGCAAAAAAAAAAAAAAAAAAAAAGTAATTTGTCAGAAAACCTCACAGAACATGATTTCGGCTTTTGGGCTGGATTCCAGCGGGCTATTGTTCGGCTGCCATGTAAACATCCCAATCTTGCTTTCATTCAGCCAGAACGAGGACTGAAAGAAAGACAAACTCGGGTATTATCTTTTGTCCAGGAAAGCCTGCAAGAACAGCAGAGCCCTTGCTGGCGATTTCGCACAGGAGCTGGAAGGTAGGGGCTGGCGCACCCCAGAGAGCCTGGCGGGACCCAGAGCTTCGTGGAGGGCTGGGCCCAGGCAGGTTACCAGGACGCATCAAGGCACAGAGACCCAGGCCCCTGGGACGCAGGGCCTCCAGAGTGTGGGACCACAGCCAGACTGTTTACTGCCGCCCCTTAGGGAGCCCCGGGGCCCCTAAGTCTCCCTGCCCTGGAACCTGGGGAGGAGGCGGTCAGAGCCACGGAAAGGAAAGGGACAGAGGGCTAAGGGGTGTCAGCAGGAGCTCAGCTGCGCCAGACGATGGTCAGCATCCTGCACTTCCTACGCACTGGTGTGCACTCATCTCCATGTGCTCACCTGGCAGCCAACCTGCAGGGTGTTTGTGTGACTCGGTTTTCTTACTCATCTGATGACAGGCAGGGAGCCCTTCCGACCCATTCAGCCAACCCCAGGACTCTGTGGTAGGGAAGTGCGGGGACCAGAGTAGTTGCCGGTGACCGGGGCGTGAGCAAACCCACCCGCAAGCCCGGGGCCCTTGCACCTGGGGTGGGACTCTGTGCTGCCCCCTTGGCCCAGCAATGGCCAGGCCTGGCCTCTTCATAGCTCTACCCCAGCAGCTGCCACCCGTCCCAACTATGAGGTCATCTCATGCCACTAATTACTGTAATGGCTTCATTCTTCTGCCATCCACGGCCCAGCCTCTGTAATGATGATGCCGGAAGCGTGCAGCCAGTCAGTGAGCGAGGTTGGAGGAACCCAAAAGAGACCAGGATTGCCCTCTAGGTGCGGGGAGTGGGGTGGGGGTGGAGACAGCAAAGAAGCCAAAGACATGGTGTCAGCTCCTCTTCCCGGGCCTGTGACCAGGGCAGGACACCTGGCTGACCCCAGAGAATCACTTAGTCTGGGGATAAACCCCATACATTTGAACACCGGAAGGGCGAGAAGTGAAGTGTTCTGTGTGAGAGGAAAGGAGGCTCACAGGAAAATACTGAGTTTCTCTGTTTATCGGACATTTGTAAATGTGTTTTTAAGGAATAGCTTATCAAGTCATTTGCCTATTTTTAGAAATCGAGGTGATAGGTTTTTGTTGATTTGTAGAAGTTTTTCACATACGTCAGTTAGGAGGCCTCTGTTGGGTGTATGTTTTGTACATATACAGGGTCCAGCAGAAGGAAGGCCCATTTGTGAACAGTTGGTAGGGTGATAATATGTGTGCAATAATTTATAGTTTTAATTTGAACATTTCGCCTATAATGGCATATAGCGTGCTTGATGTGATATTGTTATATTACAGACTTACATGCTTATGATTTTGTAATAAAAGATTTTGTAATAAAAAGGAGGTGTTATTTGTGCCAGACCAGTACTGTATTTTTTTCAGTCCATGGCTTATCTTTCACTCTTTTGATAGTGCTTTTTGATTAACATAAGTGTTTTTAAAGATTTTATTTATTTTTATTTTTATTTATTTATTTATTTATTTTTTCAATGTGCGGTTGCTGGGGGTTATGGCCTGCAACCCAGGAATGTACCCTGGCTGGGAATCGAACCTGGGACACTTTGATTCCCAGCCCGCGCTCAATCCACTGAGCTACACCAGCCAGGGTGTAAGATTTTATTTATTTTTAGACAGAAAGGGAGGGAGAAAGAGGAAACATCAGTGTGTGTCTGCCTCTCTCGCGCCCTCTAGTGGGGAATCTGGCCCGCGATCCCAGCGTGCACGCTGACTGAGAATTGAACTGGTGGCCTTTAAGATTCACAGGCAGGGACTCAATCTACTGAGCCACACCAGCCAGGGAACACAAGTTTTCATTTTAACTATTTATCTATCAACTTATTGTATTAGAATAGAGCTTTTTATATCCTATTTAAATGTCTACTCTCACATCATAAACATACTCCCCTGTTTTCTTATAGATTTACTGTTTCACATTCTCGTTCAGTTTTATGGTCTACCTCAAAGAATTTTTACGCACGGTATGAGGAAAGAATCAAATTCTCTTCCCCCCTCCCATATACAGTGTCTGCTTTATTCTACTATAGCTTACTTGAAAGACGCTGCACACCCCATTGGATTGCAGCGGTGCACAGCTATAAAACAAATAATAAAGGGATTACATATCCGCATAAGAAATTTCCTCAAGGACAGATCAAACATACCCCTGTGATCCCATAAGGTCATAATGGAGCTGAAGGGTTCCTGCCTTGAATTCCCAACTCGTGTGACGTCCTGTCCCAGCTGGAGTGACAGTAAGCCCACACGGTGTTGCAGCTGACCTGACTTGTGTTGCAGCGGGAGGGACCGCAGAACCACCTGAGGTCCCAGCTCAGGTCCTGTCGAGGCTTGTGTGATGTCTCCTAGTTAAGAGGGTGCAGCCAGGAGGCCCCCCAAAGGAGGATTTGTAATGGGGTCCAGGACTCAGGGTGTCCAGGAAATATTAAAAATATAGGATGTCCTCACCCCCACAAGTCTGAGTTGGGGGAAGGGACACATGGAGCAGGGCCATTGAGTTGTTTTGCATAGCAACAGTTTTGCAGATAACCTCTGGAATGATCACTTAATATATCTATAGCCTTTAACTGGTTTCATAGATATGCTAAACAGCTGTGGCCATGCTTTAAGCCAGGGGGATGGGAGTGACTTCCACCCAAGATGTAACTGGGAGGCAACTCCCCCTGGTTACAGGGCCCACAGGAGAGCTTGGAGATGACTGGCTCCACACCATGGGGCCACACCTGCCCAGACCCACGATGGCAGCCCAGTAAACCTGGAAGGATATGGGAATGCTGGCAGGTGTAGGCCGATTGTGGGAGGAGTTGGAAATGGGGCTGCAGAGCAAGACTGGCGTGGGGATTTAAACCCGGACTCAGCAGCCATTAAGGAGAGAACCATGCGGCTTGGCCAGAGTGCAGACCCTCCACAGCTTTGCAGAGGAGAACCACACAGATTGCTCTTGGCTGATGATACAGCTGATGGTGTCAGGAGCCTGAATCTACTTCTTTTCCTGAGATACGGTACCCCAAATTAGAGCCAGGGGAGAAGGAAGCACTGTGTGCATCTGTGGGTATCCTAAAGGACTTTGATATTTTAATGAAGACATCAGGTCACCACTTTAAGTCTGTATAACTTTGAATAAATATTTCCTTTCCTTTTCAGAAATCTCTGGCATTGAGTCGTCTTTCCTGTGGCGGCAGAAAAGCAAACCTAGTGCGGAGTCCTTTCCGTAATAGTATATCGTACCCCCTTGCCCTGGTCCCTGTTCTATAACACTAACGCACTGCATGCGGGAAACGTATTTATATGTTTTACGTTGACTGGTAGTAGAGCGCGCGATAAAAACTACCCGCAAACAATGTGCTAATAATCATTTTAACCTTCCTCACGACCGAAATGATATATAAAATAGGTGACATTATAGTAACTATAGACCTTCAATGCGATGAAAATGACATCTAATTAATGGTCACTATATTAATTTGACCTCACTTGCGGCAGAAATGACGTTTGTAATAGTGACATCACATGTGCTACTGACCTTCTCTGCGACGGAAATGACGTGTAATAGTCACTAATTACTTTTAGCCTTGCGACAGAAATGACATTTCACGTAGTCGACCACTCTTCATTTACCTTCTCAGCAACGGAAATGACGTAAAAATTAAAAGCGCCAACATGACCCAACGCTCCCCACGACAGAAATGAAATATAAATTGAACAGACCTCACATTTCTTTTTGACCTTCCTCGCGATTAAAATTATGCCTAATGTAGTCGACCCATTAATCATTTTGACCTTCTCGCGATGGAAATGACATCTGAACTCACAGATAACGCAGACCTTCAGTGAAACGGAAATGACGTCAAAATTAAAGGACCCTACATTCACTTGACCTTCTCGGCGACAGAAAAACATATAATTAATAATTATGTGACCTTCCTAGCGACGGAAATGACATCCTAAATCAGTGCCGTCACACGAGCTACAGACCTTCTCCGCGACGGAAATGACATTTGTAATTAGTGGCATCATACCTGTAGACTTCCCAACGGAAAAAAAACGTATAAATTAATAGTCACTCTATTTATTTACCTCACTGCAATGGAAATGACGATTTGTAATCAGTGACGTCATACGCGCTACTGACCTCCGGTGGGAAATGACGTACAAGCAATGGTGAGTACTTGACCTTACTTGCCCCGGAAGTGACGTTTCATGTAGCCGACAACTCTTCATTTGCCCCTCTCGGCGACGGAAGGGGCGTTAGTAATCAGTGACCTCACACTTGCTGCAGACCTTCCCCGCGACGGAAATGACGTATATTAAGAGCACCTCGTGTTTATTGCCTTCCTTTTGACGGAAATGACGTGTGTGAAGGCTCTCTGATATCATTTGACCATCCTTGAGACGGAAATGACCTCTAATGTAGTTGACCCACATATCAGTTTGACCTTTTCAATGGATATGACGTTTGAAACCAGTGACATCACACTTCCTTGTAGACCTTCAATGTGACGGAAGTGACATCTAAAGTGAGGTGGCCTCATTCATTTAACCTTTTTTGCGATGGAAATGACGTTTGAAACCCCTGACCTCACATACTCGTACAGACCTTCCAGGCGACTGAAAATAGAGGCCCTCACATTCTTTTGACCTTCCTCTGGAGTGAAGTGATGTTCAATGTCGTCGACCTATTTGTGTTGTCCTTATACTGACGGATGTGACGTTTTCATTAAGGCGCTTGTATAGTCATTTTGAGCTTTATCCTGAGGGAAATGCCCTCTTCCTACCCCCATCGGCTTTCCGGGCACCAACCCTAGGTGGCTACGCCCTCCCGCCTTACAGGGAGGATTTTCTTGCAAACACAGCACATGCAGCTACTTTGATTTTAGGGTTCCCGAGAGGATTTGCTGTTGCCACTCCTCGGCGCCCCTGGTTTTCTCAATCCAAGCCAAACCTTTGACGATGGTGCCTGCACTTTCCACCCTGACACTAATCCTGGTGAGGAAGGGGTTCCTGGCTTGCCAGGGCCAGCGGGGCCCTGCTGAGTTTCCACTTGTCGCCACCAGATGGCGCCCAACGCAGGCTTTTTGAGGGGTTGCCGGGTGCTGGAGACTCCCAGCCCAGCAGCCGGAGCCTGGAAATCCCGAGTCGATTGGTTGACACTGGACTTGTGTGTGACAATAAACGGAGGTGATAGAAACTTGCATTTATTCATGTCTATATGTGAATTTAGGAAAAAATTTATAAGTAGCACTGTATCTATTATTTTGGGGTCAGACAGAAGTTTGGGGTTTGGGTTTTATTCTTGGCTCTGCTGCTTCTAGGGGTGAGACCCTGCAAGTTCTGAGTGTCAGACTTCCCCTCTATGGAACAGAGTGAATACTTTTAGGGCTTTCAAGGGGACGAGGTTTTTCGTAATTCCTGGCACGTACTACACATTCGCTTTCCCTTGGAAATCCTTACCTCACCTCCTGTGCTTCCTTGAGGTCCACTGCTGTCTATTCTGTTGAACAGTAGCCTCTCTGTCTGTCTCCTCGCTCCTTCCTCCAGCCTGGGGACCCTCGAGGGCAGGCAGCACTTATCTGATTTCTCTGCATTCATCACTCAGCCCAGAGCCAAATGCACAGTCAACACCCAACAAAAGGATGATGATCATGGTCACCTCGGCCCCTGCTTCCACCGCAGACAAAGTTATCGAGGTCTAAGCTCTCGGTTGTTTTTGCCTAAAACACATAGTGGGGGGAATGTGGTAAAACCTGAACTGGTGTTTTCGCTGTGAGGACCCCAGAGGCGTGGCTGCCTCTGAGACAGGAAGGCGCCAGTCTGGCTGCAGTCCAGTTGTGAGAAGGGTGGCCCCTGGGGCAGTGACAGGGAGGATTGCAACCTTTCTGGCCCGCTCAGGGCCTCCTGTGTCCCAGACATGCTGGGGCTTGTCTCCCTGGCTTGGCGGGCAGGGAAGACACAGAGGCGGAAAGCATGGGTGGATCTCTGGCGGAAACAGCTCAGTTGGAAGAGCGTTAGACTGAAGAAAGCATGCGTGGCCTGGGGGCACCCTCCCTCTGGGGTGCCAGACTCCCTGGACCCTGGGGGATGAGTCAGGCGTGTCCCCTGAGTGGCTCTTCCTAGACCTGGGGCAGCTCACATTTCTTTGGGCTTCCCAGCCCTTCCAGGCTGGAAAGGGGAAGTGACCCCAAGTCCCCTCTGATTGAGGGGAGACCTGAGCAGGTGACTGGGCTCCATGGCCAGAGCGCAGATGGAGCTGTGAGGAGATGGGTCGCTCGTGAGCCGCAAGGTCTTTCTACCAGCACTTCTGCAATTTGTCCTGAATGCTGGACACAATTCCCGTAATGACACAGGGAGGAGTGACCTCTGACCTTCGACTCTGCTGCCCTGGGCCCAGGTTCCTAGTGGAGGCTCAGCTCGAGCAGGAGGGACTCTGTCTCCACTGTGGGTTGGGGGGGGGGGTGTCCCTAAAGGCCCCAACTTGGCAAAGGGCATGCATTTTCTTCTTTACATATGTGATCATTCAAATCACTGGAAAAATGGGAAGTGGGAATAGAAGATTCTGGAAACCCCCAGGTTTTCTTAACATGGGAGCGGTGTGGCTGCTGAAGCCCCAGAGGGGATGGGGATGAAGGACGACAGGAAGGAGGTTTCCTTTGGGAGGAGCCAGGGGGACAAGGAAACACGGGTCATCACGACACTCGTCCCACGGAGCTTCTGTTCCTCAAACGTCTCTTTCTCCTGGGAAGCGCGCGACACGCCGGCTGCAGAGAGCAGCGCCGTGACCCCCGAGGGCCCTCGGCTTCACAGGTTCCAACGTCTGCCCACATTTTTCATCCCCCAAACTTCTTTTTCTTTTCATTACAGTAGAAGCAACTTATTCTGTTGTAAGAGGCTAATAAGCCCTAAGGTAGCCCCGGCTGGCATAGCTCAGTGGATTGAGCGCGGGCTGCGAACCAAAGCGTCGCAGGTTCAATTCCCAGTCAGGGCACATGCCTGGGTTGCAGGCCATGACCCCCAGCAACCACACATTGATGTTTCTCTCTCTCTCTCTTTCTCCCTCCCTTCCCTCTCTAAAAATAAATAAATAAAATGTTTTTAAAGAAAAGCCCTAAGGTAAGGATCAAAGACTTTGTGGGGCTGGGAGGAATTTGAACGTGTTCTGGTCCATCTTTCTTAGGTTATAGTGTCAGCCAGAGTCCCCTCCCCACCTGCTGCCACTCCAGGGGGGTGAGGCTCTGCCCACAGCCTCAGCGCTGCCGTCCTGTCTGTCTGTCCATCTGTCTGCTTTGACGACGGTGCCTGTGGCCCTGCCAGCACTCTGGAGCCCCCTGTCACCCTCGTCTCTGTACCTCTCACCTCTGTCACCCTGACCACAGCCTCTTCTGTTCCTCAGCTGGAAGCTTCCTGTGTCATTCGCATTAGTCAGTGCTTTCGACTTCAGCGGCAGATGCTCGCTGAATGTGACAATCGGGTCATAGGTGCCAGTTCCCCACCTCCTCCCTGTAATGAAGTCATACGGTCATGCCTCCACATAACTGTACGGAACCTCCCGGTAGGGGAGGCGGAGTGTGTTTCTTCAAGTGGCTGGGGTTCGCTTAGCTCTGCGACGTGCCGTCCGCAGCCGAGACGGGAACAGAGGGTTCAGACGGACTTTGTACTTTGGTCTGGTATCTTGTGCTTCTGGGATCAGCCGGGAAATCTCGCTCGAGGCAGCTGCTGGTGCGGGAAGGAGTCACCTGGAACTCCACCCACAGCCCGAGGGTTTCCGTGAGTCCCGGAGGCTGGGGAAGGGTGTCTCACCCAGGCCTGGCGCATCAGCAGCAGCAGCTGACTACGGGCTGCCTGACAGCAAACAGAACTCGATCATTCCACAGAACTGAAACGTCTGAGGCAGGGGTGGCTGGGCTGGGGCTCGGGTGCTGTAGTCCTGGGCCTGCCACCACCTGGAGCTCAGCCAGGCCTTCCCCACTCACTCCCGTGCGTGTTCCTGCAGCAGACACGGGCCGGCGCCCTCTGGGTTCCAGGAGCTGAGGTTACAGGATGAACAGAGAGGGGCCTCTGCCCTCGGGGCGCGTACGCTCCAGTAGGAGACACACACAAGGAACAGGAACACGGGACCCCGTGGGGGCAGTGAGCAGGGTCTTAAAGGCAGGAAGGGGAGGGAGGGCCCTCAGGTGGCCCGAAGAGCCATGAGTCTGAGTGCAGTGGCCCTGGGGGGGCAGCCTGTGCGGGGGGAGCCCCAGGGACCTCGGGGTGTCAGGGCCAGTCAGCTACAGTCGGAGGTGGGGCTGGACCGTCTTGTGGCAAACGTGACAGCCCCAGTGGGAACCACGTGTTGGAGTTACTGAGTGGAAAGTTTCTCAGAGGAAACGGGAAGAGCCCACGGCAGACAGGAAGCAGACCGGCCAGGGCCCACTTCTGTGCCCGGGAGGGGCTTCCCCGCAGCTTACGGAGGAGTTCGGAGAACAACGGAGGAAATGCCCCCACCCTTGGAGGGACTGGCCACCACACTTGCCTCATCCCAGTGGTGTCAGGCTTGAAATGGGCCCTGGGCTTCTGCCGTGTCCTCACCTCCTTGAGGAGGAGCCGTGAGCGTGGCCGCCACCCAACCCTCAGGCAGGGGAGGCAGGTGGGGCAGGTGGGGCAGAGCCCCCTGAGCTGACCTGCCCATCCATCCGGAGCCTGGAGCCGAACTGCCCCAGTCAGCCAGCCGCCCTGACTCAATAAGACTGAGGGTGTGACCCCAAGTGGTGGCCGGGGTGTTGCGTGCAGGTTTGGGGAAGTGCGTTCACAGTTACGGTGGTGGCAGCCTGCTGGCACAGTGGGGATAGAAGTCTGTGCTCAGTCAAACCGCCCTGGACACCACAAAGGTCGCCCCGTCCCAGACCTTCTGGGGCTCAGGTGGTGTGTCATTGTTCACGGGGAATCTGTTACCCTCTACCATGGCTGTGTCGGAGCGTTCTCCCCTGCCCCACGCCTGTCGGGTCAGGCCTGCCTGCCCCTCATCACTCACAGCTGTGACCCCGCTCAGGCCTCATCTCCTCTGACCGAAACGGCCTCAGGGGTCTCTGTTAGAATCCAGAACGTGTAAGCTGCTTTTAAACTCAGTAAGAAGATGAACAATTCCAGTATTTTTTTTAAAATAGAAGATTTTAATATACGGTTCATAAAAAGGAGATATACAAACAGCCAATAAACACACAAAAAGATGTTCAGCGTTTTTAGTGGTCAAGACACAGATTAAAACTACAATGTGCCTGGCTTGTGTGGCTCAGTGGACTGAGCACCGGCCTGTGGGCTGAAAGGTCACTGGTTCAGTTCCCAGTCAGGGCACATGCCTGGGTTGTGGGCCAGGTCCCTGTTCTGGGCACATGAGAGAGGCAACTGTTGATGTGTCTCTGACACATTGGTGTTTCTCTCCCTCTCTTCCTCCCTCCCTTCCCCTCTGTCTAAAAGTAAATAAATAAAACCTGAAAAAAAGCCAGAAACACACAACACGCCACTGCCACACAAGCACCAGCGGCACCGTTCCGCAGACCCACGGCACCGAACGTCGGCAGGGTGGGGGTGCAGGCCTCGGTGTGGGTGGAAGCAGGAAACGGGTGGTGAGATCACTTTGGAACTCAGTCTGGAAGGTTCTGATGAAGCAAATGGAACACGAAACACGTCACTTACCTTTGACCTGGCATCCCTTTCCCAGGTGTTTCCCCAGGGTAAACGGAGACAGGCGGGGCAGCCTTCTCGGAAAGGAGCTCCGGACAAAACGCACGGAGCCTGAGGACCCAGCCATCCAGCTCCGGGGTGAATGCCCTCGGGGATAAACACCGTGTTCCTGTAAAGAATCAACATGTTTATAGCAGCGTTATTCACAACAGCCCCAAACCATGGGCAGTGCAAATGTCCTTTGTCAGCAGGAGAGCAGAGACTTGCAGAGACTTGCCTTCTAGAGAAAGGTACAGGCCCCGACATTCTCAGCAACAGGCTGAATCTCAGAACCACCCTTCCAAGCCAAGGAAGCCAGACAGGAAAGCACACAGACTGGTCGATTTCATTTGTAAGAGCGTTTAGGACCGGGGAAATCACCCATCGCGATGTGCAGCACCGCCGTGGGGGGAGGTGGGCTAGGACACATCTGGGGTGGTCGAAACGTTTTATGTTACGATGGGAATGTGTATCTTTGTCGAAACTCGATGAGGTGTCCGCTTAACCTGGGTGGACTTTGTATTAGCAAATCGAATGTGATAACAATTTAAAATAACACGGTTATCCTGTGTCCTCAGGATACCAATCCTGTTGATGCAGTTCTTCTTTGTTCTAAAGATTTTATTTATTTATTTTTAGAGAGAAGGGAAGGGAAGGGGAAGGAGAGGGAGAGAAACATCAATGTGTGGTTGCCTTTCACACACCCCCAACTGGGGACCTGGCCTGCAACCCAGGCCTGTGCCCTGACTGGGAATCGAACCAGCGACCCTTTGGCTCACAGGCTGGCACTCAATCCACTGAGCCACACCAGCTGGGGTGATGCAGTTCTTTCTGAACAGCCTTCCAAAAACACAGATCTGGCGTGCTTGTCTCCTGCTTAAGACCCTTCAGAGGTTCCTCTTATTTTTCAGTCACATCCAAGCTCCGAGCCCTGTACATAGGCCGCCGGACCCTGTCCCCACTGCTGTTCCCAGCGTGTCCACGGCCCCCAGGGCTGCAGCTCAGCTCGTCAGGAGCTGACGAGGTGGCAGGGTTCCCTCAGGGAAGAAGCTCTCCCCTGTCACTTCGTACTGGGCCACTTAGCACGTAGCGGCTGGACTTTGTGGGGGTCCGTGTGAGACCCCACCACATCACAGGCGACCTGCGGTCAGGAGCAAGGCCCCTGGCCTGCGTGGGGGCTCCGTGGAGGGGGCGGGAGGGCTGGCTGTGGCCTCTGCTCTTTGCTCTGCACGGTGTTCTGAGCTCTCGGCTCTCGGCCAAGCTTGGCGCTCGAGGGGCCCGGTGTCGCTCGTCGCGGGGCAGCACACTTCTCCTTCCTCCTGTTCCGTCTCTGCCCTTTGGTTTTGGGCGGTGGAAAGTCCGAGGCCCTTTGCCCACATCGCTTGAAGGTCCTCTTCAAACAAGGGTTTTCTTTTGTACTTCCCCTCAGATGGCATTTAGGAAAACAAAAGAAAAGGCTGCATCTGCCCTGCAGACCCAAACCTAAGAGAAAAGCTGATATGGATACAGCCCCAGTGTCAGTCTGATTGGGAAGTAGCCCGTTTGTAAAACACGAGACCTCCTTGGAAGTGATAATGAGAGAATGCTGGCGACCTCTCTCTGGGGCCAGCCCGGGAGCGATGGGCCTCTGGAAGCAAGCAAAGATAAGTGAGGCAGCCCTGTCCCCAGGAGAGGGGTGGCCTGGAGCCCTGAGGAGGGGACCTCCAGTGGAGGGGCTGTGGCGTCAGGTGCACCCCAAAATGTGCTCTTCAGGTGACTCTTGCAGGGGCCTGTGCCTGGAGAGCCTCCCTGCCTACGGAGAGTGGGCCTTACCCGTGGAGATCTGGGCACACGGAAACGACAGGAGAAAGCTGTTCCGGTTAGAGACACTGGACTGGGTGTCTGGAACTGGGGCAGAGCCCACAGCCAGGGCAGGGGCCTGAGCTCGGGGGAGGAGCTGAGTGTGGAGGTCAAGCCGCAGCAGACGATCCTTCGAGGGGTTGGGGGGTTGGGGCTCCTCTCCGCAGGCCACGGGGAGCCCTTGGAGGATCCTGAGCTGCTGAGCGGAACGAACAGTGGGTGCTCCAGGGAGGGCCGCAGGGTGGGCGGGGTGAGGGACAAGTCAGGCGTTCTGTTTCATGTGGGGCCCTGTGTGGTGTTTACCACCCCCCCACCCGCCACCAACCCTGGGGTTTTCCCTTCTACCCTTTCCTCCTCCATCTCCCCGGTGACCTCTGTGACCGCCGTTTACAAACTCTACCCCAGGCGGCTTGTACATTGACACCTCGCTCTTGTGTCTCTGCCCCTCAGCTCCTTTCGTACCCTCATACGCCTTGCTCCCAAATACAGCAGGAGAACTGGGGGAAACGCCACGTGCTCACAGATGCACGGGAATGGGTCTCCTTGGACAGAAATGGAGCTCCCCCCCAGGCGCTGGGTCTCCCCTGGTTTTCTCGGTGGGGAGTGGACTTGCCCCTCTCATGCGTTGCATGGTGTTACCATTGATGACCACTGTTCCCTGCAGAGAACTCGCCTGGCTAGGGCCTTGGCACAAGAAGTGGCTCTGAGAAGCTCAGAGGAGCTGGGAGTTCCCCTGAGCCACCTCCTCAGAAGCAGCCAAAAGCCCGAGGAGTTTCCGCCCAAGTTTCGCCTTTGGGGAAAGGGGTAGTTGGCCTCAGCGGGATCTCCCCGAGGTCACGCACCCCAGGAGCTTTGTCTGGCAGCTTGGGACTCTCTGTCTGTGCAGCGGGCTCAGAGGCGTCAGGGTCCTTCCCTCACAGTCCCCATCAGAGTGACCCTTAGCTGGCCATCCCTTTCTGCTCCCCGGCTGGAGCCGGGGGTATTCAGATAACAGAGCCCTGGGATTGGGAGGCGGATAAAGTGAGATCTCTCCCTGTCTCCGCTGGACACATTTGGGACACTCTGTCCTGAGAAGGTTCCAGTCCAGGGCCCGGCCCCCTGGTAGCCTGGTGGGAGGAGGGGTAGGTGGTCACCCCAAGACTGGACGGCCTCCCTGCCTTACCCACCCAAGGGATGGCACGAGGATGGCGTCGATTAAATTGTGCATGGGGCTGTAAGTGGCCCTTGCATAGGAGTGGCACACTGCGGCAGTTTTAAAACGCGGCTGCAGATTCTTTGACACGTTTTACCAGTGAGAATGGTCCACGTCTCCTCTCCCTGAAGGAGGGCGGGCGTGTGGCTACTGCTGCCAGTACCGTGGGCAGAGGCCAGCACGGGAGAGGCGTGACCGGGTCGAGGTTGCCGGGCTGCAGACACACGCAGAAAGACCCTGCACTGAGGGCTGCCCGGCCAGTCCCTGAATCTCCAGCCCCGACTGCCCGAGCCATTCCAGCCCAGCCGCAGACCTGCCACCCTGCCGAGGCCCCCCCATATCCTGGTGGGTGCCCACGGGGGTGCTGTCCTGCAGCATCTCCCCGAGAGTGTTCCCTGTGGGGGGGCCCAGACAGTCCTTTCTCCCACACCTCCAGGTCCCTGGCGCTCCGTCGCAGCTTCACGTGTGCGTGTGCGTGTGGAATAGCTGAACACATGCACCATTTCCAGACCCCACCACTCTGGCTGACTCGCCCAGAGGGTACTTGGGAGGACCCCTAACCTCACCCAAATTCCACGTGTGGACTCC
This sequence comes from Phyllostomus discolor, assembly GCF_004126475.2. Lineage (NCBI taxonomy): Eukaryota > Metazoa > Chordata > Mammalia > Chiroptera > Phyllostomidae > Phyllostomus > Phyllostomus discolor. Next base: position 44,775,938 of record NC_040914.2, read on the forward strand.
GGAGACGGGGACCCTGTGCTGGTCCGTACAGACCGGCACACTAGACCCTGGTGCGTGGGGCGCAGGTGACAGGTTACGCTGAGAAAGGAGACGTTTGTCTTCATGCCCGGCCACGGTCAGCCTCTTGTCTGTGTCCCACACTCCGGTCATTTTGTGCTTTAGAAAGAAAGGAGTCATTCTTTTTGGAAAATACTTTGTTTTCCTCTCACCTGTCCTTGAAAAGCGTCTATTTTAGAAACTCTCCAAAATAAACTAAAGCAGGCCACACTATTGAACAGTTTTAAAGCGAGTTGTGTTTGGATCCAAGGGGTCAGGCATATAGGGCCCTAGACGGGGCTGGGCCCAGGCGTGATGGGTGTGTGCTCCATTTACCCTACGGGGGTCGGCTCCCCGCCCTTCCCAGGTCCGGGCTCAGGCACTGGGACACACAGGGAGAGGACTGACGCTGACCTCGGAATGCCACATTCAGCTTTTAAAGCACACGTGTTTACTGTTTTTATAGAAACACTCATCCCCGTGGGAATGTCATGTGGGAGAAGGGAAACTTCCCAACCCTTTGGCGGTTCTTAGGATGCTCGGCGATGGCTCGAGGGGACAGGAGGGAGGACAGGCCATGCTGGGGAAAGCTTGACCCCCGACCCGGGACTCAGTGCTCCTTTGCAGCTCTGCGCTCCAAGGAAACACCCGGAGAGGAGGAGGTGTGGGGGAGAGATTTGCTGGGGAAAGTGCCCTTGAGGGAGAGTGGGGAGGGAGGTGGGAAAGGCCGGGAGGCTGGCAGACCCCCGTGCAGGGCTGACCTTGGAGACAACACAAGAGTTAAGAGATAAGGGAGGCTGGGTGGGGCTGCAGCCTAAGAAGGTCCCACAAAGCAGTGGGTCATGGGCAGTCATGGGTTCCGAGGTGCCTGGCAAAGGGGATGACTTACAGGAACCGCTCTTAGCACCCACACCTTGCTCTGTGGTTGACTGAGGTGGGGGGGGGGGGCAGCCTGTGGGAGGTGTGGGGTGGGGGGCTGTGGCAGGGTGGGGGGGTGCACAAGGTGGGGGGGCGCAGCAAGGGTGCTTCCTCAGTTACATTCCCACAGTAGGACCTCCGAGAGGTGCGTTTGCTGGGCCACCAGATCCCTGTGAATTGGCATTCAGAGCAGCATCGGCCATAGTTCAGAAATGCCACCTACAGGTGACTCTCCCCCTGCTCTTTGCAGCTGTTCCTAGACCCTAATGCAAAGAATCAGTCACTCCACATGTGGATGGGAAAAACAAGTGGGTATCCCCTCTCCAGGGACCCTGACTTGCCGCCTCCTGCTCCCTCCCACTGCTCCTTCAGCAGACAGGAAGATGCAGCCAGCTGACAGGGGTGCGACGGGCGACCTGCCCAAAATCCCCACTGCCTCGCTTAGCTGGTAAATTCACCGTCTCCACGGTTTCCCAGAATTGCCACCCAGAATTGCCACCGTAGCTCATCACAAGCCAGATTTGCATTTCACTTCAAACTGCGCTGCTTCAGGGGCCCGGTGCCTCGCCGTCAGCCCCTGAGAGGATGACAGGGAACCAGATGGTAGTGTTGCGTTGGCCGTTGGGGTGCCGTTGGTGTTGGGGTGCGTGGCGATGGGGGCGACATGGGCCACCTCCTTCCACGCCACCTTCCCCTCTGAGGTCAGTGTGTCTTATGGTCCAGTCCCCAGGGAACGAACACAGTGAGCAAGGGGCCGGGGGTTGGGCTGGGACCGAGTAGGGTCCTCTGCCTCTGACCAAGCGCCCACAGTTCTGATGCATGTACGGAATAATCCACACATTAAGGGCGCCGGCTTCGAGTGGAACTTTCCTCAGAAGTTTCCCAGTCCAGCAGAGGTGAAGATGGCAGGGAGCCCTTGGACCTCCCCACCCCTCCCCTCTTGTTTCCCCTCAGCGCCAGAGTGTCACAAGGCGCAGCCGGAGCCTTGCCCCAGGGGCTCGCTGTCCTCCCTTCTCTGAGCTCACGCATCCAGTTTCGAGCCCCGGGGCGGCACTGAAGACCTTTTCTTTTTTTTTTTTCCAGACGGCATTCACATCATGGAAAATGACTCATTTTAAAGTGAAGAGCTCGGTGGTATTAGGGATATTCACAAGGTGGTGTCTGGGATATTCACAAGGTTGTGTAAACACCACTTCCCTGTCATTCCCAAACATTTCTGTCCCAAAACAAAACCCTGTACCTGGGGAGCAGCTGCCGCCCCTCCCTGCCCTCAGCCCCTTCCTGGCAGACACCAGTTTGCTTCCTGTCTCTACTCATGTACTTTGGAATTTTCCCCTACATTGGCTTCTGTCACTTGGCATCGTGTTCTTGAGATTCACCCACTACACGGCCTGCCTTTTATGGCTGAATAACTGGTCCCCGGTTTGTTCACCCATCCATCCCTCTGGTGACGAGCACTGGGGTCGTTTCTCGGCTGTTGGGCATAGCGCCGCGGTGGCCGCTGGTGTTTCATTTATGTGTCTGTCTGAGTCCCCCCGTTCTCAGTTTTTCTGGGCACAGGACACTGAGAAGTGGAAGTGCTGGGCGAAGAAGTAATTTCTCTCTTTTAAGTTCCTGAGCAGCTACCAGGCTCTTGCGGGGGCTGGACCAGCTCCGTCCTACCAGCAATGTGGGCGGGGGGTGCCCCCGTTTCTGTGCACCCTGGCCTTTAATTCAGACTGCGCGCCGAACTAACCAAGGCCGGTCCGGATGGGGAAGTGGGCCTCTCGGAGGCGGTTTTGAACTGTTACTTTTATAGGCTGCCCCCACGTGACGACGGGGGAGGACGGGTGTTGCGGCCAGAAATTCCACCCACCGCAGACGTCGCTGTGGGTCACGCCCCTCGGCGTTGCGTTCCGAGAGTTCGGGCCTCAGATCGCCTCCGCCGCTGCCCTGGGAAGCCGCTCGGGACGGGGCACTGCAGCCGGGCGGAGATGAGCGACTGCGAGTTCGGCTACGTGCGCGCGCTGGCGCAGGACTACCTGGAGCACGTCCTGCAGCTGTCCACGGCGGAGGCCCAGCCCGGCAGGGTCGCCAGGCTGCTGCGAGACGTGGCCTCATCGGTCCAGAAGGAGGTGGAGAAGACCCTGCAGCCGTGCCTGGACAGCCTGGACGTGCAGTCGGTGGACGCCGCCCGTGTGCTGTTCCGCGCCGTCATGCAGAAGGAGTTCGAGGACGGCGTCGTCAACTGGGGCCGGATTGTGACCGTGTTCGCCTTCGAAGGGATTCTCGTCAAGAAGCTGCTCGGAGCGCAGGGGGCCGCGGACGAGGACGCTTACCAGGAGATCTCCGACTTCGTGGCTGAGTTCATCACGAAACACACAGGAGAATGGATACGGCAGAACGGAGGCTGGGTAAGTAGGCTTCATCGTCCTTTACTTCGAAATGGGAATTTAGAATTCCCCTGATAATATGTTTATTTGGTAGATACATATATTAGTATATTATATATGTATTTTCAAGCACATCTCTGACCCATCTGTAGAATCGATAGCGCAGAGCCCGGTGTAGGGCTGCATGTTTGTTAGCGTTGTCATGACAACGTAAGCGGCAAGATTTGGTATGAGATACGGTTCTAGTTAGATGTTTATGATGTTGCAAAAGGTAGGTATAAATTTTTGCAGGTTCCTTGCTTACAATTGATCCACACCCCCTCCCCCCGTTTTCTAATACAACAAATTTCTGGGTGTTCAAGCTTGATAGTAAAAAGTAAGGGGCTGCGCCACCAGCAAGAAACTTTTTTCAGGAATTCCCAAGTGAAAATGCACTTTATTATCGCGGCCTCAGAAAGCCAGGACCATGCGAGGGGCCTCCATGAGGACTCAGGTTGGACACGGCGCCTCCGCAGTTGGTGTCTGTCCTTGTCTTTATATCCCAGTGCTGAGCGTTCGGCCTTTTCGAGCGCCGTGTCCCTGGAAGTCCTCTGCCCAACTCCCCGGCCCTGCCCTTCCCTCTTCCCCAGAAGTAATCACTGTTATCAGTCGTTTTACTTGCAACACACAGCCCTTGAATATAGCCATAGAAAATATACATAGTGCTTCATGGTACACAAGGGTTTTTTTATACGTATAAATAGTATATGGCGCTTCTCCCGCTTTTTCTTCACCCAATGGAATGTAAACTAGCACTTTAAAAAGAATGGGACGTGCCATATATGGTGCCGTGTGCAAACACTGTGGAATGTCTGGCTACTTTGAGCTGATGGACATTCACGTCATTTTTACACGTAGCCATCATGCAGTGCTTCACGATGCACCATGAGTTAGTTGACTTGGCTCTTCTGAGTCACACTGCCATCACCACGTGTGAGAGGATCAGACCGCCCCCCGGCCCCCCACGCCCTGCTGACTAACACTAGGTTACAGCTGTCTCCTGATGTCCCCACTCTGCTGGGTTCAGAATGTACACCTAGTTTATCTTGTGTAATTCTCGTTGCCTTGACTGCCAGCGAGGCTAAGCGTCTTCCTTTGTGCTCATTGACCACCAGCAAGTCTCATTCAGGGAGTTGCCTGCTTACACACTTTGCCCATTTTCCCATCCTTTTTCTTACTGACTTGTATGGACTTTTGGAAGATTCCGGTTAGAAAATACTTTTGTACGTATGGCAGATATCTTCCATTTTGCTGTGTCTGGAAAGTATAGACGTCTTCAGTGATTATAAATGTTTTAGAACTGGATGCAGTCCTACATCGTGGTGTCTGGCACTTGGTCCGAGGCCCTGCTGTGGAGAGAGGGGCTTACTACAAGCTCACCCGTCTGCACTTGGCTTGGCTCCCTGCAGCTCTGCTTTCTAACTCAGCCTGACCTGGAGGAGGTGTCTGAGCTATGACATGACGTATTTTCTTCCGGTTGCGGTACAGAGGAAGCAGACGTTTCCGAGCACAGAGCCCCACACGCGAGCCTGGGCTGGGCTGGGCTGGGCTGGTAATTCCCACACCTGCTCTAGTCTTTGGGATACAGACAGCGATCCGTGGTATTTGATGGTTCAGCCTCTTGACAACAACTGGGGTGACCTCCTGGAACTCAGCCAGTGGGGGTGGGGAGCCGTCTCTGAGCATTTCTGGAGTGTGCTGCTCCTTCAGGGAGGTGTAAATACACGCGTGTGTCCACAGCACACTCTGCCTGCACATAGTCCTCAGGTAGGTTTCAGGCTGTGGATGACTTCCGTCAGAGACAGGATGGAAACAGTTTGCACGATTCCCCTTCACAGCCTCCTCCGTCTCCCTTTCCTGGCTCCCTGACACGCAGTCCTGCTCCCAGGAGGCCCTGCTTTTCCGAGTCAGGACACTGCAGCAGGGCACACGGGGGCTTTCTCACCACATGCTGCAATGAATGAACTTCCTCTTGAACCATTCATTTTGGGAAATGGCCCAGCCTCATGACTGTGCTAGTGGCCTCTGGTGGCCCACAGGACAAAGAGAGGCGTTTCACAGCTTTAGTCAGACACTGGACAGCACTGCCTTCTCACGTTCCCCACTCTTGACCAAATGCTCAGAACCAGCCACCCCTTGGGAGGTGCTGATCTGTGGTCCTGGGTCTTGTCCATATTTGCTTGTCCTTCACCCCAAACTACAACTGGGGAATACCCATCATCTCATCACACTGTAAATGTGCCCACAAAGTTTGATGGTTTTGGACCAAGAATGCGGTGCCTCTGAGGCAGTCGGACCTGGGCTCCATTTCGGGCTGCAGTGCTTACTACCTGTATGACTCACCAAGTGACGTCACTCCTCTCAGCCAGGGTCACTCCCCTACCGCTGCCCCCCGCCTCCCAGGACAGGGTGAGGGTGAAGTCAGGGACATGGCATCTGGAACAGTCTCTGCCAACAAGGACTCACTACTTGCTGTGATTACCATTAGCAGCAGTACTGCCTAACTTCCCGGGATAAGTATATTAAGTCTCCATTAAGTACATGATCAATGACAGTTTGATGTTAGTTTGAGATGTTAGGGCATCTCAAACAGATGCCCTAAGTGGGAAAAAATGAGACCCGTCTATCAGTAATGGGATTTGTAAGCTCCTAATCCATCCTTCCTCACCCGTTATCGGTATGAATTCCTTTCCCCCTGCCTTCCTTCCTTCTTGTGCTGCTTCTCATCTTTCTTCCTCCTCATTTGCTGTTGTTTCCTCCTGTTCCCACTGCCCACAGGAGGTGCTGAGGGTGGCTGGGCTCTCAGGAGACCTGGTAGGAGGGCAAGGGCAATATTCTGCTGTCTGCTTTGAGCCTTCGGGCAGCAACTATTGTTCTTAAAAGCCATGAGAATGTGCCTGAGAAGAAACTCCTCACCCTGGGGATCTCGGGTCCTTAAGCACCAGGGGTGGGCGATGGCGCCCAGAGTCCACGCAGGAGACCCGCCTGCCTTGTGCACCTCAGGCTTGCGTAGGGCCTTCTGCAGAGAACGAGCCCAGCAAAGGGGTGCTGGTGGACAGAGAGTGAACTGGCGCCGGAGCAGAGGTCTGAGCCCTGGTCTCCCTGCTGGCTAGAGGTGTGGCCTTGGGTGAGGCCCTGAAGCCCCTGGAGACACAGATTCCTTAGATAATGTCTTTTATTTCGTGTAGTGTGTCCTCTTGGATCATGTAATACAATGACGAGACTATTTTACCTTAGCAGGGAAGCTAAAACATTTAAGAACATTCTCCTGAGTGCTTGTAAACTGTCAGATGCAATATAACTAGGCCGGCTCCGAGGGAAATCCCGACCAGTTTACATGTGTGATTGCTAAAACTGCCCTGGTTACCGAAAAGGAAACCCCTGTGAGCATAGAGATGCGCGGTTAGAGTTGGTGCTTTCCGAGCAACCAGCATGTAAAACTCTTGAGTCATGAGAGCTAGGGTAAGTAGGTTTTATTGTTTTAATGGTCCTCTTGCTCGAAATCAGTGATTTTCAGTTTTTTTTTTTACCCCATGGCACATGTAAACTAATTACTAAAACTCGGTGGCACACCAAAAAAATACGTATTTTTTAATCCTCGCCCAAGGGTATATATATATATAAAATTGATTTTAGAGACAGAAAAAGGGAGAAAGGAAGAGAAACATTTATATGAGATAAATTGATCTGTTTTCCTGTACTCACTTGTGAGCAGGAATCAAACCTGCAACCTTTTGGCCTACAGGATGACACACTAACCAACTGAGCCACCCAGCCAGGGCTAAAAGGTGAATTTACTTAATTGCCAGTAATGTTGAATTTTTCCCATACACTTGTTAATGGTTTATATTTCTCTTTTCAATAGCTTTTGCCTCTGTAACTACAAAGAGTTTGATCTTTCTCTCGCATTTGAATGAACTCTATCATTGTAAACATTTTCCTAGTCTGCTCTCTTTATTGTAGTTTAAAAGTACATTTCATCTTCATAGAGCTGAATTTGCCGCGCTTTTCCTTTGTTTCTTCTCTTTAGAAGTTGAATGTGTATCAAGAAGATGCCTACTAAGTGCCAGATCCTAATGGGCAGTGCTCACGGGCACACTCATGCATTCCCGGTGGAGTGCCTCCTTGGTGGGGGCTTGTGCAAACCCCAGGGAGGGAGCGGCTGGGAGCAGAAAGCCTGCGGGCCTTGTGCCAGAGGGAGGGGCAGGCACAGGAACGGAGGAGCAGACTGTCCCCCCCCCCCCCGCCCCCCGGGCGGCAGTGTGTCTCAGAGGATGACTCCACACCTAACAGGCTGAAGCTGGCTTCCTGGGCCACCTTTCAAATGCAAAACTCCCCTGGCTGGTTTGAGTTGACCTTTGCTGCCAGAGATGCTCAGAAAGCTGATTCCCAGACCCCGCAGGGCCCTCAGGCCTCTGCTGGCTTTCAGAGATGTGCGGGCTTTACTTGTTGGCGTTCATCACACTAGACACGGAAGCAGTTTCTAACTCCAGAATCTTGGGCTTGCCGCATGCAGAGCAAATGTTTACTAGATGAACATTTAAACATTTTATTTTACCAGTTTTCTAATCTGTCTGCCGGTGGCTCAGAAATGGACAGCGTGAAAAGAACAGTGTCTGCATTCCCGCGCAGACCCAGGCACTAAGAGGTTGGGTAGCTTTAGGTAACTTACTTTTTCCCAGGCTCAGTTTCCTCACTTGTCAAAAGCCGGCTGATCTCAGAGGTAGTTTTTGCTGAGGATGCTCCATAATTATAAGCCATAAATTAAACACAATGTCCGATCCATACTCTGTTTTTTAAAAACTATGATCAAAAAGAAAATGAACTGTAATAGAAACAATCAACAAACTTCTCATTGGCTCCGAGTGCCGACTTCGACTCCATCTGCCTTCACGGCGAGTGCTCATGGCGCTCAGCATAACACGGTTTACACGCACGCCAAGCACGCGCGCACACTTCACTGCTGACAACTGAAAGAGAAAGAGAAAGAGGGGGCAAAGGGGGCTTCCTAGCTCCTAGAGCTTCTGTCCAGCATGGTGGCCACTTGTCCCTTGGGACATTTGAACTGTTAACATGCAGCTAGTCTGAATGAAGATATGCTGTAAGTACAGAACACACGTTGGATTTTAAAGATTTGAAACCAAAAGAAATGTCAGACACCTCGTTAATAATTTTAATATTGATTACATATTGAAAGCATAGTATTTTAGATAAATATATTTCAAAAATCAATTTTGCCTATTTCTATTTTCCTTTTAAAATTGTGGCCACTGAAAAATTAAATTACATACGTATCTTACACTACCATATTTTGCTGTGTATAATGCACACCCCCGTTTTTGTGCACGCTGTTCACGGGATTACAACCATTATTACACCCGCAGTACGTAATCATTATGTGCAATGCACATCCTTATTTTTCCCTCAAAAACTTGAGCAGAAAAGTGCACATTATACACTGCAAAATACAGTATGTCCTCATTGGGTGTGCTGCTCAGGGTCTGAACTAGAGAAAGAAAAAGATGATGAGGATGCACAAGATAAAGTAGGGAAACCACGCAGATTAACTGCCTGCATTATTTAAACGAAAGTTTGTTTCTAATCCAGCATACTTAAGTCTCCACTGATTTTTCAAAGTGTTCAATCTGTTCTCTCATAGGAAAATGGCTTCATAAAGAAGTTTGAACTCAAATCTCATCGGCTGACTTTTCTGGATGTTATAGGAAAGGTCTGCACAATGTTCTCTCTCCTGAAGCAATACTACTAACTGAAAAGGACACTCGTATTGTGAAACACTCAGACTTAACCGGACTCTTGCAAGAAGAATTGCGGACACTTTTCTTCTGCTTCTGGACAAACAACCTCCATGATGCAACCCAATGTTCCACAGTGATGAATAAATCTAATGTATGTGTGTCTCTGTGTGATCGGTGTCCTGGCTGGGAGTCCAGCTGAGGGGGAAGCTTGACATGGGGACAGGTATTGGATGAAGGCCATGAGTAAGAGGAAGGTGGTGTCTCCTGCAGACTTCCTTAAGGCTGAGCCCATGGCCCAGAAGTCGTTCTGTCGCTGGTCTGGATTGCACAGTGGGTGGGCTGGCTTCCCACCTCCCTCTGGGCCCTGTTGTCCCACCCAGGGTGCCTGGATGTCTAGGGTTTTCCCTTGATGCCTCCCCCATCATCACTCCATGGCCTGCCATTTGAAGCAGATGGATTTGGGACCCAGATACTCAGCACACAACGAGAGGGAGAGAAACATCAATGTGTGGTTGCCTCTCCTGTGCCTCCACTGGGGACCTGGCCTGCAACCCAGGAATGCGCCCTGACTGGGAATCAAACCAGTGACCGTTTGTTTTGCAGGCTGGTGCTCAATCCACTGAGCCACACCAGCCAAGGTAAACCTTCCTTTTACAATATGTCACAAATTAGAAAATTGTCATCTGTTACACCATGTTCCAATTTTGAGGTCAGCAAATTGGACCGCAGCAGGGGTCTCTGTCCTTTGTTCTAGACCTTCCCACTCTTCCTCCTCCTCCCACCATACAATCTCCTGCCCTTGGAGTTTGCACTGACTTTCCTAGGGACTTGTAGACATTATCCCTATTGTACTCTTGAGGAAAACAGGCTTCAGAGCAGGACTAATCTTGCCCAAGGTCATGCAGTCAGTGGGCATGTCACATGGCCCCTCAAGCCCATGCTGGACCTCACTGCCCTGAGCCTTCTCTCCCTGCAACACTTCCCCCTGAGCACGTGGTGCCGCCCAGTCCCTCCACGTCCTTCCTTCCCTACCCCCTTCACGAAACTGCTTGTCAAGGTCAGCTGGGTGAGAGGGGTTCCCCAGGGTCCAGTGGGCCTGCAGCTGCCAGGTGAGCATCCTGTGTCTCCCCTGTAGTACTGTCCAACCTACCATTGGTTGCCCGTTTGGGACCTGGAAACTTTTACCAGAGGGGGAGAGTTGCTTTATATATTCCTGCATGAAAATAAAACTAACCCTTTCTCTATAAACAGTAGCTGTGTGTGGCTACTTCGGCTGGAAGGTGCTCTGAGGGGCACGGGGGGGGGGGGGGGGGGGGAGGGGATGGCTCTGCCACTCCTCTGGTGCCGGTGGGCAGGCGGGCGGGCGCTCTGATTCATCTGCCCTCTGATCCGAGGCAGGATGGTAAAGCAGAGCCTTGGGCTAGGACTGCCTGCGCGTGGCTCCCACGAGAACCAAACCCATGACTAAGGTTCTCTAAAACTGCTCTCAAGCTGGAGGCTGATCACAGCTGTCTGTGCAGCGAAGAAGCATGTACACAGGAAGAGTTCATTATACATGTTTGCAACACTATTGAGACAATGTCACTCTCGCCGACCTTGCTTCCCAGTTCAAGGAGAACTTCCACATACAGGTCCACACGCTGTGCTAACCTACCTACCCTGCACCAATGCCGGTGCATCTTCCTTCCCTCCTGCTACGGTGAATCAGCTGGTCTAAGGCCGACTCCTAATACTGGTGCACTAGACCACGGGCCTTATTGCTCCCTCTGCTGCATCTCAGTCTCCCTCTCTACTGGACACACACTCGCTGTCATTTCTCCTACGCAGGTGAGGTTTGGCAGTGCTGTGACCAGGAGACTTGGATAAGTGGGAGACCAGCTGGGAGCCTGCTGTGGTAGATGGTTAAATAAACACCAGTTGACTTACACTGGAGGTCACTACAATTCATGTATCTATTTGTGTGTGTGTGTGTATTTAAAGCCACGAATTTACACTGACACCTTTTAATTCCAACACAATGCCACAGGGTGCAATCGAAACTTCCTCTTTCCTTATTTGTAAGTTATTTTTCCAAAAGGGAGAAACACTGAGTCTCATTATCCACAATATATTTACTTACTTGTTCAATTCTGTCATACAGATAAAGCAGTTTGCCAGTTGCTAATTTATAACCCTCTGAGAAACAAATGCAACTAGAGTGCAATGGTCATATCAAGTTGTTTGTGTCTGGCTTTGGCCTTTAGTCAAAATACTGTTTTCCAAAGTTACTTAAGTTCTTTTCTTCCCCACCCATTTGGTGGTGGTATGTTAATCATTTGCAACACAGTACAGTTTGTTTGTCCCTGCTTGCAGTCTGTTTTGAGTTAACCTCCACACCCTGGTTACATGTATGTATATGTAACATCGCCATGACTCTGGGAGTCAGAGCTGTACAAACCAGAGCCATGAGAGAAAGGTCGCTGGCTCTTCCTCACTGCCACTCCATCCCATTTCCACAGTCTTTCCACCTTCTTCACCCATTCCCTACAGGTACCTAAACTTAGGTTCTGGTGCATGTGTACTGCTTTCTTCTAGAAATGAGCAGAAACATTTATACCTTCTTTTATCTCTCCTACATTATAGAAATATAATTCACACTGAATTCATCCTTTTAAAACATACAATTCAAAGCCCTGGCTGGGTAGCTCAGTTGGTCGGAGCATTGTCCTGATGCGCCAAGGTTGTGGATTTGATCCCCAGTCAGGTCACCTACAAGAATCAACCGACGAAAGCACAGATAAGTGGAACAAGAAATCAATGTTTCTTTCTCTGCCCTCCTCTCTCTCTCAAAATCAATGAATAAGAATTTTAAAAATGTACAATTCAGTGGTTTAAGCATATTCACTGTGGAACAGCTCTCACCACAACTGAATTTTCATCATTCTAAAAAGAAATCCTTGACCTTCTTTCTCTTGTCTCCAGCCCAAGGCAACCACTAACCTTTGTGTCTCTGTGTTTGCCTGTTCTGGAAACTTCCTATCAGTGGGGTCATAGAATATATGGCCTTTCAAGTTTAGCTTCTTCTTTCACTTAGTGTACAATTTTGAAGGCCAATCCATGTTGTAGCATTTTAATTCTCATGGGTGTGAGGGTTTCAGTTTCTCCACATCCTCACTAGTCCCTTTCTGTTTCATTTTTTTTAAATTGCAGCCCCGCAGCCCTGGCTGGCATAGCTCAGTGGATTGAGCACGGGCTGGGAACCAAAGTGTCCCAGGTTCGATTCCCAGCAAGGGTACATTCCTGGGTTGCAGGCCATAACCCCCAGCAACCACACATTGATGTTTCTCTCTCTCTCTCTCTTCCCCCCTCCCTCCCCTCTCTAAAAATAAATAAAATCTTTAAAAATAAATAAATAAATAAATTGCAGCCGCGCTAGTGGGTGTGAAGTGGTATCTCCTTGTGGTTTTGATTTGCATTCTCCTAAATGACAAATAATGCTGAAATCTTTCCATGTGCTTATTGGCCACTTGTACTTCCTATATGGAAAAATGTCTACTCAAGATCTCTGCCCTGGTAAAGCTGGATTATGGTTGTTTTTTAAATTGCTGAGTTGCAAGAGTTCTTTATACAGTCTTCTGGATTATCACATATACGATTTGCAAATATTTCCCCCCATTTTCTAGGTAAGCTTTTCATTTTCTTGGGAGTCCTTTCATGCACATGTTTTCAATTCTGATAAACTTTCTGTTGTTGCCCGTGTCTGCTGTCGATTTGTGCGTCCGAGTGGCACTGCCACGCTGCGTGAATCCTCGTCTTCAGACTCTGTGTCAACGTCTGCAAGGGCCACCTTCCGGCCCCCCGCCCCCCCACGTCCCCGCCCTCCCGGACCTTCGGTTTTCCTGTTATCCTAGCTATTCTTGAATGTTTGTTCTCCGTAAGAACTTCAAACAAGTTGATTAACATAAAACAAAGTCATTTTTTTTATAAACTTGCAGTTATCTTAGTTTAATCTCCTGACCCACTGGACTCCCCCTCCACCCCTTTCTTTCGATTACTGAACGCGTCACCTGAAACAGCGGAGGCCCGCAGCCTGTAGAGAGCCGGGGGGTGGCCTGCGGCGGTCGCCCGGCGGGGCGGGGCGGGGGCGGGGCGCCCGCAATCCGGAAGCCGCCGGGCCCTCTCCGACCCGCGGGATCAGGGGCGCGGACTAGGCGTGAGGGTGACTGGTACCCGACATGGCGGCGGCGGCGGCTGTGAGCGGCGCCAAGCGGAGCCTGCGGGCCGAGCTGAAGCAGCGCCTGCGGGCCATCAACGCGGAGGAGCGGCTGCGCCAGTCCCGCCTCCTGACCCAGAAGGTGGGCGACCGCTGAGGCGGTTACGGCTGCGGGCTACACTGACTCACGGCCGCGCCGCGAGGGCTTGCGGACCTGCGCAGACGCAGGGCTCTGGCGCGCGCACTGCCCACACCGCGCGCACGTCTCCCACGCGCTCACTTGCCCCCGGTGCGCGCTTTTCCCCCACCCCCGCCGTACTTCCCCAGGCGCGCGCGAGTGTCTCACCGCACCACCCCCGTCGCACTTCTCCGCCCCCTCGACGTACGCACGTTCTGTCCGGCACGTTGACGTCCTTTAGAGCGTGTCTGGACGCTCGTAAGCACGAGGTCTTTGCGCGGGTGCTGCTGGGAGAGCGCCAGGGCTAGTGAGGGGACGGAGCGCGTGACTCCCACTTCCGGGCGACGCCAGTGTGGTGGTGAGAGCTGCGACGTGGACAGCGGGGCCTCAGCCGAGGTGGCTTTGGTCAGTGTTGGAGGTTGCGAGGCAAGAGCGGGAGAGGAAGCCGAAAAGACCGGAGAAACGCTGTTTCTTAAGCCGAGGATTGTGAGGGCGTGGAGGCGCCGGAGAGCGAGCACCACCCTGACTGACTGAGAGCATGGCGGCCGTCTCGGGCCTGCCTCGCGGCTTCGTGTGGGGCAGTGGGTGACCAGGGCGTGTCTTTCTGAGTTGCTGAAAGACACTTGGTTGTCAGCGTGCTGCTGCCGGTGAAGGGGGAAGGTGAGGGGGCGTGAACGAGGTTCCCCGTCCATGGGTTCGAAACCTCCTCTTGGTGACCTTTGCTGCCGCCATTATGGTTCGTGGGTTTTCCCGTCTGGAAAACATGGCGCCCCGTGCTGTCCCAAGAGCACGTATCAAACGCGTCTGGGGGGCTGACGTTGGTTGGCTGGACACCGGAGAGAAAAATCGATGTCCGGTGAATAAGTAAACGTTTTTCACGTTTTTAGTAACTGAAAATACTTTTCAATTGCAGTTGACGTGCAGTATTACTAGTTTCATATGTACGGCACAGTGAAAGGTAAACCGGGTGATACTTCATACCTTAGAAAATATTTATACATTCCTGTTTGATAGTTTAAAGTTTTTTTCTTAAAAAGATTTTTTTTTAAAGAGGGGGGAAGGTAGGCAGAAAGAGAGGGAGAGACACATCAACGTGTGGTTGCCTCTCACACGCCCCCTACTGGGGACCCGGTCCGCCACCCAGGCCTGTGCCCTGACCGGGAACCGAACTGGTGACCCTTTCGTTCTCAGGCCGGCACTCAGTCCTCTGAGCCACACCAGCTAAAGCTGATAGTTTGAATTTAAAGTTTAAAATTACTTTTCTTTGTTATTATATTTTTGATTACTACTTTTTTCTGCTTTTCTGCAATTCCTGTTAATCAAATAATAAAAATTCTAGCTTGATCTTGGTTTCAACATTTTTTTTCTCTTTTTTCCCCATTTCTTTGTCTTGTTCTTCTTTCAGGCTTTCTCTTGAATTGTTTTAATTTTTGTAATTTTAATTTCCAAATAATTTTTTTAATTGTTTCCTATAGTAGCTTGTTTTGTGGTTTAAAGAGAGAGAGAAACATCGGTTTGTTGCTCTATCTACTTATGTATTCATTGGTTGTTTCTTGTATGTGCACTGACCAGTGGGGTTCAGAGATTAAACTGAGAACCTTGGCATATCAGGGTCGCACTGTAACCAACTGAGTTACCTGGGCAGGGCACCCACCCTTTTTAATCGTTTTATTTTGCACATTGGCTTTCTAGGATGTTGGATGAACCTTTACTGCCTGTACATATTTATCAGTGGAAGAGTGGTAGCTAATGGGGATTTCCTGTGCCTTTTGTACTCATTTTGGGATTCCATGAGAGGAATGGATTCTGCCTGACCTACATCCATCATGTTCTCCGAGTGCCGTGGTCCGCTGCTGGCTTTGTTTGTAAATACTCTCTCATCCACTTTCTGTCTTATGTAAATTAGTGAAATTTCTATGCTCCTGCTGTCAGTGCTGAAATGCTTTTTTTACTCTACATAAATGAGGTTTAAGGATGGAAAAAAGGCAAATATATGCACAGTCTCACACTGAATTTTAACTGATGTTCATTACTACTTATTCAGCTCTTGATTTTCTATATTCTCCTTTTAAAAGCACCAAAAAAAGACACTTAACTTTCTCAGATTACTTGGGTGCCAAAAGTCCCAGATCTGCCACCAAAGGTTTGGGGTTTCACATTGATGTTTGCTTTGCCTATTTTAGGCCTAACAGCATAGTAACCTCTCAGATGATGGAATGAATTTTCTTCCTTAATGTTTTGGTGTGCTCTATTTACTATATGTCCCTTTTTGTTAGGAAAGATTGATTTTTCTGAATTGGCCAGTCACATTTATAAGCCACTTTTGTGATATCTTTTTCTTCTTAGCTTGCGGAACAAGGGAGAACAGAAAAGGAAAAGGGACAAAAGGGAGCTGAGAGCTAAGGCTGAGTGTGGGGAAATTCTCAGATTGTTAACTTTCTTTGTTAAGCAAAGCGAGGCCTCCTTCTCCTACCTGATGAACCATTAAACCTGATGAATATGAAGAGAGTTCTCTCACCCATGTCTACTTTCTCATAAACTTGGTACTTATTTTTAGAGGAACTTTGCTTCTCCAAGAACCCCCACCCACATCTTTGTGAACCTTTTAATATGCACATGAAGAGAAGGTTAGAAAAGAGGATGGAGGTTGAGTCAAGATAAGAGAATTATAAGGCATGTTCTCTGCCTCCTGGGAGCTTCCAGACTGGTTAGAGTAGCACATTGAGGGCACATGAAACAATTTGTCATCAATTCCCAACACTACATAAGTGTTGAGTTACGTATAGTAACTGTAAATGTAAGGGTTGGCAGAAGTCAGGAAAATTAGCGATTGAGCTGGGTTTAAGTGGGTAGAATTCAGGAGAGAATCCTGACAATCCAAAGAGTGAAGGAGCTTGTGGGAGCCAAGGTTCAGAGTTAAAGTAATAAAAAATAATAATAATAACTAGGAGAAGTGAGTGAAAAGAATGGGTAGATGGAGGTCAAGCCTGGAATTCTCTAAACAGCCAGCAGGGCCACACAGTAGCTTTACAATGAGTTTTCACACCTATAAAAGTAAGTGTGCCTGACCTAAGGAAAGGGATCAGAGAAGTAAGTGTAGGGTGCAGAACCAAAAGTTTGTGCTTGGGATGCAGCACTGATCCACCGAAGCACTCTGCTGTTTTTGTTTTTTGGTTTTGGACAGCTAAGGGAGTTGAAGGCTGATAAGGGAGGAAATGTTAAAACTGTTAAAGGGGGTCTCTGATTGTTAAGAGTATAATCTTGGAAAATGTAACTGCTGTCCTTTCCCATCTAGGTGATTGCCCACAGTCAGTATCAGAAGTCCAAAAGGATCTCCATCTTTCTGAGCATGCAGGATGAAATTGAGACAGAAGAGATCATCAAGGACATTTTCCAGCAAGGGAAAACCTGCTTTATCCCACGATACCAGTTCCAGAGCAGTCACATGGATATGGTCAAATTAGCATCGCCCGAGGAAATTTCTTCACTTCCCAAAACATCCTGGAATATTCATCAGCCTGGTGAGGGTGAGGTTCGAGAGGAGGCCTTGATAACAGGTGAGCATGTGGTATTAGAGTTGACATCTTAGGGTGGTGTCGGACTGTGATGAGTTGTTACACCTCTGACCCACTTGATTGTCAAAATGACTATCAGAGTGTTGTGGTAAGTTTGTTTCTTTGTTTAGTTTTTACTATGCCAAAAAATAACCAATCACAAGATCCTCCCAGGTTTGATATTTCAGTATGCTTCATAGCAATAGCTCATGCTCTGACTACAAGAGGAGTTTCTAAGCCTTTAACATGTCTCTTTTGCTTCACAAAAAAATCACCTTCACTCATTTTGTTTGCATTCCCAAAATAAATAATCAAAATTAAAAATAAAGCAGTTGCAGTTTTGCGCTAAACTGGATGGTGGACGGCGGTAGGCCCATGATGCTCCGCCCGCTGAAAGTCAGCGAGAAAAATAGCGGGCCGGGAGCCTCTGGTGCCTACACCCTGCTCAGTAGGGCCAGGTAAAAGGTAGCCATCACCTGACTCGGAACCACCCTCGCAACCCAAAATGTGCTTTTGCGCACATCATCTGCCAGTGTGGCAGTTCTGGGTGGCACAGTGCCTCCCCCAGAGTCAGGTGCTGATGGAGGCACAGCAGACTCACAGGCCTCTCACTTCATCTGCCCTGTTTTCACATGGGATCACTGAAGCCCAGGGAGTTCAAGGGACTTCTCCAAGGACACAGAGGCAGTTCACATGGCCATGGGCACCCACTTCTCCCGTTTTCCACTCCAGTGCCTTTTGAAGCACCGTTTCTTTTCATAACATCTCCTTCATTAAGATTGCTCTATCACGTGTACTTTCTGCCTCTCTCCTGACAGCGTTCTGCATGAGAACCATTACTCATGGAACAGGTACCCTTGGCGATGGCATTTGTGGGAAAGCCGGTAACTTTCCCAAGGGAGAACTTGCACTAAGTCAGGTGTATGTAAAGGTACACTGGTCATAACCTTACTTTTTTTTCCCCCAGGTATTTTTTATTCAAGTAAATACACAGGAAGAAGAGCCAAGGCTTTTCCTTTATGTCAGGGCCTTCCTTTGACTTGTAAGTGCACTTACAGGCTTCCTTGGAGCTCTTCCAGGATTGTCTATTTTATATTTTGCAGCAGCAAATTTAGAATATATTCTCATTTCACAGAGTGGTAATTTACTTTTTGTTAACTCCCAGCCCATTAAGATGAAAAGATACTTCCTTAGGGGTTATGGCCTGTTATTCTTGCCAAGATGGGTCAGCCTGCTAAACGTTCTGTTCAAGCAGAGTGATGCATTGAGTGCACTGTTGGACCCTGAAGCATCATTAAAGGAACTAACCCGGGTGACTTCAAGTCCCTACACACAAAATTTCAGGTATTTAAACACCTTTTCCAATTCAGTTTTTATTTCATTACCTTTAGTTGAAACATTAAGATGTTTATTAGTTTTATATATGTTTCCATATATGTTCAATTCAGAGAAGCAGAATTTTTAATTTTAAGAGGAGTTTGAAATAGGAAAAAAAAAGTTGTTTTTAGTTTAATTCTGACCCTTAAATCTCAAGCTAGACTGGTGAAAACCTGTGTGTATAAAAATGTCATCATGAGTTTATGTGAATGTGCTTCTCAACCCCCACCCCTGACTCCTCCTCTCTTTCTAAAAGTTTATTGAATTTTTGGAGGTGACTGGTTAATAAAGTTATATAGGTTTCAGGTGTATATAGTTCTGTGTAGCACAGCATCTGTATATTATGTTCACTACCCCAAGTCTCCTTCCATCACCATTTATCCCCCCTTTAACCTCTTCTGCCTCCTCCACCCCTTTTCTTCCCTCCACGCCCCTCTGTGCCCCTCCACATCTCCTCTGCCCCCAAGGAACAGTGGGACAGTCCTGCAGCAGGCCCAGGGGACTCCTCACCCCAAGACTAGATGTAGCGCTTCTTTGTTTTTTTTTTTCTGTTCTATGGGCAAGAGCCAAGAGGATGCATTTCTGTGAATGTTTTCATCAGTGAAAACATCCCTTTAAAATTCTTTATTATACCATCTTGACAGGCCACAAGACTGGGATATTTCTTTTGATGAATTACAACATTTTCTTCTTTCCAGAAAAGTAAGTTAGAAAATATTCTCCATTGAAAAATGAGGACAAGAGGTGATTCCAAGGGAGCTGCACCAGGAAGTGAAATTGCACCTTTGCCCCCAGTGATTCTGGCACATGGCAGGGTTGTGCTCTCTGTCTTACGTCATTTCTTTCAGTGAACGCCCAACTCGCCACCTTCTCCGAACGCTTGCCTTCTCAGTTTCATGTTCCTGCTGGAACCTTAACACGCAGCTGGATTGTGTTCCCCCACTACGTGACAGCTTTGTCTTTGCAGCCTAGAAAACAAGTCCATGTTCTGTAGCCAGAGTCAGGGAAAAGGGGTGTGTGTGTGTGTGTGTGTGTGTGTGTGTGTGTTTCCTTTTTGGGGGAAGGTCTCTCGGCCTCTGTTCTCTGGTTCCCTTCTACCGAATGTGCATCGTGCTTGTCTGCCTGTTGGGGTCTTCACCTTCCTTGTCTCAGCTTATGTGCTGCAGCCTCCAGCAGCCTCCTGGGATTTGGGCCCTTCTTCCTCCATATTTCTACCCATGCTGGGACACCTCAGTATGCTTCATTGGAGTGGACTAGCTCTACTGCATCCCATGCATGTAATTTCAAAGTGTTTCTCTGTTTTTACTTGAATACAGGGATCAAGAGCCCACAACTTAACGGGAAAGCCCGTTCCATTTTAGACCATTTTATAAAGGTCAGAAAATTATTTTCTATGTGCCTCATTGTAGCGTTCACCTGGCAGCCCTCCTGCCCCTGGAGAAACAAAAATATTCTTCAGGTGTTTCCTTTGTGGTGTTTGGGCTCAGCACAGTACCCCAGTGGATTTGAGGTATCACCTTTTTCGTTTTTTTATTTAATATTCTATTACAGTGGGCCCAGTTTTTCCCTTTGTTCTCCCCCCCCCACTTCCACCATCAGTCCCCACCCTGTTGTCCTTGTCTATGGGTCATTCGTATATATTTCTTGACTAGTCCCTTTCCCTTCTTTCCACCTTTAACCCCTTACCCCTGCCCTCTGGTCACTGTCAGTCTGTTCCTTGTTCCCCTGCCTCTGGCTGTATTTTGCTTGTTTGTTTGTTCTGTTCATTAGGTTCCACTTACAGGTGAGATCATATGGTATTTTTCTTTCCTCACCTGGCTTCTTTCACTTAGCATAATGCTTTACAGATCTATCCATGCTGTCATAAAGGGTAGGAGCTCCTCCTTTCTTTCTGCTGCTTAGTATTCCATTGTGTAAAAATACCAAGTTTTTTGATCCATTCATTTACTGAAGGACACTTGGGTTGTTCCCAACACTTGACTATTGTAGATTGTGCTGCTGTGAACATTGGGATGCATAGGTTCTTTTGATTTTGTGTTTCAGGATTCTTAGGGTATAATCCCAGCAGTGGAATTGCTGGGTCAAGAGGCAGTTTTATCTTTACTTTTCTGGGGAAATGCCCTACTGTTTTCCACAGTCAGTGGCTGCATCGGTCTGCAGTGCACTAGGATTCTCTTTTCTCCACAATCTTTCCAACACTTGTTGTTTGTTGATTTGGTTATGATGGACATTCTGACCAGTGTGCAGTGGCATCTCGTTGAGATTTTAATTTGTATCCTCTGATGGCTAGTGATGCTGAACATTCTTTCATATGTCTCTGGGCCCTCTGTATGTCCTCCTTGGAGAAGTGTCTGTCCAGGTCCTTTGCCCATTTTTTAATTGGATTGTTTGTCTTCCTGCTGTTGAATCATACGAGTTCTTTATATATGTTTGGGAGATCAAACCCTTGTCCGAGGTATCATTGTAAATATGTTTTTCCATATGGTTGGATCCCTTTTCATTTTGATGAGGTTTAAAATATGGAACACTTCAAGAATTTGCATGTCATGCTTGCTCAGGGGCCATGTTAATGTGTATATTGTTTCAGTTTAGTGTATGTGCTGCTGAAGTGAGCATGGAGTTGTCCACTTTTTCTTTAGCTTCAATATCTTTTTTGAAGTACAAGTCTAATAATTGTATGTTGAATGAATGATTAATAGTAACTGCAAAGAAGGCAAAAAGGTGTTCCTGTTTCTTTTTTTCTTTTTTTTTTTAACATCTAAACCTTCAAATTGCAGTGATTTTTCTCTGCTCCCTCATCTGAAAGAAGTTTAGGTTTGCTGTATTGGTACTTCTGATGGGCCCTGTTAGAGATTATGTGGTTGATATTCAGTCCCAGATGGAAAAAGAAGGGCAGAGTTGAAAGCTGCTGGCTTAATTTTGGTCGATTAGAGATGCATTCAAGTGAGGGGATCAGAGAGCAAGTGATTGTTGCAGGCAGCTGCTGGGGAGAACTTTGCCCCTGGGAAGTTTGTTTAACTCTCGGTCTATAATAGGAGTGAAATGCACAGTGCTTCGATGGTAGTTAACACGGTGTTGCCTATTTAAAGTGTGCCGCCATTTTTGTGCACTCAGTTCTTTCAAAGGTCTGTTCCTGGATTAGTCTTTCCCATTGATCTGCTTGCCTGTTCTGGAACCTGTGCCGTACTCTTTTGATTGATGTCGTATAGTGACTGTTGAATGCACTTGAATGCTTCAGTGCCTCGTAGTAGAAGTCCTGTCCCATTATTTTTATTTTAAAAATTTACCTGATTATCCTTACGTTCACTTTTGAGATTAACGTTATTTTGTCAGTTTCGCGCCCCAGATCCTCTAGAGATCTGGGTTTGGGAGAAGGGACTTCTCTGTGACAGGTGGTCTGCTCCGCTCCAGGAGTGCAGCCCGGTGCCCAGCAGGTCAGTACTTCCTGTGTGTTCTTCTGTTGGTCATTGTGCTTTTAATCGTGTGGCTTCTGCACGTTTTCTGTTAAGTATATTCCTAGTTAATTAATAGTATTTGATGTCGCTGATTGTGAATGGAATCTTTTTCCATTATATTTTCAACACTGGTTATTTTTGTGATAATAGGAACATGGTAGGCACAAATTTCCAAGTGGCATCAGGCATCCCTGAAGTGACTTTAAAGTTAATTTTCTTCAAAATTTTCTTAGGTTCTATAGAATCAAATTTTAGAAAACCCAATTTCATAAGAAATTTGCATCTTCAGTAACGGGTTTCAGAGTAAGTGCCCAAAACTAGGTTTATAAAGGATGCTGCCTTTTGGATAGGCTGAGCAGTTTTCCCAGTGTCCAGCAGATGTCAGCGTTTTACAAATGTGTTATTCTGAACTGGTGGTTT
This sequence comes from Phyllostomus discolor, assembly GCF_004126475.2. NCBI lineage: Eukaryota > Metazoa > Chordata > Mammalia > Chiroptera > Phyllostomidae > Phyllostomus > Phyllostomus discolor. Next base: position 44,798,235 of record NC_040914.2, read on the forward strand.
TGTCTGCAGTGTCCTGCCTTGATATATCCAAGAGACATTTAATTGTCATACGGGGGATTCTGTAGATCATCCAAGTCAGTCCTTTCATTCTGCCGATGAGGAAGCAGGCCTAGATGGGGAATGAGTTGTCTAAAGTCACAGCAGTCACAGAGTAAGGCTGAAACCTGGGCGGTGGTTCTGAAGCCCCCCTCTCCAAACCACTAGTAAAGGGCCCTCCCCAGCGTCGAAGGGAAGAGAAAGCGCAGAGTCCATTGTGGAAGTCACATTTGGAGGAAGGGAAGCGGTGTTGCTCAGTTTGGGCAGACAGATGTTTAAACATTGTTTATGAGTGAGATGTTAGAGTCTTGGATTATAATGATTGGGTAAAAGAAACTAAAAATAGCTGGCTTTTGTTACCAGAATGTATAATTATTAGATATAAAAGTGATCTTTGATGTAATGCCCCCTACTTTATACCAGCCGTCACCAACAGTCATGGGCCCAGAACCCCACTGTGCTTTCCCGAGTCTCTGCCTGTGCCGGCTCTGTTTTCACTCCCCATCCTCTCTCCCTGCCTCTCTGTGCTGACCCTTCAGCACCCTGCTTGTTGTTTCATGGTGGGTGCAGTAGGCCGACTCCTTGGTGAGGTTTCCCAGGCTACCCTGTCTCAGTGGGGTGCAGCGGTTCCTTACCTCGTTCAGCTTCTTACCTTGTCACTTGTTTGTATACGTACAACCTGTTGGGAGTATCTGCTCAGGTTGTTACATCCTAGAGTGTGAGTGTTTAGTTATCTCTGTGTCCTCTCTGGTTCTTCAGACAGGGCCTTCCATATGGTGAGTTGTTAGTAATGGGTGTTTATTAATTTGATTCCATTGCATTTTTATTGAGCTGTAAATCTTCAGGATTTTTTTTCTGCTTCTTCCTATCAAGGTACTCAAGCAGGTTTTAGGAAACATTAAGGGTTTCAAGAGCAAGTTTGCCCCCTAGTAGAAGACTTACCAAAGCAGATAACAAGGGTAGTGGAAGCAAAAAAAGCACTGGGAATGTACTAGTACAGGCCATTATATAAAAACCAGGTACTATCACTTCACAATAATAGGTTACTTTATCTCAGGCTGACAGTAATGGAATGTGTTCTAGACGGCACAGGCTCATAGGGGCTGAGCGACGCCTCTTACTAGGGCGGAAGACGACAGCAAGCAGAAGAAATACAACGTGCTGTGTAGTTTTATTTTAGGTAAATGCACTGAACCAGAAAGTCTGCAGCACTTTCCAGTGCTCATTTAACCAGCCTTGGTAAAACAAATGGTGGGAGCCTGGGAAAGGCTTCCACTTCGCCAAGCTGTTAGGCTCAGGAAGCGTGCCTCGCTGCAGTTATTTACCGTAGTGACTTTGAGAGCCCGTCTCCCACAGTGAGAAAAAGAAATAGCTCCAGCAGCACCCACTTGTTTCTGGGTCTGAGGAAGCCGTTCCTCACCACCCTCAGGAGTGAACCAGGCATTTCTTTTCCTTCTTAAGCACACACCACATGACCTGGGCTTTGCGGGGGGCTGCCTACAGATGCACCTGACTTCACTCCAGCACCTAAGTTCTTACTTCCCTTTGTTTTTTTAGTTATAAAAAACGCATAACATAAACTTTACCATCTTAACCATCTTTAAGTGGATGGTTCGGTGGTGGTGAGGGTGTTCCCATTGCTGTGAAACCAGTCTCCAGGCCTTCTCCTCTGGCAGCCCTGGCCCTCTGCGCCCAGTAATTCCCCCCACCTCCCCTCCCCCAGCCCTGGCAGCCCCCGTGCTGCTCGCTCACTCGCTCTGTGAATTTCACTGTTTTGGGTATTTCATATAGGTAGAATCATGCAGTGCTTGTCATTTTTGTGACTGGCTTAATTTGTTGATTGATTGTGCTGCAATACACTACAAGGAATTGTCCTTAAGATTCCCAGAATTGCTAAGTTTTGATTCTAAAGAGGTCTGAGAAATTGAAGAGTGCCATCCACTCATATTACAGATCGGACAGCCAGAGGTTGCCCAAAGTTAGTGAGAAACCATAGGAAGTTCTGGAGTTTCTTTTCAGTTCTAAGGTCATTTGATTATCAGTAACACTGAACGTATCCCAAGCTCCAACCCAAAACAAATGTAACATCTAGAAAAGGTTGTTAGGGTAAAGCTGCTACAAGTGGTCCATTTGCTGATTTAGAGTGTTGGTGGGAGAGAAAGAAAAAAACAGGGATTTGTTGTTCCACATCTTGATGCAGTCATTGGTTGATTCTTGTCTGTGCCCTGGCCGGGGTTCAAACCTGCAGCCTTGGTGTATGAGGACACTGCTCTAACCAGCTGAGCACCCAGCCAGAACCAGCGGTTGTGTCTGTAATAGCTGGTCTTACTGCAGTGTGTCTGATTCTGTGTGGAGATTGCCGAAGAGCAAAAACATGATGCAGCCAAACAGTGTGAAGGTGCATTTATAATACCTTTTTTTTTTAAATTAGCTGTCTACGTTAGGTGGTTTAGTTGAATACTGCTTAAGATCATTATGGATTTACAGGGACACACGTTTTTTAAAAACCCAATTTCATAGGTAATCGGAAGTCGAATGTATTTTATGACAGTAATCACATAAATGGTTCTGTTTACCTTCTGTGGTGTGCACCGTTTTACTATGAGGAGTGACTCAAGGAGGTTGTGCTTCAGTCTGTCCTTTCGGAGGCCGTTGTGAGTTTAAAGCATGCGGTATTGACTTTTGAGAGTTCTGCCACTGGAGATACCGTGAATTATTGGTTCTGTGCTTTACCTCAGGATTTCAGCTTCTTTGTATTTCAGGCCAGGTTTGATGGAAGGGCCTGTGTCTGTAATCAGCCGCATGGCCCAAGGAGTGTGCGTGCAGCAATTGATTAAGTTGACATTTGATGTTAATAGCTTAGAGACTCTTCATATCACAGTGTGCTTACCCATCATAGATTGTAGGGGGAGGCATCTCTGAGGGATGCTCCCTAGCTGATCAGTGGTGGTGCTGGGCTTCAGCCTCCCACAGCCTGTCCGGAAGCCGGCACACTCAGCCCCTCCCCTGCTTCTGCCTCAAGCACACTTGCCCTGTCACCTTCCCTCCACCCCCTTGCCTGGTCCCACTTGCACCTTTTAGCCATAGGAGCAGCGTGTGCTGTTGAGTCATCATCCACCTGAGCAGCGAGCTCTTGGCTTGTCTCTTAGGAGATGAGTGTCCTTACAGACTAACTTCTCTGGGCGCTGACATCAGTTTCCCCATCTGTGAAATGGGGATGAAACCCCGGCCTCCAGACTCACCCAGTCTGTCTGATGTGCTGAGCAGCTGCTCCTAGTCACCCTTCTGTCCCAGGGTACAGTGCTGCACCTGGCATAGTGCAGGCACCAGCTGAGGCCAGCTTCTGTGCTCCCCCTTGCAGAAGCTGGACTTGGGATAAGCATGGGGTGTCACAGGGGATGGTCTGAACAGGTAGCTGTGGGTGTAGTCAGGAAACGAAGATGATGAGTATGATCAAGAGACATGTTCCCACTGTTGTTCCTCCTTTTATACTAACGAGACTGAGCTCAGTCTCTCTCCGGGGAATGAGCACAGCTCTGTTCCCAGAAGGCAGGGGAAAGGATTCCTCCTCTTCAGTGGGTGGTGGACTTTCAGGACCCCATGAGAGCTGCTCACAGCAGAGTGCATGTGCAGGGAGAATGAGGCAGAAGTTCGACTGAGGTGGTTACACTGTGCCTTGGGGTCAGACAAGTTAACTAAAGGGCTAGAAGGACCTCACAGGCTTGGAGAAGAGCGCAGCAGGAGCCACGACTTGCAGGCAGGAAATCCTGGATCGGTGTGGGACAGTGACTCCATTTAACTGGGGTCACCTGATGTGCTGTGAGGCAGTGTTGGGGAGGCGATCGGGGCACGGTGATGTTGGTCCTGCGCAACCAGTTGAGGAATTTGGATGCTTTCTTTCTAAGAGATTATGAGCGAGGGGCGTCATGACGAAGGTGCACTTGAGGATCAGTTGAGACCAGCAGTGCCTGGTGGGAGGCAAACCAGTCGGGCTTGAGGACGAAGGGCGTGTTCAGGGTGACAGGTGGAGACGAGAATTCCGGCAGTGGTGCAGAGGGCTCCTTGGGGAGCAGGCACTGGGTCATGAAGCTCCTGGAGAGCAGACTGGGGCGGGGGGGGGAACAGCCACACACCCTGAGTGGGAAAGAGGAGAAAGGAGAAGGAAGTGGACGTCCGTGAGCAGCACATGGTGGCAGTGTGCGGGTTAGAGCACTGCCCGCGCTGGGCTCTCCCTTTCCAGCTCCTCGGCAGTGCGGGGCAGGTGGTCCGTGGCTGGCCTGATTCTGTTCTTGAGAGCCCAGGGCGGGAATCTTGAGTCATGGGCTTCCTAGGAGGTGCTTGGGCCCAGCGGCTGCCGCCTCGGCTAGGGTTTAAAAGAAGGGTGTTTTGTGGAGTCAGCTGAGTCCTCAGTGCCAAGCGTAGCGCTTTGTCTCAGGAGCAAATAAAACGTTTACAGGCCCTCTTCATTTTCTTTCAGGGCCTAGTTCCTGTGTTTCGTTTTGTTTTTCCCAGAGCCAGTTCTACATCTCAGGTTTGTCTCCGTCTCCCCACTTGAATTATCCTTACCCCAGCGATTCCCTTTGGTCTCCTGTCCTTGCTGCACTTGTTCTGTCACCTTTTAACATGGTTTCCACTCTCCTGAAACTGCATCTGTGGGCCGTGTGTGATCATAAAAGGCATAGTCACAGACTTTTTTTTCAGGACCAGCCTTGTGAAGTAGGTACTGTTTGTGGCTGCTTCTTGGCCCCTGAGGAGGTGGAAGACGCACAGGAAGGATAGCTGGAGGGTGGCTACCTGCAGACATGGCCTCAGGGCCCTGCCCACCACGCTGGGTGGCCACCAGAGGGCACCGGCATTCCAGAGCCAGTGCCAGATGTAAAGGCCACATGTTGGAGCAAGCAGTATGTGAGGCTACCTGAGTTTTCGGAAGGTTAGCTTGGCAGGTCTGGAATGCAGAATCATGCTGGAAAGCCAGCAAAGCCTGAGGAAGGGCACCCAGCAAACCGTGACTCTGCAGAACAGCCTGGACCTCTTGGAGAGCATTTCCAGGACTTGGGGCTGCAGTCCCCATGCAGCTGGGGCTCCTGGCAGGGGCACCCAGGATTGAACCATGTTGAGCGGGCTCCTCTCACCTGTAGTGCTAGCATCCACGTCCTCTCTCAGGGAGCCTGTGGTGGTCTGAAAATGGAGCTGTGCTAAAGGCTTAAAAAGACCATCTGTGGCCCGGGGTTTTTTTCCTGTCCCTCAGGTGAGTTTTGGCTTTACAGTGTGTTCCGAGGGGTCTTGGGTCAGCCTCTGTTAGTGGGGGCGGGCCAGGGTGGGACCAGCGTGTGCAAGGGGGCTTGTCAAGCCTGTGCGTGATTGCAGGGCGTGCTGGCCCATCGTCTTCAGGGAGGGCAGGCATCCAGCACAGTGTTAGGCAGTGTGCAGAGCCCAGGCGTGTGCACCTGGGGGAGGGGTGACATGCGTGTGGTGATGGTGGTGACACGGAAAGAACTTCAAGGGTGACAGCGGATGGATGAAGTCTGTAAGGAATATAGTACAAGTTTCAGGAAAACACCTGAAGTCTCCAAATAGCAGAAGCAGAACTCAGAAGGGATCCTAAGGACCTGAAGCCAGGGGCAGCAGCAGCAGCAGCCCTATGCATTGGGGTCCCAGAGCAGTGCCCCAAGTAGGGTGTCAGGACCCTTGCCTATGAAGGGCCACTTCAGAGCCTTTTGTCTATCGCCTGAGAATCTCAAAGCTGCTGCTCTTGCCTAACAGTCACAGAGATCACTCAGAACAGGCAGCTGTGCAAGGTAGTCCTTCTGTCGTTCTCTTGTCCCGCAGTGTTGCCTCGCGATCCACACCCGTGTACGTCAGAGTTAGTGGCTGAGCACAGCGGTGTTGGCTGTAGACACGGAGAGTACAGCAGATCGCTCCTGTCCCTTTTCATCTTGCACAATTGTCAGCTCACACTGGGTGGGCAGCAGCCTTCTATCACTTCCTCCCAGCCCCTTACAACTTCCATTCCACCCACTGAATTTGGCTGTTGTCGATTCCTCGCATGAGTGGGGTCATGCGCATTTGTCCCTCTGTAGCTGGCTTGTTCCACTCGGCCTGGTGTGCTCACGCTTCCTTGTGTTGCAACATGTGGCAGGACTTTGTTTTTCATGGCCGAATAATATTCCGCCATGTGCACCACATTCTGTTCGTTCATTTGTTCTGTTGGTGGACATTAGGTTGTTTCCACCGCTTGGCCATTGTGAGCAGTGTGCTGTGAACACAGGTGTGCAGGTGTCTCTTCAGGACCCCAACTTCAGTTCTGGATAAATACACAGAAGTGGGATTGTTTGTCATTCTGTTGCTGATTTTTTGAGGTATCTCCACAGTGTTTTCCGTAGTGACTGCACCTTTTTATGTTCAAGGGACAATGCAAAGGGTTCCGGTTTCTCCATATCCTCACCAACATTTGTTTTATATATATAAAAACAAGAAGCCTTTTTTTTTAATGTATATCATAATGGGTGTGAGGTGATAACTCATTGAGGTAATTATTTACATTTTCCTGATGATTGCTGACATTGAGCATCTTGTCATGGACATTGTTTTTGGTCTTTTTTGGAGAAATGTCTGTTCACTTTGTCCATCTTTTAAATTGGGTTTTTTGTTTTTTTGCTCTTGAGCTAGTTGTAGGGTCTCTCTGACTTGACCTCTCAAACCTCTATTCGCCTGTCTGAGGAACTCACGTTTCCCGCCACTCCTCAGCCTCGTCCTCTGCCCTCCTGTTCCCGTCTCACCAGCCTGCTCCTCCCACCGTTCTCTCGGTTTCTAAAATGTGCTCAGACCCAACTTAGACTCATCCTTAACAACCCAGGTCAAGCCAGAATTCTGCATGAGTCCTCCCTGACCACCCAGCCAGAATGGCTCTCCCTCTGCTGACATCTCTAGTTCTTCTTGACTCTTGCTTTTGAGAAATTGGCAGAGCCTGCTGCCTTGCTTTGAGACGGGTATGACACATGCATATTTTATGTTCACTGACCTTCAACACCTCTCCTCTCCAGGACCTTGCAAACCACCTGCCACACTCTAAGGAGGCAAGAAGCCTGGGAAAAGGTTGGAGCTGCACTGTTGGCCTGTGTGTGCTCTGCAGCAGAAAGAGGACGAGGAGGGAGCAGAGTCTTGAGTGCACAGCCACTGTTCGTCCCAAGGGAGAAAGATGAGCAGGACAGGGACAGTGAGGAAAGGGAAAGGCCGGTGACCAGGGCCTTTTGGCAGGGTGGGATTGGAACAGACGGCAGGTTTACACGAGAAGGTCATGACTGTGACCTGGGATGCGCTCTGCTTGGCTTTGGCAGGCAGGGGTGGACAAGTGTGTGCTGGGAGCCGGAGAGAAGGTGAGTTCCCTCACAGCGCCGCGGGCGGTCGGAGCAGCTGCCGCGAGCAGGGGCACTCTGCTTGGAACAGACTCCGTGGCTTCCAGCCTGCGTGTCCTTGCCAGCCACGCTGCAGGAATGGTGCGTCCAGAACGGCCTGTAGGAGGCCAAAGCCCAGCACAGGGAGGCCGGACGGCAGGCCCTGGGTTGGATGTGTGACGTGGAACTTGAGTTCCGTCATGCTGCCTGCCAGAGGCTGGGGGACCATTTTCAGGGCCTCCCACATCCACAGAGGTTCTCCACCTCGTGACCTTCATTGCTCTTGTCATGTGACACCCCCACACCTCTCGTAGGTCAGGGTTTTACAGCCTCCAAAACCCTCCCTTCCGCCTCACCCCAGCAGCCTGCTGGGTCCTGATGATGCCATGGCCAGTTCTGGTCCCTGGGTCCCCTGAGGGCATCTAGTAGAGGACCAGTTATGGGGCCTCAACCTTGTACTTTTGGAATGTCCCTGAGTAGAGCAAAGCCCGCCCTCATGTGACAGCCTGGCCTCGCCTCCCCAGGGGGAGGGAAAGTGAAAGCAGTTGGCTCCATCCCCTCACAAGCTGCCCCTGTTCCCGCTGCCTGAGGGAAAACTCTGGCCCATCTGGCTGCTTCCTGACCCTTTCCCACTCCTCCAGTTGTCATGGTCCTAGGGCCTAGGAGCCCCGGCCTGGCAGGTGTGTAGAGGCACCTGGATGCTTAAAGAAAGGAAGAAATAAGTTTTTTAGGTTCTGTCTCTGGAGCACCTCTTGAGCTAGGTGTGGTTGGGCTAGAATCTGACGTTTTTGTACATATTTCCATGGAGAAGTGGAGAGGCAGATGATAGGCTTACTGAGTAGCAAATCATTTTTACTTTTTCCTTGGCCATACCCTGTGCTTTTTGGATTTTCCAGACTGGCATGCGTTGTCTTAGAATTCAGGGGAGGAATAGATGTCATTAAAAGCGAGAGCCAGATTTGAGAGTGGCCAGTCTCTTTCAGAAACCGTTCACCTTTGTGCCTGTGTTCCTCTGCTCCACAGGGGGACTGGACCTCATCATCATGCCGGGTCTCGGGTTCGACAAGCAAGGCAACCGGCTAGGACGGGGCAAGGGCTACTACGACACCTACCTGAAGCGCTGTGCGCAGCAGCACACGAAGCCCTACACCATGGCCTTGGCTTTCAAGGAGCAGATCTGCCTGCAGGTCCCAGTGGATGACCATGACGTGAAGGTAGACGAAGTCCTCTATGAAGACGCCTCGGCACCCTGAGTCCTGCCAGCTGCAGCCAGGTGACCAGAGCTGTGCGCCGAAGAGGCGGCGCACTGCGGACCGTGTGATCTCCCTTGTCAGAAGTTAGCTGAAGCTGCACACTGTCGGGAATACGGGCTACGCTCTTTCCAGTGTAATTGTAAAATACCTAATGTAAAGCCATCTTTAAAAATTAATACACTTGTGAACAGTAGAACATTAATTAAAATGGAGGCTATCACCATAGGATTTGAGCTTAATTTCCTGGTGTGACCATGACAGGTTGATCTTTCTGCTTTTCAGTTTAAGTTAAATATTTATGAGGAACTGCTCTGGCTCAGAGTGAGAGGAAGGTGGACCATCTGGAGGGGACGCTCTGTCATTGAGGCCTTCCACGGGCCTGCTCAGCCTGGCAGCGAGTGGAGGTTCCACGATGATTCACTGATCTGTGGTGGTTTCTTCACGTGCAAAAAGCTCCCCAAGAATATTACTTCCTGCACTTCGGTAGATACCTGGACATAGAGTGATTGAGAATTTTTTTTGGATGAGTTAGTTGAATACAGGGTATTTTTACTTAAAACATGGATCCATATCCTTCGCACAATAGCGTGTGATTTGATGTTTTATGCACAAAAGTGAAAACACCTTAAAAGCGTTAGTTGACCTAATACTGGATTTTCATAACACAGTGCAGACAGAAACGAGGGAGCAGCTTCTGTTACTGTGCCGGTTAGAGATCTGCTGTGCACCTTCCACCTGAGGGTCACGGGAGACGTCGGTACATCTGACAGACACGGGTCCGACCTGGTTGGACAGTGAAACCGAATCCCCTGAGCTGCAGCTGGTCTGAGCTCCAGCGCCGTGCATTGTTCTGCCAGAGGCGTGCGTTCACAAACTTCTGCTCTGCCCCTCGGGTGCAGGTGGATGCAGGGGCCACTGGCCGGGCCCCAGGTGCTGAGAGTCAGGAGGGGGAGGGGCTGTGGGGTCTCCTGGGAATGGGGCCACTCCCTGGGGTCCACCCAGGTGGTCATTGTGCAGAGGATGCTGAGAAGGGGAGAGACAGCCTTGACAATGCAGGTGATGATGACTGTCACTCCAGGACACAGCAGAAGCTGAGGGCAAGGCCAGAACCCTGGAAATGAGCACCCTGATGAGGAGCTAGGGGCAGGGACAGCCCAGGGAAAGGGCAGAGTGATGGGATCCGCGCAGAAACACAGGTTCCTGCGGGCCCCCCCATGCGTCCCTGTCGCTGCCTAGTCTTCGGTCTGTGCCTGGTTCTACTGGAAAGGAAACTGCAAGGCCCTAGTCCACCCAGTGGGTGCCAGTCACAGGCCCTCCTTACGGACTGATAACCGTGTAGGCGTGGTGGCTTAGTGGAGGAGCTTTCTTCCTGGTCCCAGCTTTTCTCTTCTCTCTCAGAGGTCATTGGAAATTCAGTGAATCACATGGTGGTTTACTCATGTTTACATGCTACCTTCTCTGCTGGCTCACGACCAAATTCTCTGCCCAAGTAATGGTTTCCCTCAGAACCTCAGCTCAGAGCGTCAGCTCAGAGCGTTAGCCTGTGAATTCCTGACGAAGGAACGGACCTGCATGCGTGTTGCCCATGGTCTCCGAGGTTTCCTTGGAGGAAGAAATGGTGTGCTGGCCGAGGCTGGAGCTCTCTCTCCGCAGAGGGTGCCCAGCTGCCACAGTGCCCCAGAACGGGAGGGCCTCAAGCCTTGGGGGCAGAGGCTTGTGGAAGTAAAACCCCAGACATCTCCTCCAGGGCCCATCAGGATGTGTAACCGAAATGGAAGGCTGGTTTGCTGACCAATCCTGCAATTGTCCGGGTTGCTTAGAGGAGGATCAGCCTCCCTTCAGGGGGACGGGGACTCTCCAGGAGCTCTGACAGGTGTGGTGGGAGGACCCTGTTCGTGGGGGTGCACATGCAGCAGGCTTTTAGGGAGTGCTTTCTCTACGGGGAAGCAGCAGGCGCTGACCCCCTGGGGTCCACGCCACCGGAGAGGGCACAGCGCTGGGGTGGAGGGTGGTTGGAGAAGGAGCTTCGTGGATGGGCTGGAGGATGCGGCTCAGGTGTAGGCTTCCTCATGCTGGACTCCTGCGTTAGACACACGCATCCTGCACACACTGTGGGCACGGCTGGCCAGCGTGCTTGCGGGCCTTCCCGGGGGGCAGAGGGTGCTGTGTGGCAGCGTCGGATCCTTAGTTTCCTCCATAAAACTCACCCGACCACGGTGAGGGGAGGTGGGAGGGGACAGGAGTCTTACTCTGGCTGAAGTCCCCCCACAGGAGCACACGGAGCCAGGGAAAGGGAGGCGCACAGTGGCCACTTTGCACTTATTCACATATATTAGCACTCGCAGTTCTTTCTGACTCTGGAGTATCTCTGTGCCTTTCTCCCAGAGGAGGAAACTGAGGCCAAGGTTCTGCTCGGAGTAAGTGCTGAGGTCTTGAACCAAGTTGTCTCTGATTTTACAGCCTGTTCTTCCCACTGCCCTGCTCTCTGATCACCCTCTGCCGTCTGCAAGGGACTCCTGGCTCCTCTCTTCCCAAGCCTCCTGTAAGCCCTCCTGGGTCCTGGGGCCACCAGCTCAGTCCATTTGAGCTCCCTTGAGTGCCCAAACCTTTCAGTGCTCCCATGGGTGTGTGGGGGGCAGATGTGAGGAGGCAGGCGGTCCCCGGCTGGAAGTAGGAAGCCCTGAGCGAAGGGCTGCTGGTCTCTCCTTTGTTTCTCCTCCACCTGGATTTTTCACGCATCTGTTTCCACAAAGCACAGCTTTCCAGCTCTTAGGCTTTTCTTAAGAATCAGAAAAAGCTTCAAAGCAAATGGCTGTGCCAAATAGCAGGTTCGCCTCTGTGATTTCTTCCTTCCGTGGTCTCCGTGGCTTGAGGACCTCACCCCATTTGATAGCTTGCTGTTGCTTCTAAACAGAATTTTTAAAACATGTCTGGTTCATCGTTCCTATTTGTTTTGGTGGAAGAGTTGGTGTGTGTAAGTTGTGACGCCTTAGGCAGAATGGAACTCCTCGGGACTGAGTTTCTGACCTCTCCAGGGGACAGAGTGTGATGCACGCCAGGTCGCCAGGACCACCAAAGACCCTTGGTTTAAACGGGCTGATTTCCTGGTTCTGCCCCAGGCACGCTGATCACAGCTCGAGGAAAATGGCTGAAAAAGTGCAGTTCCAGCAAACACTCTGACAAAGGTGCGCTTGAGAGACGCTGGGCCCTATGTACACACCAGTGGTATTCTGGTGGCCTCCCCAGGGAGCCCCCCTGCGCCCCATCGCTGCCGGGGGGACAGAGATGGCTGCTCTGTTAGGCAGAGAGGACAGCACTGCCTCTTAACGCCACCTCCCAATGTATTCTGCATTCTGCAGCTCCAAGAGTGGGAGCTTCCTGCACTGAATTATTTCCAATTTCTTCCTTAGACATTTTAATCAAGAGATGAAAAATGATTGGTCTTTTGCCAGCATTTTCAGTCTAAGCGGGTGTTACTGGCCTCTTAAAGGCACATGAATTTGCAGTGACGTGTGCAGCAGGCGGAGTGGCATTGCAGGAAGGGACCCAGAGCCTGGGGCCTGGGGGTGTGGCCCAGGAGTTGGAGGCACCGACCACCTCGCCTTCTCCCGCCACTAAGCAAGTTCCCTTGGCCTGCTTGAGTGCGCCTGCCTGTCATTCTCCAAACTGCCCGTCGTGGCACTGGTGTGCAGTCCCGAGCTTGCCCACTGACACCTTCTAAGCCTGGCCAGCCCCTCTGCCCTCTCCCGGGGCTTCCCCACCAGCCTGCGGGGGCCCCAGGAAGACTTCCCTGCGTGGGCTTCTTGCCCTTCTCTCCCTCAAAACTATTTCTTGGCTCCTCACTGCCCTGCCCTCCTTCTCCTCCCTTCTCACATCCCCTCCCTTTATCTCTCCTTGCCCAGCTGTCTCCACAGCGCCCGGCAGCAGCGTGGGCTCAGACAGGAAGGCAGAGCTGCTGCCAGATGCCCTTTCTCTGGGCCGCATAGCAGGACCGGCTTCCCTGGATCTCTGGCTCAGCAGGACGGGTCCCACTTCCGAGGGTTTTCTCACTGTCTGGCCCACGGGCTCCCAGCCAGGGCTGCTCAAATCAGTAACAACACCATGAAATACTCCCAGCGGAAAGAGAACGTGAAAAGGTGATTCATAAAGCCCTGGCTGGCGTAGCTCAGTGGATTGAGCACGGGCTGTGAACCAAAGTGTCGCAGGTTTGATTCCCAGCCAGGGTACATGCCTGGGTTGCAGGCCATGACCCCCAGCAACCGCACATTAATGTTTCTCTCTTTCTCTCTCTCTCCTCCTCTCCCTTCTCTCTCTAAAAATAAAAATAAATAAAATCTTTTTTTTAAAAAGGTAATTCCTAAGAGACACAAATAGCCGTTTATCTCTGAGAAGTATTTGGTTTCACATATCATCAAAGAAATGGACATTACACCACGTGAGCAGTACAGAAGACTCAGAACAACAGTGCGTGAGTTCTGGCTCTGACACGGGACATGGACACTCATACTCTGCAGTGAGACTGTAAGTTCATCATTCCTCCTGGAGAGCAACTTAGCAAAATGTAACAAAAATCTCCTCATTTTCCAAGCGTCTACACCCTGCGTTTTCACTTCAGGGGCTCATTTCAGTGACATGGCATCAGCTCTTGGAACGGGCTTTGCCCGGGGTGTCAAGCAGGAGCCACTTTCACGGTGACGGGTGGTGCCGTCCGGTGAAATAGTCCAGGCGGCAGCAGGGGGCTGGTCCACGAGTCGTCTGCCAACGTGATAACAAGGCTGTTACCTCATGTGAACACGCACCCACATCTAGGGCACACAGGTTAAGGAAAGGTGGAGAGGGGGCAGGGCCCGATCCTGAGCCTGTGGGTAGAGCGGCCCGTGTTGTAGTCCTGGACCCGCCTCACGCTCGGAGGCCTTGAGGTCGCCAGGTTCTCCCAACAGCCATGCCCTTGTCGGTCAGACAGACTCGACCTTGCCCGCGGCTGTTTAGGCTCCGTTCCTAACTGGGGTTGCATGCTGTCCTCACACTGCAGCGTGTGGGCTGGTCAAAGCAGACCAGCTGCTAGTAGGCCATTGGCTCTTCTATCCTCCGTGGATAAATAAGAAACCTCTCGTCTTTCTACATGCTCTGTTGAAAAAAAAAAAAAAAAAAAAAAGGCTCCCAGAGGGTCACAGAGGACAAGGACTTAAACAAACCAGGATGGCCCGGCCAGTGACCTGGGTGGTAGGCGAGTTAACGCTGAGCAGGATCTGGGAGCCCAGCAGTGCGCACGGTTGGGTTTGTGGTCAGTTACGAGTGAGGATGGAGGGGTGGCTGGCAAGCCCCGGCAAGGACCACTGTGTTGGAAAAGCCAGAGAGCAGTGGCTGGGGGAGCTGCTAGAGCTCCAGGGGCTGTCCAAGGGGCGGCTGCAGCTGGAGGTCTAGTGCCGGGTCCCAGTGGCCAGGTATGGGGACTTGCAGGCCCTGTGAAGAGAGTGGGGGCCAGTCCAGCAGGGCCCAGTGGGGAGAGAGACACGGATGTCTTTTTAAGGGGGGGAGCAGGCATGGCAGGCATTACTGGAGAGCCCAAAAATGAAGATTTGACGTGCAGACATGTGCACGCAGTAGGTCTGCATTTACGCAAAACAGGCCACCCTGGAGAGTCGGCAACCCACACACCGATCTGGAGAGAACCTGAAAAACCAAACTTGCTGATGTGGGAATCGAGCTGCTGACTTCCTGCTCACTGACAGGTCGAAGTCGAATCCTTAAAACTGATGTCCTGATCGCGAGGCACCCCAGGGGGTAACAGCAGGCATCACCGACTTGGTGCTGCTTCTCCACGAAGACATTTTCCGCGCTCTGACCGGAGCGTGGCTTTCCCGCCCACGGCGTGCCCTGCGTCACACTCCTCTGTGTGTGCAACAGGATCACTAGGAAGCTGCAGAAATACTTTTATACCACAGTGCTTTTAATTACTGCACGTAGTACCCAAATTATTACCCAATCATGGGTACAATTAAAGTTCACCAACGTACTCAGTATGTGGGGAGCTCCTTCATTGCCGTGAGATCGGAGGAACGTGGGAGAACAAATGGGACCCTGGGCCACGGAGGACACGGACTGATTTATTGCTGCTCTTCCCTCAGCAGCAAAACCGGCTGCGGCTTGCCAGAGCGCAGTAGGTCTGGGCAGGCAGTGTGTTCTGTGCATCTGCACGTCTCAGCCGTGGGGAAAATGCACTCTATCCCCGGTGGGAGTCGTCATTTCACCGGCTGCGTATTGCTCATGGGTGCACAGCACCCAGCGAGTGTGCCACAGCAGACGGGTGGGAGCCCGCAGTTTCGTGAAATTGCTTTTGAATATTTGCAGAATGACCTTTTCCCGCTGTTTCTCAGCCAAACACGTGAGCTCCTGCCACCTGAGACGGAAGGGTGCTGTGTCGAACCTCCCTCCCACAGGGCCCTCCGGAGGGTTGGGCCCTGTCTGCTGAAACCTTCCCTGGCAGGTTCCCCTCCGTCACAGCACCTTTGTCCCGAAGTTCCCATCCGCAGGGGAAGGACAGGAGGCACCCCCTGGGTGGCAGTACCAAGGTCAGACAGCCGGTCAGTGGCAGTGGCCGGATTATTCCTCACATATGGCTGTCTGCAACAGTGTGGCCTCTCCCCCACCCCGGAGTGCAGAGTGAATGCCCAGGTGGCCGCACACCCCTTGGCCTTCTATATATGCCGTTTGAGTCCATTTTTCTCTGTCGAAGCGGAGCTCCAGGCATAGGGGGCCTGTCTCCCCCGGCCACTCCGAGGCGTGTATCAGTGTCTCAGGCAGGGGTCGCTCAGAGAAGCGTGCCCAGCACAGAGTAAGCACCACAAAAGTAAGAACTACAAGTTAGCAAAACAAGAGTTACCCTGCTAACCATTTCTAAGTGCACAGGTCAGCGACATTTCAGGACAGTAGCATTACAGGGCCACTACCAGCACCATCCATTTCCAGAACGTTTTCAGCTTCCCACACTGAGCTCCTACCCATTAGTTAATAGCTCCCACTCTCCCCAACCCCAGGCCCCGGCAGCCACTCTCCTACTTTCTGTCTCTGAGCAGGATGCCCCTGGGCGCCTCGTGGAGGGGGAGGCATGCAGCGTCTGTGCCTTTGTGACCGGTTTCTTTCACTTAGGACAACGTCTTCAAGGCTCATCCGTGCCGTAGCCAGTGGCAGAGTGTCCGTCCTTGTTCAGCCCGCATAACAGTTCGCTGTATGCGGAGACCATGTCATCATCGGCTGATGGGCATCTGGGGGGCTTCCGCCTGTCGGCCTTTGTGAGCAATGCTGCTGTGGGCGTGGGTGTGCAACTATCTGTCTGAGACCCTCCTTTCACTCCTTTTGGGACATACCCAGAAGTGGAATTGCTGTATCCCATTACCACTGTATGTGTAATTTTTTTTTGAGGAACTGCCATCCTGATTTCTGTCACTGCGGCACCATTTTACATTCCCGTCGGCAACACACGAGAGTTCCAGTTCGCTCAGACCCTCGCTGACGTTTATTATTTTCTGTGTTTTTTTTAAGATTTTATTTATTTTTAGAGAGAGGGGAAGGGAGGGAGAAAGAGAGGGAGAGAAACATCAATGTGTGGTTGCCCCTCATGCGCCCCCTAGTGGGGACCTGGCCCACAACCCAGGCCTGAGCCCTGACTGGGAATCGAATCGGTTACCCTTTGGTTTGCAGGCCGATGCTCAATCCACTGAGCTACGCCAGCCAGAGCTTTTTTTTCTTTCTTTTTTTTTTTTTAAAAATAATAGCCATCCTCGTGGATATAAAGTGCTATCTCATTGTGGCTTTGATTTACAGGACATGGACATTTGAGGTCTGGACATGTCAGGTTTGAGATTCTTCTGAGACAGCCCAGGGGAGGTGTCAGGCATCCAGCGGCTTTCAGAGACGGGAGTCCAGACCGGTGTCCCCCCGCCCCCCCCCACGTCACCCCCAGCTGCAGTGGAGCTGGGAGGTGTTGTAAACCGGGCATCTCGTATGCGGAACAAAATCAGCGTGCTGGGTTGGAGGAGGGGAGATTGGTCAAGTGCAGGGAGGAGGGAAGATGATGGGGTGGGGGGGGAGGGGGATCATGAGTGCACTGGAGCCCCTGCAGGACTCATTATCAAGCTGAAATGTCACGTCAGGAGCTTTGCACGGTGCGTGAACTATTTTCATCTCTTTCTAAATGGTCTTCTTTGACTCAGCGAATGCCCCAAATGTCTCTAGCGAGGCTCATTTGCACCCTCATTTGAATCTCCTCCTTGACAAACGCCCCACTCGTAAGACTGTAACATTTTCCTTTATTTATAAACAATTCTTTCTGGCTGTTTAAGGGGGCGGGGGCGGGAAGAATAATTAAAAAATACATAATTACCCAAAGACTAGATTAATTGTACGCCGATGTCCCAGCAGGGATCCCCAGCCTGGAGGATTCATGGACGCCTGGAGGAGCACAATGAACAAATGTTACAGAAGGCCAGCTCTTTGAATTATTGATTAGAAGGGGGGTTTCCTGGCTCCTCGGGTCTAGCCGCGCCGCACTCTAGGAGACACGGGGCCGACAGGAAAGACTAAAGATGCAGACAGGCTGGAAGCTGTCGGGCTCGACTCCCCCCATTCCGTGAAGCTGTCTCCGTGGGCTCCTCAGCCTCATCTCCCCGTCTCAGGCCCTGGACGAGTTCTCCGGTGCAGGGAGGGTGCCGGCCCTTCCCTGCCTGCCTCGGGGCCTTGCCCGCGCTGGGCTGTCTGCTGGGAGTGGCCCTCCCCTCTACCGGCCACCCCCGCAGCCTGCAGGTCACGGCATCAGTGTCTGTCCCTCTGAGGAGTCTTTCCTGGCCTCCCCCTGCCCACCCTCTGTGGACTCATCGTTTGTGACGACAGATATCCATGCCTTTGCTTCGGTGACGGTTTCAGCCAGGCATTCTCACAGGAACTCCAAGAGGGCAGGGCCGAACCCATTTATTCGTCCTGTATCTGTAGCAGTTAGTGTGAGGCCTGTGTCGCGCAGGTGCCCAAGAGTAACTTTGTTTGTGGCTCCGTGGAAGAGAGGCGGGGCGAACCCAGGCAGGCCGGAGAGAGCCCCCACTTGGGCTCCCCTTCCCCCTGAAATTGCCCTTTTCGTGTGGGAGCCAGGTCCCCAGAGACTCCTGCCAACCCACAAATGCCAGCGTGCACAGGCTCCAACCCACTTGTGCAGAGGCAGGCCCACCCGTGAGGGGCAGTCCCAGTTCCTTCATGAAAACACAGGAAAGTGAGGCCCATGCCATCATCCAGCCTTGCATCCACAAGCTCAGGGAGAACCCGGGGGCTGCCTCCAGGCAGCTGGCCCAGCCATCTGCTTCTCGTCAGCTCGGACATCTGAACCTGCAGCCGAAGGGGCCTCATCGGCCCAGAAGGGGCCCCTCAGTAGCCACTGAGTGAGCTGTTAGGGACCCTGGAATGATGACAGGCTTCTCGGAAGATGAGGAGTTTTCCTTTTGACAGTTTGAGGTTTCAGATTACACGGTAGCACTAATGGGCTCTTTCTGTCTCATAATTATGTTTGCGTGACACACACACGTGACTGTCTGGCTGCCGGGTGAACCTCGGATGAACACGTCCCTGTGTCAAGTGGAATTGCGACGCTGTGACAAGCCTTTGTGCTGCGGCTGATGGCCGGCCCTGGGGGGTGCTCGCCCGCCCAACAGTGCTGTTCTCCACACGTAGGGTGTGGCCCATCCCCAGGGTGAGGGCCATGTTCTCTGGGGAGCTGCCACGTGGCCCCAGGACGCATGCAGAGGCAGGAGGCACCAGCTCAGGAGCCTTTGGGACCCCGTGGGTCCTCCTGGGGCTGTGCAGGCCCCTCTGCTAGAAACCTAGAGAGCTGGCCCGGTGTCAAGTCCAAACAAGGCAGCTCCGGGGTCCCTTCATCCACACGGAGTTCACTCTGGGCCTTCAGGAGGGGTCGCAGAGAACCGAGAGTTAAATCGCGTCATCTACAAGAAGAATGAACGCCGGGACCATTCTGTCAGGGGCATCTTAACACCCAGAACCATCAGAGCAGGAGGGGTTCAGCCCCCGCATGGCCGTGGAGGGCTGTGGTGAGTCGCTCTGAGCCGGCAGGAGGGACGCTAGGACCACGGCCAGCCGACAGCGAATAGCATGCCGGAGGGATGCCGTGTGAATCAGTGTTAGAAGGTCTCAGGGTACTCCACTTCTAGGTGGTTTGGACTTCCTGACTTACGAAACTTACTTTTCTTTCCATCAGGAAACACCTTAGTCCTGGCTGGTGTGGCTCAGTGGGTTGAGAGCCAGCCTGCAAACCGAAAGATCACCAGTTCGAGTCCCAGTCAGGGCACGTGCCTGGGTTGCAGGCCAGGCCCCCAGCTGGCGGCCTGTGAGAGGCAACTGATCCATGTATCTCTCACACATTGATGTTTCTCTCCAATTCTTTTTCTCCCCCTCCCCTCCCTAAAAGCAATAAATAAAATCTTAAAAAAAATCCATCTTAGATCTCTTTCGGTTGCAAGTGAGAGACAGGATGGTGAAGTTATTAAGGCAGCAGGGATGTGGTATGACTTGCTATGGTGTGTTCGCATAAAGGCACAGCAAAGCCAGCCAGGGCCACTGTTTCAGAGGCCTGATGCATGCATATCCTTTGCTCTAGGAGAGAAGAGATTCTTAAGGCAGTTTTACCTGGCGAGGCGATTGACACACAGTGAAATACAGGGCCTGGCAGAAGGAAGGCCTGCTTGAGTGTGGTTGGCAGGGTAACAATACGGGTCTAATCATTTATAGTTTCAATTTGAACATTTCACCTAAAATGTCATTCGGTGTCCTTGACTGTGATGTTGTTATGCTCCAGAATGGCATGCTGATGGTTTTGTAATAAAAAAAAGGGGGGGGGGGGTTTATGTGTGCTGGGCCTTGTGTATTGATCTAAGAAGTACAACTTGACGAGTGTTGGAAAAGGTGCACAGGACTGTGGCCACCCACCTGGCACCATCATGATAGGGACCGTTCCCCCCCTCCCCCCTCAGCCTCCCGGGTGCCCATCCGCAGCCAGTCCCCTCCCCCCAACCCCCCGTCCCCATGTCTGCCTGCCCCGCCACCTGTGGTTCTGCTGTGTGTGGCGGTGCCTACCCACGGGCTCCTCGGCACGTGGTCACTCATGCCGACTCCTCCCCTGGGCAGAGAGCTGCTGCGATCTGGCCACGCTCTCTCATACACCCGTGGTTCTCTTTACTGTCCAGCTCTGCTGTGTAGACGCACAGCCGCTGACCTGGCTGGTCACCAGCTCCTTGGCAAGGAAAGGGCAGTGGCCGCGTGCCCAAGCATGGGTGGCACTTGTGCAGCTGAGCAGCCCAGGGACACGGCGCTTCTCATCCAGCCCAGCACTGGCCCACTGCCCTGGCGCCCCGGCGGAGGGTGGGGCTGGGATCAGCACAGCGTCCTGCCGAGTCCAGCGGATGACCGACCCTCTGGCAGCTTCTGCTGGTCAGAGGGGTGACCCATTCCTCCATGTTCTCAGCAGCATGTCAGCGGCCTGGGCAACTGGACATGGGGGTGCACCCACACCAACGGATCCATATGGCATTCTCCCCGAGTGCACACCAAGGCCGTCCACACTGCTTTCTCATCATCATCATCACCATCATCACCATCACCACCATCATCACCATCTCCAGGCCTTAAACCAGACTGTCTCACTGAGGAGGGCAGTAGGACTGTGCCTCCTTTTGGGCTTCAATTGTGGAGACTCAGCACCTTCGTGCGTGGGCTCTGCTTTCTGAAGGTGGTAGCAGGTACGGTGGGGGGGGGGAGTGTGGCAGGGGTTGGGGCTGGGGAGAGGCCGCAGAGATGGAGTCAGAGGGCTTGCAAGGTGGCTGGGAAGGTGAATCCCCCCCTCAGGGCCTGTGGTTTTCATCTCAGAAAAGGAGACGGCCGCTGTCACCCCTTCCTCGTGGGGCAGAAACCTGCTCCGCCCATGGGGTACATGAAGGAAAATGCCAGGTTCTACTGCATCGGCCCAGGAACCCCCAAAGTGCCAGGACACTGAAAAGGGTGGGACACTGGCAGACAGTACACCCAGGCCTCATGGTTTCTACTCTAATAATAGTATTATCTACCCTGATAATCGCCACTATAGGGACCACTGTCGTTTCTAAAATTCCTGCGGCAGCTTCCAAAGCAGCATGAGTACAGGCTACCCATGGCATTCACTCTGCGTCCTGCTCCCCGTCTCTCTGCTCCTCAGCCCCACGAGCGAGCCAATGGAGCCAAGAGTCTGTGAGGTCAGCAGTGTCCTTATTTGGCCCGAGGACCGTGTGCAGGACACGCAAAGCGCTGGTCTGGTCCCTGAAGGCAGACTCTACAAAGGGTGCGTGTAGTACCTGCTCAAGCCTGGCTTTCCACTCTGCCCACCTGGGCAGGCAGGCAGCTTCCACTTTAACTCAGTAACAGAAAGTAACTTAAGCCCTGGCTGGCATAGCTCAGTGGATTGAGCACGGGCTGCGAACCAAAGCATTGCAGGTTCGATTCCCAGTCAGGGCACATGTCTGGGTTGCAAGCCACGGCCCCCAGCAACCACACATTGATGTTTCTCTCTCTCTCTATCTCCCTCCCTTCCCTCTCTAAAAATAAATAAATTTTTTTTAAAAAGTAACTTAATTTACAGCAAAGTTAGTTCCTTTTTCTAAGACATAGATTCGAGGTTGGATAGGTTTGTGTCGGATGCAGTGTATTAACGCCAAAAGATGGCTGAGGTCCATGAGAGTGTTTAGAATTAATCAGATTGAGGCATCCCCTACCATATGTTTGCTGGGAAAAAAAGAAGAAGACAGACCAGATGATGCTGGCCTAACGGTCATATGCAAATCTGGCCAATACAATATGTATTCCTTGTTCCTCATCAACTTACATACAATCAGAAGCCAACTTTTCTTTTTAAAAGAAGCTCCACAGCTGAGCTTCAGCCTTTGCCAGGCCTCCCATGAAAACTATTATCGAACAGAGAAAAAAGCCCTTTTCTGTACATAATTGAGCTTCTCCAGAGGTTGTGCAAGGCCCATCAGAAGCTGTGTGTGTGTGTGTGTGTTTCCGCATGCACGTGTGTATGAGCAAGAGTGCTGGGTAGCAAGCTCAGTTGATAAAATGTAACGAGAGGGTGATACTCTCACCACCCTGGATATGCTGCAAACCACCGGGTTGTGCAGCTGGCACGGGCGAATTGTGTGCTGTGCGAATTAAATCTCAGTGAGGCCGTCCCACGAAGCACAGAGGTAAAGGCCCTTGGCGTTGCCCTCCCCACGGCATCCCTTCTCTCAGAAATAACAGGACAGATGGATGGCTCCTGGTCCAGTTTCTATACATTTATACCCCAAAGCGGTCGCGTAAAAGGCCCCTGTTCCGCCCTTGGGCTGAGAGACGCTTTTATCCACGGGGCTGCAGGAAGGACTGACGGCCTTTCAGGAGGCTGGTCCTGGCTGCTCACCCATGTCATAAACATGGACGGACTTGGCTTTAAACAACGTCACTGTTTTTGGTCTTAATGAACTGACTTCCCAGGGAGGGAAGAGACAAAGAACATACGAAGCTGCAGATGTAACTTAAAGAGACGCCGTCTAACGGGTCGGGCTCCGGGCGAACACTCGAGCCTGTGGGGCTCCTCGCAGGCGCGGAGCTGGTCCCGATTCTCCCGTCGGTGCAGCCGGGCTTCCCGGGCGTGGTTCCGTGTCCGGGGCAGCCCGCGTGGGCTTGCTAAGGCCCAGGGACCCGCTGCTCGTGTGGGGGCAGGCCACCGTGGGGAGGCTTTCTTAGGCTCCGCCGAGGGGGAATAAGTGCCCATCAGCCACAAAGCTGGGCAGTACAGAGCTTTACTGGGGTTTGGGCACCCCTGCGAGGTTCCCCGGTCGCACCGCGGGGCCGGGGAAGCCGCGCCCGCGCAGGGGACTAAGGCGGGGTTTTACCTTGGTCTGCTCTCTTCCTGGGAGCTGGGGATTGGTCCCTTTGGACAAAGCGGCAAGGTATCACCAGTGGTTCTCCTCCTGCCCTGGTTTGACGTCAGCTGTCTTTCCCGGGTTATAGTTCAGCCGCCATGCTTGTAGTCCAGCCGCCATGTTTGTAGTCCAACCGCCATGCTTATAATTCAGCCGCCATGTTTGTAGTCCGGCCGCCATGTTTATCGTCCAGTCGCCATGTTTGTAGTCCGACCGCCATGTTTGCAGTCCGGCCGCCATGTTTGCAGTCCGGCCGCCATGTTGTCCTGCCCCGCCCACCCTGACGACCCTGACAGGGAAAGGGGCGAAGGCGGGCGCAGCCGTCCCACAGGCGGGGCCTCCGTCTGTCCTCCGGTGCGCACGTCTCAGAGGACGAGGTCCTCTGAAGGACTCCAACTGTCCGGAAGGGCGAGGGGGGCTCCCCTGGAGGAACGCGGGGGAAAGCCGTCTCAGACGGACCGAACCGGAACCGCACGCCCACCTGAGGTGAAAGGCCCGCCCCGGAGCCTTCCTCCCAGCGCTGCAGGCCTCCTCTCCAGCCGGCTGCCTCCCACCCAGCCCCGGGCTGTCCGCCCGCTGGGCCACAGGTCAGTCCCTTATCGGGAGTCCGCGGAAGAGCTGCTGCCTTCACATCCTGCTTCTGGGCATGCACCCCGCTGTCAAACGTAGCAGCGCACAGTAGGTGCTCAGTTCACCGCTGATCACCGGTTAGTGGCGCCGCGGCGTGTGACGGTCCCTGCTTGGCCTTCCTGAGAGGACCCCAGGCGGGTGTCATCATACGAAACGTGAAGAAGGGTCGCAGGTCTGTGTTCCTTGGTGACGTTTTGGCTCAATGGTGGCGCATCAGCCAAACGCAAACAACAACAACAAAAAGATGAAAAATGTCTTGCTTTCTTTACATCAGCGCATCGCTTGGTCATCAGTAGTTTATGACTAGTGGGTTTTTTGCCGTTCTTGCTCCAGGGCACGGGGGAGTGTCTGATTTGGGAGATGGTGAGGCGGAGGGCAAGCTTCGCTCAACGGTGCAGTCGGGCACCGTAGGGACGCGCCTCCTGGTTGGTCGGAAGGTGTCGTGGGCTCGGAGAAGGCGGGCCAGGCACTTGGGGCCCATCAAGGTGACCTGAAGGAGGCTTCCAACACGGCCCGTCTTATCTGGGAAGAATAGATACAGGGGGGCGGTCTCCCCAGGTGGCCTTCTGTCCTGATCCAGCCGGTTTGGTTGCTGGTTTTGTTTTGTTTTTTAAGATTTATTTATTTTTAGAGAGGGAAGGGAGGGAGAAAGAGAGAGAGAGAGAAACATCCATGTGCGGTTGCTGGGGGTCATGGCCTGCAACCCAGACATGTGCCCTGGCTGGGAATCGAAACTGCGATACCTGGTTCGCAGCCTCGTCACTGGGTTTTAACCTTGGGATCTGCACCCACCTGCTGGGTCAGAGTGGCCTGGGCTCAGACGCTTCTTGGAATTGGAGAACAGCTCCGCACGCCACAGGTCCAGGGGACTTGCAGTTCCCATTGCGGCAAAGAGTTGAGCTCAGGTCCCCGGTCCTGTTCCAGGGAGGGTTTGGCAAATGGTTGGCATGAGTTCCGGCCACCGTGTCCCTCTGTGCAGCCAAGGGGGGAGTTGGTGGGAGCCGGCCGGCCTCATCTGTCTGCTGCCCAGCTCAGCCTGGAAAGTCCAGAGAGCGTTCAGTTGTGAGTGCAATATCAGTGCTTCAGACCCTACAACAAAGTGACAAATAGGCCCCTTTCCTTCATCCAGTTTCTCTGTACTGTTTCATCGTATGTGAAGTCATTTCTGTGGAGGTGGCTGAACACGGAATTTAGCGAGGAGACCATGCACCTCACAGTTTCCCGCGGCACAGAGCAGCGGTGTTGGGGGTCCTTTGCCTGTACATGGGTACCCCAGGGGCTCGAATGCCTCCCCCACCTCTGTGATCTCCTCACCCCGCCCCCTCTGGCACCCTGAGGGATGTTCGGGAGCTAAGGGCTCCCAAATCCCCGCCGTCAGCTGCCGGCTAGCCCACCTCGCCAGGTTCACCCAGCCACCTGAAGCTGTCCTCAGCACCGAGGCACATGGGGCCGTGTTACAGGCTACAGTGGATTTTCACCTCCATCAGTAGGGTGACCCGGTGCCTGGATGGCCCTGAGAGTGGGTGCCCCCTTCAGCCTGACTCCAGACGCCCCACTTGCCTCACCCCGTCCTGACCCTGGGCATCGCACACACACAGGGCGTGAATGACCAGCCTTCTCGGAGGCTGGGTGCAGCGGAGTGATTGGGTTCCTCTCGGGGCCTGAAGGAGAAAGCGTGAGCCAGTTTTTTCCAAATCTCGAAGGACAAGGTGACTCGAAAATGAGGCGACACGTATTGGGGAGGTTCTTAAGACACAGTAGGCTCTGGATAATGCTAACGCCCTTCCCCACACAGCAGTAGCCCCCTCTCTGCATCCAGTTTCCAGCCCCCTCCCCCCAGAAACAGGGGGAGCAGCCGGGCTGCCGGGCTCCTGTTCTGGGGAACCACCCTGGGGGGCCAGACGGGGGTGTGCGTCAAACCACCAGCCGATGCACCCACCTCCGCTATGCTGTTCGCTACTGTAAACCTCTTCCCTTCGAAAGCCCACGACGTAGTTGCTACCTTTGACTGTTTTACATCCGGCTTTCTGTGCATTTTTCTCTGAGCCGTTTGGTCACAATGGATAACAGAAGAGTTTGGCAGTCCTCGCGCCATTTGTGTGGGTCGTTAGGTGCGGTTGCCGGTGCCCAGACCGGGGGCCCATTTGGTGGTTCAGAGCAGATGTGTTCCAGCTCTCTCCAGAGGTGGGCTTCCAGCCTCACTGACCTGGACCCAGAAAAGAGGAAAGGCCCCCCCCACCCCCTCTACCCCACCATGCTGACTGTGACTGTCTCCAGCAGTAGTGCTCGAGGAGGAGAGATGGCGCCCCCTGTGGGACATTTGACGGTGTCTGCAGAGGTGCTGGGTTAGCACCGCTGGGGGAGGCTGCGGGGGGAGGGGGGGCGGGTGGAGTCCCAGAATGCCCTGGGCAGCGCCCACAACAGAGACTTAGCCAGTCCCAAATAATGCCACCATCGAAAACCCTGCTCCAGGCATGCGTGTGTGTGTGTGTGTGTGTGTGTGTGTGTGTGAGAGAGAGAGGGAGGGAGAGAGAGAGGGAGGGAGGGAGAGAGAGAGAGAGAGGGAGAGAGAGAGAGGGAGGGAGAGAGAGAGAGAGGGAGGAGAGGAGAGAGAAAGGGAGGGAAGGAGACATCAAGCTAGGAGTCTCAGCTAGCTGGGTTCCTAGGGCTTTGGCAGGAGCAAGCACACAGCACTGGGAAACACCAGCTTCACAGTAAGACGGATGAAGACATTAAAAGATATTAAGGAGGGAATATGGACCTCTCAGGTCAACAGGAAAGAACGCTCGCTTCTCGGTCGAAAACCAAACTCGAACACCAGGAAAACCATCACTGCAGGGCTCCGGGCAAGTCCGCACAGAGACGCAGAAACGATATGCTTGTCCCACCAGCTCCACCGCCCGCCTCCCTCCTCACCGTGTCTTTCTGGGATTCGAGGGATGTCTGCGCAGTTGCATGTGGGGTTATTTTCCCCACTGCGTGGCACATCTTGGCTCTGAAGTAATGACGCCTAATCGCTCTCCGGGCGCTCTGCTCATCTCTGAGTGAGACGTGGTGCAAACTCAGCCGTGTACCCTTCGCAGACACGACCGGCAAGTATTCTCCTTGACGCCGTTTCAGATGGGGGCGCGTCACATTCCGGCCGAACTTCAGAAACAGCAGGGTCGCAGGACCCCTTCCTGGGGCTGGATAGACTCAGGTGCCTGGTGTCATTAAAAACCCTTTCCTCCAAAGTGTCGCAGGTTCGATTCCCAGTCAGGGCACATGCCTGGGTTGCAGACCATGACCCCCAGCAACCGCACATGGATGTTTCTCTCTCTCTCTCTTTCTCTCTCCCTTCCCTCTCTAAAAATAAATAAATAAAATCTTTAAAAAATTTTTCAAAAACAAAAACAAAAAACCACTTCCCTGCAGCCTCACGCGCCCACACTTCGCCCTCCCTGCACAAGCCAGGCGAGGTTCTAGATGTAACAGAGCTCAGTGGCGTGCACTAGCAGTGGAGCCTGAGGCTCGTCTGCCAGGAGACAGGTCTCTGAGTTCACTCGTGCCCTTTGCACAGGTGTCTCAGTCAGTGTGAGTGTGTCGGGGGTGGGGGGCTGGAGAACAGGTGGTGCTGGGCCTGCCCCCTCCCATCACACCCTCCTGAGACGCCCCGCCACCACAGGCTTTGCCCCTTTCTTGTTGGCTGTCGGACAGTGCCCGTGACTGGCTACCTTCCGCCCTGTCCCCTCTGTCTGTGAAGAGAGAACAGGGCCAGCACCACTGCTGCTGGTACGATCCGTCTCCATCCCTGGCTGCTCCTGTCCCTCCCAGGCCTCCCCAGACGTCGTCAGAGCCAGTACAGTAAGCCCAGGTGAGCACACGCAGCTTTCTATGTGACACTCCGATGGCTGGGCATCAGCAAGCACAGGTCTGCTCCTGGGCTCCAGCGTCCAGCTTGCTCAGGACGGCAAGGTGCCCCGGACCAGCCGGGTCTGCCGGAGCCCCATGCTAGCGGGAGTCCTCGGTCAGCAGACCACCTCACGTGAGCACCGGTTCAGGCAGGCGCTGCGGTCTCTGCTCAGCCCCCGTTCCTGCGGGTGCCGGGCTGTGTCTCTCCCAGCCCACACCTCACCTCCTGCACTTTTCCTAGTGAGCTCTCTGTGCGGCTCCCCCCTCTTCCTACAGCGCCCAGGGTTTCAGGAATCTCTGGACACGTGGCCCACAGCAGAGCCGCAGCTCCAGGCAGCCTCCTGCAGGTCTGAGTCGTGTGCAGCAGAACACCTCCAGGGACAAGAGCAGTTTAAAAGCTGCCTCTGGCCTCTTTCCCCTCCTGGGCAATGGGAGTGGACCCCGTGCCTTGTGAGGTCACTTCCAAGTCCCTGTTTCATGACTTACACGGCAGAAGGGACAACTGCCCACAGGCTCCGCCTGTAGCTGTCAAATACCCAATGCCTCCCCTTCCCGCCAGGCACAGCTGCCTGCCTGTCTCCGCAGATGTTGGCCGTGTACGGGGTTGGCCACGAGGGTGTGGGCTGGGTGGACGTAGCTGTGATTCCACCAGCCAGGATGAAAACCTAGTGAATGATCCTGTACAATGGGCTTAAACAGATGAGCTGCAGGGCCGGAGCGCACATGCTCACTCCTCTCCTGATTTGGACGTGGGTTTTTTTGTTGTTGTTGTCATTAAGATTTTATTTATTTATTTTTAGAGGGGATAGGAAGGAGAGAGAGAGGGAAACATCAGTGTGTGGTTGCCTCTTGTGCGCCCCCTACTGGGGACCTGGCCTGCAACCCAGGCATGTGCCCTGACTGGGAATCAAACCGGTGACCCTTTGGTTCACAGCCTTTGCTCAGTCCACTGAGCCACCCCAGCCAGGGCTGGCCGTGTTGTTTTTCTAACCTTCGCCACTAAACGGAACATTGACAACAATTAGAGGAGGACCTGAGGCCCTGGCTCCCCGAAAGCAGCTGGAGGAGGCGTTCCACAGGACCCCAGGAAGGACGCTGCCACGTGGGGCAGGAGGACACCCCTGTGCCCTAGTCACGTCCCTACAGGTTCCAGTAGGACACTCAGCCCTGGCTCTGGGAACAGCAATTTACATGACTCAATTTTTCTTCATCAGACTCTGCTTAACCCCGACTCACTGAAGTGGAAATCTAGTTTGTACAGAATTATTCACAGTGCGTTGGTTTTTTAAAAAGGATCTGGTTTGTAAGAAGACAGATAATGGGCTCAGCCTAGCAGTCCCTGAAGGCGGAGTCGCTGGTGCTGGTCTCGTCTCCCAAGGCCTCGCCATTGTGTTCTGATTCCTGTGCCCCATCGGCCCCAGGGGCCCTGCCTGTGGGCCTCCTTTTTGGGTTGTTGTCCTCACTGGGCATCCTTCCGTTAGTTGTGCCTGGCGGCGTGGTTCGTGGGCATCATGGGGGTGGGGTGGGGGGGCTGCTTGCTACTGCAAAAGCCAGAAGGGCCTGACGCATGCCGTCCCTGGCCTTTCTTCCTTCCTGTGGCCCTTCCTCATGCTGGAATTCAGGTGTGATGGCTGGAACTGAGGCATGCATCTCACAGATCTGAGGGAAAAGCTGAGATCGTCTCAGAGATCTAGGCCCTGACATCCTTGAGCCGCTAGACCAGTGCCGGAACCCACCTGCCTGTAGACTTGCGGTGACACAAGAGAAATGAGTTCCTGTCTTGTCTGGGCGTCCCTTTGTTTAGTTCCCCGTGGCGTTCCTGTGCCAAGTGACGTTGGTCCTGCATCGTTTTGGGGGCATTCAGATGCTGGCACGTGACACAGACACTCAGAACAGCGTTGTGGGCCAGAGGGCTCAGGACGTCGCCCCGCCAGGAGCCCCCAGTAGGACGGACCGGAACTGCAGTCCCCCAGAGTCTTGCTGCCCTACTCTGTGCACTGCAACGCTTCCAGGTGTCACAGCCACGCCTGGCCACTCCCTTGAGAAGGCCTGCCTGGTCCCACTTCGCACAGGAGGTCCCCAGCAAATGCCCCTCACAGCTCACAGGCCAGCATGGTCCCTCATGCCCATCCCTGTAGCAGCGGCCATGGCCCTGTGGGAGGCTGGGCTCCCTGGGAAGGCCAGGGGGCCGTGGGAAGTGCCCACCTTGGGGGCGGACAGCAGTGGCCGCTGCAGAGATGGCGTCAGAGCTGGGCTGCGGACCTTGGACACCTAGTCTTACATTTCGCTGTTCTGGACTCAGACCCCTCAGTGGTGATTCCAGAGCGCACCGCACTGCACTGATTCCAGCGGCAGGGAGGTGGGCACCGGGTCACCTGCTCTTCTGTCTGCATCGGACAGTCCCTGAAGCTGTGTTACAACTGCCCGGGTTCTGGGACGATGTTTGCCCAGCTGGGCCAAGACAGGCCCCTGTCACCCCCTGCCAGGCACAGAAATCTCTTAATAATTCTTTAAAAAACAAAGAGCAGGAAATGTTGCTGTATCAGAAGACAAGTTATTAACTAGAACACCTTGACCACATCCGCCAGAGATGATCACATGGGCCACCAGACAGCTGGGCACGCCGTGTGAGTCCTCGGCCAGGGCGGCCTGACCTGACAGCTCCAGTTCCGAGAGCCGCACAGCTTTCTTCCATGAGGCCAGGAGCGGAGGAACCGCATTGCCACAGTCTCCCTCTCAGGGCGACACACTCGTACGTATACGAACCCAGTACGTGTCAAAGGAGTGGGGTTCAACGTGAAAATGAAGGAAGAGGGAGAGCACCCTGTGAACCGGTGAACACGACAGATGTAACCTGTTTCTTCAGAAAGGACCTGGGCCAACGGTCATGTCTACCGGCTCTGTTCCGGCAGCCGGAGGGGCAGCGTCCGGAAAGACCGAGAGCCTCCCCCCCGTGGGGAGTTGCAGGCCAGTGGGGAAGGTGCAGCCGTGACTAAGGCTCTGGGTTACACAGTCTCGGGGCAAGAGCAGCCGCGGAATCTCCTTTCATTGAGCTTTTCCATGAAGCTGGGAGAGCCGGGAAAAGAAGGAGTGCTGGACGAGACTGAACAGATGTGAAGGGTGTGCGGTGGATGACAGAGGGGGCGAGAGCAGCAGCACAGTCCAGGATGTCAGTGGCTTGTTGTCGTAGGCGACGGTTCTCACTCCTTGAACAGCTGGCCGAGGGTGTTCTGGGCTGGTGACCACTGGGGCCGGGGGTGAGGGTGCAGGAGGGTGGAGACTCGTGCAGATGGAGGCCTTGTCTCTGCACCGGCTATGGCTCCGAGGGCCTCTGGTAGGAAGAGAGATGAGGGAGGAGACACCCAGTGTTTCATCATCTTAGCCTCAGAGAGACACACATTCTTTTTTTGTTTTTTAAAGATTTTTATTTACTTTTAGAGAGAGAGGGAAGGGAGGGAGAAAGAGAGAGAAAAACATTGATCTGTTGCCTTTCGCACAGCCTCGTCTGGGGACTTGGCCCGCAACCCAGACATGTGCCCTGACCGGGAATCGAACCAGCGACCTTTCAGTTTGCGGGACTATGCCCAACTGGCTGAGTCACATCAGTCAGGGTGGGGACACCAGTTCTTTTCCCTCATATTTCATTGGTTAGAACCAGCCTTGGGGCCCCATCTAGGCTTTAGAGGGTTGGAAATGCTGTCCCTGGCTAAGGACACTTTCTTCAAAAACAGCTGAAAGCTATAGCTTGAATCCCTGATGGGCAGCAAGCCAACTGTGTCCTAGAGGGCTTCCTGGAGGAGGCAGACTTAGTGTTGGGTTTGGAAAGATGGATTGCCGTTGGTCGGAGGCGGTAGCCAGAGGGAAAGTGATTTACGACAACAATCATGGAGAGAAGATTTGTGAGGTTTAGAATCATCTCTGTCCATGAAAAAGCTTTCAGAAGTTTCACATTGACGGAGTGTTCCGCCGAGCATTTTATGACCCAGCTGTGTGGGACAAAGATCTGTCTGCGGTTTCTGGGCTAAGAGTGATGACTTCAATTTTCTTGCTGAGAGAGCTGTCTGGGTGTGGGGTGTGATGCCGAGTTCATCTGAGGTGTGGACAGAGGCAGGCGAGGGCTCTCTGCTGGGGCGAGAGCTGAGCGAGCGGAGCGTGAATGTGGGGCAGGGGGTGGCCCCCCTGAGCCGCCCTGCAAGGTTGGTCTTGAGCTGCAGGGGCGGCAGGTGAGCCCGGTCTGTCCAGAGGGTCAGCTCAGCAACTGGCCTTTCAGAACCCTGGTGTCTTCCTCCGTCTCTGCCCAGTCCTGCCCCTGCTCGACCCACAGGGATGTTGGAAAAGTAGCCAATGAGGGAAGAACCGAACAAAAAGGTGGTGTAGATGGAGACGTTTGTTAATAATTCAATGTTATGTGAAGTAATCAGTTCACTTGTGTTTCTGTTCAATGGCACTGGACGACCGGTCACTCCCGAGAAGACCTGGGGCTGGACGCCAGTGAAGGGCCGTGCTGTCGGGCGGCAACCTTCAGGGCGTGTTCTCCAGGTGGCAGGCAGCTGCTCAGGTCTGGGCCAGCCACACGGCCTTGGGAAAGTGCCCTTCTAGGAAGAGAAGCTGGTGGCCACGTGAGCGCTGTGAGGCTGTGACCTATCGGTTCTGTTGGCCACATTGCTCTTGGCCTTGTCCCCCCCTTCAGGTCTGCAGAGTCGGACAGTGCATCACTGTGTAGGATGGTCTCCTCTGTCCAGAAAGGTTCTTGCCGCGGGATTCCTCAGGTTAAGAGCAGGAATGTTCTGTTGCTGTGAGAACTTCACCCCCCTGCCTGAGCTGAGGGTGCAGCCATTTTGATACATGGGAACTCTTTTTTTTTTTTTTGAAGATTTTACTTATTTATTTATTTTTAGAGAGGCGAAGGAAGGGAGAGAGAGAGAGAGAGAGAGAGAAACATGTGTGGTTGATGAGCACCCCCTTCTGGGGACTTGTCCTGCAACCTAGGCATGTGCCCCGACTAGGATTTGAACTGGTGACCCTTTGGCTCTCAGGCCAGCGCTCAATGCACTGAGCCACACCAGCCAGGGCCATACATGGGAACTCTTACAACCATATTTCTGCGACCAGAGTTGGTTCCCTGTTAATGTATAGGAAATGCAGTCTGTGCTGAGAAGGAATTTTAGCCATGTGAGTCTCTGGTCCCTAGGGAAAGAACACTGAGGCGCACAGCCTTTATGACTGTGCTGGCCCCTGGTAATTGTTCTAATTACCTGCGAGCTAATTAGGGACTATTATGTATTCAGAAGCGAGGCTTTCATCCTCCGGAATTTGCATTTCCAGCGAGAGGCTCATTCTCTATGCATGACAAGGTGAGTGTTCCCTGCTGGTTTCCTCCCCTCAGACACACGCTGGGCTCACTGGGGGGCGCTGTCATCAGAAGCCCATTCGGTGGAGCCCAGAGACGCCGGGAAGTGCACCCGGGCAGATCTGGAACCCATCTTGCCCTGGAAACAAGTGTTTGGAGTGAGACTGACTTCGGACAGCTCTTTGCAGAGGCTGCTTTTGAGTTTGTCCAGCTGTGATCCCAGATTTTCCCAGAGAAACCAAACAGCACCCCTCCCCTGAGTAAGACGTGGCTGTGGTCTGGGCCCTGGTGGGAGTCCAGGGGAAGCTTTCAGCTGCTGAGGTGGGGCCTGCTGTGTGTGGCAGTGACCTTGGGGCCCGGGGGGGGGTCCCCGTGGTCTGCAGGTCGCTCCCTCCCTGTTCTCCTCTGGCTTCCATGGAGAGTCCCGAGTCCTTCTGGCATTCCCTGTGGACTGAAGTCTCACTCCTCAGCCTCCTCCATCTCGGGGTTGTGGCTTGTTTCTCCCTCCCTGGGGGGAGTGAGGAGGAGAGGAAGGGAGAGAAGGTCTCCTTCCGTCGGCCGGCTCTGACCACAGTGGCCAGCTGCAGGCCAGGGGCCCCCTCAGGGTGGGCGAGAGAGACTTGGGTGCTCACGGTGTGAGCCTGTGTGCTTGCAGGACTGCGGTCCCCTGTCGCCTGCTGGCTGTCGGCCGGGGTTTTCTCAGCTTCTAGAGGCTTCTTTCACCCCTGACCTGTGGCTGCTCTGTCTTCAAAGTCCATGGTGGTGCCTTACGTGTTTCTCATCTCTCCGACTCTCCCTTCACCCCTGTCCTCTGCGCTCAGCCATGGGAGGCTCCCCACTTCTGAAGGCTCGTGGAATCGGGGTGACCCTGCCTCGTGAGAAGGTGGTTGTACCGTGGAACATAACACTGTCGCAGGAACCATTCTCATCGAGTCACGGGTTCTGAAGGCCTGGGGCGGTGCGTCATTGTAGAGATTCCGCCACCCGCATCCCCTTCCAGAAATAGTGCAGATTCCACACGCACAGAGTTGGCGTGAATGGGTTGGGCGGGACGAGGTTCTGCCGAACCAAAGATTTGACTCTGTTTGTTCAACGGACAGTGAAACACCTACTCGAGTCAGATGACTGGCCGGCCTCTGCCTTCCAGAAACGCACAGCCCGGTGGGGGACGGGGATCTCGCCGTGCTCTGGGGGCTGTGTACAGCGGGGCTGGGCACAGCACGTGTCGGTGGGAGCGCATTTACTCTCGGAGAAGCAGTGTGTGGCGGGGGGATGGCTATTAGGGAGCAGCCTGCCAACAAGTTGGAAGTTGGGTTGGATCTCCAAGGATGTCTTTCTGCAGAGTATTTGGCAAGTTTCTTTTTTCCTGCCAGAATCTCAGTCTCCTCGTCAGGACAACGAGAAGTTTGGGAAAATGGTCTGTCTAGCCCATCTCATGGAGCCTGTCATCGGAATCCCATTTCTGGGCGGGTGCGTGCAGAGTGGGCAGGGATGGGTGTGAGGACGGGTGGGGACATGGAGGATGAGGGTGTCTCTGGGCGTGGGGCCTGCCTGCCTGCCTGCCCCGTTGCTGGGCGTCAGCCAGCTCCCTCCG
This sequence comes from Phyllostomus discolor, assembly GCF_004126475.2. Classification (NCBI taxonomy): domain Eukaryota; kingdom Metazoa; phylum Chordata; class Mammalia; order Chiroptera; family Phyllostomidae; genus Phyllostomus; species Phyllostomus discolor. The sequence goes on from NC_040914.2 coordinate 44,832,368, forward strand.
TCCTGGTCAGTGGGGACGTCGGCATCGACACGGATGCCACAGAAGGTAGATTCATGCTGGTGTGTACAAGGGCCGTGTGAGTCAGGAATACGGGGGCAGAGTGACCTTGAGGTGGACTTCACTCAGCGACACATTTTCTCTCTCTGTCCTCTGGGCTCTGCTCTTCCCCCACTGGCCACGGGGTTCCCTGGACCGCACAGGCTGGTCCAGAAGGGAACCCACAGCAGCCTTCTCTAGACTCTCATTGAATCCGGCAGGGTGAATCCTGGGGCCATAGGGAAGCCCGCGCTGTGACCACCATCCCGAGGTCGTGCCCCCACCAGTGGTCATAGCAGGGAGCACCATGGCCAATGTAGGCCCATAGGCCCGTCAGGATGCCCCTCCCACTGCTGTGCCTTGGGGGAGGAGTGGAGGCAGCCACGGAGTCCACTCACTGGCCCCAAGTCCTGGCCTCTCACCTCAGGAGGACACTCAGGACTTTGCTTGTGTCCAGCAATCCGTCCAGCTCAGCTGGGCGCGGGGATGGAGCTGTCCATGTAGAGAACCATCCGTGTGGAACCATCCTGGCCGCAGCCCGCCCAGGGCGGTGACAAACACCCTTCGGGGTTTGGCAGCCTTCGGGGCCCGGGCTCAGCAGGTTGGCACCCAGCAGCCGCACGGTGGGGGGCGCCCGGGTGCAGCTCCCAGGGTGTTCGAGCAGCGCCCTGTGCACAGGCCATGCCCTTGGAATGGACCATGGATACACGATGCTCAGATAAAATTCTCTTTTCTCTTTAAGTCAAGCCTTCCTTGTATCCAGGCAAAAAAAAAATAAATGAAGGTCTGCGGGCAGAGGCTGCACCTCTCCCCACGGTGGCTCTGCCCCATTGGCCCGGTCCCATTCTGGAGACGCAGGATGTTATAATTGGTTTTCCAGCCATCGCCACGGCACTTTAATAGCTCTTTGCAAATTATCTACGAAGATCATGGATGGGAAGCAAAGCAACAAAAAGTCAACCCCACTGGGGCCTCGGTGGCAAACTGGGGCCTCGGTGGCAAACCCGGCGCTCGTGTTTGCTCCCACTGTGTTCTAGCTTCGGCCCCCATGTGAGCACACGGCATCACAGAGCGGGCATCGCTGATGTCCGTGCATCACGAGCAGACGCTGTGTTTATTGGGTGACTGTCACAGTAATGCTTTTTCATGGCTGTTGGTTGATCATCGATTTCTTTAAAAAAAATGTTTTAGCTCTGGCTGGCGTAGCTCAGTGGATTGAACTCGGGCCGTGAACCAAAGCATTGCAGGTTCGATTCCCAGTCAGGGCACATGCCTGGGTTGCAGGCCATGGCCCCCAGCAACCGCACATTGATGTTTCTCTCTCTTTCCCCCACCCCTCTCTAAAAATAAATAAATAAATCTTATTTTTTTTTTAAATAATGGATTTCTGAATGTGAAAACCAGCGGTGGTCTGGGACACACTCACACCCCCCCACCTCCAGGATGTGGGTTTGGAGCCGGGTGCAGGCTGATGTTCCTGCCCCGTCTCGCTGCTGCAGCTGCGGAAGGGCCGCCATCCTGACGAGGCTCGAACTCCGTGTCTGCAGAGACGCTTCCTACTTACTGCAGAATTTTTCTCTTTCGTAACCTTGCTATTTTCATCGTACATCTATTTCTCTTGACGCTATTATTTAAGAGTTATGCTCCTTATACTTCCCAGCGGACTCGTGCAGTGTCAAGACAGAGACTGTTGAGCCCCAATTAGAGCTCTGTCCTCAGACGGGGTGGAGTGCCGGCCAGGGACCAGAGTGAGCACTGACCGACCTGCAGGGCAGCCGGTGCCTGGCTCACCCCCTCCCTGCGCCCTCCCCGCAGCGGCGGACATGAACCCGGGAGGACGCTCTCCCCGCACCAGGCTCAGGCACGGGCACCACCTCTCTCTCAGCACTGTTCTCCGACACCCGACACCCGTGGCCAGGCAGCAGCCTTGGCCGTGGGAGGTGGAGTCTCTGGTGTGGAGGAAAGTAAGCGCACAGAGCGGGGAGCGAGGCGCTTGCTCACGTGGCCCTGGATTAGCCGGACGACCAGAGGCACTACAAACCCCAGAATTTCGAGGGGATTGGAATGGAAGATGCGAACTCTGGAGGGCGTTTAGATGATTCATCCAACAGAGAGTTCCAATAAGGGCCCTAAGTCGTGTAGCGTTGGAGAGTTGCTGTGACAGGTCATGACCTTGAAGCGTTGGTGGGATGAAGACAGGGCCCAGACCTCGTGATGGAGACCTTCCTAGGGTGTCCTCCAGTGACCCATCCTTGTTTTCTTCATTTCACCCCCCGGGTCCTCCTCCTGTGCCGCCCACACCGGTCTGAGAGAGCCCCGCCATCCGGTGGCTGCCTGCCTCCGCGGAGCACACCGCTCTTTTCCTCCGCGGGTCTCCTCTTGCGTCGTCCCTTTTGGCCACGTGTTTAGGAGGTTTTCCTTGCCCTAAACTTTGACTGGCTCTGAAGCAGGGAGTGAGGTCGCCCGTCCCTGTGGGTCAAGGTGGGTGAGTGGGTGGGTGCTGGGCAGGAGGCCGGGGGGTGGGGGTTGTGTGTGTGTGTGAAGGCTTTGACCAGAGCGTCCCAGAGACTGGAGTACCCAGGCCGCTGTCATTATTTCAGGGCCTCTGTTTTCATGAGAAGGAAGGACAGATAAGTGGGGTTGCAGATAAGTAGGGTCATAATGCGTATTATACCCACGAACACTCTGACACATGTCCTGTACCTGTTCTGTCCTGAACAGTTTGTTCCTGCCGGACCTTGGGTTCAGTGGGGGGCCGTCTGCCTCGCGTTCCCTGGTGAATACATCCTCTCAAAGTCCCGTGCGCACGCGACGGCTCTTGTTTGACCCCATCTGGAGGTGACATTGAAACACGTGCCTTTGAGGCCACTGGGGACAGAAGGCTGGTCCGAGGGGCCTGTCCGGCTCCCCCTGGGACAGGCCTTGGCCTGAGCCCCCACACTCCGCTCTCTCGTCTTCGGTGACGATGCCCACGGTGAAATCCCCGATGGTATCCAACCGTCATCTCCCTTCCAAGACTCGTCTCTCGCAGGGAGTTTGCATTTGTTCTTAGCTTTCCTTCAGCCCTGTTCTCTTCTCGGTGGCCTTTCTGCTCTTGTTCCAAGGACCCTCCATGTTACCCGAGGAAGTGCCGCACACTCTCTCGGTGGGCGGTGCCACCCTCCAGCAGTCTCCAGACGGGGGACCTCCGTTTCTTCCCTCGGAGCGGTGGAACCACCAAGACATCACTGCGTTTTTCTCTCTCCGGAGCACACTTTGTGCTCTGCAGTCTGCTCTGAAGAGCGTCCTGGTGTCGGGAAGGCGTGGCCCGTGGCCCATCCCAGATTCCCGTCTCCCCCTTGTAATGTCCCCGCTGCACACCACACACAGGGGGAGGGCCGGGGGTGGGGGAGTGCCAGGGACCTCTTCCTGAGCTGCTGTTGTGAGGCGAACACGAGGTTGGAAAGTCTGGTTTATGTTTCACACGTTCTATGGGGGCACATTTCATCTACTGGAGTGTCTCATATTCCAACATGGTTCGCACTGTTGACTTTTTTTTTCATTGAGACTGGGCAGGCTGCTGATTTGGGGACTGCTGTCAGTCAGATGGGCAAGGGGCATGCTGCCATCATAAATAGCCCCGGCCTCTCACCTGTTTAACACCATAAAGGCTTACCCCTTGCTTGTTTGGTGGCTACAGCCCTCTTGGCTGGCAGAGGCAGTCAGGGGGCACAGCGAAATGCACGCTGAGTTGTGTTTGCTTGCGTTGCTTTGTTTTGCTTTTATTGCGTGCCACAGGGGTAAAACCGAAGTGTCAGAGACCGCATGTATGTAACGTGGACTACGTGACACGTTCACACACACGCATCCACGTCTGACTCCATCAGCACAGAGGAGGAGATGCACGGCCCTCATTCCCGTTGCAGTCAAGGCCGTGCCTCCTTGAACCTCGTCCTCCGGCCACACCGGCCTGCTTTCTAGTCTCACCAATGGGTTTGCGTGCTCCAGAATTTTCTACGCACGGAATCATCTCTTTCCCACGTACTCTTTTTCTGAAGGCTGCTTTCACTCGGCGTGATGATCTGTAGCTCCCCAGGATTGCACCCCACGCCACATGCCATCCCGCACCTGAGTACGCCGTGGCGTGTGTTACACTGACCATCCTTCATGCTCAGAAGACATGTCCCGGGACCCTGGGGTCTGGGGCCCCGGGGCCCTGGGCTGAGGGTGACCTCTCCCATCGTCCCTCACAACACACGCCCTGTTGTGTGCGGAATGAGTTTTCTGCAGTTTACCCTCCACCGTCTGCCGCGCACGCACACTGTGGTTGGTGCAGCAGAGGACACGCAGCACGCCGAGTTCTCTCTTTACAGGCACATGCAGATTTCCCGTTTAAAGTCAAGGCCTGCTTCTCTAAATGCTAACGAGGATGGCGGGCTTAGAGAATCCCAGATGGTTAAATAAGGAGACGGAGAATTAAAGAAGAGAGCGAGTGAGAGAGAGAGAGACCAGCCCGAGATTACTCACAGAGCCCGGAGCCTTCATTTGGTTATGAATGGAATGCATTTTCATGTATCTTAAAGTGTGCACCGTCTCAGGCTTGGCCCTGAAATCCTTGCTGATCCCTGGAAGGCACCCTCCCCCTTACCCCCCACCTCCCGGGGTCCTGGGCTGCGCCCGACCTCCCGCACCAACCTCTTTCTTTTGCCCATTGCAGGTGAAGACACTCTGCTTAGACCAGAAGGTGCTACTGGGAATGGAGGCATTTGCCTGTAAGGGTGGTCAAGTTGAGGAAGGTGGGCCAGTGTGGCTGTGTGCGACACTCTGGAATCCCCCGGGAAGGAACCCACAGGAGCAGAGGTCGCAGAGGTCACTGTGGAGCCTCCGCTGGCCTGGACGCCTGGGCGTCCAGCGCACAGAATGCCCCACCAGCCTGCGGGGCACGTACAGCGTGCGGAAGAAGGAAAACTCACTCTGAGCCAGTGGTTGGCAAACCAGGGCCCGCAGGCCAAAGCTGGCCTGCCGCCTGCTCTTTGAATAAAGTGTTATTGGAACACAGATGCACCCGTTCACGTAGGCATTTTCTACGGCTGCTTTTTGCTGCAAGGACAGAGTAGGGTGTCGGCACCAGAGACTGGACGAGTGGCTCACGACGCCGAGAAGATTTACTCTTCCGCACTTTACAGGAAAACGTTGTCAACCCCTGACTTCGGCCGCCGTGTTTTTGGGGTGGTTTGTTTTTATTTGCAGCGTCACCCAGCCTCTCCTGGTGGCTTCCCTGAGGACCGTTGTTAAAGCTCACTAGTTTAATGGGTAGAAAATAGGGCGGCATTGTGTTCAGTTTACATTTCTTTGGTTATTACCGGAGTCCCACGTTTCTCTGCTTGTCGACAAGTTATGTTTCTCTTTTGCCTGTTTAGGTTGTTCGCCTTTTATCACGAGGGCTTTAGTGATTTTCCTATTGATTTGACTGAAGTCTCCAAGGAGAGAGGACAGGAACGCTTTGCAGTTTGTATTTGATTCATTCCACCAAGGCTCCACTTAGGAAGGAGACAGTCCTCCCCCTCCAGAGGTCCCATAAATATTTAAGTGTATTTGCTCTAGTTTAATCCATCAGCAATTTGCTTTAGTGTAAGGGAGAGGGGCCTGATGCAGGCTTTTTAAAAATAGGTAACCAATTTCCCAACACCATTTATTGATAAACCTTCCCTCCCCATTTTTAAGACTTTGTGATTTGATAAATCTTTCAATATGAAATGGTTCATTTAAAAGCCAGTTTTTCTGCTGATTGTGTTATCTTGCACGTTCTTGCGAAATTGCTTTTGTTACAATGTGAAGTGGAAAGCAAAATACAAAGATATGTGTGTTGTATGTGTGTGTGTATCCATGTGCATAGATGCACATATATGTATGTGTGCTCAACTACACAAAAAGAACCTTAATCGTAGTAAAAACAGACTGGATGGAAATTGTCTAAAATATCAATAGCTGGTGTTTGTAGGAAACTGTGTTTTACAGTCTTCTCCATCTTTCCATTTTTCCAGACACTTTTAAAATTGTACACAATAATGAAAAACACATTTATGTGATGGGGAAAGCCTTGCCCTAAAATGGAATTTGGTTCTCTAATTTCTTCGCCTGTCTCTGGCATTCGCTGCCATCCCGGGAGGCTCTGCAGTGGCCGGGAAACAATTCCCTGCGTTTCCGTCTCCACGAGACTCTGCCGCCGCGCACAGCGGTTATCTCCCCGGCAGCTCTGTTATCTCCTCCTGTTTGCTCAGACAGAGACTCCTCCGGCCCTTTCCCGGTTTCTCGGTTTCTCGGGACCAGCGCCCCACGGGGCTGCAGATCACTGTTGCTGAGGGCTTTGGCTGTGGGGGAGAAGCCAGGGTGGCTGGTTGCAGGAGATAGGAGCCCCCAGGCCTGATGGCTCCCACATCCACAGCTTTTCTCATCAGACCCACCCTCAGCCTTCCTGTGATCCACGGCCCTGCCAGCCGCCTGGCTGCCCACGCGTGACCCTGGGCTTCCCCCATCCCCTAACCTGCCCTGTTGCTGTCACCGTGCAGCTCACCCACCCTTCAGAGGCCTCCCGATGCTCTCCCTCCCTCTTCTCCCCCTCCCTCTTCTCCCCCCAGTTCAGGCCTCATTGTCCCTCCTCTGCCTCACGGAGGCTCCTCTTCTCTGGGCTGATCACTCCTGCTGCCGGCCAGGGCTTTCTTTTTCTTTGTCTTTTCTTTGAAAAGAATTCTTTTTACTGTTGTTCCTCCCCAAACAACATTACTCTCTCCCACCTTACCCACCCCCACCTCCCACATTCAACCCTCCCCCTTCCCGGTTGTCTTTGTCCCTGGGTCCTTCATGCATCGTCCTCGACAACCCTTCCCCCTCTTCCCCTGTCATCCCCCTGTCCCCCCCGCCTCTGGTCACTGTGAGTTTGTTTTTTATCCCCGTGTCTCTGGTTCTCTTTTGCTGGCTGGCTTGTTTTCTTGATTAGCTTCCACTCAGAGGTGAGATCATACGGTATTTGTCCTCCACCGCCTGGCTTAGTTTACTTCGCATAATAAATCCAAGATCAGGCTTTGCTTAAAGCTCCACATTGTTGCATCTGCTACCCTGACCTCCATTCTGCTCTTGCTGTTCAGAGCTGGCATTTATATTTCGCCGTCTCAGACCTGCACTTCAGCATTTCCTGACCAGCCCTAGCGGATCGTGCCAAGAGCTGCTCTTCACTGAATGTTCTTACGAGCCAGGCGCTGTGCTTCGAGCTCTCTCTCGTCCCAGCAGTGTGCACAACTGCGTGTGCGAGGCCTCAAGGTGTTGGGAAGTGGGCGGCAGAAAGCAAGAGGCTGTCTGTTCTGAGTGAACCGTTCCTCTGAGGTCAGGGGAGGGAACGACACTCAGCAGACGTCACTCGTGCAGTTCACAGAGATGGAGCCAGAGGTCCATGTGGAAATGGGGTTTGAAACCTGGCAGACCTGAGTCCCAACCCCGGCTTGATGGTGTGCAAGCTCTGTGACCTTGAACTAGATACTTAATCTTGCCGAACTTCTGTTTCTCACTGATAAAATAAGGAGCACCTACTTTGTGATGTGAGAATTACATGAGCTAAGGGTTTATGTATGCACGATCTTCACTCTGTTATAAACCATCTGGAAGCAGTGACTTACTGTCTTGTTGTAACTTTATGGGGTGGCAATCTGGTAGCTTCTTCGGCAGGTCTTGCCTGGAATCCTGATGTGACTGTGGCATCTACGGGTCTCCTGGGGCTGGAGGGTCCCTGGTGGCCTCCCTCACACACCTGGTCATGGTGGTGGCTGGTGGCCGGGAGACCTGGGCCCCCTCTGCTCCACTGATCATCTTCCAGCCAGCTGGCCGGGATTTCCTTGGAGCACAGCAGCCTCAGGGTTTCACGAGCAGAAACAGAAGCTGTGTGGCTTCTTCCAGAACTTGGACGCATCACTTCTGCCACATTCTGTTGACCCAGATACACCACAAGGGGGGGGGCGGGGGGCGTCCGGCTTCCAGTCTCAGTGCAGAGGGTCCGGGAGCAGGCAGGGGTGCCCTGGGCCATTGTTGCCATCTTGTCCCACACCTGTGGGTCTTCTCAGCCTCTCTTCTTCCTGCTGCTTTCCCTCATCTCTGCTGACAAAGGTATTATTGTCTTTCCACTTCCCACTTTCACCCAGTCTCCATCTTACCAGACGGCCCTGACTCACTGGTCTGACTCTCTGGGTGTGGTGGTGAATTTCTGGTGCATTCCAGAGGCAAACGGAGAGTGAGGTTGGACGAGAGGCTCCAGACCTGCCCAGGGCGCGTGAGGCTGGAGAGGAGACGAGAGGGAATTTTCAGGACTTCAGCAACGGACAGAGCTCTGTTAAAATTCCTCTTGACGACTGGATTGTATTTCTTCAAACATGACTTTGCCTGGAGATGGGGTTATTCTAGATCTTGGAAGGTATTTGGGTAAAATGTGCAAATGCCTCTTGCATCCATCAGGACGTAGTGGGCACTCAGTGAGTGACATGGTGCTGTCAGACTGGTCATAACTACTCCTGGCCGCTGCCTCCCTGTTTCTTTGACTAAAAGATGACGGGCCTGTTTTCGGGCATTCAGGTGCCTCTTGTCCCCATCGTCACCCACGCCTCCCAGTGAGATATCACTTCTGCACGACCCATGGTAAAATTCCAGGACCCCGCTGCCTAACACTGACCTCGGTCTGGCACACACAAGCGATTCCATTTCCTATGCCTTGTTGAAGGCCCTGCATGGGTCCCGGGGAGGCAGTTACGGTGCACACAGTGGTGGCTGGGAGAGAAGCCATTGGCAGAGGTTCTGGGGCTGAAGACCCACGCAGGTCCTGTTCCCACTGTCCTGGGCACGTCGTTGTTCCAGGTTCCCGGTCCCCTCCTTCCCACATTCCCCCGAGTGCCGCCCCCCAGTCGTCTCGGGGCCACGTAAGGTAAACTGTAAAGTTTCCCAGAGATGCTTTGGGAGACTCTGGGTGACACTCTGCTGTGATTTACAAACGGAAATTTTAATAAGAGTTTCTAATTTTACTTCTTTTCACTTTATCACCATATACAATTACTTTATATAACTATGTATTCCCTTATTTAGTTGTGTTTTTTTTCCAACTAGAAGGTAAACGCCATGAAATTTTGAACTTGATCTGTTTTATTTACCACTGAATTGCCTGTATTATAAAAATATCTGGCACAAGCAGTATCTGTCGATGCATGAATGAGGGAATGGATTTTTCTTCTGAGAAAAAATTTTTTTGTTTACATGGGAGACTTCTGGCACTACCACATGTGCTACGAACATAACAGGCTAAGTCTGTCTGCTGACTTCATGAACCTGAAGAACAGGGAACTAGAAAGTGCCAGCGTGATACAGAATATGTCAGAAAAGAGGCCACATGGCGATAGAAATGAGGAAGATGGGTGTGGAGATGAGCTGGAGCCACTTTCTCCAGGAATATGGGAGGGGCGGTTCCGGTCATCTGATAGCCGCTGAGGGCTCTGCCTGTGGCGGGAAGTAGTCTCCCGCCTGGGTGTCATCGAGGCATTCGCTCAGCCACTGAAGGAAGCGTGTGGGTCCCAGTCCCCGGAGGCCTCTGGGCCCCGTGACTGTTACCCTTCTCTTTGTAACGTGAGCCACCGGAGTTCTGGTGCTGCATGTCGTGCTCAGTACCTCGGCTAACACAGCCCCAGCTGGAGGCCACACCGCAGGCTGGCAGTGGTGGCGCTGAGCCTGCCCAGCCATGGGCCAGACCTACGCTTGATCCAAACGCCTTCAGGAAGAGCGGAAACCATCTTTGTAATAAACACCCGGCATGAGCACCGCTCGTCTGCAAACCACGTCCTTGTTCCCGTGAGGCCGTGATGGGTCCAGCCCGTTCTCGTCCCCTGTCTGAGCAGGACCTTCAAGGTCCCTGCAGTCACCGGTTGGAGAGCTGCACCGAAGCTTGGTCGCGGGACTTGTGCCCGTGCCACGTGGAGTTCCCCGGGCACCCGGACTGAGGGCTGAGGTGTGGCACGGAGCCCCTCCGGGACTCGGGGCCCAGCACCCGCCGAGAGCACTCCCGGCGTGGCCCTGGACTCGCTTCCAAGCGACATTATTATATTGACTCCAGAGATGCAACCCGCAACAAAAGGTCAAAGTATTTTTACCATTCAAGCCATTTTTAATAAATCTACCTCAGTCTCCAGGGCAATTTCTCTCTAATAAATTTGTTTTTCCACAGTAACAGCATCATTAAAATAGGTTTTATAGCTTGTCTTCGTGTAGTAACTACTTTGAAGGGACATAATAATTCAGATATATAGCTCCAGGATCTTTGTTGAAGACAAAGCTTTCCTCAAAAGCACGTTTTTGTATATGTATTCTTAACTCAATTGGTGGACAGTTTCACTATGAATGTTAGCGTTTTCCATTCCGAAGCACATTCTAGTTTTGCTTACACATGAAAAAAGACGTTTTATATCCTCAAATTACCTTTTTAATATTCAAGAGCCCTTTTAAAGTTCCCAAATAGAAGGGTGGACATAGAGACAATACTTTTGAGAATAATTCACCCAGTGGTTCTCAGCGCTGGTTGCGCGGTAAGATAACCTGCAGATGCTCTGAAGATGCCGGCCCGGCTCCCACCCCAGGGTAATTAGGTCAGAATCTCTGGGGGTGGTTCCCAGGGTAACTGAGGGTACAGCCAGCCACAGGCAGCAGTGAGCCATGGAATTCTGAAACCTGGCTGGGGAGTGTCAGCTCCTCTAGGGGAGGGTTGGAAAGCTCCGGAAGCCCAGTGGTTGGACATGGCAGCCTCCTGGGTGCTGTGTGAGTGGGTGACGGGCGGGAAGCAGCTGAGTCTGGGTGGAATCAGGTGGGAACGGGCGTCTGACAGGCAGTGGGAGGTGGCGTGTGCTTTTGAGTGCCCAGGCATGTGTGTCTGGGGACAAGGGGGCGGGCGGGGGCGGTGAGAGGCAGTGCTGGAGAGAGACACAGAGGAAGGGTTGGGCAGGGCTGGAAGCCATGTAAAAATTCTAAAATTTCAGCCCTGGCTAGCGTAGCTCAGTGGATTGAGCGCGGGCTGCGAACCAAAGCATCACAGGTTCGATTCCCAGTCAGGGCACATGCTTGGGTTGCAGGCCCTGGACCCCCAGCAACCGCACATTGATGTTTCTCTCTCTTTCTCCCTCCCTTCCTTCTCTAAAAAGTAAAATAAATAAAATCTTTTTAAAAAATTCTAAAATTTCTTGTGAGCACATCAAGGAGGCATTGATGGATTTAAAACAAAGGAATGACAAGATCAGATGTGAGATTTTCAAAGACTCAGCTGACCTCAGTGTCGGACGGGACAGGAGAGAGACAAGAGAGGTGGCCGGGAGGGGACCAGGGAGAAGGCAGCAGCAGGAGTCCAGCTGCAACGTGGGTGCGGCCTCGTTGGCAGGGTGGCCATGGAGGTGTGGAGAGGCAGGTTGATCCGGGAGATGTCGGGGCAGGGCTGGGATGAGGGAGGAAGTGGGGAGAATGATGGCTTGAGCGTCTGACCTTCTTCCTCGATGATAAAGGTGGGAGTGGAGATGCTGATGAGCTTTTAACTGGGGCACATTGTGCTTTAGGAGGGGGCCGGAACTGTTACGAGGCCGGAAGGTTGGCCAAGGATGAACTTACGGCCTTGGATGTTGGGACAATGGGCTATCCACATGGAAGACAATCAGATTGGACCCGTAACTTATGCCATGCATCACCATAAATCCCCACAGGGCTCCAGTGCTAAACGAATAAAGCCGACGCATAAACGTTATGGAAAGGAAGGAGGGATTATTTACAACCCAGGGCTGGAGAGGCCTTCCCACACAAGATGCAAATTTGGAAGCTGTTCTAGGAAAGATTGATAGACTCAGTTTCATGTACAAGGAGGTAATTACAGCATTGTTTATGATGATGAAAAATTCAAAACAAGGTAGAGATCGCTTAAACCAGGAACAATTTAAATAAATACAGCATTGAACGTTTACATGAGTAGAAGTGTGGCTTTCAGGTGCCAGAGTGCCTAGGAGTGAGCCTCGACCCCACCCCTTCTCACACTGTGTGTCTTCGGGACAGTTACTGGACCTCCTCCAGTCCTTCATCTGTAATTAAGCTCAATGATTTTATTTACCTCATAGGGTGGTTGTGGGATGAAGTGAATTAATGATGTAAAGCCCTTTGACGGAATAGGTTCTTGCATACAGCAACCTCCACTTCAGTTTCCGGGCTGCTCATACAGCAGCCCTTAAAAGGCGCGCCGCCCCGGATAGCTCACGGAGAAAGCGGGCAGTGCGTGCAGTAGGCTCCACTTTCCCTGGGAATGGGTTTCTCTGGCCCACATGTGGATGAAAATGAGTAGACCACATGGCTGTGACCTAGGACAGCCCAGCACACGGTCATCGGGGGCGGGGGAGGGCAGTCGGCGTGTGTGGAGAGCAATGCTCACATTTTATGCTGTACAATTTAGTATTGCTTCAGTGTTTTACAAAGGAGAATGAGGTTTCATAGCTTTGCATTAAAGAAAAAGAAGGAGGGAAGGAAGGAAGGAAGGAAGGAAGGAGACAGAAGTGAGGAGGGAGTGGGGGAAGATGCCTTTAACACTCTGTGTGGTGGCGTGGGACAAAGCTGATGTCAGAAAAGCACCGATGCCCGCCCCCTCCCCCTGACCCAAGCCCTGGTTTTAGACGCCCGCTGGGGGGCACACAGGACCCGGAGGGAAGCGGGCAGGAGCTGGAAATGGGTAGCAGAGTCAGTCCTGACTGTAAAAACAGTCAAGTCATGCTTACTTTCTCTTAAAATAAACATCTGATGCATTTTCAATGCGATCAAACATGCTAATAAGCAATTCAAAGACTATTATAAGTATAAAAAAATTGTGGAACACTTCTAAGTAGGACAAATAATAAAGGCAATCAAGTCAGCATTAAAACGATGCAGAACTAATGTAATTAATTTACCCAGTTTGTAATGATATAAAAACAAGACCATAAATCACTGCACAGCTTCTTCTTACTGAATTTGTAGATGTGGGTGTGTGCGTGTACCAGACACTGGTTTTCTGCTTTGGAGGATAATTAAATAAGAGCCGAAGGTAAAGAGGAGAAATCACTCCACTAATTTTATGAGACAGCGTGATCAAACTTTCCTTACATGTTGGATGAAAGAGAGAGCTCTACAGCCCTAAATACTAATCAGTCTGGAAGTTACAAATTTTTTTTGGCTGGAAGGAGGTGGAAAACAGTAAACATTTTTTTGCTGAAATACGACATGAACTCAGAAATACGTGGGGTTACCCCCAGGTATTAGTGTACTGTCTTCCCGGGGTGGGGTGACAGGTGCTGGAACCCAGTCCTGGGACCCCCCTCCCCCAGCCTGAAGGGACTCAGGGAAGGTTCAAGGGACCCTCCAGGACGCGATGGGGGTGGAGCCAGAGGTCACGGGAAACGTCCTTGAGCAGCTCTGAGGGAGGAGGACTCTGGCCCTGGCCGGAGGACAGCTGGCGACGCCCACCAGCCTCTCCCTGTCCAGGTCTCTTGCAGGACTTTCTCCTGCTCCTCCTTTTTTTTTTTTTTTAAGATTTTATTTATTTATTTTTAGAGAGGGAAGGGAGGGAGAAAGAGAGAGAGAGAAACATCAATGTGTGGTTGCTGGGGCCGTGGCCTGCAACCCAGGCATGTGCCCTGACTGGGAATCGAACCTGCGACACTTTGGTTCGCAGCCCGCGCTCCATCCACTGAGCTACGCCAGCCAGGTCTCCTGCTCCTCCTTCATCTTTTCATCGTTTCCCTTTCCTAACAACGGCTCAGATTTCCCAGCCCTCTTCTCTGCCTGCTGAGCTCGTGCTGCCTGTCCGCAGACCAGTCTGAGGATTTCATTTATCATGCCGCTTCAGGGGCTGGTCACAGATCGGCGGGCACGAGGCTCTGTGGGCGGGGGGAGCTCTGGAGAGTCGCTGGAGGCAGGAGCGGCCTCCCTCCCTGCACAGACCGCACACCCACCGGCGGATCAACAGCTCAGCCTTAAATGAGAAGGGTTTTGGTGATGCTCGCCCTCCCACCAGGGCCAGAGGCATAAACCCAGGGCCCTGAAAGGCGTGGGAGGGGGCTTTGGTCCCGGACTTAGTAGGCGCCTCTCCCTCCAGGGCCGACCCCAGTTCAAACCCGGGGCCTCCGTTGATAAAACACGGAGACAGTTCTGTGCAGTTGAAAGGTCTGTCATTCTCACCATTCTCCGGGAGCAGATTTCTGAGAAAAACATCTTCTGATAGACACCCATCTGTGAAGATGGGGAAGGGCCCATCAAACCTCGTTCCAGGGAGAGAGAGTCGCCGTCAGCCGGTGCTATAGTTTAACTGCCGTGTGGACGGCCAGTGCTGAAGGTCGTACATCTTAACTGGAAAAACCTGCCGGTTCTCGACTCCTCGCAGCTCGTTTTTGTCATCGCTGCTCTGTCTGTCGCACTCCCCCCCTTCGTAAATCAGTCACTGTTCTCTGGGGCCCGTCGCTAAAGGTTGCCCGCTCCACGAGGAACCCAGCGGCAGAAACACACATCCGTCTTTGTGGAGGCGGCCGTGGGGGTGGCATGTAATGACACACGGCCCTCGGGCTCAGGGTGACAGGCAGCATTTGGCGAGTGGAAATGGAACGAGGACTCCTGGGCAGCTGCAGGCAGGTCCCCGCAGGCAGGCGGCCGCCTCAGCGGCACCCTGCTCCGTCAGCACCGGGCCGGGGGCAGGAGGAGCCCAGTGGACCAGCATCGCCAAGACCGACCCGTGGAGAGGACTCAGCCGGAGCTGGCCTGCTTCCGTTTGCTTTCTCAGAGTCTTTCACTCCCCGCCCCCCAACCCCTTGATTTCTTTGTGCGTGTCTTACGTTGCCGGCACAAGAGCAGGCACTGGGACAGAGAGACGGAGCAGACACACCCCCTGTCCTCCAGGAGCCCGGGGTCGGGGGAGGTCGAGTGTGGAAGGACATGGGACCATGGCTCTGAGGTGTGGAAGTCCCGTACGGGGCCATGGCGCCAAGGTGTGTGTCTGCCCCGTTTGGCTTCTTCCTTCCTTCTAGGAGGATGCAACCTCCTGGCCTTTCTCACTGGGCATTGCAGTGCTCCCAGCACCACCCCGGTGTCCAGTAGAGGGGAAGGCTAGGCCTAAGGGCGAGGACGTGGTCAGTAGTCCCTGCCCCCTGGGACTTCATGCGGCGGATCATCCCAGTCCCTGCCAAGGGCGTCCAGGACCCCTGGGCTGCCTCAGGTCCCCGTGCCCAGGCCTCACCCGCAGACGCCGGCCCTGCAGGCTGGGGGGAACTTGAGGAGCGTGTAGTTTGGGCAGCCTGCTGGGGTGCCGCCCCACGCAGTCAGGCCTGGGCCGAGGCCCCGGATGCGCGCGCAGCCCACCGGGCTTGGGTGGGGGAGCTGCTGGCCCCCGGAGGTTCCACAGAGGACCTGGACTTCCTGCAGGCGAGCTGCAGAGAGGATCGTGTGTGTGCGGGGGGGGGGGGGGGAGGGGACTGGGGGGGTGGAGGACATGGGAGAGGGGCCGGCGGGGGCAAGAGTAAGGGAGGGGTGATGAGAGCCCACACTGGGTGGGTGAGGGCAGGGGTCGGCCGTGGGTTCTCCTCCGCAGAGGGTGCCGCAGGGTTTGGCTTCGAGGCTGCAGCAAAGGCAGTGACATGCTCACATCCAAGTTCAGGGCCGCGGAGCTGCTGGCGGCAGGCAGGCGGTCTGGGACCGCGGGCGCGGGGGCCCAGGGCTGCCTCAGCTATCTGTTTCTGTGTAGCCAGCGCTGTGTGTCCTTGACCCTCCCGGGGGGGGGGTCATGGGAGGGCTGAACTGAACACGAGCGCCAGCTTCTCCTCTGCTGTGCCGGGGTCTGTGGCAGGGACGCCGTGGGGCTTGTCTCGCCCCGCGTGGCGTTGGCCGGGCTGCTGCCTGGCCCCACGGCGCTCCTCCTCATGGCCTCTGTCCGCTGTGGGGGGGAGGGCGCTGCTTGGGATTCTTCCCAGAAGGGCAGGCCCAGGGCCGTCAGATTTCCAGCACAGAGGTGGAGCCTGGCCTCGAGGAGGCTGGCCTCCAGGAGGCAGCATTCCCAGCGGCGGCCGCAGAGGTGGAGCGACTTGGAAGGCCCGGCCCGGGAACAGCTGGTGTTGCCCTCAGGGGCTGACGTCCCAGGGCCAGCTGGGACTCAAGGGGCGGGGAATAGACTGAATTTCCATCCCCTCGCTCCCCACACGGAGCAGAGTCCAGGCCGTGTCCCGCAAGAACACGGGGGGGGAGGGGGGAGACATCGGGGCAGCTGCCTGGATGAGCGCTGGCTGCATCCACTGGGCAACCCTCCCGAGAGGAGACGAAGACGCTGGAAGCGGGAGGGATGGGAAGGAGGTTCCTCGGAGGTGTCCCTGACTGCGTCGGGCGGCACCCCAGCAGACTGACCAACCCACACGCTCCTCAAGTTCCCCCAGCCTGCGGGGCCAGGGTCTGCGGGGGAGGCCTGGGCACGGGGACCTGAGGCAGCCCAGGGGTCCTGGACGCCCCCTGCAGGGGGGATGACCCACCATATGAAGTCCCAGGGGCCAGGGACTGCCCCCCTGACTGGGGGGAGCAAGGAGAGAGCCCCGGGGATCGGACACCATCCCCGGAGAACAGCAGAGCCCGTGGGGGCGGGAAGGGAGCGAGGGAAGCAGAGGCGGGGGGGGGGGTGCTGGGTTGGTGGCGTGCTGAGTCGGAGAGCCCGCCAGATGGAGGCAAGGAGGCCTGTGGATGGAGCCCTGGGGGGAGACGCGGCCTCAAGACGCGAGAAGTCACTGGAGCTGAAACCTCAGCAGCGGACGAGTCCGACGCACCCCCACTCCCCTCCCTGTCTTCCTGAGTGTTGTTAACGTCCGGAGCAGCTCCAACCCTCGGATGGGGTGCACCTTTTTCTAAACACGAGGTTGATAGGAAAGTGCACCCCAGCCGGGGCAAAACCCACACCTCCGAAGCCGGAGTCAGAGACGGGAGCTGCTGCGCAGACCCCCACTCGCGGGGACCCAGGCATCTGCTGCCTCCCTCCCCGCTGCGGGCGCGGAAGCCGCTCTTCCGCAATCAGCCGGCGCGCCACCCGGTCCCCCTTCTCCCACCCCGAGGAGCCGGAATCAGAGAAATGAATCAGGTCTCCACGTAGCAATCAGGAGGGACGCTGTGGAAGTTATTTTCGAAAGCATTTAAAAATATCTCCTCAGAAGAGGCTTGCAGAGGGAAAAACTCATTAAAACACAAATAATGGAAGCCCTTGCTTTCAAGTTTTTTTTGTTGTTGTTGTGGTTGTGTATTCGTTCTGCTCCTGACAGAGGTGACGTTTCTAGGTCTGGTTTTAAGAGGTGAATTTCCGTCCTCGGTGGGTAGGCAGACGGTGTGCTGAAGTGGAAACATCTTCACGGAAAAGGGGCGCACGCACGGGCGGCCTGGGGGGGGAGGGGGAGAGCCGCAGAAACCCTCGCGTCTGCGGAGCTGCTGGGTGCCTCCACGCACTGCGTGTTTTCTGGTTACACGGAGTCCGTGGAACACAGATATTTATATAAAAGAGCAAAAACCTACAACTTCTCCTGCCATCGACCTCAGTATTTTGATACCATATTGTGCCTAACGTTTGTGAGAACGTAGAACTTGCCGTCCTCGGGAAAAGCAAACATTGGTTGCAAGACAGAGTGATCCAAGGGAGTTGTGAGATACCAGCCAGGTTTTAGGTAAAATGAGGGAGTGGAGTGAGCTCATAGAAACTTCCCTCCTGCTTTGCTTTTCTTTTCTTTTTTAAAAAGACTTTATTTACTTATTTGTAGACACAGGGAAGGGGGGCAGAAAGAGAGGGAGAGAAACATCAATGTGTGGTTGCCTCTCATGCGCCCGTATTGGGCACCTGGCCTGCAACCCAGGCATGTGCCCTGGCTGGGAATTGAACTGGCGACCCTTTGGTTTGCAGGCCAGTGTTCAATGCACTGAGCCACACCAGCCAGGACTAAAGTATATTTTTAAGTTAAAAAAAAAAGAGTGCTATTGATGGACTGTATAATATAATAGAACATATTTTTATAATATATAATACAATATTGTTTCTGTAAACATAAAGTATATTTGTGCACATATTTGCCTATATGTCGTAGATTATTGTCTCTGGGAAGGGGAACCAGGGTCACAATGCCTCCCCCCACCTTGGGGTCATCCGTTACCTCTGTCACCCAGCCACGAAACCAGAGCCACGCTGCCACGGATGGTGGCTTTATGAGCTTTATTTTTAGGTCTGACGTAGGTTAGGCTAGAGAAATTTGTGTGAGAGAACCATCCCGTAATTTAGCCAGATGCTAGAATTCCTTCTTTCTCGCTAAAAACCGACACACGAGAACCATGCAACAGCACAGTCAACCCTGGGGGCAGTGTTCAAACGTCCTGCGTTCATAGGAAGTCCCAGAGGCAATGGTGACGAATGTGTCATTGGGACCCACGCAGGCCAGGAGCCTCTCACAGACATCTGCAGAGTGGGTGGAGCCCCTGGGAGCACCCGCTGGGGCCCGTCCCTCCTGCCCCCGTGGGTCCTCCTCGCCCTGCAGGCCCAAGTCCCCGCCGCTCTCCTCAAAGGTGCCCCCTCGGAGCATCAGCCGCAGGGAGTGCCACTATTTCTGTGCACATCTCATTGACGTTGTCCCACTGTCTGCCCTACCAGTCATCTTCTCTGTTGTTCAGTGTTTTAATCGTTGTTTCCTTACACTTGTCCCTTGAGGCTCCGGAAGGGGTGAGTTCGAGGAAGAGCCTGGGGCATGCATTCCCCCGTCTGGTGCTTGAGTTGCGAGTTGTGCAGCTGCTCATTGGGCAACAGACATGGGTAACGCCCAAGGGTGGGGCATCTGGGTTGAGTGGCTTTAACTTGGTGGTTCCAGCTCTCCGAAGGGGCGGCTGTGTGACCCGCAGTGCCGCCTCTCATTAGATCAGTGTGCAGGAGATGGGGTGACAGAATGCGGCCTGGCACAAGGGGTGTGTCCCGAGTGGCCCTGGGCGTCCTTCTGTCTGTCTTCTCCCCTCAGAGACACATGCAGAGAGGAGCACGTTCTCTCAGCACCCGGGGTTCCGAGCTTCAGTGCTTCTTCCAGAACCCGCTCCCACCCTGGCTTCTCTGAGCAACAGTGGTCTCCTCAGAGTCTCCGCCCATTGAGGCTTCACACCCAGTGGGGTCCCTGAGACCACCCCCCCCCCCCGCCCCCCGTCCTCAGCCTGACCAGCCCCAGTGCCTTGATTCCGCCTCGCGCGGGTCCTTTCTCTTCTGTAGACCGAGCCCAGACCTGTCCCCTCTCCCCGCTCTCCCCCGCTCTCCCCCGGGGTTCAGGCCTGGGCACCGGCAGCTGGACTCTCCAGTCAGTGGTTTCCTTACCGAGCCTGTCCCTTTACTTGTCCCCCAGCCTGAGGTCCTGGGCCGTTCCCATCGCCCCAAAGACAGATACTTGCTGAACGAGTGACCGCTACCGAGAGAAATCACTGATTCTGTGGGGATGAGCAAAGATGGCCGGATGGGGCTGTGTCGAGGCTACTTCTGTGGAACCGATGTCGTCAGAGAGTGTGAACCATCCTTTGCACTTGGCAGCGTCTCAAAAGCAGGGGGGACCTGGGGATACTTCCAGTGGATCAGGGAATGCCAGGAGTGGCCTGATGCCAGGGGGCTTGGAGGCCGGGGGACGTAGAGCTGACCTGCCTGCAAGAGGGCGTCTGTGTGATCCCTTAGGGGTGTGTTTTTGGCCTTCCCTGATTGGTGCTAAGTTGGAAGCAGGGGTGAAAACTAGGGAGGCTGCAAGTTCTTGACCAAGTCTGGAGTGTTCGGGGCTGATTGTTACTGGAGCTGCGGCCTGATGCAAGAGAGGGAGAGAAACATCCATGTGTGGTTGCCTCTCGTGCGCCCCCTGCTGGCGACCTGGCCCACAACCCAGGCATGTGCCCTGACTAGGAATCGAACCGGCAACCCTGTGGTTCGCAAGCCGACACTCAATCCACTGAGCCACACCAGATAAATCATCTTTAATGTAACAACATGGAATTGGAAAGGAGGAGGACCAG
This sequence comes from Phyllostomus discolor, assembly GCF_004126475.2. NCBI lineage: Eukaryota > Metazoa > Chordata > Mammalia > Chiroptera > Phyllostomidae > Phyllostomus > Phyllostomus discolor. The sequence continues at coordinate 44,852,486 of NC_040914.2, forward strand.
TCCTTTGGGAACAGGCAGCAGAACCCCTAGGAGCACCTGAAGTGGTAAGGACTTCCAACTCTCCCATGCGGAGGAGCCCAAGGAGAGGCTGTGCGAGGCCTGAACGGGGCAGCCTCCTCTCCGGGGCGCCTGCCGTCTGGCTGCTCGTCCCCGTGCAGCTAGCAGATGGCTTCGGGAGCTCCAGGCGTCGCGGCTGCGTTTGTGGAGGGAAGCCGCGCGGAGGAGTAGAGCCATCTGCCTCTACCCAGTGTTAGGAAACAAAGCTCAACAGAGTGACATTTCAAGATCTCCCTGGCTTTTTTCCACCGTGTGCTCGGTGCGGGCGGCGTCCCATCCAGCAGAGAGAACAGCCCTGAGGAGCCGCACACAGCGAAGGGCTTCTCCAGGCAGGAGGGGGCGGGACGGGGCGTCACCAGTGCAGAGTAGGTGTTTCGGGCAAGGTCACCTTCCTTGGGCGGCCAGCAGCGTGCTGTCAGGAGGATGGCCTCAGGAGGGCCTCCCCGGTCCTTCCAGACTGACTGTCTAAGATCCCAGCCCTGGGAGAGGCTGCAACTGGAATCGAGTCGGACGCGGAGTCTTGGTTTGGTGGGTTCAGCACAAGTGACCCCGTGTTGGGCCTGTCGTGTCTCTGAAACACCAGTCGCTCAGGAAAGCCCAAGCTTCCCCAGGTGCCGCCCGCAGAACCCCGTTCGGCCACAGTGACGGAGCGGAGTTCACACGTGCTGGGAATAGACCAAGCCACTGTCCTGCCCTCCCGCCCCCAGGGCTGGGACATCCATCGCTGTTCCAAACCAAGTTGGGGCGCTGGGCCCGAGAGCCAGGAAGTCAGGGGGAAGACCTGTTGCATGGGGACTAGGAGTGACTTCACAGGGTGCCAGGCAGGGGGCCAGCACTGGGGAGAGCCCGAGGTCCCTGCAGACAGCCAAGGAGACTTTCTCACTGGGAAGGAGAACGGGTGGGCGAACCATACCAGTGGGGCGTCGGTGTGGGAGGCAGCCTGCGACCAGCCACGAGGGTCCCCAGTGGACGTGGGTCCAGCGTGGACTTGGGGCCGAGGTCACTGGTGAGTGGGAGGTTGTGAAAACGGTGCATTTCCCGGCCGGAGGGACCTGACGGTTCGTCAGATGCACCCGAGGCCTCTAGATGAAGGGGAGCTTTGGTTTTGAGGTGCATTGGTGCATAGTAGGTGTGCATTTGCACATAGTAGGTTACAACGGGCGTCTCCGGGTTTTCGGTCCCACATATCTCCCTCCAGATCCCTGTGGCTCTGCTTGCGTAGCAAAACAGGGCATGTGGCCACTTCCTGCTCAGTCCGTCCGACGTTCATGGAGCATGTACACATTCAGTGGGAGGGAAAGGGCGAAGGGCAGAAGGGAACGGAACGTTATGAAGTCAGAGATGAACCCACTGTGCTCCTTGCACGAGCGAGGGAGATGAGCGAGCCGTCAGCTTCAGTGCTGGGAGGAGCAGGGAGGACGGGGACAGTGGAAAGAGAAGTGGACACACCCTCTCGGACGAGCACTAGCCACTCAGACCCGACCGACCGGCGCCCTGGGGAAACGCGGCCGAGAGCTGTGTGTGGCTCCCTGCACCTCTCGAGAGAGAGGTCGGCACTCCCAGGGCCGCTTCAGCCCTTCCTGGCCAGGCCCACACCCGAGCCTCCCGGGCTTCTGTGGGCGTGAGCGGGCAGTGACGTGGGGCCCAGGGTGCTGCCCAGCCCGAGTTCGTGTCCAGTCCCACTCTGAAGGCAGAGCTCGTGTCCACCCAGCCAACGACCAGATCTGTGCTTTCGAGCTCCTTCCTGTTTCTGTTTCTCTTCTAGGAAAGGGGACTTTTCGTGGCTGGTGATGACCTCCTCTCTGTTCACGCGGGAGCTCCAGCAGCCCAGCCCTGCCTCCCCCATAGTGTTCAGCCAGCCGGGACTCTCTCCCCTGACCCGGCTCCCTGACTTTGGCACCGGTCCTTACTCGCCGAGGCCCCAGGACTTGTGGCCCTCGGAGGTGGTGGCTTGGGGTCCGCACCCTGCAGTCTGGGGACAAACCTGGGGACAAGGTTCTCCCGGAACACGGCCACGCCTGCTCGTTCCCGCAGAGCCCAGGGCTGCGTGCGTCCGGCAGTGGCCGAGCTGACTGGCTGTAACAAGACCACACATGGCCCTCGACGCCGGAAGCAGCTACTGCCTGGCGTCTCCCAGAACACGCTTGCTGACCGCGAGGGAGAGCGACACGGGGGTGGGGGGGCCCACACGGCCCTGGAGCTGACCGGGTGGGGTGCCTCGGACGGAGCCACTGTGGACGCAGTGTCCTGGCCTGTGCATCAGCGGTGACGCCCCCTCCCCACTTGGCACATGCAGAGTGCGGAGGACAGCCAGTGCAGGGCCCCTTGCCCGCGGGTGGACGGGCAGGATGGCCGCTTCTCCCGTCCACGGGGCCCTTGCATCGCTCCAGCTCCTCCACCCGACCCTCTCTGGTTGTTCCTGTGGCCGTGACGAGAGCAGTAAAAACCCGCGGTGTGCGGGCCGTGCTGATGCTGATTTTCTAGTCAACCTCCTTCCTCTCTGCAGGCCGTCAGATGACAGGATGTGTGTAAATAAGCGTGAATTATGGAAGAACATGGGCTCATGCGTGAAGCCCACAGTCCCATATTTCACTCTAAAAATTTAAAAAAAAATCCCATTTATGGCTTCTCTATGCAGTGGAGGCACTGCACGGGGCAGATGAGCGTGGTTAGTCTTCGAGCCAAGACCCTCTTTGGCCAAGAAGTCTCCTTGGTTGTGGCGGCAGTGGTGGGCATGCGCTGGGGAACGGAGGCTGTGAGGATGACCGAGGGGGTGCCAGCCCGCGTCGCTACCCAGACACCCGGCCTGCTGGCTGCTCGGCAGCTGAGCTGGGGCGTACTCGAATTAGGCAGACATGGCTTCGTGGCCTCCCTGCTCCCTCAGGGCCCGGAGGGAACAGACAGTCCAGACAGTGGGGTACAAAGAATGCCATTTCGGTCAGCTTGGTTCGGGCACAGCTTCTCCCCGGAAGGAAGACTGAGTGATTTGCCGTGGCCGCAGGGGTTGCTGAGGTTGCAAATGGCGGCCCTGGGGGCGGCAGACCTGCTTTGTTCGGCTCCTGTGATGCAGTTTTACGCTGTGTGAATGCCTGCAGGGGCCGGTGCTTCCGCTCAGCTCCTGCCCTGGTGATTCCCTGACGGGTAGCACAGGGCTGCTGGACCCCTGAGGGGGCCTGCAGCTCACTGAGCCGTGCTGGTCTTCTGGGTGGGCCACAGCATCGTGGCCCCTTGGGTTCCAGGGAGCTGCTGGCAGCCCAGGACAGAGCCCGGCACCTCCCCTTGCATTCTTGCAGGGAGAGGGTTCATTAAGGCCAGGTAAGGAGTCAGCCTGCAGACAGGGACGGAGGCCCAGTCTCCGCAGGGGAACCAGAGGCGACGCAGGAGCACGAAGGCACCGAGGCTCCAGACGGAGCAACAGACTCGGAGGTAGATATCAGTGCCTCTCTGGTGGCCCACAGCCGGCGCCCAAGACACACCAGGCTCTGGAAGGGGGGCAGCACCCCTGTGTGCCCCCAAGTCCAGCCTTCGGCAGGAGTCGACCTTCGGCCTCCGGTCTCGGGGGTCGCAGGTATATGAGCGTTGGACACAGAAGGACTGCCCTGTGCTCGGGACCAACTCTCCCTTTCCTGTCCTGCATCCCACTGCCCCGGCCTCTCGTTCTGCAAAACCGAGGGGGTGTGCCTGTGCGTGAGGGCCAGTTGGGCGCACCGGGGCAGCGGTGGGCTTGGGTGTGTTTGCACACTTGTGGATTTCTGGCTTCAAACTCCTCACACCACGGAAAGCAGCGGGCGTCTGTGTTGTTCCTGATTTTATCAGGAAAGTAGGAAATGTGGGAGTTCGTAGTAACCCTTTTCGTGCCCTGGACCCCACCTCCCACCCCCTGCCCCACAGCCCAGCAAGGTGTACGCGCCCCTTCTCTGAATTAACATCTTTTTTAAAAAAGATTTTATTTATTTATTTTTTAGAGAGGGAAGGGAGGGGGAGAGAGAGAGAGAAAGAAACATCAATGTGCAGTTGCTGGGGGTCATGGCCTGCAACCCAGGAGGCATGTACCCTGGCTGGGAATCGAACCTGCGACACTTTGGTTTGCAGCCCGAGCTCAATCCACTGAGCTATGCCAGCCAGGGCCTTAAATTAACATGTTGACGTATAAAATAAAGTACATAGGATCGCAGAGGGAACCAACTGTCAAAGCAGTGATTGAAGTCTTATTACCACATCAAGGAGCAGGATGCAGCGCAGGTCTGATTAACCCCGTAATTTCAGATCAGCCAGCGGCGTAAGCGATACTTCGAGGTCCCTGCTGCCACAGTAGTGGGACGTGACAATATCTGTGGTTTCTGTGAGTGGCAGAATCACAGGTCATTCTCATATCACTGGGGGTTATCACCTGTGTTCATAATTGAAGAAGAAGACGACTGTGTTGGAGGTTTAGTGAAAATAAGGAGGCCATTGAGAAACATGATTGGCTCTGGCTGGTGTAGCTCAGTGGATGGAGCGCGGGCTGCGAACCAAAGTGTCGCAGGTTCGATTCCCAGCCAGAGCACATGCCTGGGTTGCAGGCCACAGCCCCCAGCAACCGCACATCGATGTTTTTCTCTCTCTTTCTTCCTCCCTTCCCTCTCTAAAAATAAATAAATAAAATCTTAAAAAAAAAAAAGAAACATGACTGGATGTAGGGATTTCCCAGGAAGAAAGGTGCCTGTCGTAGGCTGAGGGGTGTGCATTCTGCCATGTTCAGGAAATATCCCTCCATTTTTATTTCATTGAGTGTTTCCAGGATGGATGTTGAATTTTCTTTTCAGACTCTAAGAAGATGACACCGTGTTCTTCTCATTTGCCCCGTTAACAGAGAGAAAGGCCGGAATGGGTTTCCTGATGGCGAACTAACTCCCCGTCCAGAGATCCGGCTTCCCGGGGGCCCCTTCCTGGGCACACCTGACCCTGCTTTCTCCTGGACCCCACGTGTCCCTGCCCCCACCAATCTGTGTTCCGGCCCAGCCGTTCCTCCGGAGGGAGGGCGGGGCTCTGTCCTTCCCTGGGGTTCCTGCCCCTGCCCCTCCCGAACTTCTCTACAGCGTCTACCCCTTTAAGAATGTTCATCGTTGTACTCACGTTCTCGACCTCGGCTTCTTTTTATCTGTTGAACAATCTGCTTCTGATAAAGAAACGTCCCACTCTCCCGTGGAGAATGGTCGATTTATCTTTGCTTCTTCTCATATTTCTGTTTGTGGCTGTGTTCTCTTACAGATTTTTTTTTTGGATCTCTTGTTCGATACATGTATCTTTTTCATTGTTGCTTTTATCGGTGCGTGAGGCTAAGCATTGCCTCTTATCATGTTTATTCTCTAGATTCCGTGGGGTCTGACATTGAACTTGCTTTCTCATCTTCGTCAGTGCATCTCTTCCCCAGGCCCCTTTGCACCGTTTCGTTACAAACTGTCTCTTGCACACAGCAAACTGCTGAGTGCGACTAGGTCCTGTTCGCCTTTGTCTTTCTTAAATTCAATATGACAGCTGCTTGTTTGGGTTAGTTTATTCCATTTGCATTTGTTGCAATTCATGTCATAGTGGAAATTGCTCTCTTATTGTTTCTGTTTCTATTTGTGTATCTGTTTATTTAATCCAACATTTTCAGACTCACAGACAGAGAGCGGGCTGACAGCTGAGGAGGGGGTCGCTGGGTGGGTGCAGGGATTGAGCAAAAAAGGAATAAAAAAAGAGAGAAAGAACTTGGGGACACAGACCACAGCGCGGTGACCGGGGAAAAGAGTGGGGGGGGGGGTGGAGGCAGAAGAGGGTATGGGGGCGTAAACGGTGATGGGGGAAAATATTTTTAAAAAGCAGTCCCCTCTGAAGTCGATTTAAAGTCCATCCCCTTCCAGAAATAAGGGAGACAGAGGTGAGGTCCTCACAGTGATCGACGGAAGCCCCGTTATCAGGGGTGGACCTCCTCGGGGGTTCGCGGGCTGACTGACTAGGGCCCCCCTCCCCCCCCAGCTCCCAGCCCTGCCGTCCCCCCACTCCCTGGGAGAAGCCGGCACTTCCTCCCCCGGCTGGTGCTCCCAGCACACGTTGGCACCCGCGCTGGTGGCCCTCAGCAGGCTGTGCCCGGCGGGAAACCCGATGGAGGGAACTCAGCCCGCCACCCGAGGGAGAGGGGATGATGACGGGGTCCAGCAGCAGCGAGGTCCGGCTCCGCGGTCCACATGGCAGCCCTGGGGTTGGATTCTTCCGAGGCGCCCCCTGGCCCCGCCACTCGCTTTGGGCGCGTTGCTTAAACTCCAGACGGAGTTTCCTCAGCATCCTCGCCCGGCGGCCCAGTGCCTGGGGGGCCCCTCCCCCACGTTTTCACTGCATCGTCATCCTGGACGCCCGCTGCTCGGAGGGAGGGGGACACATCTCTGAGGGGCTGCTGCTGCCGCCCGCTGGGCCCGCGGTCGTCGGGAAGCCCCTGTGTGGGACAGACTCTACTGCCCCCTGCGCTGTGGCGGACTGAGGACGGGCCCGGGCCGGCTGAGCCTGCGTCCCGGGGTCAGCGGGGACAGCGCTCTCTCCTCCAGCCCCAGCGAGACGGCGGCCGCCGTGTGCAGGGTGACACCCACTCCCCCTCCTCACGTCCACCCCAGAGTCTAAGAGGCCGCTCCCCGCCCCGGGGTGCGTGCTGCTTCCTGCAGCCCGGTGAGCTCAGCCGAGGTGGGGGGTCGCCCTGAACCAGGGCAGCTGCCAGGGTGCCGGCCCCGCACGCAGCTCCGAACAGACAGCCCACGGCGGCTGCCCAGGTGTGCGGACACCTGCAGAGCCCACAGGGTGCAGGTGGCTGTCGCTCACGCCGAACCCCGTCTCGGCCCGCCCAGTTTTGGAGTCTGGTTCGGGGCGGGGGTGACGGACACAGGAAAAGGGCCCACGTGCACAGTAGAGACACGTATCCTTCCCCTTGGGTCTGAGCATGTTCCCCGGGGACAGGCACCCAGCAGCACCGGCTCAGCAGCACGGGCACCGATTACGGTGACGCCGGTGGTTCCTGGACGCCTGGCACCTCCCAGCCGCCCTCGCGTCAGATGACTCACCCAGTGTCCGGAGCGGGCAGGTCGGATGGTCTGTGGCCCCACGGGACCTTCACGCGGGGCCGTCTGGCACCTTGCGGCGCCGTGAGGCTGCCGCTGCGGGAGGTGCATCGGCCCTCCCCACCTCGTCCTCCGCACATGCACGCGGCCGCCCATCTGCCCCCCCCCCCCCACCGCTGGCTCAGGGATGACTCCTCCGTGCCCTCTGCTCCGTCTGCGTCTGCGTCTGACCTTGTCTCCCCGGCCGGTTTCCCCGGGCGCCTCCCACGCCACGCCGCCGCCGGGCTCACCCCAGGCGAGAAGGACGCGAGCCAGGGCCGTGTCGAACACGAAAGGAGGCTCTGACTGGGAAAATCTGCTCTCACTAAAACTCGGAGCTCAGCGCGTGACGTTGGACAGGAGGGAGAGAGGTGACGGCTGCCCTGCGTCCTCTAAACAGCCTCCCTTCCGAGTTCAAGGTCGCACCAGGTGTGGGTTCTGTACAGCCTCTCGTCTCCTGGGGCGGCCTGGCAGCTCTCCCTCCCCGGGGCACGCAGCCTCTCATCGCCAGCACGTCTGGATTCCTCTCGCCGCCGCAGGCGCCAGGGCGCAGACGCTGCAGCCTCCGGAAGCCCTGGGGGTTTGGGGGAGTGGAAGGTGGGCACCCCTAGGTTGAATCTCCAGCCCTTGGCAAATGAGCTGTGTGGCTTTAGGGAACTCAGGCCGCCTCTCTGAGCCTCACGGGAAACTGTGATAAATATTGTTGGGACCAGGGGCCCACATCCCCGGGTGCCTGGAGGGGCCAGGAGAGCAGCCGGCTCCCGGCTCTGGGAGTGCACCCAGGCCAGACCCTTCCTGCAGGACAAGGGCACCGGGCCCGCCGTGTCCCTCTCAGGCCTCTCCCGGTCGCAACGCTGCCAGGGCGCAGGGAGGCCCCCAGGCGCTGGGCCTGCCCACCTGTCACGTGTCACGCACAGGGAGTCCGCAGGACCTCGCACTTGGCGTCTGTGCCCGAGGACACAGCTGGGCCCCTCCTGGGCTCTCCGTCCTGGCCACCTCCAGCCCCGCCCCTCCCCACCCCAGGTCTGTCCGGAGAGTCTCACAGTCCCGCTGGCGCCAGGCCCCTGAAACACCTACTCCCCGTGTCCAGTCCCTGTGACGGGCGGCGGTGGGGGGGGCTGTCCTGGTCTAAACAACCCTCTTTGGCAACTGCCCTTAGCTTTTCTTTTCTTTTTTTTAATTAATTAATTAATTAATTAATTTCTAGAGAGGGGAAGAGAGGGAGAAAGAGAGAGAGAAAGAGAAAAACATCTATGTGCAGTTGCTGGGGGCGTGGCCTGCAACCCAGGCATGTGCCCTGACTGGGAATCGAACCTGCGACACTTTGGTTCACAACCCGTGCTCAATCCACTGAGCTACACCAGCCAGGGCTCGCCCTTAGCTTTTCTGATGGTGCCTGCCCCATGCTCCTCCGTGACAGCACTTCCTGTCCGTCCTTGAAGAAGCCAGTGAGTATCGTGTAGACTTCCTGGTCTGTGGGTCAGCGCAACCCTCACTTCTCAGTCTAGTCCACAGACTTCCCAACACAGGCTGACCTTGAACACGTGTTCTCGTCTTCTGGTGGCTGCAGCTCTCACCTCCGATAGCGCTGGCACTAGACACACGGGCCGTGCGGTGTTAGCTCAGGGAGCACGGAGCCGGGAAGGACCCCAGAGACGGCGTTATTAGGCCAGGCGGCCGAGGTGCGCCAGGTGTCGCAGACCGCAGGGCTGTCGCCCTGGACGTCCACATGGAGGGTTTCGTGTTTCAGAAACGGGAAACTCACTTCTGCCTGCAAACAGGGGGCGTCCATCCGCTGGTTTCTGACTGGACACGTCCAAATTCATCTCCTTCTCTCTCAAACCTGGTGCCCCAGTGGGAATTCCTCGGAACCTCCCGGTCCCCAGCCGCAGAGTTCTCAGACGCTGGTGGTCTTGGGGCTGCCTTGGACTCACAGAAGGGCCCGGCTATTGTTTTGGTTCTTTTTTTTTTTTTTTTTAAGTGTTTTTGCTTCGTGTAGAAGCAGCGTAACACGGGCCTCATGATCCAACCCGGCCAGTCCAGTCCAGCACCAGCATCAGCGCTGTGCACAGGCCCCCACCCCCAATCTCTGGCCCTGCCTGGACCTCGCTCACCAGTCTCAGGGTCCTTTGGGGGCTCCGTCAGGTTGCAGCCCCCGAAATCTCCTCCCCCCAGGCTACGGACAGGCTCCATCCATCCGAGGAGTTGGGATGCTCGGGGAGACACCTGCCACCTCCTATCCAGTCAGGAAGGAGTCCCCGGAGAGAAGAGTGTGAGCCCACTGTGTGCCCAGCCCTGAGCCAGGCCCGGGAGCCCGTGAGAATGAGACAGGGTGGCTCCAGTCCCCCCAGGAACTCGGCCTCTCGCTGGAGGAAGGGTGACGAGCAGACATTTGCACGCTGTGTCTCTAACCACATTGTGCTCAGGGCCGCGCAGGAGCAGTCGGGACACCAGAGCGCCCGGCCTCCTGGTCGGCTCCCCTGGGCTTGACGGCCGCTCCCTGCCACAAAGCTGGCTGTGAGCCGCTCCGCACGCCTGCCTGGGAGAGGTCCTACTCCTGTCATGCCTCAGCGTTGTCACACGGGGACACACACAAGAACCGGTGCCCCGAGACGTGAGGTGCAGGAGGGGGTGCTCGGGTGAGCAGCCTGTAAAAATGATGGCAGTTCAGTGTTTAAAATTCTGGGAGGGCCAAACCGAACAGGCCTGCACACGCCTGACCCTGGGTGGCCTCTGCTTTTCAAACCTGTAGCGCCCTTCTCTCTCTTTGTCTCTCTCTGTCTCTCTCTCTCTCTCGTTTCCCGAGTTCCTTAAAACTCGGGTCCTCTATTTTAGGCTCAGAGGAAGACAGCCTTCTCCAAGACAGCCGTGGCTTCTCGGCAGGCAAGTTCCTCCGGAGCCCAAGTTCCTCATCAGCCGAACATCTGGTCCTTGCCGCCCCAACAGCTGCACACACTTCCAGGGCTCACAGCGTCCATATGGGCGTCATTAGCCTCCAAATTGACCCTCAGGGTCCGGACGGGAGGCCGGGCTGCCTGCCAAGGGCAGGGGAAGAGTCTTGCCTGCCCTGGGCATCAGCCACTCTTCCTTCATCCTCAGACCTTCCGGCACGCACATGACTCCCTCCTGTCTCTCAAGGGGCAGCTCGGCGGTCTGTTCACACTTCGCTGTTGGCAGTCCCCCCCAGCCACACCTCCGTCCTCGCCACCGACTCCAGGTCACGTTGCTCGCTCCGTCTCGGGGTGGACTTGGCGGCCCCGGAGGCCGGGCACTGCGTGCTCTGAGTGCCGGCCTCGTCAGGGACTCGGTCTGGCACACTCGGAACTGACCACCTGCCACAGCACCACCAGGTAGCGCCAGGACTGCTGTCAGGCGCCTGACGTGTTGTGGGACCTTCTGCACCGCACACACGGGTGGCGTTTCCTCCGGGCTTCGAGGAGAGGGCTCTGCCATGCACGGGACCAGGCACGTGCTCCCGCCCTCAGGCGTCGGCAGCAGAGGGGCTGAGCCCCTTCTCCCGAGAAGCTCCCAGACGCCTGCGCGGTCTGTTCTCTCGCGTCCAGTCTGCGGGAGAGCCCACTCTGGCGGGCGAAACTGCCAAACTGTGTTCCCACGACGAGAGTCGCCCTGGTGTGTGCACATCCGGGAACGGGCTCCCCCGGAACCGGCACTGTGGCTCAGGCCGCTCGGTTCACTTCGACGCGCTTTCCTGAAGCACCCCCGGGGCACCAGGCGCCCAGCCCAGCCCGTGGTGGGAGGTGCGTGAGAGCGAGGGCAGGACCGACAGGGGGCTGTTGGAACCTCCCATCCGGGGGGGGTCGGGGGGGTCTCCTCGGCATCTCAGGGTTCAGCGCCCGCACATCTGAAGATCCGGCTCAGGGTTGGCGGTCGCTCCACGGAGCTTCCCCTGTGGTTCCAGTGCGGGCCGCACACGCGACACCTCCGTCTTCCGTTTCTGCCGACGCTCCCGGTCTGCGGCTCTTGGGACGGGGGTTTCGTGGAGACGCAGAGCCAGCTGCTGGGTGCAGCACACCGGCCCTCCCCAGGGTGGGGGGAGGGGGTGGTGTGTGCTGAGATGGGGCTCCCTGCCTGGTGAGACGATGCATCGACCGTGGTCCTTGACGGCACCCAGAGACGTGCAGGCCCGTCCCCATGGGCTTCTCTTTCTGGTGAACTAGACGGAAATGAAACACGTAATAAGGCCAAAGAGGGCCCCGTCTTCGTCTAAACAGCTCCCGAGAGTGCTTGTCGGGGACGCGCCCCCCACCCCCACTGGGAAGAGACGGACTTGGCCTTCGGGGACCCTCACGCGCACACGGCCGCGCTGACACCCTGGTCCCACCCACACTAAAACGCTGCCCATCTGCGTGGGGAGAGCCCAGACGCTCGTGGTTTTCCCCCGTTTGTGAGCTCAGCGCTTCTTTTAGGGAAGGCCCGTATTCTTTGAAGACGTGTTTCCCTCCATTGTGTGCCCGTGCCCTGCCCATCTGCTTAGGGGGCCCGTGGGGAGGCGCGGTCTCTCTGACGGGGAGCACTCGCCTGTCTCTGAGGACACAGCCACTCCCGCGGCCCCTGAGCCAGCCCGGGACTCGTCCAGGCTGGACCTGTGTTCCTTGCGGAGGCCGGGCCCTGGGCTTGTGTGCTGGCTCAGGAGTGTCTTTTGCTCTGCGGCCTGGCAGCTGGACAGGGGGCCGCCTCAGCAGCTGAGGTGGAGGGAGAGGGGGGGACGGGGGATGTGCAGGACGGCAGGCCAGGCGTGCAGCCGTGGCTGGGTGGGCCACGGTGGGAGAGCGGGGGTCAGGAGGTGATGCTTTGGGGCTGGCACGGCCGTCGGGGGAGGGCTGCTCTGGGGTGGGTGGAGCATGCGACCGTGGACGGTCTGCTTCCAGGAGAACAGACCGGTCTGAGCAGGACCTCGCAGCCACAAGTGCCCCCACCCAGCAGAGCAGCTGTGTTGGGTGCAGAGTGAAGGTGGGAGTCCGGGAGAGACTGACCCCAGGGACAGGACTGTCTGGTGCTCCCTCAGGTACCGAATCCTTGGCCACGAGAGCGAGTCCGGTCCTGCTGTCCCTCAGAGCCGTGGTTCCTGACTGGACACACCACAGCCTCTGCCGCAGCTCAGGACCCCTGCCGTGGACCCTGGAGGGTCAGGCCAATGGGTCAGAGGTCAAAGGCAAGGCCCTGGGATTGGATCGCACTCTTGGGGGCAGCGTGTTCGGACCAGGGAGGTCTGAATCCTGTTTTCTTTCATGCTGTTTCCCTGTCGTTCCCAGTGCCCAGGATCCTTGCTCTCCCATTGCAATCAGGGGGAACAGGGGGCAAGGGCCGTGTCCCGGGCCCTGGAAGAGCTGTCTTCGGGGAGGGGTCGGCCTTGCCGGCTGCGCGTGGTGGACGACAGAGGCTGACTCGGCAATGGCTCTGGTGACAGTCTGGCCTCAGGCAGCGAGCAGGGAGCCGTGAGGGCAGCTGTTGCCAGCAGTGGCCGCAAACGCACGTCTGAAGCGGCAGACCCGGCACGCAACCCCACGCCGAGTCCATCGGAGCAGGAACTGTGGGTGATTTCCAAAGCCTCTGCTACTGACACAGAAAGAAAGAAAGAAAGAAAGAAAGAAAGAAAGAAAGAAAGAAGAAAGAAAGAAAAGAAAGAAAGAAAGAAAGAAAGAAAAAAGCATGTTCAGTAGCCACAGTCCAGAATCCCAGTCCCTATCAGAAAATCTGCTGTGTCTGCCCTTTGAGCTAAGTGATGGGCCCTCCCCTGGGGGCCGTGGGGAACAGGAACCCTGCAGGCTGGGGGCAGGGGGGGCGGGGGGCGGAGCCACGGACACCCGCCTCCCCGGGATGTGGCCTGTGTCGCCTCAGTTGCCTGGTGAGCTCAGGGGGCGTCTTCACAGGGACCCCTGCTCCGCCGTCGCGCAGCCTGACTGTCAGCTTCCAACGGGCGGGTTTCTCTGTGTGTCTCCGGGGGCTGGAGCTCCCGAGGGGAGGTGCCCGCCGCCCCTCAGACGCCGCAGCTGCCCCCCAGGCAGCCAGCTCGGTGCTTCTGGCCAGACGGCCTGTGGATCTGAGTGTGAGGTCCACGCCGGGCCCCAAGGTTGACTGGGATGGGAGACAAACGAGGGGAAGGTGGGGGGGGGGGGGGGGTGCTGTCCTTGGTCCTGACGGTGGTTTCAGGGCCCAACAGGCCTGGGGGACGGCAGAGCTGCACCTCCCTGGGGCCGGCGTGGGGTGCCCTGGGCCTCAGCTTTGTCTGGTCACGCAGAGGAGCCGGGTCTGCGGGAAACCGGCCACACGGAACCCACGAGAGGCCACGCGTGGGCCAGCGGTGCCTTGTTCGTCTGTCGCCTGGGGGCCTGGACGGAGGATGAGGGGAGGAGCCGAGGGCCTTCTGGCACCGCTGCCTGTCGGGGCTGTGACGGGAGCCCGGCTGTGTCCTGCCTTATCCTTCCTCGCCCGTGTCTCCCTCCCTGCCCCCGCTCGGGACGCCATGGGACTTCGTTGTGGGCCTGGCCCTCGCCGGGCGCTGGGGGAGAGGTGCGCACAAACACTCTGTCCCGGGAGACAGGCAGTGCGCAGAGGACACAGGGCCCTGCCTGTCCGTGGCGGCCCCTCCCTCACCTTTGGCGCAGGCGCCCTGAAGGGCCGGGTTAGCCGAGGGCCCAGCGCATGGCTGGTCAGCGCCCAGGAAGCGTTGGCCGCTGTCCTCAGCTTCTGTGTTCTCACCCTGCTCAGAAGAGCCACCGCTGCATGGGGGGGGGGCTGCCCAGGAAGGCATGGGGGGCAGTGAGGGGGGCAGGGGGGCACTCCCCTGAGGACAGAGGAGGGGTGTGAGTCCCAGCCAAGACACCCCCTTCAGCGAAGGACAGGGGACGTTGAGGGGGAGGAGGGGCGAGGAGCCAGGGCAAGAATCCGACAGAGTTGGGGCGGGGGCGGGTGGTGCGGGGTGTAGAGCAACTGGGGGGGGGGGCGCCGTCAGCAGGTGGCGGGATCGGGGTTCTGGAGAGCGAGCCCAGAGCGAGGACCCGGGGCGGACAGACAGACGGCTCAGGAGGTGCTTCCGTGGGGCGGGCGTGAGTGCACCTGGGGGGGGGGGCTGGATCGGGAGGCGCGGAGCAGGCGGGGCTGTCACAGGTAGTTGTCGCCTGCACCCTGGGGGGGGGAACGGGGCTGTGGGTGCCCAGCACAGGCGGTGGAGGAGGGGGAGGAAGAGGAGGGGGAGGAGGGGGAGGAGGGGGGGCCACCAGAGGGACGCCAGGTGCACGCGGGGAGCACTGGGCAGGCTGCCTCGGGGCCGCTGGAAGCCCCGGTCACTCGAGGAAGTGGACGGGACGGTGCAGGGCAGACAGGCTCTTGGAGACGGGGCCCCGGGCCGCGGGGCGGAGGGGGGAGCGGTGCAGAGAGGCAGGGTGGGGGGCCAGAGGGCAAACGGCCCCTGTGCCGGAGCCCTGGGGACCTGCGGAGTGAGGAGCGACCCAGGTGACAGTCTCGCCCGGGAAGCGGCTTTTCTGACGGCTCCCGTTCCCCGGGAGATGCGGACAGAGACCCGTGAGGCGCCCGACCGCGCCCCCCGCAGCCCCTGCTTGGTCAGCACCGGTTTGCTGGCTGCAGATCGCTTCTCCTCCGCCCGCTGCCGCGCCTCGGGGGAGTTTAAATAAAGGCCAGCCAACGGGACCTTGAAACTTGCAGCCCGACAGCTTATCTTCCTCTGGGCTGGTTATTAAGGTTTCAGACGCTTCTGCATCCACCCAGGAGCACACACGGATAATGCTGTCGGTGGGTGGTTTCCATGGAAACTAATCTCATCGATTTTTTAATCATTTCTCTGGGTGCTCATGTCAGCAAGGGATTGGCTGCCTGGCCCTGAGCCAGCTGTGGGGGGTGGGAGGACGTGTCCTCCCCTGACCCTCCCCTGGGCTGGCCGTGCCCTGCACCTACCTGTCCACGGCGCCGCGAGGTAGACGGGAAACGGTCTCCATCTGGACACCGTCCCGGTGGGCAGGGCAGCTGGGGTGAAGTCCTGAACTCCCGCCTTTGGCACGTGGGTGTGTGGCAAGGTATTTAAAGGCTCAGGGCTGCCCCCCTCCATCTAGGGATGGGGGGGCCCTACCTCTTACGGCGCGAGCTGAGGTTGCGAAACTGGGGCAGCAACCGCCTGAGCACTGAGATTGTTTCCAGTCGCTGTTACATGTTTACAGCTCTGGAAACAGTTAACTTCACTCAGCCTCTTCCCGAGTCTGTTGTCTGACCACTAAGGTTTTTACTTCAAAACGGGCGGGGGAAGGAAACCCACCTGCACTTACTTGTGAGGGGGGCCCTGAGGGGAGAGAGCCCAGCCAGGGAGGGGGAGGGGATGTGAGCTGGGGGCTGCTGCCCCTCCTCAACCCTGCACCCCCCACCCCATCCTTCCTGACCTCGCTGCCCCCTCCCACCTCCTCCCTCCTTCTCAAGACCTCTTGTCAGAATCTGGGCAGGTCTCTGCCCTTCAGGCTGACAAAGTCCGGGGGTGTCCGCTGCTTCCTCGTGACACTGCACAGCTGAGGACTGGCCAGTCTTCATTGGTTTGCTCTTGTCCTCTGCCCCGTGTACTCTCTGTTCAGAGTCGATCTTTCCTTTGCAGTAGTTCTTTGCTATTTTTGTGAGAATCCATTCTGTGTGATGCTCATAACAAACCTCACAGTTTTGCTGAAACTCAGGGACTTTTGAGAAGCTTGTCCAGGGTCCCAGCATCTTGCAGGTGCAGACAGGACAGGACCTGAGCCCTGGCAGGTGGGGCTCAGTGGATTGAGCTCTGGACTGAAAACCGAAGGGTTGCAGGTTCGATTCCCAGTCAGGGCACATGCCTGGTTTGCAGGCTAGGTCCCCAGTAGGGGGCGCACAAGAGGCAACCATGCATCAATGTTTCCCTCTCTTTCTCCCTCCCTTCCCCTCTCTCTATAAATAAATAAATAAAACCTTTTTTAAAAGATTTTATTTATTTATTTATTTTTACAGAGGGAAGGGGGGGAGAGAGAGAGAGAAAAACATTAGTGTGTGGTTGCTGGGGGCTGTGGCCTGCAAGCCAGGCATGTGCCCTGACTGGGAATCGAACCTATGATGCTTTGGGTCGCAGCGTGTGCTCAGTCCACTGAGCTATGCCAGCCAGGGCAATAAAATATTTTTTTAAAAAAAGTTAGGACCTGAGAGCTGACATTTCTAACCGCTCCCCCACCCCGCTCTGCCGAGACGAGTGAGCTGTGGCCTCGTCCTGCGTGGCCCCTTGTCCCGTGGAAAGGAGACTGTTCCCTCGACGTGTGATGTGGAGCTTATGGTTTCTGTGTCTCTGGGGGTCGGCGCTGGTAACTGATGTTTCAGTGACCGTCGGCCTCAGTGTCCCAGCCTGGGGCGCCCCGTGGCTCTGTGGGCGGGCCTCAGGGGCTGTGTGGGACAGGGCGTGGGGGTGGGCATCGCAGGGGCTGCAGTGGTCCTGGGCACCGAGCTTTCATGCGTCTCCAATACAGATGTTCCAATCTGTCAGGACAGAGTTTAAAGTATTATCCTTTCATTCCCTGGTCTGTAACTGGATAGCCATTCTTCGTTCTGATCTCGAAGGGTCCCTCAGTTTTCTGGATTCTGAGTGGTTTTGTCAAGTTTGTGGGATTAATGAAAAAGCAACCTCTGGGTGAGCAGATGACTTTTTTTTTTTTTGCTAATGATGACTATTGGTTCATATTTTCTTTCTTAACTATATTTGGATGCAATGTTATCTGTTAACATGCAACCTGTTAAAGGTTCGTGTCTTTAGGAACCGGACTTCCCAATAAAAACATTTCTATTCCCTCCGTCTCGGTAATGTTTCACTTCTCAACTTTTACTTCTCCGGTGTTGATGTCGTGCTCCCTCTTCTTCTTCACCTTTGTCTTTTACCTTTGCCCGCCCTCCGCTTCAGCACCGCGATGCCCCAGGTCCTGGGAATTCTGTGTCCTGTTGGCATAACCAACCCTCAGCCTTCTCAGGTTTCAATAGGAATAATGCTAATACTAATACTAATACTAATGGCAGTATCACAGCGTTGTCGGAAGAATGAAAAACCATGCATGTCAATGCTTAGCACCATCTTATTGTGAGTATGATTATGAAGCCCAAAGCGATAGACACTCCAAATTCCGTAGTTTTCTGTTAGGTTAGGTTTTCCTCATGTCTGGATTTGAACCAGCAGAAAACACACAACTGTTCCCCGAGGTTGTCGATGAGCATTCCTGTGCTGGGTAGGGAATGGCCTAGACTGAAGGTACATGTCCCCTCCTCTCCCCAAGTTCCCCTGTGGAAGCCGTAACCCCAGTTACGGGAGGGTGTTAGGGGGTGGTGCCTCCAGGAGGCGCCCCAGTGCTGAGCATGGGGCCCTGATAAACAGCACCAGTGCCCTTGCAGAGGGGCCCCAGAGAGCTCCCTCCCCCAAGGAGGGCGCAGCGAGGGGGCGGCTGCCTGTGGGCCAGGCTGCAGGTCCTCACGGGACACCGGCCTCCAGAGCTGTGAGAAATAAGTTTTGTTGCTTAGAAGCTGCGCGGTGTGTGGGGCTGTCAGAGCCGCCCAAACAGACCGGATGGACGTGGCCAGGACAGGGTCTCCTCTCAGGCTCCGGGGCCCTAGGCTCCGGGGCCCTATGCCCCCGGTTAGTCCCCACCCTGCAGGGTCCGGGCATCCGAGGTAAGAGCTCAGATGACTCAGCCGCCCCCACGCCCTCCCCTGTGGGATCAGCACCTTCCCCACAGGTCTGCCCTGAGGACCCAGCGAGTGCTGGATGCCTGGCAGGTGGCAGGTGGCCGTGAGGGTGAGGTGTGAGGAGGAGCTGCCTCCCCCTCCCCCACCCCTCCCAGCCCTCGTCCAGACTGACCCTGCAACCTCGTCTCCGGGTCCACCCCAGTTAGCTCAGTCGTGTCCAAGAACCACGTTCAGAGTGCCTCCTGCGCCTCCCCCTTTTTCCGAGGTCCCCCTCAGTCCCAGGCCCCCCAGGAAGCCTGTCCCAACCGCTCTGACTCACCGGCCTTCCCTGGAACATGTTCGGCTCGGAGGGCCTGAGCCGTGAGCACGCCGACAGAGTGGGCACCTTGTGACTCTGCCTGCGTCCCCTCCCTCCCAGGGCCGCACCCTGGCGACGCCTAGTAGGTGCTGTGATGGGTGGAACGGTCACCCAAACAGTTAGATAGTCCCCACGGGGCCCCCCTGCCCTGGCCAAGACAGCCCAGGACCCCCTCACATCCCCACGGGGGTCTGCGGACGGGAAGAAATGAGACCGAGTTGTCTTTCACGGCCCCCACTACCCACCCGCTCCTGGTCCCCGGTCCCTGGATTCGGGAGCAGGAGGGACCTGGCTCCCGACCGCAGAGGGCGGGCAGACAGGCAGGAGAGGGGTGTAGGGACCTGGCAAACACACCCTCGCTGCTGAAATGTCAGAGCCACCAGAGTCAAGCCCATTAATCTTGTTTTACTGCGACATTCAGAGTCGCCGGGCTGTGGCAGCCGCAAAATTGATGGATGGGTTTCCCTGCGTTCACGGCACCACGCTGCCCGGGAAGCCAGAGCTCGGAAGAACGGGGAGAGGAAATTAAAACCGCCTTTCGAGGCTTTTCGGTTACTGCCTGTGGAGAGAGACGGGGCGGGCCTTCACGGTCGCTGGCCGCCGAGTTGCTTACGCTGGGTTTTTACGGCCTGTTTTATAAGCAAACCAGGGAAGCAGCGATGCTGAAACCATCCCGATAAATCTTGCGCCAGTCCTCGCTCCAGGGAGGGGGCGGCCCTGTCACCTCCGGGCAGCAGGCTGGGGTCCTGCTGGACATTTTGCTAATGAAGTAGGTGCAAGATGGCAATGCCTGGCTGTTTTCATTTGCAACTCTGTGACCGCCGGGGACCAGGGCCTTTCACCATATGTCAGGCTTCCCGTCCGAGTTCCGCTTTTTGCAAAGGGCTGTCTTCCTTGCGCCCCTAGTATGACTGATGGGTCAGCAGCCACACACTCATTGAGGGACTACTGTGTGCTCGGCACACTCAGTGCAAGGTGAGATGTAGGGGCCACCTATTTCCTGACACAGTGGAGTGAGGGGAGGAGACTGGAGAGACAGGGAGGAGGGAGAGAGGGAGAGAGGGGGGGGGAGAGAGAGAGGGAGAGGGAGAGAGAGAGAGAGAGAGAGAGAGAGGGAGAGAGAGAGGGGAGAGAGAGAGAGGGAGAGAAAGAGAGAGGGAGAGAGAGGGAGAGAGAGAGAGAGAGAGAGAGAGGGAGAGAGAGAGGGGAGAGAGAGAGAGAAGGAGACACCCAAATACCATTTGACTACAATACGACTGATAAAGATACTCCCTGGTTTTGGTGTCGTTTTTGCCATTTTTGGAGAACACAGAAGTCTTTCTATTTTTTTTTTGTAATCTATCTTTCCCTTTCTGGTTTTTCTCTCATTTGTTCAAATATTTAGTTCTGTGTTCTATGGCCAAATGTTTGGAAAATCAGCATTATCTGATATCAGGAAATCCATGAGGACCTTTTGGAAATTTCAGTGACTTACTCATGTCTCCGTTTTGCCTGTGCCCTGTCTACTTTGGGTGTGTGTGTGTGTGTGTGTCTGGCATCTTCATGCACACACACACCCACACAGACACACACCCAATGCGCACACACGTGTGAAGTATGAAGAATATCGTTGAAACACGTAAATTTCGTATCATACAACTCTCCGTAATAGGGCCGCATACTTTAAACTTTTCCCTTCCTGTTAGTACCTGGGTTTCCATCCTCACTTCTCAGGTCGAGTTTTGTTTTCCGCACACCATGAGGGGGTTGATCAGAGGCTTATCTGCTCTGTTGTTCTTTCCGTCCAAAGCTGACACTCAGTGCCCTGCGGTGGCCACCACCCACGGCACAGACACCTCAGTGGCCGCTGCTCCCTCGTGGGGCTGTTTCAACCCTGACTGGTTTTCATCAGACACTGGAGTTTTTCTTTTCTTTTCTTTTTTTTTTAAGGATTTATTTATTTATTTTTAGAGAGGGAAGGGAGGGAGAAAGAGAGAGAGAGAAACATCAATGTGCGGTTGCTGGGGGCCGTGGCCTGCAACCCAGGCACGTGCCCTGACTGGGAATCGAACCTGCGACGCTTTGGTTCGCAGCCCGCGCTCAATCCACTGAGCTACGCCAGCCAGGGACACCGGAGTTTTTCATCAGTGCCTTGGACAGCACCAGACATGATCTAATCTAATTTCTACAGTGTCGCTATAAAATAAAAATGACATGGCGACTGCCCACATGCATTTCCCATTCTAAATGAGAAACGCGGAGAAAGGGGTCACACAGACATTCACTGCCTGGTTCAGAGCTGCAGAGCTGGGCGTCAGAATGCAGACATGCAACCACGTTCAGCGGACCTCAGGTTCGGGCTCCGGAAGCCCTATGTTCTCCTGCTTTCCTTTTTTTTTTTTTTCTCATTTCATTTATTTTCCATTTTTTTCTGGTATTATTTTTTTCTCTCATTTGTCCCTTGATGCTATTTTCTTTCTTTTTTAAAGATTTTATTTATTTATTTTTAGAGAGAGAAGGGAGGGAGAAAGAGAGAGAGAGAAACATTAATGTGCAGTTGCTGGGGGTCATGGCCTGCAACCCAGGCATGTGCCCTGACTGGGAATCGAACCTGCAACACTTTGGTTCGCAGCCCACGCTCAATCCACTGAGCTATGCCAGCCAGGGTGTCCTTGATGCTGTTTTCTGTTGCAAACATTCTTTCTCACGTATTCTCCATCCTCTCCCTTTCTGTCTCTCTCCCGGTTCTGGTTTCTGATTTGTCAGCAACTTCTAGGCCGTTATTCTTCATTTCTATGCGTCTGAATGTTTTTCTGTGTAGTATCTGCTTGGATGTTTAACTTACTGCACTGTCACCTCAGAATATTACCCGTAAAGCCTCTGCTCCTGTGTGTTCACAGATATTTTCCTTCTGATTTAGTACGTGATCATTTTTTTAGACCAGGTCCGTGTAGCTCGGAAGACAAAGTAATCCGTGTTTGTGCGCTGTGAGATTCGGCGTACGTCTGGCAGACACGCCGGGTGTACCGTCTCCCCCGCACTCCCTGTCCTCACTGCCTCTCTCCGCACTTCGATCTGTAACAGACTGAGGATGGGCGTTACATTCTCCCGCCCCCCCCCGAACTGTGTTTCTGTTCCATTTCTCATGTATTTTTAAGGGTTTCGCCGACGTGCTTGCAAGGCTTATGTAAAACTCTTCCTTTTAAACCTCTGCTCTCCAGGATTAGTCTCGCTGCTGTCGCCTGGTCTGAAGCTGACGGGCATAATTCTGGCCCTGGAGTTTATTGTTAACTTCCACCGTCTTCTGGCTGCAAAAACGGATATGATGGGCAACTTAATACTGACGTAAAAAAAAGTCTTTCAGTAGCTTGAGATCGCCACTTACATTTGTTTTCATAATCACCGTCCTGTGTTTCTCACCTGCCACCCGGCTTCACGTCTGCTGTTGTCCTTTTTTCTCCTTTGATTTTTGATAAACGATTATATTATACTTCATTTTCTGTCTTAAAGATGTGAAAGGTAACTCTCTGATTTAAAACCATCGTTTATAATGAAATCATGAGCCACTCAACTGACATTCTTTTTTTTTTTAAGATTTTATTTATTTATTTCTAGAGAGGGAAGGGAGGGAGAGAGAGAGAGAAACATCAATGTGCGGTTGCTGGGGGCTGTGGCCTGCAACCCAGGCATGTGCCCTGACTGGGAATCGAACCTGCGACACTTTGGTCAACTGACATTCTTAAAGCTACAATCATCCTTTTTAAACTCTCTAAACAAACACAACCCATAACTCCCCTTGATAGCCGATGATGGATTTCACAAGTTTTGCTTCTTTTCTTTCATCCTCCTTTCTCATCCCTTTCTTCATTGGTGAAATCTGGGTTTTGATGTGACATTATTTTTTCCTCTTTTATTTTGTTTTAGTGCTGGTTATTTGTAGCTTGTTTGTGAGCCACAGCAGTAGTTAATCTAGGTCGTGATGTTCCATGCCTCCGTTCATGCTCTTCCATGCATCCGTTCATGCTGTTCCAGGCATCTGTTCATGCTCTTCCATGCCTTAGTTTTTTCATGCTGTTTTGTATGTCAGCTGACACCTTTGAATCCATTCACTGAGCATCCAGGGAAGCATCAGGCGCCCTTGCCGCCCTGTTTTTGGAGTGCTCCCTCCCCTTTCTTCCACGGCTGCCCCCTCCCAAGTCTGGCTGACTGCTAACACTCTCCAGGCTGCAGTTTTTGCTCCCTCTGTGCAGGGAATAGACTCCATTTCACAAGCGAACCCTTGTCTTCGTGTGGCTGTGTTAAACGGGTGCCCTCCGTCCCCACCACCGCCCCGTGGACTCCGCAGGAGTGGGGCTGTGCTGTCCTGGGCACTGGGAGCACGCCGTGTGGGCTGGGCGGGCGCTCGCAGGTCCCCGTGGGGTGAAGCAGTGAGGCAGCGGATGCACGGACGGAGCCTCCCCCTTGCCCCCACACTTGCTGTGGGGATGTGCCTGGTCTCCCCGTGGCGGGGCCCCGCTGGATTGCCGGGAGCGAGGCCCCAGAGGTGGCCCCTGGCAGGAGGGTGGGCACCAGGCCTGGAGTCCCGAGGCCTGGACCTCGGACACGGCATGCCCTCTTCCCAGTTGGTGAGAAACCCTGAGCCTCAGGCCTCGGTCTCCCTGCCCCCTCCACCCCCCCGAAGAGGAAGATGCTCGGGTTGTGCAGGAGCAGACTGCAGTGACCTGTGAGGGGAGGGGAGAGACAGGCGGGTGGGCAGCGCCGGTGTCCTGCAGGCTCAGCAAGCGCCGGCCCCCTGGTGGGCCGTGGGCCCAGCGCGCCTGTCAGAGTGGCTCCCATTGGGCGTGAACGCCCAGCCTGTTTGCCCGGTCACCCGGCGTGGCCCCTGGTTGGGACCAGCGGTCTTTCTGTGAGGAGGAAAACCCCTTGGTGGCTGACGGCGGGGCAGCCGGCCGAGGACCCTTCCTGGAAGAGATCGGGCCGTGCGAGCGTCTCTGCGTCCACCACACCCCCCAGGGCTCTCGGGCTCCCCCGGGGGCAGCTCCTCCAGGCCCTGGGGACCCCTCTTCTTCGGGAGCTGAGCCGTAAGCCAGCAGCACGGTGGGCAGGGCCAGCAGCATGTCCACCACCAGGGAGGGGCCCAGCTCCGAGCCGGGTCATTGCCCTCAGTCCCCTCTCCTCCTCTGCTGCTAACAACAGCCAGAAAGTTGGAACTTGTCACCACTTACAGTGGCTTCTCAGTGACAATATATCTGGCTCCTGGATTTCAATATCTGTGGAAAGCACTACCTGAAGGAGAGAATGCCAGCGAGCCAGTCCCCAGGTGCAGCCCAGACCGGCTTGCCGTCACCACGGTTGCCCCGCACACCCAGGGGCCAAGCTTCCTCTCTTTGCACCCCCTGCTCCGAGAGGCGGTGTCCAGAGCAATCACACCCTCTCAGAAGCACACCGGCCTTCTCATGCTGGAACGGAGGTGCTTTGATCAGTCCGGGCTCCCTGAGAATCAAGTGATGGGCATAAGGCAGCAGAGCTCCGGGGAACATGTAGGAGTCCCTCCCGTTAGCAGCGAAGAAGGAAGCCTACGCACACCCCTTCGCCGTGCACACGCGTGAAGGCTGCTCAGGGGCCCCCGTGAGGAGGCGCGGGTGGGAGCCCAGAGGAGCCTCTCTCGCTTCACTGACAGGCACAGCTGGTTTCCAGACCCACCGTGGCATGTGCAAATGAGTTTCTCATTAAAAAAAAAAACAAACGCTCGCTTGTCACAGACGTCCTGACCCAGATCTTAGCCGAGAAGGCCGAGGTTTAGAGAAGATTCGTCCACGGCTCTTGCCCCTCGTGGGTGGGAGTCCAGGGCACGTTGCGGAAGTTCCCGGGGGCCGCGATTCTCCTCCACGCCGCGGGACTTCTGTTCCGTGGGCTCCTGCCGCCCCGTGGCCGGGCTCTCGCCTGCCCTGCACGGGCTCGGATGTGAAAGGCGTCTCCTCCCCAGGATTCCCGGCGAAGGCCCACACGGCGCCGTGTGCGTGACGGACGTTATCGGCTGTGTTACCGAGTCCCTCTCTGCCACGCCCTCCCCTGCAGGCGATGACACATCCTACCCTGTGGCACTCGGGGACGGCTCTGTGACAGGTGTTGGCCGATGACTCAGGGCTGCAGGCCGTGCACGCCCCCTCCGGGCACAACATCTGGACATGGTTTGTCAGTTCGGGCTGTTTCTGACTGACAGCAGGCTGCACCTGGCCCGGCCCAGGGAGCCAGCCGGTGGTCCCGGAGCCCCAGGCATGACCTTGGCAGGCAAGCCTGCCGTGTCCTGTGCTTGGGCCAGCCACCGTGGACAGTGCTGGACAGTGAGCATTTGCCCTGAATGTTTTTGCCAGCAGCACATTCCTGGAAAAGGAGCATCTCTCCCTTTACAGGTCGGTCGGTGTCTTCAGGGACTTCGGCCACAAGGCTCTGGATGATGAGGTTCAAAGCAGCCTGTTTCCCTGGGTGCTGGGACACACACGTGCACTTAGCTACAGAACATGGGCTGTCTCTGGGGTCTCAGTGACCCCCGTTCCCCTCTGCTCTTCTGTCCTGGGAGCGTTTAGAGCACCCGTGGCCAGAAGAAGGGTCTCCTGCCCAGTCTGCTAGCGTGGCCGCAGGAACCCGGCTCTTGGGCGATGAGGTCAGCTCTGGGAGCACCAGACTGAGGGTGTGTTTCGTCTCTCTCACCCGTGTGCCAGCCGTTCTGCCACCAGCGCTGCAGGAGACAGAGGGTGGGCGGCTCCCAGAAGGACAGACGGGAAGAGGAAGTGCGGTGGGAGGAGGAGGGGCGGTGGGAGGCAGGCCGGCAGGTGGGGAGGGAGGCGTCCTGACTGTCAGGACTGTCACCTGACAGTCAGGTGTCCTGACTGTCTCCCAGGTGAGGCTGCAGAGGGGGCTCAGCTCCTGGGGGTGAGGACAGTGCCCAGTGCCTCCTGGTCCCCCCTGGAAGAGCACAGAGGTTGTTGACAGTGTCGGCTGGAGCTTTCCTTGGGGCCAGGGGCAGGGGTGTTGCTCGTGGTGAGGGGCGCTGCAGCTGTGGGCTTGGGTGGACCGTCCTGGCTGGGAACTGGCTTGGCGTCACAGCCTGGCCTCCTCAGCAGCTGTGCAGCCTAGACAGGGCTGGGCTGGCAGCAAGACAGCAGGACAGCTGAGCCCCGGCCAGCAGGGCCAAGAGGTCGGCGCTGGCCCCTGCTGTCCGCCACCCGCCGGGAGAGCGGCTGCAGGAGAGGGTGGTGATTCTGCACCGGGCCGTTCCAGGGGCACGCAGCCTCGGAGGACGAGACTCACGACGGCCCATTCATTCCCGCCACTTGTCCCCTGTCCGCCGGGGAGCCGGAGTATCCAGGCCTCACGCTCTGAGTGGACGCACACAGAGCTGTTGTGACAGCTGGGAAACTTTGTCGCTGATTCTCGGTGACTTCCCGTTGGGATCCATGCAGGGCTTTGTTTCTTCGGCTGGTTAGGTCCCACCCACGGTTCTTGAGCCTGGGTTTCGGGGGGGCCGGCTCCTTCCCTCTGCACCACAGAAGGGGTGGAGGCCGGGGACCCCCCACCCCTCCCCCGAGGGGCTGGGTTTGAGGTCTGACACCCAGAACCATGGGGCCCACGGGGCCTGCTCTCCTCTTTGCTCCAGGAGCAGACCAGGGGAGCTCTCCACGGAAACGTCACCCGGCACAGCCTCTGGCCGGGGCCCTGAGCGAAGTCAGCGAGGACAAACAGAGTTTCTCACCGGAGCTGTGCCTGGGGGGTGGGGCGGGGGAGGAGGTGTCGGCTCCTCAGAGAGGACGCCTCCGATTCCCTCAGTCAGTAACGCCGGGGTCCTCAGGGCGGCTCCCAGACACCCTCGCCCACGATGCCCTGCCTGCATTTTAACGTTGGGTATTCAAGAAAAAAACACGTTTTGTTTTGCTCATCCTAGCTAGCGCTCTGCCCTTGCAGGAGAGAGCTGACCTTCAATCACAGTCTTGGGGATGCCCCTCCTCCCCTCCCCCCCACCCCGCGTCTGGTGGGGTGAGCTGGCCTTGGGCTGGGTGCATGGAATTCCACCATCGTAAAGGTTCAAGTTGGATGGCTGGGCGCGTGACGTCATTCCTGTAACCCGCTGTGCGCGTCCTGGACGAGCAAGACAAGCCCCGAACACAGCCGTTGGGAACAGAGACCCCCATGTCCATCCCAGCCACCCACTCCCCCCGGATGCCTTCCGAGATTCATGGGGGGCGGCATCACAGGGGAGAGAGTGTCACACCCCGGTCCGGTCCCTCGCCCTCTCGTCATCACCAGTGAGGCGATTGATCGATCGGTCAGTCGGTGCTGCTCGCGAGGGCGGGAACCGGGAGGAGCGCGGGGTGGGTGCTGGACCAGCAGAGGGCGCTGCTTCGGCGCCCTTCCGCCGGGAATCGAGCCGCCGGGAATCGAGGTGCCGGATGTTGGACAGCAGGCCCGGGGGCCCGTAGCCTGCGCGGGGGAGAGGTGAAATGACGCCGTCTGATCCGTGCGGCTCCTGTGTCAGCCGGGAGCCCTGGGTGTCGGGGCGGCGTTTCTCGCGGAGGCAGACAGCGCTCCTCGTGTCAGAGGCCTCGCTCCCGTCGCGCTGCCGTCATCTGCCACTGGGTCCCCACTCCCACCTCATGCGGCATCGGGGGTGTCAATCACGGCCGCCAGGTGGGCTCAGCTTCTGTCCCCCACCAAGGCAATGCCCAGGTGGGGGCATGGCCCACGCCCCTGCTGCTGGCTTCACAGTTAGCAGCTCAACAATGCCTCTGGCCTTCCTCCTGCTGAAGAGTCTCACTCCAGCGTGGGGTTTCCACACAGAACAAGTGCTCGATGGGACCAGAGTACCCTGGACAGCAGAGCCCCGTGCGCGGGGATCCTCCCCTCCTCCCTGTGCCGGGACTCCTGGGCTGTGCGTCAGGGTGGGGGAAGCCGACCAGGAGGCTCCGGCAGGTGGTGGAGGCCACTGGTCTCTGACTTGAATTTACACCCAGGCTGGCTCCCTGGGGAAAGGGGTGGGCATGAGACTAAGAGGGAGTGTGTGGGCCCAGGGACCCCGAGAGCTCACCTGTGCCAAGCTCCCCGGGCCTCTGTGAGTGACGCCCCTGCCATTTCTTAATGGACTTTGAAAATGCTGGAGGGTGATGGAGAAGGGTTTGGGGAGACCCACCTGCACCAGAGGGGAAGGATGCTATTCGGAACATGACTCATTATAAAAATATGAGTGGAACGTACATGGTAGCTTAGGTAAAGTCATAGCCTTGATATATAATTTCTTAAGTTTAATGCCGGTACTGTGGTTCCATAAGGACATAGGAATGTCCTTATTATCCTGAATGACACACTAAAATATTGTGGGAAGGGGCATGCTGTGTGCAACATGGGAAGATACGTTTGCAACAAATATTAGAAGGAAATTCAGCCCTGGCTGGTGGGTGCTGGCCTGTGAACCAAAGGATCACCGGTTCGATTCCCAGTCAGGGCATGTGCCTGGGTTGCAGACCAGGTCCCCAGTAGGGGGCGCACAAGAGGCAAACACACATTGATATTTCTCTCCCTCTCTTCCTCCCTCCCTTTCGTCTGGAAAATAAATAAATAAAATCTTAAAAAAAAAAGAAGGAAATCCATTACTCCTAAAACCCAGTAGAAAAATGACGAGATAGTAAGTAGAGTAAATAAGAGAAGACCATCCGCCATCCAGGGTGAGACAATCAGCTCTCTGATTCAGGAAATACACGTCAAAACCAGGAGACGCCAATCGTCACACACAGACTGTCGAAACTAAAAGAGTTTGGAAATGCAGCATGTTGACACGGACCCTGGAGATGGTGGAACCAGGAAGGAATGCAGCCAGTTTCGAAGGGCAGCTCACCTGGGCCCAGGTGTGCAGAGGGGCAGGTGCACACTCAGCCATAGCAGCTGTGTTTACAGTGAGAAACTCGAAACAACGGAAGAGCTGTCAGAAAAGGGGTGGAAACACAAGTCTTGGCACAGAATCAAGGTCGGAAGGAGGGCAGGATGCTCAGAGGGACAGCCACTCTGTCCGCAGCGTTTTATTTTACTTTTTGGAAAGGGAACTATACTCCTATATGGCTTATGTAATTAAGAATTTCATATATAGGCCTGGCTGGTGTAGCTCGGTGGATTGAACACGGGCTGCAAACCAAAGCGTCACAGGTTCGATTCCCAGTCAGGGCACATGCCTGGGTTGCAGGCCACGGCCCCCAGCAACTGCACATTGATGTCTCTCTCCCTCTCTCTCTTTCTCCCTCCCTTCTATCTCTAAAAATAAGTAAACAAAATCTTTTAAAAAAGAATGCATAAAATTTAAAAAGAAGAATTTCATATATAATCGAACAGTAGTTTAAAAACATAGGCTGCAGCCTTTACCTCCCCGAGGTCATTTATAAATCAGCTGTCTTTCCTGTCTGCGAACACGTCAGCTGCCACTCACCCGGTGAAGGTCCCCTCTGCCCGTCTGGCTTCTATTTTTACTCTTCCCCGGCTCCTCTGGACACACTGTTTAAATCGGTCCTGTTGTGATTTGAAAATTAAATTCAAATAAGGACAGAGGGAAAGTGCTCCTGCATGTAAGTAGCTTGGGTATTTACCTTTTCCCTGTCCACGTGGGAGCATGCACAGAACTTTTCCTGTCTCGGTGCCGTGGGGACATTGGCAAGAGGCAACATGAGAGCCGTCGGTCGAGCCTACACAGGGACACATCTTGGGCAGCTCTGTTACTTGGGGACGTGGCTGAAAGAATGACGTTTTTCTTCCTGAGCCTGATGAGTAGAGAGTAAGAATGTGTGTCATTTGAGTCCCTAAATGTTCGATCAAGAGTATCAAAGGAAGGTGAAAATTCCGAGAGAAATCGCTGATCGCCAACTGTAATTGTCATGAGAGTTTCAGTTCTGTTGGTCGGGGGAGGGTTGTTTTCAGTGGAGACCCTGAGGTCCAGAGAAGGGAGCGGCTTCTCAGGACAATAGAATGTTTGGGCAACACTGAGGGCACTTTCCGGCCCTGATCGTCCCCAGCAACGTGACTGCGGTGTTTGTGGGGTACTCCTCTCAGGCACCCCGTTTGTAAATGAGACGCTGGAGGGCGTGGGGAAGAGGGAAGTGCTGTGTTCTGCAGTCACACCCCCCTGCCTGGCCCCGGCGTGGGGTCGACCCTGGGCAGCAGGGTCCCTGCCGCGGCCACGGCCCACGGGGGAGCTTGGTGACCTGAGGGGGAGGGTCCAGATTGCTCCTGCTGCTGGTCTGCGTCCACAGGAGCAGGCGGCAGGGGACCCAAGTGAAACCGGTCGGGTTACAGCGTGACCTTTAGAGTCGAGAATCAAAATCAAAGTCCTGTTTGTTTTTTTTTAAGATTTTATTTATTTATTTTCAGAGAGGGAAGGGGGGGAAAAAGAGAGAGAGAGAGAAACATCAATGTGCGATTGCTGGGGGCCGTGGCCTGCAACCCAGGCATGTGCCCTGATTGGGAATCGAACCTGCGATGCTTTGGCACGCCCCCAGCAACCGTAGCTCAATCCACTGAGCTACGCCAGCCAGGGCCGAAAGTCATGTCTTTCTAGCCATCAGCTACTTACACAGTCTCCCCTGGCCCTTAAGAAGCGTGTTCCCTGCTCCCCACTGGGGGCAGGGCACACTCGGGGAGGGGGAGCAGTCTCTCCAGCCCTCATGGGCCTGTGTGTCGATACTCCTGTACTAACTCTGATGACGGGTGTGCTAGTGACAGCACTGTAAAAGCTGGTCCAAGTCAGGCACATCCAGCCTCAAAATTTAAAACATTTAAAAAGTGTGGTCCATAGGTGCAGGTGTGGGGAGCTGTGATGGACAGGTGGGCGCTGGGGGCACGCTGTAGGATTCTGAGGATGCCCACGTGGTGGGCAAGAATCCACTTGTTATTGGCCGCCGGTGACTGAGGATGAGTTCCGGAAATGCTGACCACAAACGGTTCCATCGATTCTTGAAAATACTTCCTGGCTTCTTCTCACCACAGTCCAGCCATTTAGGCCCCAAGGCTGGATTTTTTTCACCCTCACCGTTTTCTCCCTGCCTCCTGTTCGGGGGGGGGGGGGGGGACATGGGGAAGTTTTGCAGTGGGGCTTGGGGGTGCTGGCGAAAGGCCTCTCCTGGGGCTGGTGGAGCCAGGGGTTGAGAAGCCCCCTGGGTGATAGACGGCTCGTCACCTCCCCTGGGCGAGGCTGAGCCGAGGGACAAAGCTGGGGTTTGGGGAATCGGAGAACGCACCCTGAGAACCCGCGTGCGGACACACGTGAGGGACACGGGTCGCGTCTTCAGGAACCGGGACTGCACTCCCGGGAAGGCAGGAGATCAACGTGGACACACTGGCTCCTGGAGCAGCCCTGTCCCTGCACACCATGACCCCCCAGCCTCCCTGTTTGCACTGCGGCGAGACCACCAGGGCAGGGCCTCCCAGGATGGTGGGGAGGGGTTGGGGAGAGGAGAGGAGGACGTGCAGCCTCGACAGCCGCCTAACACTGGAGGTGATGGGTGCTCGGTGACCGGGAGGCTCTGCTGGCCGGAGCCCGAGGCCCACGGGCGGGCGGCTCAGGCGGGCTGTGCAGACGCTGCCCCCAGGGGCCCAGCCTGGGGCCGGCTCCCAAGGAGGCTCCCGCCAGAGCTGTTGGGGGAGTGATCGATCAACTCCGAGCACTGCGATCCATTATGCGGCCAGAGGGAAACCGTGATGGTGACACATTGCCCGGCCTCCTCTTCTGTCCTCACACACACACAGTCGTCAGCACCCGAGGGAGAGAGAAGACGGACTGAGGAGGCTCTGGCGTCCAAGAAGCCCCCTTCCTTGCTTGGGTCCACGTGGCGTCCTCAGGACAGGAGGCCCAGGCTCCGCCCGAACGTAGGCCTGGCTGCTCCCAGCACAGGAGATGCTGCGACCTTGGGGTGGGGGGACCCCGGGCGTCGCCCCTGCAGCCCTGGGAGCCTCTGCAGTGGGGGCCACGGGAAGCAAAGCGAGAGGAGGGAAGGATGGACGGAGACGCTGCTCCGTTCCCGGACAGCGGCTGCGCAGGTGACGGGGGCGTGGGAGGGACCTGGGTTTAAATCCAAAATCAAGTCCAAGTGCGTGAGCTCGCCAGCTGGGACCGTAGATGGGTGTGCCGACCTCCCTCCCTGAGCCCCGGCCCGTCCAGCTGCAAAGGGGGCACAGCGCCCTCTTCTTAGACTTGGTGTCAGGAGAGGCGCATGCCACTCATCACTGGCCGACGTTGTCCGTCCATCGGCTTCTTGGTGGATCGCGTGCCCACCCCCGATTATCGCTGGAGCAGGTGCACGGCGGGGCCACTCCCCGCGGCCTCTCAGCCTCCGAGCCCTGACTGGCTCGCAGCTGGCGCGTCCCAGGCACTGGCAGAAGGAGTGCCCGCCCACACAGGGCGTGGCCCAGCCCCGTCCCCTAGTGAGACCCCGAGCTGTGACGTCATTCAAACCCTGGGAACGGGGATCTTTGTCTGGAGATCTTGGGGAGCCGAGTCTCGCTGTGAAAGCCGGCGTGGAGGAGGACTCAACGTGAGCGTGAACTGCGGGTCCCGGAAGCCCTGGGGTCCACTCCCAGACCCCCCGCCGAGTAATCGTGGGCAGGTTCCTCGGCCGCCCCGTCTCCTCGACTGCGAAACCAGGCTGTGGTGACGGCGGTCGGTGCCCGGGGCTGCGGCTCCCTGCAGGAGCCTGCTGCTCGCTCTCCGTCGGCCTGAGACCCCCAGGGGCCAGCCAGAACCATCAGACCCCAGGGGCCCTGGATAGCCCCTGTGTCCACCCCGGGGCCAGGGCTGATCTCGGCCCCTCTCCTGCGGGTGGGGCTCAGGGTCTGTCCCGGCAGGCACGGCCCCTTTATGGCTCAGGGTCTGCACTGGGGTGGGCTTCATGGGGACACGAACCTTGTCTCCACTCCCAAGGGGTGCTCCTTTGAAAGCCCTTGTCCTCTGCCTCAGCCCCTCCGCAGGGCCAAGCTGGAGCCTTTTGTTGTGAGACCTTTCCAGTCCCGCCCAGGCGTGCCCCGGGGTGACGAGGTGCCCCACGTGTCCCTACTGACAGTGTCTGAAGGGTCACAGCTCTGCCCCCAGCAGCGCACGTAGTCCCTGGCACACGGACCCGTTCAGTGGAAAGTCTGGGGGGTGGACAGGGGGATGGGTCAGTTTCTGTGTGGAGGAAGGTGCAGCAGGTCTGGCTGAGCTGCCCCTCCTGCTGTCCTCTCTCTCCCTCTCTGCTTTCATCTCAATGACAAAACAGTGAGGGTGTCACTCTGCACCTGCTCTTCCCAGGGAGACTCAGGCTTGCAGAAATGGGGGCCCTTTGGTCCAAGACACCCCCAGAAGAGCCCCCACTATGACTGAGGGTGTGTGTGGATTCTGTGACAGGTTAGTTCCCACCCGAGGGTGCCCCCCATACCCACACAGGAACGGGTTTGTGCCTGGAGGTCGGGGCCACCCTGAAGGGCGCCATGAGCCAGGCGGCTGTCAGCCGGAGCACAGGCTCCTGGAAGCATGTTGCATGGCTCGCAGCCGGCTGGCCTCCCGCAGCCAGCTCGGCACGCGGTGATGCGTTTCAGCCGGTGTGTGTGCACGCCAGTGACATACCGGGGCTGCTCTCTCCCTGCTGACAGCAGGGGCGTGCACAGCCACACGCACCAATGTGTGCTCATGCTATCTCTCACACACACAAACACACACACGGACATGTGTTCAAACTACCTCACACACACTCACCATACTTGTGCTCACGCCACCCCACACATATATACCAGATGTGTGCTCACACTGCCTTACACACTCACCATACTTGTGCTCACGCTGCCCCACACACGCACTGCACATGTGCTCACACTGCCTCTCTCACACGCACCCTGGGTGTGTGCTCAAACTGCCTTACACACTCACTGCACATGTGCTCCCACTGCCTCTCACACCCCCCAGGTGTGTGCTCACACTGCCTTACACACTCACTGTACATGTGCTCATACTGCTGCTCACTCACACACCCAGGTGTGTGCTCACAGTGCCTCACACACATACGCCATACGTGTGCCGAGACACCCAGATCAGACTGCCCTGGCCCCAGAGAAAAGGAGCGCGAGAAGGCTCCCTCCCAGGGACTGGGGGAGCCCCACAGAATGGTAATGTCAGGGACGACCATGAGTGACCAGCGTGAAAACACCGGGCGCTTGTCTTGTGTTAACAGGTGACCATCATCACTCAGGAGGCATAACTTAGGAAGTGCCCTTCCTGATAAATGAAGGGAAACTGTTATGTACCATTAACCACACTTGCCCTGCTGGTTTCGAACAATAATCTCATGCCCAGAATTTATTAAACCTTTCGGGAATGTTCAAAATCTGCTCTGCGCTGAAGTCGAGGTTGAGACGGCAAAGAGATGGTGTCTGTGTGGGTTGAAACACGGTACCGGGTGCTGGCCAGAGACCCCGACGTCCTCTTCCTGCTTTCTGACACTGGTGTATTTGCCAAGTAATGTAGCATCGCTCCTGTGTGATGTGCTGTGTACCTGCCCCGCCTCCTCTCCATCCCAGGGACTGGCCAAGACAGAAACCCAATCCAGGCCCAGGAAAAGTTCAGTGGCTCTAGCTCTCATGGAGAAAGCCACCAGGAGCCATCGCAAAGCCTGAATTCTAGAGCACTCGGGATGATGTGGGGTTTACTTTTTAAGATTTTGAAATTTTATTTATTTCTTTTTAGAGAAAGGGGAAGGGATGGAGAAAGAGAGGGAGAAAGACATCAATGTGTGGTTGCCTCTTGCCTGCCCCCTACTGGGGCCCTGGCCCACAACCCAGGCATGTGCCCTGACTGGGAATCGAACTGGCGACCCTTTGGTTTACAGGCTGGCGCTCAGTACTCCGAGCCATATCAGCCAGGGCTGGCGTGTGCTTTTGTGAAAAGTACACTCACTAATGGAAAGTAAGGTAAGCAGGTATTGACTTGTGCTAGTTCTTGGGTGGGGGCAGGGGAGGGATACAAATTAATAACGTTAAAATGCCTTACAATAGCATATGCTATATCGACTTGTGCTCTTAGAAAGGATCAACGTCTTCCCCTACAAGAGGATTTGTCTATCACGTTCTTAATTCACTTTGTCAAAGGACCTAGGCAAAATTCAGTCCAGGTCCAGTGGGTCTGTATGCCCACTTTGGATCATGGGTCTGAACCAGTATTTTACCATAAAAATAAGTCATCAGACGCCTACGCTTGCACTGTCACCCCGACATTCTCCGAGACCCCGTCGGAGACTTCTCTCAGGGCCACAGTGTGAAGACGGTCCCCGAATTTCTGCAACGTGCTTGTGACTCGTATTTGGCCACTTGAATGACGCCAGCAGGGAGCTCGGGGACACTCGTGAGTGGCAGACGGAGGTCAGAGAAAGTGGGTGAATTCTCTCCTCCACGACGGGATTTCACGAGCGACACCCAGGCTGCAGCTTCTGTCCGCAGCGAGGAACGCCTGACTGTCTCCAGGGCGCAAACACCGTGTGGACGTTGTGTTGACATAAGAACAGATGAATTGGCCAACGGAGCAGAATAAGCAGTCCAGATGTCACACACACACATATATATATATACACACACACACACATAAAGGGGGAGGATGATCTTTCTAATAAATGGTGCTGACCTGAGGAAGACACGCACCTTAAGCCCCTGCCTCACCCCAGAGAAAACTATCTGTGCCCAAAGGGGTACAGATCTCACTGAGCAAAGTGCAACAGCAGAGCTTCCAGAAGAAAACAGAGCGTCTTCCTGACCTTGGAGACCGTGAAGATTTCTTAACCAGGATGCAAACTGCCCATCGTACTGGACGAAAACGGCGCCTTTCTAGATTAAAATAAAGAACGTTCCTTGATCAGAAAGACAGCGTGAAGGGAGTGAAAGACGGGTCCCCAGGGAACGGAAAATCGTATTTGTAATGGACATCTACAAATAACTCATTTCCAGCAGCTGTAGGGGATAGCCTCGGATCAATAAGAAACAGTCAAGCAGCCTCAGAGACAGAACACTGGCAAAAAGAATATGAACCTGCGAGTCACGAAGGAGGACACGCAAATCGCTAATAAACGTGCAGAAAGGGAGCTGATCCCATCAGTCATCAGGAAAATGCACGTTCAGTAGGCCGTGAGAGACCCCTGCACCCCCGCAGACTGGCTCTGCCGGCGGTTGGGCGCCTGGGACCCCCATGCACGCTGCTCAGGGTGGGGAGTCCTAGGTGCTTGGACGTCCCGTATACTGATGGACACTGTGGACACTGATGGACACTTTTCCCGTGGACACCGATGGCCTGGCGTGCTCCCCGTGCGGGGAAAGTCACCGGGCGGCACCCTGTGCTCCGTGCACACCGCCACACTCTGACCACCGCACCCGTAGAACACAATGTCCCCACAAGATCTGATTTTTCCATTTATTTCTGATTACTTGGAGAGGCAGATTTTTACAGGATAGCTTCAAACCAACCGTTGAACATGAACCAAGTTTTACACAAGCCGTTTGAAAAAGGGTCTAAAAGTGTGCTTAGTTACTGGTGTGGATATGACGTCGGTCGAGCACCAGGAGTGTGCTGAGTCGTACCGGACGGACCCAGAATTCTAAGACAGGTCCCTCCCCGCCCTCCCAGGTGCCGCTCCTTCGGGGTCCCACACGTCAACACCCCCTCACGCTTCACGCCCTCCTGTCCATAAGGCATAAATAAGGAAGGGGATGGCACTGCTCGTCGTGAATAAACGTACCCTCTCTCCAACTGTACCAGTAATTACTCATCTCTTGGCCTTTAAAGACAAGGTTCCCGTAGCACAATACACAGCATATACTGGTTTGGTGTTCGCACGGTGGACCGCGGTCTTCTTGCAGGCCGGTTGTCACGAGACCCCTGCTGTTGAATGGTCACCACTCACAAGTGTTTAGGCCACTGAGAACCACTCACTGTTGGCAGAGCTTTGGTTGTCGTTGTTACTAAACCGAGGGGCCATTGTTCTTAGGCTGATGAACTGTAAACAAAGCAGCGCAGCTTCGATTCCAGTACCGGTCCCGGGACGTCCGGCACGTCCAGGACAGTGAGTGTGAGTCAGCACATCCGGGAAACGAGCCTCCCGGTTACCAATCTCGGAGCCGCGTGCCCTAAAATACTAGTCAGTGATGATCGGCCAGTAACGGGCGATACGTGTGATTTGCTTGACTGTGTTTGCAGTTGAGAGACAGGGGGTACTGGTGTCAAATATCTGAGACCTGTGAGCTGGGAACTTTTTTTTTTTTTTTCTTTTCTGCGAGTCTGGGCTCACAGCAAATTAAGACTGGAAGAGAGGGTGCAGCGAGTCTGAATTGTATCATTGGCTGAGGGCATCGGATTTCAAAGTCATCTCTTAGATGATGACATCTGATGGCTCACTTTTCAAAATGCAAGGGGAATGAGCTGAATCTGGAGAGTGTCCTGGTTTTAGGCTCAGGCACACACAAAAATGACGCTTTACGTGGAAATGCCTGTGCGTGTGGTAGAAGTTGCCCCCCACCCCAACCGCCAGGGCGGGGGACAGGCCGGTTCCCGGGTCACCACAGGGCTCTCCCGGGAGCCGGACGTGAGAGGCGGGTCTGAGAGGGAAGGGCAGCTGTCCCCTGTCTTCCCAGACAGAGTCTGGTCCGGACCCGTCCCGTTCTGCAAACAGGGGCC
Organism: Phyllostomus discolor; assembly: GCF_004126475.2. Classification (NCBI taxonomy): domain Eukaryota; kingdom Metazoa; phylum Chordata; class Mammalia; order Chiroptera; family Phyllostomidae; genus Phyllostomus; species Phyllostomus discolor. The sequence continues at coordinate 44,889,393 of NC_040914.2, forward strand.
GGAGTGGGCCTGGGCCCCGGGGAAAGGAGGCTGTCAGGAGCTCCGGCGTCCAAGGAGTGGTAGAACCCAACTGCGGACGCCACCTTCCCCAGGTCCCAGGACCCCAAGCACCCACAAGCTTCCAGCCGCAGCGAAGGCCCAGATGTGACACCAGAACCAGCGCCGTCGGGCCGAGCAGACCCCTTCCCGGAGGAGACCACCTGGAGGCCACCGCCGGGCCCCTCCCTCTCTGGATGTTTCTGTCTGTGCCCATGGCGTTGAGCCCACTTAAAAGCTGTGAGGGACTCGGAGCAAAGCTAAATTTCTCTGAGTGCCTCCCCCTGTGTGCAAAGGGCAGAAGGAAATGCCACAGGGCCCTTCACTTCCCTGCGTCGTCGGGTGGGCTCACAGTCAGGCCCCGCCCCTCGGTCACTGGACGGGGCCCCTTAGGGACAGAGTCACCCGAGGGCAGTGGCGACCATGGTTTGGTCCATCCCCCAGGACCCTACCTGGCAAAGGAGGGGCCCGAGTGGCATTTGACGAGGCTGTTCTCGTCCTGGGTGAGCGCTCCTCCACTTCCCTGCGAGTCACAGAGCAAGATGCTGGGACCTGCCTGCCTTCGATGCTCTGGGGGCCGCGGGGAGACGGCGGGAGGGGGACATGTCCCAGAGCCACGCCGGCTGGGAGGACCAGCCCCCGAGGGCAGTCACCGGGAGCCCCCTTCGGGGCGGATCAAACTACCTTATTCAATGTGCCCAACCCAAAACCAAGCACCAAAAGACTAAAATTGTGACCATAGACAGTAATATATATATGTATATGTATATATGTACACGTCATCCTCAGTGATAACTCCTCAGTTTTCTGTGCTAAGGCTTACGTTTCAGTTGCCCGGTTGAACATCCGTAAACGAACGTGAGACTGAAACAGATAATATGAAGACCTCTGAAAAATAAAGGTTCCCGACAGGTGAAAGCATCCGTCCCCTTACTGGTTAGGAGCAGGAGGTGCCCTGACTACCTCTGATGGGCACGACAGACTTAGGCACAGCAAGCTAAGCATTACTGGGGGGTTGGGGGACGGACGCTGGGCTCCTATTGCTTTAAAATCTGAGCTGTTTTCCAAAGCTCCCGTTCAGGAATGTCTCATATCGTCCAGAGTGGGCAGTCTCACTACCAGCACGTGTTTCTACCTTGCCTGGTTCTCGGGAGAGTCAGGCAGCCCGTTTCCGTCAGTCCTTTCCTTTCACCTGGAACCCGACGTTCAACTCAGATACTGAAAAGGGTTCCGTCTGTCCAGTCACGCCGAAGCACCGGTCAGCACTGGGAGCAGAGGCTGGGTTCCCGCGCAGTGACAGTGGGCCCCCCCCGCCCCCCCACATTGAAGACTCCGTGCTCTCAAGGCAGCTAACACAGAAGACAGCACACCGGACGTAGGTATTCAGACGGACGTACGGATAGATAGATAAACAGGTAAATAGGTCCTGGGTTTTGCACTGCCCACAAGAGTTCGGAACCGGAGGAGGGGCCGGGGTGGCAGAGAGCAGCGCCTCGGCGCCCCCGTCACACCGTTGACGAGCTTGCCCGTCTCCGTGGAGCCGCGGAGTTGGCCGCCCTCGGCGCTGTGCGCAAACCGGGGGTTCCAGTCGGAAGGTCGAGGGCAGCCAGCCGTTCTCTCTCCGCTTCAAGGCACAAGGACGAGTTCCAGACTCTTCAGCTCGGGAGCGAGAGGCAGGGCCTCTGGGTCCACCGGGAGACAGAAGACCCAGGAGGGGAGCCACACCTCCGCCGGGGCGAGAATGAGGGGCCTGGCGGTGCGGCTGCGATGTGCTCTGCGGAGCGCCCCCTGTCCGCGAGCGGCCCCCACCCCACCCCGTGGGGCGGGGACAGGACGTGCTCCTGGACGGAACTCCGCGGCCGGTCGGGCAGAGGGGAGCGCACTGCATGCCCCGGGCGGGCGGTTCGGCTCCCTCCTTCCTCCCGTGGGCACGGGGAAGAGGTGCAGGAGGGCTCCTCTGCGGTGCCGTGCGTCGTGACAGCGGAAGGGCCGTGCGTCGTGACGGCGGAAGGGCGAGAAGGAGAAGTCAGTAGCCCTTGGTGGCAGGCAGTCAGCAAAGAACCAGCATCCTCGGTGCGCGCACACCCGGCGCTCCGCCCGCCGCGCGCTGAGAACGTTAGGGAAACGGAACTTCTCCCTTTCTCCCCTCATCTCGCTCTCTCCCTCGGTGTCCCTCCCAAAGGCGTGTATGCAACACCGTCTTTGTAACGCGTTCCCCACCAGGGAACTTCGTCAAAATGGAAGAAACCCAACTAAAGTGCCTGCTTTCCCTTCCTTTTCTTTTTTTGCTTGTAATTCAATTTGCATCCCTGCTAGGTCATTACATTCTTTTGGTAGAAAAGCTATTGCACTTCTAAAAATGCCTCCACGCCCTGGCTCACATGGCTCAGTGGATTGTGTGCCAGCCTGCGAACCAAAGGGTCAGCAGTTCCATTCCCGGTCAGGGCACATGGCAGGGTTGCGGGCCAGGTCCCCAGTAGGGGGCGCATGAGAGGCAACCATACACTGATGTTTCTCTCCTTCTCTTCCTCCCTTCCCCTCCAAAAATAAATAAAATCTTTTAAAAAAATTAAAAAACGATAAAAAAATGCATCCGAGTGTCATTCAGTCACAGCTCCCAGGCAGGCAGCTCTCTCAGGAATGCATGCTTTCTGAGGCCGTCACCCACACGCGAAGCCTCCAGGATTTCATCTCCATTTGAGCAGGCTGCCGCCACACTGCCGCATGATGTTAAATGGTGGAGGAAGACTTCAGCGGCCCCAAGCCGTGTGCAACGCCACCCCCCCACCCCGGCTCACGATTTCATGGTGCAGATGGGCACGACGATGACCAGGATGACCGTGCAGGCGGCGGCGGCGATCAGCGCCGCAATCTTGCAGACCCTGGCTCTGCGGAACTCAGCTTCCTTGCGTTTGAGTAACGAGTCATAGCCCGGAGTGTAAATATCTTCCATCCAATACTCTAGGTTGTTTGGGTTTAAAGATTCTTGCGTCTGAAAGGGAAGAGGAGATGTTAGCAAGGCGGTGAGTACCTGGCCCCGAGTCAAGGGCACCCTGACAGCCGTCCCTCCCGAAGCACCCGACGGTGCTTTGTAGGTGGCAGAGAAGGCTGTGCGTCCAGCGCCGCCCGCAGCCCCTGCCTGAGGCAGGTCCCACGCAGCCCAGGTCCCACCTGCCCCTCCCTGAAGACAAACGTCCTGTTTGGACCCAGCAGACCTGTGGGTCTTCTGTGTGTGAGCAAGCAGAATGGCCAGGAAACAGGAGCCTGAAGTTCAAGGGCGCACAACCAGGATGGGCTGGCCCACCTCAGGGGAAGCAGGAGATCACTGAGAAATACCCTCCACACACAGTCCCCGAGAGTGGGGCTTGCACAGGAATATCACGTCGCTCCTATCTGCCCCTAGGTTCTCAGAAAAGCATCGAATTAAAAAACAAATGCATTTGCCCTGGCTGGCGTAGCTCAGTGGATTGAGCGTGGGCTGCGAACCAAAGTGTCGCGGGTTCGATTCCCAGTCAGGGCACATGCCTGGGTTGCAGGCCACAGCCCCCAGCAACTGCACATTGATGTTTCTCTCTCTCTCTCTTTCTCCCTCCCTTCCCTCTCTAAAAATACATGAATAAAATCTTTTTTAAAAGTTCTATATGTTAAAAAAAAAAAACAAATGCACCTCACAGATAAGCAATTAAAACCCAGCATAAAATATTCCCACTTCAAACACCTGCTGGGTGGCTCAGGCCACGACCCAAAGCCACGGTCCACTGACGGGTGTGGCAGGGTGTCTGCATGCCAGGCACCAGGTCCCCAGAGGGAGAGCCGTCTGCAGGAGAAGCGCCGTGTGGCACCTGCCTGGCCTGGGAACCCCGTTCCCCGTGGACGGCGCTCCTCTGTTTCCACAAAGAAAGGCAGCATCTCATTTGCGGCGAGCGTTGACTAACATGTCACAGCAAAGCACCAGCGCCTGGCTGCTCCAAGGGCTCCAAGTGCGGGCACCTCAGTCCTGGAAATGCTCACAGGTATCCGTGCTCCTGGATTGGTCACCGCCCCCAAACACCAGCACGTTCGTGACCCTCCTGTCTCCGCCCTTCTCACACACATGAAGGAAACTGCCCGCAGGTTTCAACTGCATCCCATGATGTCACCAGTGGGATAACGATGATTCTAACCCATGCTGGCCTGTCTTCGTCCAACGGCACTCATCCCCGCCTTGCTCTGCACCTCAGGAGACTGGGCCCCCAGGATGTGTCTGGGGCTCCCAGGGGCCCACAGCTGGGCGCCCACCGTCCACTCACCGAGAGTGCATCGCACAGAACAGTCTGGCCCGGGGCTTGCGAGCAGGTGTGAGGACCTGCGCTGGGTACAGAGTCTTAGAAACGTATCGTTAGCAAATGCGGCCCAAGCCAGCCGCTCTGTGAGGCTTCCCGTGGCCGGGTGTTCACAGACAGATGATGAGACGGCAGCCGCCTGGTGAAACTCTCAGCTGCGAGGAAGTTCAGACTTCCAGGGCGGGACCGGGAGCTCAGTGGGAGGGTCCCTCCTGCATCTACTGTGCGTGGCCGAGTCCCCTCCCCCGTCACCCCCCCCCCCCGCCCCCGGGGAAGTCCAGAAGCTCACCTGCAGGTCCAGGGCAGCCAGCTTGCCCTTGTCGCCCGCGTTCCGGGGGTACTCCTCCAGGGTCCAGGCGGGCTGGCCCCGCTTTACCTCGGCCAGCTCGGTCAGCCGCATGTCGGTGTAGAGGGGGCTGCTCTTCAGGTGGGCCTTGAGGGAGGCGGGGTAGGGATGCGGGCTGAACACCTGCTCCACCAGGAAGCCGTCCTTGGGCTGCTTGGGCAGGCGGTGCTGGGGGGGCGTGTCGTACTGCCGGTCGGCCTGCGGAGGGGCACAGAGGCTGTCGGCCGGCACGCGCCACCGCCCGCTCCACACCTCCAGGCCCCGCGGCATCCCGGGGACAGAATGCGGTTATCTACCAGCGAGTGTGCACAGCCCTACTCTAGGCCCCCTTTTCTGTGCCGGGAACAGAAGGCCGGATCGGATCCTCGCCCGCCACTGCTCTTACCGACCCGCCTCATACGCAGGGGGAGGAGAAGGGGCCCAGGGCCCCCTCGGCCAAGGGGTGGGGCCTCAGTTTCAACCTCTGCATCTGGCTTCCGAGAACCTGTGCTTGACCATTACTACCCCCTTTCTTTTACCAGGGGGGGCCTGGGACCGAGTGCCAAGGCGAGACAGACACAGGCCTTTCTCCCCGGGAGCTGCAGAGCCCACTCAGCTTCTCTGGGAGGGAGCAGCCAGGCCAGAGAGTGGGCTGAGAGCCGCTAGTGGTTTTCAGTGACCCCTGCAGGGCCTTCAAGGTCGGGGAACGCTCGAGAGGACAGTGTGGCCGTAGGAAGGGGGCTGCCACTGTGGGCCGCCGCTCAGGTTCTCAGTCTGTGGGCTGCGGGCTGGGGCACTCTCATAGCTGGGGGCTCCTGACACCTTCTAATCCTAACGCCAGGCCTTCAGGTCTCTACAGAGTGTCGCCTCCTCCAGGAAGCACTCCTTGACCACCAAGGCTGGGTCAGTGCCCACCTGTGCCACTCCCTAAGACGTGGGCAGACCCAGTGGCCACCACTGTCCTGTGCCAGGGTTGAGCCATGACCGCCCACCGGCCGCCTGTCTGTGTCCTCCGCCAGCCCGTGAGCTCCTCGAGGGCAGGGTGTGGTCCTGTCTGCCTCTCCATCCTCCACTCTAGCAAAACTGCTCCCCCGACCCGACGTGTGTGAGCGTGTGCGAGCGTGTGCCTCCCACCCCGGGGTGGGGACCGGCACGGGCCCTCCCACTGGCGCACTGGGACCCCGCTCCAGACACGGGTGCCGGGGAGCACTTCCAAAGCCCCGGGGCGGCCCCCCAGGAGGCAGCGTCGGCCCGGTGACCGCTGCCAAACAAACGCAAACAGGAAGACAATGTGGCCTCTCACGCCCTCACTCCTCAGAGCCAAGGATCCTCCAGGAGGCTTCACCGATGCTATTAGTTCTGCCCGTTACCACCGCCCAACACCCAGAGCCACCGTGGCTGCCAGCCGCACGGAACTGGGGCTGGGCGGGTGCCGCCCGCCGAGGGCAGACTGCGTGTGCCCTGCCGTGCTCAGGGTCATCTCGGTTCACCCCCTCAATGACACCCCTTTTCTCCAGCGGCACCATGCAGGCCAGCGAGGGGGCCAGGGCAGGCCAGGGCCCCACGGATGGCAGGCGGGACGGGCAGGGTTTCCGGCTGTCTGGCGTTTGAGGCCGGACGGTGCCGGCCGGGCACGCCCGCCGTGCTGCCCCTGCAGGGAGACGCCCGCGTGCTGACTGGGCAGCTGGGGCGTGTGCGTGACGGGTCTTTCAATGGAAGTTTAAAGGTGCCACATCGGGACAAAGAGGGTGGAGGGCAGGGGGTCGGAGACTGGCAGTCACCCCCTCAAAGGTTTCAGGGGCTGCGGCACGAGGGAGCCTAGCGGGGTGCATGGGACCCCAGTCACCACAGAGACGGGGACAAGACATTCCTGATGGACGGGCGCCAGGGGAGAAAGGCCGGGTGGGGAATTGGGGCCTGGCCGCCCGAGGTGCTCAGCCCGTTCTGCCTGAGGGAGGGGCGTGTTTCTGAAGGGGGCAGGGCAGAGCCCTCCACTCGGGACCAGGGGCTTCCTGGGAGGGTGGGTGCACATTCCCTGGGCTCCCGGAGTCTGACACTTGTCACTGAGGTGACGAGGAGCCAGGGAACAGTCGGAACCTGGGGTGTCACACCCCCCACGCCACAGTGGGGCTTGGGAAACACGCATGTAGTGGTGGTCTGTTATGCGGGAGGGGAGGGGAAGGGAGGGGAGGGGAGGGACCAGGTACCCATGTGCCCCGGGTCCCAGCGTGGGTGGTGAGGGCTGGGGTGGTAAGGCGGACGAACGCAGATGCAAAGGAGGCAGGGCGGCAGAAAGCACCGGGAAGACAGACCCACCAGGCCCACAGCTGAGCAGGGGGAGAGTGAGACAGCGAGGGAGGTCACAGCCCTCAGCCTCCTCAGGCGTGGGGAGCTGGCAGTGTGGTGGCGGCCCCGGAACGGGGGCAGGGCAGGGAGCGCCGGCTTGGAAGGAGCAGCAGGGCCCGGGTGGCACCTGGTGACACGTGGGTGGTCACTGGGGGTGGGGAGAGGCCCTGAGCACTGTGAGATGTGGGACTGAAGCTCAGGTGGTGGGTGGGCGGGGGGCGGGGGGGGGGGCTGGTCACCACCCTGGGGAGCGTCAGCCCAGGTGGCAAGAGCCGCCTACTGGGAGGGAGAAATGGGTCACCGAAGGTGACAAAGGAAAGATGACTCAGGCCGGAAATGAGTAGTTTTGGGGGTAGGCGCTTCAGTGGACCTTTCTTAAACTTCTGGCTATTTCTGTCGGTTTCAGAAGGCTGTGGCGCTGGACGGGGTGCAGGCACGGCTCGCTCAGTGTGGCCCGGTGTCTCTGTGGACTCGCCCAGCCATCCGAGTGCCCTGAGTGGCCACTTCTCAGCGCTAACAACCCTGCAGGGCACCCGAAACCTGGCCCGACGCTAGCAGCTCAGGACAAGGCCAGGGACCAGAGGGGCAGCGGCCGGGGCACACTGTGCTCTCTCTCCACGCCGCACCCTGTGCCGTGGCCAGCATGGACAGCAGAGGTTTCTTTGGGATTAGAAAAAAGGATCCCTCTTTAGATTCACTCTTTCCTCCCACTCTGCGCCCTGAAAACACCCTAGGAGCCCGGTTTCCCCAGCCCCTCCTGGCTGGCACCCTTGCATCCAGCCTCCTCCTGTGGTTGTGCGTGTCTGCAGCCCACATGGCCTTCCCTCTGACGGCGGGGTCCCCTGTGTCCTCAGGAGGCTCCTCGTCTGTCCATGGGCCTTTGAAACCAGGGGGGCGGGGCGGGAATGAGAGGGTCCACCAAACCCAGGCAGGATGCAGAGGAGCGGCCACAAGTGAGCACATGTGTGTGAGTAGGTACCCGTGTGAGTGTGTGTGTGTCCATACGTGTGTGTGCACCCGTGTGCACCCTCCCTCGGGAACTGACAGGCCACAGCGTCTACTCAGGTGCAAAACACTCTGCACTCGGGAACAGGGCAGAGCCGACCGTGTGCGGGGAGCAGCTACACAGGACGGAGGACACCGCCGTGGGCAGCGCCGTCCCTGGGGGTGGAACCCTGGACGGTTTCCTCTCCACCTCGCTTTCTAACCGCCGCTCTGTCGTTCACGCAATGCAGGCGCTGACGCTTCCGCAAAGGAGCACCACGCCTGCGCCGACCTCGGACGCCCCTTCCCTCGGGTTCCGCGCCCGAACCCTGCCGTTTCGGAAAGGACCGGAGGCCGCCCCCGGTGACTCGGGCCTCTCTGCCACTTCCCCTGTTCTGGGGAGACCCGGTCTCCCACCGGGCCGCAGCCCGCAGCCCAGACCCCTCTGGCTGACCCGCGGACCGCCTGCCTGTGCTGCGCCCACGCGGGGGGGCGGAGCGGGGGGGGGGACGCCCGAGACTGGGAAACGCCTCCGGCTGCGCCCGGTGACGTGAGCTTACATTGAAATTACCTCCTTCGATTTTCGATGCCAGTCCTTGCTCTCGCCAGGGCCTCTGTCCGGGACCTCCTCCTCGCCGAGGCCCGCGCGGCTGGCGTAGGTGATGGTGCGCCAGTCCCTGGGCGAGTTGGAGATGCTGGCGATTTTGGACTCGGTGGCACTGTTCTCCTCCGTCAGCGACCGGGAGGACGGCCTGGTGAAGAGGCTCTTCTTCAGAGCTTTGACACGCAGGCTCTCGCTGTTGCTTCCGCTGGCGTCGGAGCAGCACCAGTCCGCGGCGCTGCTCTCCAGTTTGGGCCCGTGGGAGCCACCGTGCGCACGGAACATCCGCGGGGAGGCGCTGTCTTCGGAGGGCGCCTCGCTGGTCAGGGAGTTCAGGTCAATCTGCACGCTCACCTTCTCCGGCTGCTGCATTTTCTGATCCAACTTGTTCAGCTTGCCCAAGACGTGGGAGATTTCCTCGCGGACGCCCGACAGCGATTCCAGCTTCCGTTCGATTTCGCCGATCCGGAGCACCAGTTTGCAGACACTGGTCTTCAACTCCTCTTCTGAGTGGTGGCCATTGTCGAGCCGGTTGCCCTTTTCTCCTTTGCTGCCGGGGAGCCCGTTGGCCACTTTGGGGATGTTGCGCTCTGGCGAACTGTCACAGTCGGACTTGTGAAGCTGGGACAAGGACCCTGTGCTGTTGTAGCAGGATGACTGTATCACTCCCGTGGAGCCACTGATGCTCATGTCATCGAGGAATCGGAAAATGTCACTGATGTCGTCGCTGACGATCTCGGAGTCGTCGTCCGACTGCTTCCTGGCGTGCCTGTCCCCGTACCTGCCGTGCCCCGAGGCACCCAGGTCTTTGCATTTCTTGGGCTCCGGCAGGTGCTGCTCGGTCTGGGTGCCCACACTGCTGGTGTCCGAGCTGAGCTGCCCACTGGTGCAGCTGATACTCTTGTCCTTGAACTTCTTCGCCGGTTCATGCTTCTCCAGGTCAAGGGCGGACGGGACCTCCTTAGATTTGAGCCCGCTGGGTTTCGCCGCGTAGCCAATGGGGAGCATCGGCTGTTGCTCCTCTGGCGAGAGGTAAGCTGGCCGCTGGTCTGGGGCCGGGAAGCTGGGCGACTGGCTGCCACCGGCGTTTGGATAGCGCAGCTTCTCCTCGGAAGGGTTTCGATGGAAAAAGGACCGTTCGAAGTCAGGGACCTCTTCCGTGTTCAGGCTCCAGCTTTTGGCTGGCCAGGGGGTCTGCTTGCTGGGCCTCCCCAGGCAGCGCCTGGCTTCCGGGGTCCCCATCACAGGGGTGGGTCCAAAATACGTGGAGGCTTGAAGGTCATCTAGGCTTTCGTGCTTCGCCCGCCTTTTGTCAGGGACAGGAGAGTACATGGGATTCAGGTACTGGCTGTTGTAGGGCATCTCAAAGCTGTGGTTCAAGAAGGGTGTCTTGTGGGGCTCCTTCCGGCTTGGGGGCTCCCCATGCTCCCCCTTTGCCTTGTTCGAGGGGCCAACCAAACCGGGGGACACGGGCATCAGGTTGTGAAAATCCTCTTTGAAGATGTTCCTCTTCTGGACGCAGGAGGGGACCACGAAGGGCTCGTCATGGGCGAGGAAGGTCTCCTTGATGCCCTGGGCGACGGGCAGCGAGTCCTGGTCCGAGACGGGCTCGTTGTCGATGTTCATGGGGAAGTAGGTCCTCTGCATCTCGCAGGGCTGAGGGCTGGCGACCGCGTACGGGCCCAGGGCCTGCAGCCGGTCCAGCGAGGCCGCGCGGGCTTTGGCCTCCTTGCTGACCCCCAGCAGGAAGTTGGGCTCAGAGGCTGGCACGAACTGCGGGCAGTCCTTGCAGTCCACCTTCCGGCACTTGGACGGCTGCCGGGCGGGGTAGCCCTGGCCGAAAGGTCTGCCGTCCAGCTCGCAGTTCAGGGGCGCGCACTCGGCCGCGGGGCAGACTTCTGCGTCCGGCCTGCAGGACTCAAAGGACGACGCCTCCTTCTTGCGCGGCTTCTGCCGGCCCATGGGCAGCTTCTCCTTGGCAGCGCCCCCGTTCATCTGGATGAGGTTGAAGATCGTCACGATGTCTGCGGCCACCATGATTTTCTTAGACTGCTGGTTGTTCACAGTGCATTTCATCTTGTCTTTGAACAGCGTGGCTGGGAAGTTGGGGTCCAGGCACGCCGTGTAGAAGAGCACGCTCCTCAGCTTGGCGAGCTGTGGCAGGTCGAAGCGGGCGCACAGGGACTTGCACAGGTCCTGGTAGGACACGGAGTTTTGCTTGCTGTCCAGCTCCTCCAAGATCTTCACCAGGAAGACGGAGGTGTCCTGGCTGGCCTCCATGACTCAGAATTTGCACAGGCTCGCCGAGTCCGAGTCAGTTCTATGGTGAGAGCATTGGGAAAGAGGGAGGGGGAGAGGATTAGAAACACGGGTGGGAGGTCCTGGCTGGTGTGGCTCGGTGGATGGAGCACCGGCCTGTGAACCAAAGCATTGCTGGTTTGATTCCCAGTCAGGGCACAGGTCCGGGTTGCAGGCCAGGTCCCCAGTAGGGGGTGCACTAGAGGCAACCACACCTTGACGTTTCACTCCCCCTCTTTCTCCCTCCCTCCCCCCTCTCTAAAGATAAATAAATAAAATCTTAAAAAAAGAAAAGAGGAGAAACACTGGTGGGGTTTTAAGTCAAGCTTGCTGTGCACCACATCAAGAAATACAAGGACAAACTTTTCAATGACTAAAAACGTGTTAAGAACTTTACAAGTATTTGTAACACGTGACCTTGTAACTCCCTTCCCAGGAATCCACCTCACAGATGCAATCAGTGACAATGATTTATGCATAAAGATGTTCACTGCGATGGTATTTACCACAGAGGAAAAAATAAAACAGCCTAAATATCCCACAAACAAGGGAATGCATGGACAAACCCCATGGTGATACACGTGACTTCTTACGAACATTAAAATTCCACGGATGGACGTCCTTGCGAGGGAATGCCATTCGCCCACAAGAAGGAACGAACAGGCAGCGACATGGATCTCCCGTGGGTTGTGCTGGTGTGAAAGAGGCCTGGGCCACAGGGCCACACACTGTGTGATTCCACGGCAGTGACAGTGTGGGAAAGGCCTGTCCCGTGGCAGAGGCTGGCTGCAGAGAGACTTTCCGAGACGATGGAACTGTGATTCTGGGGTGGTTCCGTGACCACACGCACTTGTCAAAACTCACGGAGCTACACGCCCATTGTGTGAATTGCACTGTGTGTGTAAATGAGACCTCAATTCAAAAGTTACACAGGCAAGACTCTTTATGAGAATGCTAGGCTACGCTACACACGATGGCGCGAGAAAAAAATATGAAAATAGATCTGCATATGTAGGATGATCTTCATTATATATTCCTGGAAATGGAAAGGAAATAATGTCTGCCAAAATGTTAACGCTGGTAACATTTGGATTGTAAATATGGATTTTTTTTTCCTGAATTAGGAACCTGGTCTTCAATATTGTATCACACAAATTTTCACACACCCGGCAAAACGGACAGAACTTTGTGGTAAGCACTCAGGCGGCCGCCATCTGGGATCTACCACGAACGTTTTCCTGTTCACTTCATCGCACATCCACCGCTCCTGTGCCAGCCCATCTTTCTGCGTGAACTCGCTCCGCAGGAAATTGCTGACGTGTGTACGCTTCCCCGAAATACTTCATCGTGGAGACCGCTGACCCAACTGCAGCAATTGTTTACAGTTTTCCACTTATTACAAGGTTTCTATACAGGGACGTGCAGAAACCTGAAGTGGCATGTGCTGGGATTTTGACCAGTGTGCAGTCACCAAAACCATATAGCGATCTAGGATCCTCCAGCTGCCCCTGAAGGCTCCCTCATGCCTCTCCCCCTTCAACCACCATTCTTATTTTGTACAGGTAGCTTTTATTTTTTTTCTTTATCATTTCCCATCTCTTCTGGAAATGCCTGCCACGCACACGAGTTACTTTGTAATCAGCAGACAATCACTCCTCCTACTCTGAAGTGGGAAGACAACGCTGCGCTCACGAGTCTTGGATGGAAGGCTAAAAAACGCCAAACCCAACGTGTAACAGAATTTCACGAGAGAAAGGGAAGGTCCTCGCGGATGAACAGGGACCCAGGTTCTGAGAGTTACGAGGAAATATCAAATCACACAGGGTTTTCCCTGCCCTGGCTGCACCCTGCTTAGAACGGGCGTCTCGGAGAGTTGACTCAGTCCACACGGGTCCTGTCCGTTTTCCACGGAGGCGGTGGCTTTCCCTCGGGTTGAATTCCCGCTGCCACGGGCAGCGTTTCTCTCTGCCTCCTGGGCCGCTGTGCCCACCGGCGTGCACCCTCCCAGGACCGGCTGCAGCGACGTGCGGAGACCAAGGTTTGGGTTTTCTTGTGCAGAAAAGGCAGCAGAAGCCTGAGCGGCTCTGTTCCAGCCCAGAGCAAGTCACCGGAGCCCGCTTCACCTGTGCAGCCTTCCGGGCGCGGCCCCAGCCTCGCTCCCGCCAGATGAGAGCCTTCTGGGGCCAGGCGGTTCTGGTGTGTCAGAGGCGGGGACGGCCTGTGACACCGGCCCCACAGGAGAATAAACGGGTACAGGGATCAGAGTGGAGGGGGAATGAATGTAGCTCAGCCCGTGCATCTCGCACGTCAGGGTTTTGGTGGCACCAAGTGCTTTCCGGGGGGGTCTCTTTGGATGCTCACCGCAGCCTGTGCGGCCTCTTGCGCATGCGCTGTTGCCCCCTGGCGGATCAGCACGCAGGCCCGCGGATCGGAAGACCGAGACTCAGAGCCACCAGAACCAGAGCCGGGGCTTCCGGAGAGCCCGAGACCGCTCCTTCCCAGCGAGGCCTTCTCAGTGTTTTCACTCTGGTTTGCGAGGCTCCAAAATGATGCATCCCGGGTGGGAAGAGACCTTGGAACACCACGACCCAGGGCCTCTCTTCTCCCCGCTGCAGGTCCAGCGCGAGTCGGCAGGGGGCTCTGCTCCACGTCACCGCCAACCCGGCGCGGAGAGCGGCACCCCCGCCCCCTGGGGACGAAGGACACGGCGAGGTACCTGCTAACGCCTGGCGCTCCCACGCCCATCTCCCTGGCCAGAAAGAGCACCTGGGCACAGTCGTTTCCACTGAGCGGGAAACGGCATCCTACCCGCGCCCCGAGGGGGCAGCAGAATCTTTTGGGACAGAGGGACTAGCCACCCGACTCACGTTCCTCATTAACAACTTCGGTGTCCAAGCTTGCTGCGCCCTGGCAACAGAGCAATGCAGAAACGGGGGTCCCTGCCCCCTAAGACTCCCACTGCCTCGGATCCAGGCTGTCCTCCCCTCTCTTTCTCGCATCCACTCAGCGGGCACCCACTCAGCACTTGCTGATGCGCCAGGCCCTGCACGAGATTCGGGGGTCTTCGGGCTGAAAAGTCTGGGGTCCTCCAGGAACTCAGGTGGCAGGGGCTTAGCTAGCCGTCCCCGGGGACCAGATGCGAGGGACGGGTCTGTGACACACTGTGACACGGAACTAGGTGACCCCCATGGTGGTGGGGGGACAAAAGTAGGTGAAACTACCAACCGTCATGACCTAACGGATAAATCACGAGGAGGGGATGCAAAGTGATAACAGCCACAATGAGACAAGCACTGCCAATAAATAAATGATAAGGCACGAGTGAACTGGTTCACACACACAGCTGTGAACGGGCTCTCGCCAGCCCCCGTATTTTCACTTCAGATGCCGAGAGGGAACGTGCCAAACTGTACAGAGAAGCCTTGCGAGCGATTCCCCGACTGGGATCTGGGGGGCCGTTAGGGGTCCCCACGGGGGGCTCTCAGAGTCACACCAGGAGTGAGCAGGCTGGCATAGCCCTCCCCTGCTCTCGAGTGGGTTTCTGATGCTTCCCTTCCATAGCAGATTTCCTCTAAAAGGTTCTGCTGTTCAGGGAGGGGGGAGGGGGATGAACGGTCTGATCTGGTGCTCTCTCTCTCACGCTGTGCAGGTGACGGTACACTCGCCGGCAGGAAAGTTAGCAACGTCTCAAGACCAAGACGTCAGGAGTGAGCAGCACGCCCGGGGTTGGCCGCCGGCCGCCTCTGCCTGTCTCTGGTCTCCACACCCCTCTGCCCTCCTTGTCGCCTTCGCACTGCTGCTGGAGCCTGCAGGGAAGCTCCACAAACTGAGACCCGCACGCAGGTCAGTGGGAAGAGGTAGGTAATGGGGGCCGGGGGGTGGGGGGCTCCAGCAGCCCAGTCACCGAGGAACTTGGAGACCACACGTCACCACGTGGCTGGAGCAGCGAGCAGGGCCCGCCCCCTCCCGTCTCCTGGTGGTCGCATCCCTGCCCAGCAGACACAAAGCCTCGCTGGTTTCTGCTTCCCCTGCGTCAAGATTCGAGAAACAGCTCGTTGCGGGGACGAATCCTGAGGGAGAAAAACCCCCGGAGCACGGCTGTGTGCCGCGGGCAGAGGGAGGCAGGCGTCTCGGGCCCACAGGAGCACAGATGTTTCCGGCGGGGCACCAAAGAGTTAATAGATACAAAGGCTTTTCCAGGCTGGAAGTCACATCGATGTCACCTCTAGCCCGAGCCAGGAAGAAAATGGCATTACATATGTAGGGTTCAGAAAGGACTCCCGCCAACAAAGAAACCTTTGTCTGTCTCCCAAGTATGAAAGTGTCTCGGAGCACTCCCTCACCAAACTCATCAGAAATGCAAATAAACGGATGTGTTCCTCCCCTGGCGGCTGACATTTATTATCTCACGGCCCCAGATCGATACAAATCGGCCCCCCCCCCCACACACGACAAGCGTCTGACTTTGTGTATCAGGCGTCTGAGCTTTTCTCTCCAGCTTCCTGCAAGCTAAGAAAAATCTCTGAATTTGCTCTTTCTGCGGACTCCCCTCCCTCTCCCCCTCCTGCCCCACCTTCCTCGGATAAGCAAGAAGAAAGCCCATTAAAGGGGGCTGGACAGCTGTCCCTCCATGCAGGCTACTCTCCGTGGCCCCCTTCTCCTCTTCCAGCAGGCCCCGAAATACCCCCCACCCCCAGACTCTGCAGGAGCTGGTGGCGCGGAGCGGAGCTCATTGTAAAAGACGTGGTGTACCCACAGCGGTCTGCTGGCTTCTCCACCTGCAGGGCAGGCTCCATGGATGCCGGCGGGTCGCAAACATGGAAAGGAGGGAGGAGCCTCCACCCACCGTCTCCATCCGGAAGAGGGGGCACGGGCAGCAGCTTGTTTGCTGGGGGAAGGGGTGCATCGCCCGCCGGCCACGTCTGCTGCCGCCAGACTCCTCCTGGCAGCTGTCCGAGGCACACACAGAATCACGGAGCCCCCGCTGCCCGGTGACACCGCCCATCCTCCTCAAGCCGAACGGTCTGAAGCCTTCGCTAAATGTGTCTGGAAGAGCGCCCGAGCGAACCGGCACCGTCCCCACCCTGGACTCACGGGTTCACACCTCCGTGGTCTTCCAGCAGGACAGGCAAGTGATCGCCGAGGCTGGGTCTGGCGGCCCCAGGGAAGGCGGCGCACAGAGGGGTGGGGAGAGGGACGCGTCCCGTGCCTGAGCCAGACGGCGAGCGGGGGCACACCTGGCGGCCAGGCTGCGCCCCTGCGTTTCCCCGAGGGTGAAGTGGAACGGCCCACCTCCTCGGTGAGAACCGCACGCCCGTTCCACATCGACGCCGCTGGAAGTCTCGCCCGGAGAACCGGACGCACTGGTGGTCTGTCTGGGGCTTGTCCCGTGCACTTTGCGCTGATGTGCCAGGCCGTGCACACACCCCGACGGTATATTTAACCCTCGAAGTACAGTCTTCTAGAAGCGAATTTGCAGCCATGAAAACTTGTCCCGAACTGCATGGTCCTTGTCCGTTGTTTCTCTTCCCTCATCCCTTCTCTATCCGCCAGGTTGGCTCAAGCCCGCTACACCACACCCCCCCTCCCTCTCCACCACCGCCCAGAGCGCAGCAGAAAGGGCCCGGTGGCCCGCACCGTTCCGGAGCCCTGGGGGTTAGGTGGACTCACACCCGGCGCGCCGGCACCGGTGCCCACACCGCGCACTGGCGCACGCTGGCGTGCGCTCCCATCCCCGCCCGCCCCGGCTCTCCGAAGTTACCTCCGAGGCTCCCGGAGCAGGGTCCATGCGGGTCTCCCGAACCTCTCTGGCTGTGGTCCACACGGCCTCGGGTGCCGTGCCTCCGGAAGGCTCCGGAGCCCACTGGTCCCCGCCTCCCGGACAGCCGGTTCCGTGCTGGGGCTGCTTCCCGGGGCTGGGGAGGCTGCAGCTCTGCCCCTGACTCAGGGTTCTGCTCTCACCTGCGCGGCGCCCCCCCGACTGCGGCCGGGGCAGGAGCGGGCGCTCGGCGGCCAGAGCCGGCGCGCGGGCTCCTCCGGGGCAGGAGCCAACCAGCACAGGCTCGCATGGCGCCGGGGCTCGCGGCGACCCCGGGACTTGGCCTCAGTGCCCGGGGAGCCTCAGCCTCGGGCGTTGTGTCTCGGCCTGTGCCGCCGCGTCACGGTCTCGGGGGCAGTGAGCAGCGAGGGCCGGGGAGGCGGCGGCACAGAGGCGGGCTCGGCCTCCCCATCGTCGCCTGCCGGGGCGCGCAGGCTGGCAGGGCGCACAGGCAGTGACTGCGCGCGCCCTGGGGATGGAGGGGCGGGCCCCGGGAGGGGCGCGGCGGACGCCCCAGGAGGTTACCCTGATGGAGGCTGCAGCCTGGAGAGCGCGCGCGGGGCGCCGCCAGAGCAGAGCTCCAGGAAGGCCACGTCCGCGCGGTCCCGGATCGCGGTTGCAGCGCTGGGGGCAGAGCCAGCGGAGGCTGCGCGCTGGAGGGAGCTGGCGACCGGCGCCGCCAGCAGGGTTCGCGTCTCCCCACTCCCTGTGTTGAAGGTGACTGCGGCCCCCAGTGGCCAAGTAGGGGCGCGCGGTGTCTTCACTTCTCTTCCCTGGATTGCGCGGGGCTCTTCTTCCCGGCCGCTGATTCCGCCGCCCTTTTCAAGGCCTGGGCAAGGTGGTCACTTCGTTCATTGCTTTTCGTTTGGGGTTAGCCTCGGTTTGAATGGTGCCCAGGTTGGAGAGACGGGCGGTCACGTGACCGCCCCTTCCCCAAACACACACAATCGCGCTCACACCCAGGACCGACGGAACTTGGGTGGGTTTCCGAAAGTCCGATTGAAAACATCATCCGAACAGGGGGCCCTTCGAGGGCATCCTGTGCGCCGCCGTGGGCCGAAACGCAGCAGCTGCCTGCGGTGCCGCAGCCAGCACAGACCCTGTCCCCGCGGCCCGGGAGGCTCCCACAGATGACACCCTGGGTCCCTTTGTTAGGAATGATGCTTTTTCACACCCATGGGATATCCCATTTCAGGGGGAAAAAAATCCCCACGGAGAGGAGCCTACCTCCACCACCACCCCAGCCCCACGCCCCCCTACCCCCGGGTTTCCAGGAGCACAGTCCAGATGCCTGCCCCCTAGTGGCCGTGGTGGCCTTGGCTACCTGTGGTGTGAGCATGGCCCCCCACCCCAGGAACGACATCTCGTCCCAGCGACCCCCTCCCCCGCCCGCAAGCATGCTGCCCGGATGTGGCTGGCAACAATCTCTAAAAGTGGACCTGCTAATAAATGGATACTTTAAATACTGCGTGATCAGGATGACGTGTTGACAACTTGATGTCCCCAGAACTCCTCTGCCCCAGCTGTAAAATTCATCCGCTTGTAGTGCCTTATGGTGAGGCCATTGCTAACCCGCTCTGTGCCGAGGGCACAAGGACGGGAAAGGGAGGTCCTGGCTGGGCAGCTCCATCGGTTAGAGCTTCGCCCCCATATGCTGAGGAATCCACTAAGGAAAGCATGAAAAAGTGGAACAACAAACTGATGTTTCTCCCTCCCTCTCTGAAATCAACAAATAAAAAATAATAATTAAAAAAGAAAGGGTGCCCTGGCTGGTATAGCTCAGTGGATTGAGCGCGGGCTGCGAACCAAAGCATCGCAGGTTCGATTCCCAGTCAGGGCACATGCCTGGGTTGCAGGCCACGGCCCCAGCAACCGCACATTGATGTTTCTCTCTCTCTCTCTTTCTCCTTCCCTTCCCTCTCTAAAAATAAATAAAAAAAATCTTTCTTAAAAAGAGAAAGGGTAATCAGGAATAACCATTCTACCTTGCCCAGGATTTTATTTAAAAAAAAAACCACAACATTTTTTTTTTGCCTTTTTTCCATTCTTGTGGCACTCTGGTTGAAAATATTGCTCTAGGTCCATCCACATTGTCACAAATGTTAACATTTCATTCTTTATATGGCTGAGTAATATTTCATTGTTTGTATGTATCCCATCTTCCTTATTCATTTGTTATCAATGGACACTTAGATTGCTCCCATGAGTTGGCTGCTGTAAAAAAAAAAAACACACTGCAATGAACACAGGATGTGTGTATCTTTTCCGTTAGTGTTTTAGACTTCTTTGGGTAAATAGCCAGCAGTGGGATTGCTGGGTCACGTGGTAGTTCTATTTTTGATTTTTTGAGGAACCTCCATACTGTTCTGCACAGCGGTCGCACCAATGTGTACTCCCGCCAGCAGTGCATGAGGGTTCCCTTTCTCTGCCTCCTCACCAACACTTGTTCGACTGCTGACGGCCGTTCTGACAGGTGTGAGGTGACGTCGCACTGTGGTCTTAATTTGCATTTCCCTGATGATTAGTGAAGTTGAGCATCTGGCTATTGGCCATCTGTATGTCCTCTTTGGAGAAGAGTCTATTTCGGTCTCCTGCCTATTTTTAAGTCAGATTTTTGTGCGTGTGAAGTTATATGAGTTCCTTGTATATTTTGGATATTAACCCCTTGCCAGGTGTATCACTTGTGAACATCTTCTTCCATTCAGCAGGTTGTCTCTTCGTTTTGTTGACATTCAGTTCCTCATTGCACTTCCTAACTCTCTGTGGAGGTTCTCCCTAAGTGCCTCTGCTCTATCCCAAGTCTGGTGAGGACCCTTATGACTGCTCCTCTGCATTCTTTATCGGGCAAATCACTCATCTCCATGTCCTCAGACTTTTCCTGGGTATTTTTCTGCTGAAGGTGCGGGCCTTTGTGGTGTCACCGTGTGATCCTGCGGTCCTGCGAGCCCGAGAAACCCTGACGTGAGAGGGGTCCTTCATCGGAACTCACAGCTGGGGAAGTCGGAGTCCTTACAGAGTAAAAACCCTGATGTCCCGTCCCCTCCCGAGCCCCTGGTCTGGAATGTGCTCCGGCGTTGGCGGTGTTAAACGGACCTCGGGTGTGTGTCGTGCAAACCAAATCCAGAGCCACAGCCTCCCAAACAGCCAGAGGAGAGGTCTGTCCTCCTCAGCTGTTCTTCAGGCCGTTGGGAGGCCAGACGGCACCCCACATCAGCGGGTAGCTTCTGGGACTGAGGGCACAGCCATCGACCGTTGCACCCCCCCCCCCCCCCGCCCCGGCCAGGTGAATCCAACGCTGTGAGCAGTTCAGGGTCGCAGTAGGAACCAGGTGACTCCAGGTTCAGCTGCCTTAACCGGGGCGTGGCTGGCCAGAGCCGCAGACCTGGCTCCCTCCGCGTGAAAGGACAGGTATCCAGGCCAGGGGGCGGCTTTTCGAGCACAGAGACATTTCCGACAAGTGCATGCCAGGAACACAGACCATGTAAGGGAGGCGGCGCGCAGGCAGCGCCGAGACCCCTCTAGTGGCCTTGCCGCTGGGCGCGCAGGGCCGCGGTGGGGGGTTCTCCGGGTCTTCTCCGAACGCGCCCGGATGGCGTCTGGCGCGCCCCCTAGCGGTCTTCCCTGCATCTCAGGTCAAACTGGGGCTCCTCAGACTGCAGCTCACCCGGTGCTCCTGGTAACTGCTCCTCACCAGCGCCCCCTTCCTGGGGGAGACGTGGCCTCGGCACCCCCTTAGCTCTTGGGACTTCCTCCTGGGAGCTAGTGACACTGACAAAGGTTAACCAGACTTGCGCGCCTAAGAGCACGAAGTTTCCTTTTTGCCTTAAATATGAGACTGTGATCAGTGCACAGTGCATCGGAAGAAGGGGATAGCCTTATTCATAGTGTTTTTGTGTGTATCTTTAACAAAGAATGTCTTCGTTGTGCAACCTGACTGATCTTGTCAGCGAGTGGGGGCAGCTGGGGGAGCCCCCGGTGAAGGCGAGGCTGCCCGGGATGTTCTGTGCGCATCGCGGCCTTTCTCCGAGTTTGCACGTAATCACTCACATTCCGTTCCAGGCCTTTTCATTCTGGTGCTGGTTGCTTTGCCTGTGTGGAAGGTGTTTTAGTGTGTACAGAATGCTTCAAGTGCATGTTATTTGTCCACGACAAAGCGGAAGCACAACTTCAAAGCACAGAGAAGTCAGGTATGTAGTTCCGGCTGCTGTTATAACATCAGAAAACTGATCATTTCCCCCAAATAGTCTCCAGAACGTGCTTCACCGTGAGTCGTTCTCACTGCGTATTCGCGTGGTCAGGAGACAAACTCACTGTGTTGTAAGTGAGTAACAGATTTTCTTCACACTCATTGTGCTTTTAAATATTTGAATAGACTTTTTCTATTTTTCTTGGCTAACCTGAGAAAGCAAACATGATAATAGGATGAGTCCTTCTGTATTTGATGGGTTTTGAAGATGACAAGAATGTAAGTTTTGGAATTGTCCCATACTGGGAATAAAAATGTGCTTTTGGTCCTATATCTGTCAGGTACCTGTAGCTACCTGTGTGGCTCAGATCTTTTACCTGTTTACTGGTTTTTCTTTTCAATCTTGCCAATTGCTGAGAAAAAGATGTTAACATCTCCTGCTGTGATGATAAACTTCCCAATTTCCACTCACATGGTACAAGATTTAATTGTATATTTTGAAGGAAACTACAATTTTAAATTTTGCATGCAGCTAATATCTCTTCGTATCTCTCTTCAGTAATGCCTTAAAGATTATTTTTAATATTAATAAACCCACATTAATTTTAAAAAGATGAGAGTGAACTAGGAGGCCCCTCCACAGAGTTGGAAGGCTGCACTAGAATCAGCCAAACCAGTGTTTCCTACCTGCGGACTGATGCAGAGCTGGGTCAGAATAACTCACACGCGCTGTTCTTGACCTGGTCTTATATTTTTATGCAAATTCCTAAGAAGATGCTATCAGCTGGGTTTGATCTTAGGATTTAGGCTGTGGGTGCTCCTGAGGTATGAATGTCTTGCATGACAAAGGTGGTCAGAGGAGCCACCCCAGGCTGCATGAGGCTGCATTCGCCTAACGGTGCCCTGGGGTTCCCTTCCCTTCTCGCCAGCACTTGTTGTTTGCTGATTTGTTCAGGATGGCCGTTCTGACCCGTGTGAAGTGGCATCTCACTGTGGTTTCAATGTGCATCTCTCTGACGGCTAGTGATGCTGAGCATTTTCTCATCTGTCTATGGGCCCTCCGGACGTCCTCCTTAGAGAAGTGCCTGTTCAGGCCCTTTGCCCATTTTTAACTTGGATTGTTTTCTTGGTGTGGGGTCGTGTGAGTTCTGTATATATTTGGGAAATCAAAGCATTGTCTCAGGTATCATTGGCAAATATATTTTCCCATATGGTTGGTTCCCTTTTCATTTTGCTGATGTTTTCTTTAGCCGTGCAGAAGCGCTTTATTTTGATGAGATCCCATTTGTTTATTCTTTCCTTTATATCCCTTGCTCTAGGGGACACATCGGTGAAAATATTGCTGTGTGGAATATCTGAGATTTTCCTGCCTATGTTCTCCTCTAGGACTTTTATGGTGTTGTGACTTATTTAAGCCTTTATCCATGTGGAGATTATTTTAGTGTATGGTGTCAGTTGGAGGTCAGGTTTCATTTTTTAGCATGTACCTGTTTGGATCTCCCCACACCATTTATTGAGGAGGCTACTTTCACTCCATTTTATGCTCCTGTCCCCTTTGTCGAATATTAATTGACCACAGGGACTTGGGTTTATTTCTGGGCTCTCTATTCTGTTCTATGTGTCTGTTCTTATGCCAGTACTAGACGGTTTTGATTACTGTGGCCTTGTAGTATAGTCTGATATCAAGTATTGTGATCCCCCCTACTTTGTTGTTCTTCCTCAAAATTGCTGTGGCTATTCAGGGTCATTTATAGTTCCATATAAATTTTTGAAATGTTTGTTCTGTATCTGTGAAATGTGTCATTGGTGCTTTCATAGGGATTGCATTGAATCTATAAATTGCTTTGGGTAGCATGGACATCTTGATGATGTTAATTCTTCCAATCCATGAACACAGTACATGCTTCCATTTGTCTGTGTCTTCCTTAGTTTCTTTCTTCAGGGTTGTACAGTTTTCTGAGTACAGGTCCTTTCCATCCTTGGTTAGGTTTATTCCTAGGTACTTTATTTTCCTTGTTGCTATAGCATATGGAATTGTCCCCCTAATTTCTGTTTCTGATATTTTAAAACAAAGATTACTAAAGATGGCGAGAGAACACAGGTATTGTAAGAGTGACAAAAAGAATGTGAGATGACCATTGACAAAAACAAAATGGTTTTAATAGGCTGAACAGGGGAAACTTGTAAGAGTGCAGAATGGAAACAAGTCGTAGCAAGTGAGAAAGCAAATTTAAAACAAAAATAATAGGAGGAAAGGAGAAGGTAAAATGGGGTAAGAGAAGGAAGGAGCAAAACATGAGAATTTAAATAAATTACAATATAAAATCCAGGGACTGAATACGCACAAACTTGAAGGATAGCAAATGAATGTTAAATTGTGCGGGAAAGAAAGCATCACAGGTCGTGGAGAAGACCATGGTGGATTTCGCCTCGGTAGCATCTAGTATTTACCACTGTTTCTTCTTTCTGGAACCACCCATGGTGACGTCAGATGGTGAGCCCGTCTGTCCTTCGGCAGCTGGTGCGAGACGTCCAGGGACCTGCCGTCTGGGGCGGACCCTTCAGGTGTCCATCTAGTCGCTCCGCCCTCCGCAGTCAGGCTCCAGCCCCACGCGGTGGGCGGGGTCCCTCCTGGGGGCGGGGCTAGTGCTCCCCTCAGGCTGATGCCACTCAGAGGGGAGCGGTCGCCTGAGCAGGGTGGCTGTAGCAAGTGAGAAAGCAAGATTTAAAACAAAAAGAGGAAAGAAGGGAAAATGGGTGGCGACTCAGCACGGGGATCCTGGCGGCTGCTGTCCCAGTTCCCCCCTCAAAGCCACTGTCCCCAGTCTCTCCTCAAGCGTCTCTAGTCCCCGCCGCCCTCCTCCGCTTTGCCGGATCCCGGGGTACGTGGCTGCATTTGAAAGTGTATGCGCGGGCCCTTGAAACAGCGCGTGGTGTCTCTGCTCACTGTGTCTGCAGCTGTCCGCCTCCGGCAGAGGGAACCCCGGTGGCTTTCGCAGCTGGATGCTGTCTGTACTCTCCGGGTGCAGGGGGCGCTGCAGGCAGGGGAGCCCAGCCTGGGGTTTAGGCCCCACACTCCCCAGAGGGGTTCTCCTCAGCTGCTTCCACATCAGCCGATGGACGTGGAGGTCAATCGCGGCCTACCCAGCGAGGGCTGCAGCGCCCCCACCACGTGGTAGCGACTGGGGGGCCAGCGCTCCACAGGGCCGGGTGGGCGTCTTCTCCTTTTCGCTGGAGCCAATCACAAAGGCACCTCCCTTGCTTTGGGCTTCCCCTCCCCCGTCACTCGTGTGCCCTGTGTGGCCCCACCACCAGCTCTCCCCTGCCCCACTGCGGCTGCTCCAACAGGAGTGGGGGGCTCTCATGTCACCCCCTTGTCTACTCATCTCGGCCGGGAGGAGAAAATCCAAGCTCCCTGCTCCTGGCTTCTGCAGCCCACGCAACCCGGGCCTCCCCTGCTTCCTGCTCGACATCGAGCCTGTTCCGGGCTCACCTCTGCCCTCTGCTCCCAGATCACCTGGCCGGCTCCCCACCTGCGGCAGCCACCCAGGCACTCGGTGACGTCAGCCTCTCGGAACTCTCCAAGTTGCACTTGGCACCCTCTGAGGTTTTTGTTTCTCTTGGCTGACAGAGTCGGTGGGTGTTCTCACAAGCGAACGCAGGTCCAGTGTCTGCCTCTCTGACAGCCAGTCCCGGGGAGGCAGGAGCTGCTGTTACAGGGAACTGGTCTGTTCAGATGGGGGGACGGGGCCTCATGTCTCAGCCCCAGCCCAGGATCGTTGCTGTGGAAGTGACTGTTACGCTGTGATTTCTGGTAGGAATCCACAGTCTCGTGTGTCTGAGGCTGCTTCGGGTGCACAGCAATCACGTCACAGCACAATGGCTGAGGGGGTGTCGGTCCCCCAAGTTCCAGCAGCTCAGGTGGGCGTGCGGGACTCACCCCCCTGGCTTCCAAGCCAACCCCACTGCAAACGCCACCAGAGCGGCGCCTTGTGTCACTTCATTTGCGAATGTGACACGGTGGTCCGGGGGCCCTCTCCTATGATCCGACTCTCACGGTGCTCTTCCACGCGGCTGCACGTGAGGCCCGGGTCCCAGGAGTCTGCACCGAACCAGGCACTGGGCGGTGACGGTTTCCCACGAAAACAGACCCACAAGCAATGTCGAGTCTTACCTCGTTCTTGGCTGACTTCTCCACGGTGTGATGGAAAATCCCACTGGAAGCCTCTTTTCTTTTCTTTTTTTTTTTAGAGATTTATTTATTTATTTATTTATTTGAGAGGGAAGCGAAGGAGAGAGAAACATCAATGTGTGGTTGCTGGGGGCCATGGCCTGCAACCCAGGCATGTGCCCTGACTGGGAATCGAACCTGTGATGCTTTGGCTAGCAGCCCGCACTCAATCCACTGAGCTACGCCAGCCAGGGTGGAAGCCTCTTTTCCCTGGAGCCAAATACAGGGCCGAGAAACACCAGCTGGCTGGGGAAAAGTGCACCCGCTGAGCCGGAATCCAGAATCACGATGCTGTGCTAGTGCTGAGGGTAGTAGGAGTGTGATGTCCAGAGAGCCAAGATAAGCGGAAGGTGATCCCTTTCCACATAACCCAAAAGTTCGAACTGCCATCTCCACAGCAGGCAGGCAGGGAGGGGCTGACCACAGCCTGTTCTGCCACCGGAGCTGGAAAAACAAGTTCTCCCAAACCTGACCTGCCCATTCAGCTCTGTTAGCTGAGTCCGGTTGAGAAACTTCCCTCCGCATTCCTACAGTTGTGCCTGAAGCCACGCTGCAGGGGACGGGCTTTCTCATAGACCCACTGCAGGTACAGCCCTGACCTCTGTGTGCCTGGTGCGTGCTCTGCCGGGGGCCGTGTGGGCGGGCCAGGGAGCGTGAGGGTCAGAGGCACGCGCGTCCCGTGCCGAGTGGGGACAGAGCAGCCTGGGGACATCATCTTGGCAATGTTTTCCCCACGGCCGAAAGGGGAGGGACCTGGGACTTTGAGAGGGAGGAAGTTAAACGTCCAGACTTCATGTGCCGTGTTGGGTGCAAGCCCAGCATAAAACGTCGTCCATACCAGATCCTACGGCCTTTGCTCAGACCCCGCCCACTGGTGTCCCGGGAGAGAGCTTAACCCGTGAGAAAGGGCAGCCGGGTCCCTGGCTGGAAGGAGACACCTTGTCACAGCTTCATGGTCACGGGGATGGGCTGGCTCTGGCCTGCTGGGAAGGCTGCCTGTCTGGTCCCGCACGGCAGCCGGGTCTCTCAAGAAGACAGTGCGCCCTGAGCACCACAAACCACCGCACCCTTGTGTCCACACCCGTAAGGATACTAGCCCTTGGAAAATGGCTGGGAGGGAGATTCTGTTGAAATACCGGCCTGAATGTGCTCTGATCGCTCTCCGTAGCCACTTGAACAGAGCGATTAGGGGAGACCTCACCGATCGCAGGCATCTGCTGGGGCCGGTGGGCCAGGACAGGTCATGCAGACCGGGAGAGGAAACGCACGTGCAAAGGCCCCGGGCAGAAGCAAGGCCTGGCCCCACAGCCGGAAGATGGGGGACATGGGTGCCGTGGGGGAGGGCGGCAGGGTGGGGGTGAGGCGGCTGCCCCAGGTTCACCGTGAGGGCTCAGCCGTGAGTGCTGAGAAGCACGCGGAGCCGGGGAGGGTTCTGACCGGGAGCCACGTGGTCTGACCGAGGTTTTAAGGACACCGCGGTGGCCGCTGTGGACACGGCTCTCGGCCCAGCCACTCGCCCTGGCTCAGTCTTCCCACGGGCTGCCCTCGGCCCCTCCCTACATTCGCATGAAACGACGACCGGGCGGTTGGCTGTGAGACCCGGGTCCAAGGTCATGGGGTGACCGTCTGCCCACTTCACTGCTTTTGTTCAACCAGGAAGAGGGCGATCTGCCCCCCTCCCCGCGTCCACGCACAGCGCCCTGCATGTGTCATCCACGGCACCCCTGCTCCAGGACGACCGACACACAGCCACGCTCCCCACCAGGTGACGAGCTCCCTTCGGGCGAAGCAAGACAAGCACGCGTCCCCAGGGAACTCCTGCAGAGTCTTTACTAGCCAGGGTGCCGCCACCCCCGAGATGAGACACACAGCTGCCACGGGGGGCCCCGTCACCCCTCCGTCCCTGCAGGCAGGGCTGGCGGCCGTGCCCCGTGGGGTGGGAGTTTCTGCGGAGTGGCCTCAGGGCCTGGCTTCCTGGGACAGAGAGCTCCGTGGGAGGCACGGCCAGACGCAGGCCCCGCTCCTCTGCACACCGCACGGGACACAGGCCAGGTGAGACCCGGCGCCACGGAGCAGAGGGGGCAGAGGGGGCAGCTCGAGTGCCCCCGGCAGTTGAGACACTAGAGGCCGTGCCCCCCACCCCCAGCAGCCTGGCCGTGTCCTGACTGTGAATGTCACTCAGCACCACGGTGAGACGCCTTCCGACTGCCGCGCTCCGTGGACTCTGCAACTGAGGGATGAGGGTGAAGCACCTGAGTGGAGGAGAGGTGAGCGCATGTGTGCCACGCCCGGGGTCGCACTCACAGCCCGCGGGCGGCCGTGGCCTTGGTCGTGAGGAGGAGCCCTGGCGCGGGACAGCCCTGCTAGGAGTGGACTGCCTTGCCGGCGGGCCGCTTCTCCGTGAAGAAGCTCTTCAGCAGCAGCACCTGGCTGATGCTGACCACGAACAGGGCGATGGTCTCGCCGATGGACCAGTAGGACACCCGGCTGTTCAGGTCCTCGGCGCGGGCCCGGTCCTGGGCTTCCCGGAGCCGGTAGTGCGTCTGGGACTCGATCACCACCTTCAGGGCCTCGTGGATGGTCACACAGGCAGACTCCATCTGAGCGGGAAGAGAAGGGCAGGCACGCTGCTGACCCCCGGAAGGACCAGGGTGGGCAGGTGGGGGGGGCCGGCACACAGCAAGTGTCGTCATGAGCACCCGAGGTGACATCTGCGGAAGGCTGCAGGCTCTACTTTGCCCCTGTGAGCCCAACTGAGGCTCAGAGAGGTGAAGTGATTTCCCCCGAGTCACACAGTACGTGGCCGGGGCTGGATCTGAACTCAGGACTTTTGAGTCCCGAGCCTCTGTTTTCAAGCACTCCTGTGTTCTCCTGCTGAACACCTCCAGAGCTCACACAGGCGTGTCCACCGTCCCGGAGAGGGAAGAGGGGACCGAACCGGGAAGGAATCAAGAAAGAGGTCACATAAACTTGTGTTTAAACTTGTGTGAATCTTGTCTCAAGACAGGACATTTCCAGAAGCCTCCCCAGTGCTCCCTCCTGTCACTGCCCGAGACTGTGACACAGGTAGAAGCAAGGTCTCTATCGACGTCAGCCTGGTGACCCCTGGAAGGCCACCAAGACTGAAGGTGGGGCCAGGGCCTTAGGAGAGACACCTGGGAAGATCGGACTGTAAGAACCCCACGTCCTGCTGGGTGTCTTCCCGCCGATTCCTTCCACGGAGTCACTCATTCAGACGCATACCTATCAAGTCTCTGCTTGTCACCCGGGCATTGTTCTGGGCCCGAGGAACTGTGGGATGCATCGGCACCAGATACCGTCCTGGGTCTCAAAAGTTCACAACGTTAAGGTGAACATAACCAATGTCACATGCAAAGAGCCAGGGACAGGGGGCGCAGAGTTCAGGGGGACACCCAGGAAAGCCGCCAATCCTGCCACCGGAGACGGAGGAGGGCGGGCACAGGAGTGACCACCTGAGTCTTCGTGGGTGGGCAGGTGGAGCTGGAGGACAGGGGTTCCGGGAGCAGGAGGCGCAGGAGCCTGGGCAGAGAGCGCCTGCAGGGCCTAGGCTGAGTGGGGTCTGGGGGGGAGGAGACGTGGGCGGGTGGGAGCTCACAGGCACAGCCCAGAGGATCAAAGCTCCACAGTGAAGCTCCATGAGCAGAAGAGCAGGATGAGACCCTGCTTCCAGAGAGCCCCCTGGCAGCTATGACACTGAGACAGGCCGGAACCGCTCTGGAGGCAGGGAGCCTACTCAGCTGCCGCCCCTCCACCGGGACGGAGAGACGAGGGCCTCGATGGAGAGGGCCACCAAGTGGGGGGGCAGGAGAGTGCGCCTGGGATTCAGGGCGCTGCGGTCACAGGGCTCGGTGACAGCACAGGCCGTCCTCGAAATGAGTGCGCTGGGTGGAGATGGCACTCTGCGTGTGTGTGTGCACACACTTGTGCATGCATGCACAGATATGCTGAGGCTGTGCAGGAGCACATGCAAATCACACCTGCGACAGACTCGAACGCTCATTCTACGCCTGCAGGAAGGAATTTCTCTACTGCGTTCGTCCATTTGGCCTTCTCCCCACAAGTCGGTTTCCCACTGGTCAGAGAGGAAAGCCCTGCCTGTGCTGCCCCGTGTGCCCACGAGATCTTCCGCACGGACGCCATTTCCTCCATGACACACCGGACTCTCAACGGCACAGGTTGCGAAAGACGCCAGCACGCCCCGGGCGGAACCTCCTGTGCACAGCCGGGAGCCGCCTGAGCCCAACGGCCACTACAGAGCATTGCAGATGCTGCCGCAGGGCAAACGAGGGGGCGCACGTTTAACTTGATTAGAGAGCCATGGTGAAGAGTGGTTCCACAATGGACCCGCCTGCCTAGGGAAGGCGGAAGACCGCGTGTGAGCCCACAGCCACGCTCCCGGGGAACGGAGCATGTGGCCACCAGGGAAGGTGGCGCAGGAGGTCATCGGGCTTTAGTTCTGGAGCAGCTGCAGCCACATATGGGCATTCCTGCCTTGCAGGTCGCCCTGGGCCCTGTCACGCAGCCACCTGACTACCTGATGAGCTCCTTTCCCGAGTCACGCCCGTGTGGAGCGCGGGTACCAGGGCTGCAGGGGAACAGCACAGGGCCTGCACGGGGAGGGGGGAGGAGGGAGGGGCTACACTAGCAGCAGGGGAGCCGGGCAGAGGAGGCCGGGTCAGATTACAGTCAGCCTGGAGAGCCGCGGGGGGCAGAGATGACCATCTGGTCCCCGGAAGTGTCCACCGTCTCTCCGAGTGTGCGGCTGTTCCCAGGAGCCGACAGCCCAGCTGGGACTGTGCTGCCCGCCCTCCTTTCTCCCAGACGGGCCACGGGCCCTTTCTCAACCACGGATCTGAGTGATGTGTGTGTTGCTTCTGGGCTGGGGTTTTGAAGAGGCAGGTGCAACTTTCTGGTTGCCCCCCGCCCACCCCCGCTGGCAACCAGAGACAGAGGGCTCAGAAGCCCTAAGGGACAGCAGAAGGAGGACAGGAGAGAGAGCCTAGACTCCCGAGCCATTCCACGGAGCAAAACTCTATGCCCCTAACCCCACTCCCCTGAATACTAAGAAAAAAATCCACCGTGTTAAGCCATTGATATTCGGGGTCCCTGTGTCACCCTAACCGACACACCACACGGAGTGGACTCTGGTCTCCCCGGCGCAGACACGTCAGGGAAGCAGAGAGGCTCCGGCCGTGGGCGCTTGGAAGGTGGCGCGGCAAGGAGGACCGACTGGGAACGTGAGGACACCAGCAGGAAGCCCGGCAGGACGCCGGTCAGAGAGTGGAGGGGCCGACCAGGAGGGCACAGCGTCCTCTCGGACCGGGTTCGGAAAGGAGGGCAGAGCCACCAGACCACGGACTGGGAGCTGGGTGGGTGGCGACTCTGCTCACTAGCCGAGACAGGGACAGCCCGAGGGGTTCTGCCAGGACCGACCCCGCGTGTGTCCACTCACCTGGGTGAGCGCTGTGACCCTGTTCCCCATTTCCGGGAGAATGGGGGGCTCGTCGCCCACTTGAAAGTCAAAATAGACGGTCTTGTGAGAGAAGGTGGAAAACTCGTTACTGAAGCAAAACTGATACACGCCCTTGACCTGGGCCTGGTACGTGAAGCTGTCATACTGCTTCTTGGTCTCCCTGTAGATGGTGTTTCCCAGGGGGTCCTGCACGTAGCAGTCGACGTCGTAGTGGCCTCCGCTGATGACCTGACAACACAGAGACGCCCGAGGCCCGCCGTCACCAGAGGGCACCCGCACCCAACACCAGCAGCCAGGCCCCGCGGCCCAGCTGCAGACACGTTTCGGTTCTTCTAAAGCAGCTGCTGCGGCACCCCCACGTCACGAGGGACGACGCTGAGGCTGAGGAAGGTCAGTGGGCTGGCCACGGTCCCCCTGCTTGCAAAGGGCAAGGCTGGGATCTGAGTCTCGGCCTGCCCGGCCCCTGAGGTTCTGTTTGGCAGGAGGGCAGGGAACCTCACCCTTCCCACTTCACACAGCAGGGAGCTGAGGCCCACGGTGAGGTCGGCTGCTGAGCAGGTCTGGCAGAGGTGAACGTCATCACCTACCGGAACTAACGGGGAGGCAGATACAGGCTGAGCATTCAGAGAATCAGCAACCGTCAGAGGTGGGAGAGGCCTGGGGATGGTTCTCTTCGCTTCTCCAACGTAAGAAAGTTAGGACCCACACGGGTAGCCAGTGGCTGCACCCAAGACCCCCTCAAAGGACACCATAAGCTGCCTCCACCTGCTTCAGAACTTTAGAATTTCCTGTCTAGATGGAAGAATCTGCTTTATCAGCACGGAGCTTCCTGCTGCTGGAAGTGTATAAACCCGCACTGCACACCCCTGCACAGGGATCCCTAATCTAGCAGTGGCCAGATGGTCTCTCCTGCCTCTCCAGCCTCAGAATGACCACTGTTTGGTGACTGCACCTAGGCTGCCCCCTGTTAACCAGCCGCAGTACGTGCACTGTCCACAGAGCTGTAACAGTGGGTGAATTAGGGACTCGGAGACCACCACGCACGCACAAGGCTCCTAGCCACACAGGGCCCACCATGGCCGGCCCCCACTGCTGCCGGTGCCACCTCGTCTCTGGGGTGCCAGCTAGCCAGCCGTGTCTGGCTGCAGACGGCTTTCTGGGTACCTTCCCCTCAGCCCCCCAAGCCTAGCTCTGCTCACCAACCCTTAGGTACAGGACCTGTTCCCCAAAACCGTGAGCCCGAGGCCTCTCCAAAGAGCCCGAGGTGCAGGCGCAGGGAGCTTCACTGAGCCATATGGCAACCTCCGTGCGTCCCGCCGCCACAGCACGGCTCCCTGTAAATCCTGCCAGGGCTCCAAGGCTGCGCCGAGACCCCTTGTCCAAAGAGCCTTTCTCATTCCTTCTGCGCTCGCCGCAGCAACGACTTTAAAGGAGGGACGGAAGAGAAAATCCAACCACAAACCCACTTCCTCTCGCTGCCATTTTCAATACACATGGGGACAGAGGTCCAAGATGCTTGGGACAGAACCCGCATCCGGCCAACCAGAGGTGGCAAGCCTCAACAGTCCTCGGGCCTGCAGGGTGCATCCTGGCCAGCTCCCGGGGGTGCTGGACCCGCCCAAGCATCCCCATCCAGGGACACCCCCCCCCCCCGCCCCAGGTGCCGGGCGGCACTGGAAGGGGCGGGGCGGGACCCCACCTGGTAGTCCAGGGAGAACCTGACGCCCTGCTCCACGTCCTCATGGAAGCACTGCTTCGCGCTGTCCGGCAGCTCGAAGGTGAGCTCGGCGCCCCGCAGCCGCTCGGCCCGCAGCAGGAGCAGCAGGAGCGGCAGCAGCAGCCACGAGGCGGAGCGCGGGGCTGCGCTGCCCATGGCTGGTCCTCGGAGGCAACACCCGGCGGCTGCGCCGGGACCTACGTGGCGCGAGCGGAGCGCGGCTTCCGGGAGCCGGCGGCCCAGTGCGCAGGCGCGCCGGGGGGGGGGCGGGGCGGGAGCGCGCATCCTTCGTCCCCCACGCGGGGCTCGGACTCCCCACCGCCCCTGGTGTCTGCCCGCACCCGGGGCTGCAGGGCCGTGAGCGCGTGGGCTTACTCGGCGCAGGCCCGGCTTCCGACCCGCGCTGCGGCGCCGCGCCACCTCCGTTCCTCTTGCTCCAGCCCCGGCCCCTTGCAACGACCACCCTTTTCTCCAGGGAGCGGCGCCAGGTTGTAACCCAGTGACTGCGACAGGCCCGCCTCCACCGGCAGCCGCTGGGCGCGGACCGCAGCCCCACCGGGTACCGGGGCGCCCCGGGGGGACCGTCGCATCCTCCCCGGGGTACCGTCACGGCAGTAAAACGCCCCTCTGTTCGCGGGAGCCGCCAGGGCCGCCTTCCTGCCGCGCGCGCGCGCGCGCCGTTCTGGAGCTTCCAGCTCGGACACCACCGCACCGAAGGCTCTGGAGTTTTCACTCCATTTCCTTTGGAGGTAGGAAAGGTCCCGTTTTTTCACTTTTCTAAATCGAATTGAAGTTGTAGGTCCGTCGCAGTCCTGGTAGGCTCTCCCCAGGGGTTCTGTGACGCTCTGAAACTGTGCACAGCGCCCGGGTTCAGGGATCCCTGTGGTTGCTGATGTGTCCACGGTCCGCGCTGCAGGGTAGGGTGTCTTCCAGGCAGGTGGCTCGGACGCCTTTCTGCCAAGTGTGACCCGGGCCCAGCCTCCCGCAGCGCCCCCCACTGCCACTCCCTCCGAGGTTTTGCTCTGTACGGAACGGGTTCCACTCAAGGGACCAGAAACTTATGAGCCTTGTACCCACCTTGGGGACGCACTCCCTCCCTCAAGGTGAGCCACTTTGGCCTTGTGCCCAGTCACCGCTCCCCTTCCACCACCATTTTCTCCTTTTCCGGAGGGTCCCTCATCATCTCTCTTCGAAGGACTGGGAAACAGGACTGACTTCCCTTCCCTGAAAGGAAGTGGGGGAAGTGGTGGAAGTGGGGGCAAGACCTGCTGAAAGAGTCCCCTTTTCTCTCTGTGGACATACTTTCTTCCAGACGTTTGGGGCAGAACCTGTGGGTGAGGTTTGGAACCGCACGGAGAATCAGAGAGCCTGGGTGAACGTTGACTCACAGAACCCCGCGATGTAAAAGAGACAGGAAGGACCTCCCAGTGAGTTCACTCGATACTTACTGCTCTCCCCTTGAGTCAGAGCCCGGAGAAACCAGCTCGTACCAACACAGAAACGGCCCCAGGAGAGGCATCCGGCGATCTTCAAGTCCCTGCCAGTAGCAGGTGGCAGAGCCCTGGGGAACCCCGGGCGCCGAGGGCAGAGCAGAGCAACTCACCCTCATAGCAGCAATGTGCCTTTCTTTGTCTTTTTATTTATTTATTTTTAGAGAGAGGGGAAGAGAGGGAGAAAGAGACAGAAAGAAACATCACTCACTGTGTGGTTGCCTCTTAGGTGGCCCCCTACTGGAGACCTGGCCCACAACCCAGGCATGTGCCCTGACTGGGAATTGAACCAGCGACCCTTTGGTTCACAGGCCACTGCTCAATCCACTGAGCCACACCAGCCAGGGCTCATTTTTGCCTTTAAAAAACCCCAAAAAACCAAAAACAGAATGTTCTCGCTCTGGGTAACAGGATTATGAAGTTTTTCTCCCTTCTGCTGTACTTCTTAAAAATAAGCACATATGACTATTAAAATATAGTAAATCAGAAAACATTAAAATACAAAAAATCAACCCAGCTCTCCCTTTCCAGATTGTAGCGTCCACTTTTCCTGCGGATGTCAGAATTCTCTTCCTCCCCACTCAGACTTTGAAAAGGGTTCCAAGAATGCCACGCCCCCTCCTTTCCTCTGGTTAGACAGAGAGGAGGCAGAGGGTGGCCAGGGCACTGCAGTTTTGCTCACAAATACTTGAAAACAAAGTTCACACCAGAGCTTCCTCGGCTGAGACTTGCCCATCTGGGTTTTCTATCTGGTCTCCGTGTTGGTTACTTAATTCCTGGATGAAGAGCCCCCAAAGCAGGGATTGCTTGAGATGCTTCCATGAGTAAGAAGAGAAGGGTGAAGCCCTGGCTGGCGTAGCTCAGTGGATTGAGCTCGGGCTACGAACCAAAGGGTCACTGGTTCGATTCCCAGTCAGGGCACATGCCTGGGTGGCAGGCCATGACCCCCAGCAACCACACATTGATGTTTCTCTCTCTCATTCTCCCTCCCTTCCCTCTCTAAAAATAAATAAATAAAATCTTAAAAAAAAAAAAAAAGAAGAGAAGGGTCCTCTGGGAGTCCTTGGTCCCTCACTGTCACCTCCGTGTAAACCTCACAGCCCCCGCCGTCCTCAGAACCACCCTCCTCTTCAAAGGCACTGTGGTTAACAGCCTAGACTGTGTCTTGCTGCTTCTTACAAACGCATTGCTCTAGTAGCTACACCTGACATTGCTGCAGTTGTGTTTACGTGTTCCTGTGGGATTTTCTGTAAAAACGCCACCACCCAAGGACACTGTGTTCATGTTCCCAACAAATCCGTTTCTCTTTCTCCATCTCCTTCTTTCTTCTTCAGTCTCGTACTGATAACTATGTGTGCGTCTCCTCTTTGTCATTTTCATTCTTCTGTGGTCCTGCATGTGACTGTTTTATTCAAGTCCCAACGAGCTTGTTCGGCCCCAAGCACTAAGCGTTGCAAACAGGCTTTCCCAGGGCCGAAGGGAAGACGACATGCAGGGAAAGCTGCTGCCTGCGGCGCGCGCGGGCACGGAGGGCCCACCGCCCCCTGGCCCCGCCCAGCGTCGCCCCGCCCACCGCCTCCTGGCCCCGCCCAGCGTCGCTCTAGACTCCGGGGGCCCCCTCATGCTGCATCCGCGCTGGAGTCCGGCTCTTCCTCAAACGCCTCAGTTTCCATTCTTCCTCCTCTCAGCACCGCGTGTGTTTCTTACCGGCCTCCCTGATCTGCCATTATTCCGCCTCCTGCAAACCTCAGCTCGGACGTTACTTCCTTCTTAATTGACAGGAAAATCACTCGAGATAGAAGAGGGCGAGGGGGGTCAAATGACGGCGGACTCACAGCCAGGGGAGAGCCCCTGCTCCTCACTTCCTCAGAACCCAGCTGGTGTGTGGGGGAGGGACACACGGAGTTCCAGCCGACATTCCCCTGAGGGCCGGCGTGTGAGTGACGCCACCTCGGCCTGGCTGGCCTCCACCCAGGTGATTGCGACACGTGAGGGGACCCGGGGGAGCCTGGCACCATCAGCAGAAGTACAAGCTGATGGCTGTTGTCTCTGAGCTGCTCATTTGGGGACGGTGTGTTCCCAGATATAGATTACCGACAAATGTGTGCAAAAGTGCTCCCCGCGCACTAGTCATAAAAACAAAACTAGCTTCCAGCCAAGATGGAGGCGGAGCCAGAAGCTCTTCACTTTCTCGCACAGCCAAAAGGAGGATAACAACCAATCTAAAATCAATAAACAGCCAGAAGTGCCAGAAAATCAAACTGCATGGAACTCTGACAACCAAGGAATTAAAAAGACAGTCAACCGGACCGGTGCACCGAAACAGAGAAATATGGCCAAAGGGAAGGATAGAGCAAAACTCAGGAAAAAGAGCTAAGCGATGAGATAGCCAACCTATCTGATGGAGAGTTCAAAGCCTTGGTAATCAAAATGCTCACAGAGCTGATTGAGGTTTGTTGCAAAATGAAAGAGCACTTGAAGACTACCCAAAGTGCAATAAAGCAAAATATGCCAGGAACCAACAGTGAAAGGAAGGAAATCAGGACTCAAATCAACTATTTGGATCAAGAGGAAGAAATACACATCCAACCAGAACATAATGAAGAAATAAGAATTCAAGAAAATGAGGAGAAGCTTAGGAACCTTTGGGGCAACTTTAAATGTTCCAGTATCCAAGTTATAGCAGTGCCAGAAGGAGAAGAATGAGAGTGAGAAGTTGAAAACTTATTTCAACAAATAATGAAGGAAAACTTCCCCAATCTGGCAAATGAAATAGACTTCCAGGAAGCCCAGAGAGTCCCAAAGAGGAACACACCAAGGCACATCATAATTACATTACCCAGGATTAAACAAAGAGAGAATCTTAAAAGCAGCAAGAGAAAAGGAGAGAGTTACCTGCAAAGGAGTTCCTGTAAGGCTATCAGCTGATTTCTCAAAAGAAACCTTGCAGGCAAGAAGGGGCTGGAGAGACATAGTCCAAGTCATGAAAGGCAAGTACCTACATGCAAGATGACTCTGTCCAGCAAAGCTATCATTTAGAATGGAAGGGCAGATAAAGTGCTTCTCAGATAAGTTCAAGTTAAAGGAGTCACCAAGCCCTTATTGTATGAAATGTTAAAGGGACTTATCTAAGAAATTGAAGACGATCCAAAACTATGAACAGTAAAATGAAAACAAACTCACAACTATCAACAAATGAACCTAAAAAAAGAAAAACAATGAAAACAAAAACTAAGCAAATGACTATAACAGGAAGAGAATCAGAAATGGACATCATATGAAGGAATTTCAGTGGCAAAGGGGGAGGGAGGAATAGGAAGGAACAGGTACAGGGAAGAAGCAGCATAATTCATAGACATAAAATAAATAGAGATGAAAATAGTATAGGAAACAGAACTCAAGCACATATCACTACAACCCATGGACATGAACTCTAAGGGGAGGGAAGCTGGAGAGTTGGTAGTACAGGGTGGAGGAGGGGTAAAGGAAAAAATTGGGAAAACTAACAGCATAATCAGTAAAAAAAAACTTAAAAAAATAAAAGTAAGTAAAATTAAAAAATAAAAACAAAATAACTCGACATGACTGATGATGAAGATGCTCTGTGCCAAAACTTGGAAAGAAATCTTCATGCTCCAATGCACAGTTTAGAAACAGAAGCTGGAAATGCACAAGTTTTGCACCCGTGCCAGGAACCTGAAATAGTAAATGAAGTCCAGGCAAAGGGCGGGAAATGAGCCCACAGACATGTCCTGAGGGGCACGGACATGAAATGAGAGCGCTTGTATTCTGTGTTACCATTTTTTTTACCTCTTGGTGGAGAATTTTAAATATATTTGACCTCTGTGTTATTTAAGGGAGCTGCAATGGAAAAAGCTAATCACAAATGATTTTCAAGCAAACTTGGCACTTATAAAAACCTGCCTCTATTATGCTGCAAAGCCAGTTCCAAGAAACGTCACATAAAACATGCTTATTGTTCCCTTGGCCAATATCTGGAGACCAGATGCAAAGTAGCTCCACAGTCCCATGACTTTTGGGCATCCTCAACTGCGCTTCTAAATTGCACTACTATGAAAAGTCAACAAAATTGCCACTGGAATGAACCACTGTTCCTGTTGACCTGCACTAAGGTGTCATTCCCCAAGATGGCCACGAGATGGCAGCAGAGACTGACAGATGGAAAACGTATCCCACTAATGCCTTGCTGGAAAGCTTCCTTCGTTTTTTTTTTTTTGTGCGATGCAATTGTGACAGGGTGTAGCCAAGGCCCAGCGCCCCAAAAGGGATTTGTCATGGGGTCTAGAACTCAGAGTGTCCAGGAAATATTAAAAATATAGGATGTCCTCACTGCCACAAGTCTGAACTGAATTGAGAGTTGTTCTGCATAGCAAGTTTTGCAGCTAACCCCAGGCATGGTCATTTATCATATCTATAACTCTTAAATGGCTTCATGGATATGCTAAACAGCTGTGGCCATGCTTTGAACCTCGGAGATGGGCGTGACTTCCACCCAGGATGTAACTGGGAGGCAGTTTCCCCTGGTTACAGCGCCTACGTGAGAGCTTGATGATTTGCTCCACACCACTGGGCCATGCCTGCCCAGACTTACTATGGCAACTATGAAAAGCTAGAAAAATACAGGAATGCTGGCAGGTGTAGCTGACTGTGGGAAGAGTTGGAAATGGGGCCGCAGTGGAAGATTGGCAATGGGATTTAAACCCAGGTTCGGTAGCCATGTGGGGGAGGGGAACCACAGGGTTTTGGGGCTCCCTTTGCCACACGACTTAGGAATTGAGAGAATCCTTGCAAGGAAACAAGGACTGTTGCTGGTGGGCCAGGGGAAGGTGCCATGTGCGTTTGTATTAAGAACTGGAGATTCCAGCAAGATGATGGTGCTGGGAACCACGGGAAGCCTGCCCACCAAGCATGGATTACTGGGAAGGACCAAGGGCTACCTGAACCACGGACTTCTATTTCTTTTCCTGAGGTACAGTACCCTGGACTGGGCAAAGGGGGAAGGAAGGACTGTGTGTGTTTGTGGGTGTTTTCAGGGACTTTGGGGTCTTAACGGAGACATTAATTCATTAGTCTAAGTCTGTACAACCTTTGGATAAATAATTCCTTTCCTTTTCACCAATCTCTGGCATGGAGAGACATAGTTCTCCGGCAGCGGGCAAGGCGAATCTAGTACAGGGGGACCCTGGGAGAAGTGGGGGTCCATTCAGTAATAGTACTTATGCATGTTGAATCCAATTTGCTTTGCATGCAATGTTTTAATATTTTTACTCTTTGTTGTGGGTTTTATTGGTTCTGAAACAGAACCTGAATGAGAGAGGTTTGTTAAATCTCCTATTGTTACCAAACAGACCTGCTGGAGGGGGGCTGTGTGTAAATGTAAGGGCTGACTGGACAGTCCTTACATTTAGACGTTTTGAATTACACTTCCAAATAATGTTGCAATCACTAGTAATTGATTTTCAGCTAAAATCTGCCACTTTTTCTGCAGACCCGCACTGAGATGTTATTCCCCAAAATGCCCACGAGATGGCAGCACGGATGCACACTTGGAACTTGTAGTGTACCATTGGTTTAGCCAAAAGGTTCCTTGGGTTTTTACATAAAGCTACTATGACAGGAACGTTTTTCATTTTCACCAACAACCTGATTGAACAACATATTCACCGTTTTATTCCACTGCCCTCTGCCATCTTTCAGGCCAATTTACAATTTCATCTTCTCAAAACTTCTTTCCTTTTGGAGCAGAGAATTCCTCCAGGTGCCTTTTGCAGTCTTCCAGGGAATTGAAATTTTTCTCCACTAAGAGAATTTTGGAAAGACTGAAATAAATAGAGATCCGAAGGTGCGAGGTCTGCTGAATAGAGTGGATGAATCAGAACTTCCAGCCAGGCTCTGACAGTTTTTGCCTAGTAACCAAAAAAACATGTGGTCTTGCCTTACCCTGATGACGATTGGGCGGTTTCTGCTAACTCCGGATTCTTTCCCTTGAGCGCTGCTTTCAGCCGGCCTAAGTGGGAGCAGTCCTTTTTGGAAGTAACCATCTGGTTTTCCGTAAAGAGCTCCTAATAGAGGACTCCCTCACAATCCCACCATCTACACAGTTACCCCCTCCTTGGGTGTTGCTCTGGTGTCATTCCACTCAGGTGTTATTCTGAAGGTGTACACTAGATGGCAGCAGAAGGGCATGTCCTCCATTAAGACCCTGCCCACTCTGCAGTACACTGAGAATGAAGACCCTGATATTAAAATCGCTTTGAGATAAATCCTGATTATCAGTTGTAAACCTTTCATAGCAGGCAATGTGACTGAGTATTTATTCAGCAAAAAGTCAATGTTGAAATGGAGTAAATCAGTTGTTACACTTGTTTCATAAGGTGGATTGTAATCGGCTTTCCTACCCATTTTTTAAAGCAGTTAGGACGTCATAAAAGCTCCAGTGGCCATTCTTACTTAAATGGAAATATTGCAACACAGAAACCTTCAAGGAGGATTAACGAATTTACCCCTACTATTAAAACTGCAAAGGAATCTGGAAAAACATTCCAGCTGTAGGGTGTTGCGGAAAAGGCAGAAAGACGGTAAAAAGACTGGTGATTGCTGGGGCTGGCAGATGCGGGCTGTGCGGGGGAGAAGGTGGGGCAGGTAGAGCCCAGCAGAGGATTTGGAGGGAAGGAAAACTGCTCTGTATGACACTTCAACAGTAGATGCATGCCCCTCTACCTTTGCCCCAAACCCACAGAACGCACAGCACCCAAAGTGAGTCTTAACGTAAACTGGGCGATAACTGTCAGTCAGTGTATCATTTGTCACAAACACACTCATGCGGGGAACAGAGGGTAGATGGGAGATCCCTGCACCTTTCTTTTGGTCTATTTTGCTGTGAAACAAAAAACTGATTCAAAATAAAGTCTATTTTTAAATAACCAAACCG
The DNA here is from genome assembly GCF_004126475.2 of Phyllostomus discolor. Classification (NCBI taxonomy): domain Eukaryota; kingdom Metazoa; phylum Chordata; class Mammalia; order Chiroptera; family Phyllostomidae; genus Phyllostomus; species Phyllostomus discolor. The sequence goes on from NC_040914.2 coordinate 44,930,193, forward strand.
CTAAAGAAAGGACTAATGTACGGGAGGCAGGACTTCATGGTTTTTACTCTGAATGTCCGGACTTCCTTTAACCTCCTGTTGCAAGCCGGAGTCATTTTCTGTCCTGTAAATCTGCCCAATCGGAACCACTAATGAAGGGATCTGTGCAAAGCCTATTACCTTTTCCGTTTTAAACTACTACCCGAAGCCAGACAAGGAAAGTGAGTATGTCCTTCTGCCAGAATCAGCCAATGACTCAGTTTCATTCCCTTTTTACTCTATGCTATGGGGTTAAATTCAAATTGCCCTAACTCCATTAAAATAAAAATAAAAGCTTTAGGAGGATTACTTTAAATTAAAATCCAAATAAAAGCCTTAAAGGATTTTTATTTTGACTTATAAAAAGACATGGAATCTCTGTTCAAGCAGATGATTCTTTTCTCTGTATGCTTGTAAAAGCCAACTGTTGAACACTAAACCTGCACTCAATCAGGGCAGGCTGGGCTCTGTTATGATTAAAAGAGGAAAAAAAACAACAACTCAGTGACTTAACAGAAGTTTAATTTTTGAGAACATCAAGTCCACTGAAAGTCCAGCTGACCTCCATGTGGCCACCTCGGAAATCACGGCCCCTTGGACCTCGTGGCACCCCCCCACCCCCTTTGACGAGGCCTCCTTCACAGGCAAGAAAATGGGTGTCGTCACCGGCCTGGCCTGGCAGCCACATGCACTGCTAACACTCATGTCACACTGGTCCCAACCAGCCATTTCTCCCCTTGCCAAGGGGCTGGGAAGGGCAATCTTTATGCCAGGGACTAAGGGAGCACAGATGTTGGTGAACACTGATGTCACCAAACTCCTTACATCCGCATGAAACCCAGGCTGAGTACAGACTGCCAACTGTTACTAAGATTCAAGTAAAATCCCTATCTGATGACCTAACAATTCTGGCACAGATTTTGGGGAATCTAGTCAAACAAATGGAAAGCTTGCTCCTCAAACCAGTTATGTCAAAAATCCCAATTACCCGAGTGACAGATGAGTGACAATGGCATCTCTCTTAGTTCTTAAACTGCTGATGGCCAGAGAGAGGCTGCAGGTTAAAATGGAAACCACGCACTTGAGCTACCAGGGTACGTTGTCATTAAAGTGCAGGAGTTAAGAGTTTGCATTTCCGCCTCCCGTCAGCAGAGGGGGCCGCAGGGGAGAGGCAGGAGGGTGCATGGAGTCAGTCTCCCCAGAAAAGAGCCTGTGGGCTTCTCCCTCACTCCTCAGGCCTGGCGCTCCCTGCGTACTTCGTGAGCTCTGTCAGAGACAACTTGCATCAGGAAAACTATTCACAGAATAAAAACATTTAAGAAAAAAGAAATCTTATCTGTGGGTGAGAGCTAGGGAAACATGAATTCCTCACCTTCTCAAGACGTTTTTACTCCCCCCGAACATACTAACCTGACCTACCCAGTAAGGTCCAAAACTGACCAGGCAGGTGAGCACAAGTGCTGGTCAAACATGACTTTTAGTGTGGCTGATACTGGGCTGTACTGGTGATTCCAACCTGTGAAACTCTGATTAGTTATTGCTACTCCCAAACAGCAAGGCCACATTTGCTACAACAGAAACTGAAACATATCAGGTGTACAGTCAAGTGTAATATTCTTTTATTTAAAAAAAAAGGCAAAACAAGAATATGGAACAAGAATAATTTAACAGGATTTTAGAACACTCACTACCCAGATACAGGAAGGGGTGAGGTGGGACAATGCCTAACACAACAAAACCTGTGCTCGAAAACAGGTTTGCCAGTAAGATTAAAAGCAAACAAACATTTAAAAACATAGGACATTTCATTTTTAATCAGTCAAAAGAGTTCTAGACAATATCAAATTCAACACAGAATAGACTACAGTTACACATTAAATATAATTACCATCTATACATATGCAAAAATATAAAGTTCTATTTCATACAATAAAACCCTTTATAGAAACCATTTTAAAACTAAGCGGAACTTCCCAACTTCTATGCGAGGTATAAGTCCTTCTGTAGGTTCCTTTAAAGGTTTTAAAACAAAATGCTAACTCTAAAAACGATGTCCTCTGGTCAGTTTCCGATTTACTGCTACTGAAACAAAACTGACAGCTCGATCACATACTCCTTTAGTGTTGTTCAGGCATCTCTATGATCTCCCACTTTTTCAAGTATGGAAATAGAACTCTAAACACTCCACAGTACAGTACTAAACGGATGGAGTCCTTAAGGAAGAGTTTGCTGTCATATGGCACGACATTGGTTTGTTTCTTCGATACGTTTTGAAGTATCAGGGTTTGGTTTGGTTTTCTTCCTCCTAAAAGGCGAAAAGTAAGATACGCTGGACTGTGGTAAGACTTCCGAGGGGAAATACCTCATGAATATTTCATCACAAAAGGAACACTGGTAACAAATTTATAAAAGGATCCAGCCCGCTACTCAGATACACCCGGGGCCTAGAGCTCATCGTGATAGAAGTACTCGTCGTGAAGCTGCCGGCCGTAATCTGTGGCTTCGCTGGTGAGAAACAAGTCCTGGTTCTCCAGAATCTCGGCCTCGGAGAGCTTCCGGTCACTGTCCAAATCCATCTCGTCGATCAGGTGAAGAGCCTGGAACACAAAACAAGAGGCGTCGAGTGGAGTACTTTCAGCAAGGTGTTCACCTTTTCATGGGACTTGAGTTGTAAGAACCACTCGTGTGTCTCTCCGTGCAGCGTGCACCGTGCCTCTGCAGGGGCCCGTGACCCCCAGAGGCTGAGACTCCGCGACCGGAAGGGCACGCACTCGGTCCTGTCTCCACAGCTACGAACACCACACACTGCAACCAGGTCTGCCTCCGGCTTCTCTCACGATGCCCTCCCTTGACTTCTGCTGGGTCCCGCCTCTTTTTCTCAACCCAGATCCAATTCAGGATATCTCAACTTTAAGCAAAATGAGTATAATCCATTTTGAGCCCCTCTGGGTAAACAGAAATTCTGTTCTTCTACTCACTGTCCTATCCAATTATTACGTGACACAATCTTAATTTCCTTGTCCCCTCGACCACCTAAACCAGTTCACAGATTTAAATTAAGATACAGCAATGCACTGGTCCTCACTATGAGGGGGGGCCCCCCAAAATGAACAAAATTTACTTAGCAAATTCGTTTAAAGAGTCTTTAGAAATAATTCACTGAGGTCAAACACAGCCTCTCACAACGCCAGCCGGCACACTGACCCAGATGGTTTCCTAGAACACTCAGCTAGCAGGGAGGCATGTACTAAAAAGGGCCACCCTCCAGAAGATGATTACAGTTTTTGGGGGGTCCTCCCTCGTACATAACTCAATTACTTCTTCCTTTGGCTTAAAATTGTAAACGTCCTTTCTTGTCAACAGCACCAAACACGCAGGGGGAGGTGATGGCTCTGTCACACTCACCTCCTCCTGGGCAATGCCCTGGTTGTTGGGCACCACCCAGGACAGCAGCTCCTGAGGGTCCAGCCTGCCGTCGGTGTCTTTGTCGTAATCGTTCAGGAATCGATCCTTCTCAACAAGGATCCACTCCGGATCTTCATTTGCAGCTTAGTATTAAAACAGTAAGAAACAAATAAACATTCCCAAGAATAACACGTAAGAAGTTTGATACATCCCTAGAATAAAAGGTGCCCAAAGAAACAGAAACACTTAACAAGAAGTGCTCAAGTATTTCAAAGTGGCGCACAGGCACAGACGACTCCGAGTGCTTACGCTGCGGCACAGCACAGCACAGACCAGTAATCGTGCTCACCACGGCTACTTGTCTTGATGCCCATGTTCCCCGATGGGATCTGAGTGATGCTTTCATGTTTATCATGTGACTACATGAAGCATCCTGCGTGTTCTCACAGGGTAATGCCACGTGTAATTTTAAAGTGGCATTCACAGTGAGGGGCTCTGTCACGCAACAGCTGTGAAAAAGGACAGCTGTCTGTAGAACAGGCTGCATGGACAAACCCCCAATTTCAATCAGAAGTCACCTTCCACAACCCACACCAAGGTTTAGTTTATATTTCCAAGTCAAGATCTACATGCGAAAATACAAGATTTCCTGTAAAAATATTAACCTTTACTTCCTCCACCACTGACTTCCTAACAACATTGCACTTGTCTGAAAATGAAGAGGTGTTTGAGCCCAGACACGGGACTCCAGCAGGACAGCGTCCTCAGGTACGGCGAGTCCCATCGTGGTGCCTGTCCTATGTTTAAGTTGGCAGACCAAGTCGAACCCAGGCTAAGTTCTTCTTGTTTTTCTTCTTTACTTCCATTTGTCCCCCTTCCTTCCCCACACAACCCCCAGGCTCCTTACCTGGATCCCGCCTGTAGTCACCAAGAAATTCTTCCAAACTAACAAATCCATCACCATTCTTGTCATGTTCTTCCAAAGCCTCTTGAATGACAAATTCCTATTGCACAAAATACACCGGTAACAGAACTTTCAGCCCCACCACCATCTGAATCACCCCGCTGCAGAACTTCCTTAGGAGAAACCATTTGGATCGCCTCTGCTCACGGACAGTGGGGTGTAGACACACGAGTAAGACACCCGACACTGAGTGACTCTCGGTGAAGACCCTCTCCCACGTCTCCACACGCAGCACAATTCTCCCTAAACGCCCGCTTGTTGACTGCCCTGACTGGGAGTCACCGCTATTCTTTGCCTGTTCCGTTCCTCCTTCTCTCTGCTCTCCGAGGTTAAATCTCCTCTCTCTGCCAGGGCAGGGCCCTCACCTGCCCGAAGACCCCACCCGCGCCCACTTCCTGGGTGCTTGTTCTCACACTGAACTCCGGCCTCTCCCACAGCCTCCCTCTCCTCCACCAGCTCCTCCTCCTGTGCTGTCGAGCACCTTCAGGCCCCCTGACCGTGCTGTGTGGGGACCTGTCCTGGGTTCCAGTCTTCCCTGCCTCGGCTCTCACAGCTTAGCGCTACCGTTCGCATTCCTCTCTTTGTTTGCCGGTGCCTTTCTTTCTGGGCTCAAGCATGACTGTAAGGGAAGTGCGTTCTTGAAAGTGTCCCATTCTGGCCACGTCCAGGGGCTTCAAGGGCACGTGCAGGAAGTAACACGTCAGTACGAGTTGCTGGTCTCTCCTCTTCCCGCACTTAGCACCCCCGTTTACCCTTTCCTCAGACTGTGGTCAAGTCCCAGACCGAAGCATGTGACGCCTGCACTGTCCCACTGCTGCCACCGGTCGTGCCCGTTTTCAGCCTTCAGGGCTCCTAACTCCCCAGGGACAAGGGCCAGCACCCTCCGCCGGCCTTGACGGGGCTCAGGGCGCTTGTCTCCACTGAAATTTGGCATCTAATCGAATGGTGCCCAGCACTGTTCTTAAACTGGGTCGTGTACTTTGTGCCAAGTGAGAAGTCAGATGCCTCACAGTCGAGAGAAGCGGTGCTAACGGGGTTGTGCTGGGCTGTGCCACAAACTGCCGACGGGGTGACGGCAGGGTGATGGCTCTTCACGCCCAACGTGGCAGAAACACCAGCAGTCATCAGCCGCTGGGCCCACATCTCCACCCCCTCCATGCAAAGAGATCCAAGTGTGATGTTTCTTTCTTTCTCAGATTTTACTTATTTTTAGAGAGAGGAGAAGGGAGGGAGAAAGGGAGAGAAACATCAATGTGTGGTTGCCTCTCACACGCCCCCTACTGGGGACCTGGTCCACAACCCAGGCATGTGCCCTGACTGGGAACCGAACCGGCGACCCTTTGGGTTTGCAGGCTGGCAGTCCATCCACTGAGCGACACCCACCAGGGCTGATGTGTTTTCTAAGACTGAAAGTTTTCACAGTGATGTTGTAAATGAAATAGGAGGTTTTAGTGTTACTAATACTGAAAAACCACAGAAAAATCTGCAAGTCGGGAAGAGTAATGCTCATATGTTACAGAGGCTAGAAAAAAAACAACTCAGTCCTTTTCCTCCTCCCTCCCACTAAGCAACCCACCCCCAGGACCCTCCTCCCCAGGCCTAATCTAAAGCAGGGAGAACCCAGGATCTTCCAGTCTCTTAAAATTCTGGTTGCTATGTAATTCATTTTGGTGATTTAGTACAAACAGGTCTTAAAGTTCTGGTCTGTCAATAGTTCTCTTAAAAATTTTCTTCCTTACCTTCATATAATCAACTTCTTCAGGATGCTCGAAAGCAATAAATTCTTCAAGATTCAAAGCAGGATCTGAATCCTGGTTAGCTTTTTCAAACCGCTTCTTGTCCTTTAAATGAAGCTTGGAAAAATTAAATATTGAACATGTTTAAAGGTATCATCATAAAATATCACCATAAACAGTACTTTGAAAATACAAACGATGTAAATCTAAAGGACGTTTTCACACATTATTTTATCTTCACATCATCCCTCTGAAGGTCGCTGGGCCAGTGACATTTACGACAAGCCCGGAGCAACGGGTTCCGGGGTGAGAGAGACGCGGACCCGAGCTCTGGCAGCGCTGCTCACCCATCGGCTGTGCCACTGAAGGCAGACCACTCGGTGGTTCCAGTGTCCACAACGATAACGTTGGGATAGTCTGACACCAACAGCAAAGATAAACGTGTGACTATACCGAGCTATTAATGCACAGCGTCTGCACAGCAGAAACCGCTAGCAAAATGAAAAGTGACGGGGACAATGCTCTAACCCCCTGTGTACAGTGGCGAGGGCTCCATCCTCCTTTTCCTAAGAAGTGCACTCGAGTACCAGCCTTCAAGGGTCAAGGCTACTCTCAACTGATTTCTCACAGCTGATTCTGGAATCAAGAGGCTTGGAAATCTGTAGTGCTATATTGTGAGTCCTGCATTAATTCAATTCTGAGAATTTCTGTGAATAACTTTTCTTTCTATAAACTTACGTGTATTAAACTACATATTTTTAAAAAGCTCAATTTCAAATATTTTAGAAACTCTTAATTCATATGTCTCACTGTTAAAAAGAAATGCTCTTCTCCAATTTCTAGAAATTCGGTAGCATTCACGTACCGAAACCACATTTCCTTGATGACAACGGATTTACATAGATGCTCACTTCTTCCCCCCAAAAATTCATCTTTCCAACATTCTGAATCCACTGGACAGTTAGTTACACTCACCTACTTCTCAATAGCTGCCTTTAACGTAACATTTCTACGTTTTTAAATAACTAGGCGACATAGTTTACACCTTACACTCAGGTTTCACGCAGGGAAAAGCAGACAAATAAGAAGAACTTGATGTACTTCGTTGAGTCAATCAAGTTCTTTCTGAATACATCTCCCTTCCCAGTCCTCAGTGCTTGGACTCCCCTAGGAAAGAATGCTTCCGTTTGGAGCAAAAACGTCCATGTTTCAGCAGAAGGAGTGAAATTTGGCCAATCTTCCTATGAAGAAAGGACCTCTATCAACAAACTAAGAATTCTTAAAATATTCCACCTCGCATTTCTCAGATGATTTAAACAAAAATAACGTGATCTCTGAAAACACTTCACTCGTGGTCACCTGAAGAACACACTCTACAGGAAACTCGTATTTGAGAGGCCAATGCACGCAGCTGCTGCTCTTCCAAAGCAGCAAACTTCCGAAAACAAAGTAGCACAACAGACTCTCAGCCTCCTAGCACCTCGACACTCTTTGCTTCTGTAAAAAACCTTGTACTCTACAGGGTGATAGAAAACGTTATAGATACAGTAGTAACAAGATTTAATTACCAATCATCGTGCAGTTTTACACTGTCACAGAAGCTCGGGAAGAACAACATTGTCAGAACAACAACAAGGGCTGATGCTTTCCCAGGAAGATGTGTGTAATCTGTGACACCAGAAGCACAGCCTGGGCTTTATAGACCCCGACTAGCCCACGCAAGGCTGCATCTCACATAAATGAATGCTGCTTGTACACACACTGCAGGAGTTAGAGGGACCGGGCTTTGGCCAGACAGGTTCCCAGACTGTCATTATCCTGTTAAAACTGCTGACAACACTCGTTCCTCGGTCACAAAGAAATGCTTTTTCAGACATTTCACAGCTCAAGAAGGTCATGATTCTGGGTTATCTCTGCTCTCGATAACGGAAAGAGTAAAAGTATAAGATAAAATTCAGGTATCCCATTGATTTTTGTTTTTAATAGACTTCCATATAGAAAAGAATTATTTAGCTATTCCACTAGTTTTTATGATTTATTCATAGTATAATGTTTAGTCTGTAAGGTGATGACTGATTCATTCTTCAACCCTGATTTTTTTACTTTGGAGAATAATGCAACTGTTGCTGAGTTCATCTTCACACCCCATATCCACTTTTGGAGGATTACATCAAACTCTAATACATTATTATGATGAAAACTTCATATAGAGACATATTCCTGGGTTGTCTCAAAAGGACCCCTACTGAGAAGAGTTCATTGCAGAGACCCACCCATTCCCTCAGGTTCTTAACCTCCATCCAATTCATTCCGCAAAGGTAGAACCTGAGGCTCCACCTGCCCTGAGCACGCGGGGGTGGGGGGTGGGAACCCGGCAGGAGGGGCCGACATAGTTGCAAGAAAAAACAAGCGGTTTATGTTAATAAGTCATGTATCTCTTCAAAGTGAAGACTTTCTTCTCAACACCATTAACCTATCACTTCATACCCTCTTAAGAATATAGATTTAAAAAACCCACAAAAACACATTCTTATATTTTGATGGGATAGTGATCAAGCCTTTTGGGTGCCAAGAGGAAAAAAAAAAAAAGAACACAAGGAGAATCTAAGAACAGTAAAATTTTAAAATACTGTATGTAACTTCTCTGTTGTCCCCGGGCAGGGAAGTCCTAACATCACGCGATGGTTTGGCTTTAGAAGAGGGTCAGGACTTGAACGATGTTTGTAAAGGTAAGTTTATACAGTCAAGGGGGGCACCTCTTAGGTGGACAACCTCCAAGCTCACTGTGGGCACCACTGTCAGAGTTCCGGAGACGGAGGGCACAGCCACGTGAACGCACGTGACACCGCCAACGCACACGCTGAGAAATGGGTCACGTGGTGTCAGTGTTAAGTTCCGATTGTTCAATAACACAAAAAATAAAATACTGAGATACACATCCAAAATACAGACACTAAACACCAACTCTGGAAACGAGGACAAACGGTGTGCCCGAGAAGACGAGATGTGAGGGTGATGCACAGTTCACAACACGGGCACTACACCTGGCTCGAAAGGAAACCGCCACCGGGACCACGGGGTGGAGCGGGCGACCGGCGCCCCAGAGGTCAAGGCGGTGCGGCCGAGGACCTCAGGGCCCCCACCTCCCCACTTCCCGCCCCACTTCCCGCACAGGAGGCCGGAGCAGCCTGTGCGCACGCGCTCACCTGCCGGAAGGACTCCTCTTCCGCGTCATCCAGCGCCGTGTTCTCGTCGAAGTCGATCACGCGGTCGTACATCTGGATGTTGTACTCGTCCCAGGACACGGCGCCATCGCTGTTTTTGTCGTACTCCACGAACTGCTGCTTGGCTTCTTGCATGGCGTAGTGCTTAAAGGACATCTGAATCCACGCGCTGAGTTCGCCTGTGGGAGTGTCCCAGAGCACAGTAAACGTTAACAAGAACTGTCACACACAGAGGACTTCTACACCGTCTCTGAAGGAATAAAAAACAGCCCGTGTTTGCAAATGCTGAATGAGAACGGGCTTAGTCGTATTCACAGAAACAGGAGTAGGACGAGGGAGGACCTTGTGGAGTCTAAGACTCCAAACATCACACCAGGTCAGCCCGTGGAGTTCAGAGCGTTTGTGGGATTTGTTCACTGGGGATCTCCAAACGCCGAGGAGGCCCCTGGCTCAGTGAGTCCTTATCAAATGAATTAGCCATTGGCCAAAAGAACACCTGATTTTGTAAAAAAAAAAAAAAATCCCCCGTGAAATTGCAAATACCTTTGCTATGGCAATCATCTCAGGGAACACAGATCTTTAAGTAATTGCTATTAAAATAGGTATTAGAAAAAAATAGTTTTTCATTTATGAAAACATACAATTTTCCTTTAAAATAAATGTAACATCGAGTTGAAGCCAAACAGCACTGAGGATATAATAGACGGTAAGCAAACAAAGCCTAAATTGTAAAAAGGTGATTCAAGTGACTGAAGTCTGAGAAACACGGTCCCATTTCTCATCTACCGCATCGAGCCCCAGGCGTTAGGAAAGGGCTCCTGTCCTGGACTGGGGCTGACACCAGGGGAGGCAGAACTGGAGCCAACGGACCTGCACTGAATCAGTGCACAGCACCTCCAGGAAGGCGTGAGGCAGAGGGGCCATTGCCTGCACCGGCCTGAAAGGGCTTGATACTGAAACAGACCCCAAGAACGAGAAGCCACCCTGGGGGGACATGAGGGTGTGGCAGCCACCCCCAAGGGAGGGGAAGGCCTGTGCAAAGACCCTGAGGCACAGGGACACACACCCCCCCCCCCCCCCCGCTCTCCTGCAAAGACCACCTACCTAAGATATGTAAACGTGCCTACACGCACACACATATGTACATTCATTCATGGAAAAAATACTTGAGAAAAAAATAGTTGTGGTATGTTCCTTTAACCACGACACTAACACATTTAGAGGCAATGAACAAAATTATGGGCAACAATGGTGATTTATGCCCTTCTTACAACAGCTGTCTTGACTTGGTACCTGAAAATTTCTAAATTTTATATATCCACTTTCAGATCAATTATTAAAAATGTATTCATAGAACTATTTACTCTACTGCATTACAGACAAATATTTAAGGGAAGAGAAAAATATTTTCAAAGACAGCAGCAGGATACTGTTCAGTGGAAAGAGTGGTACTGCTCTGCTGGTTTGGGGGGGCATCAGGCAAACAGAAAAGTGGACACTTTTTTGTCTCCCCTGAAACTCTACAACAAAACAGAATAGTACTTAGACATCAACGCATTAAAGGATGACTATACGATACACCGTCTCTGCACATTGTCTCTGACCTTCAAAACAAGGCAATTATAACTTGAGCTAGTTTGAAGTTCAGGAAATTCAGGTTTCCAATTGAGGACTCACAGCAATTAAGTAGCAGAGTGCACACTCCAAGGCTACCTTTGGCTTTGGAGCCTGAACTCCCTCCACTGACCTTTGCCATCTCCCAAGAACCTGAGTCCAGTCCTGGCCCTTACAGTGCGAATGAGAAGACTCTCTCGAAGGGTCCTCAAGAATGAGGGTTTATTCTACTTTATTTAAAGAGCTCATCGTGGCCAAGAGAACGCAGAATGAAACAGTAACCAGAAATGGTTTGCTTCAGCTTTGCCGTAAGGGGATGTTAATACTCTCCAGTTTTTTGTTTTGCTATCTGTGAAATGAACATTTGGACTAAAAGTGCCTTTTAACTTGAAATTTTTAAAAAGTTTCCATTGCCATAGAAACTTTTGCCATAGAAACCAAGTGGCTCCACTGGTCGGAACAGCCAAAGGGTTGCAGTTTGATCCCCAACTGGGGTGCGTGCGCTTTGCCTGCAGGAGGCAACCACTCGGTATTTCTCTCTCTCCTCTCCTTTCCTCTCTCTCTAAAATCAATAAACAACAACAACAAATGTATCCTTGGGTGAGGATTAAAAAAACTTCACTATTAAGTATTTAACTATAGCAGGCCTTTACAGACAGATACCATCAAGTCTGTCGAATCGACTTGTTCTGCACGCTTCCTCGTATACCCAAAGACGGACCCATTCTTGTTGGGTAACAGAGTTCAAGGTTTTCTTGCTGTTCAAGTCGAGAGATTCAAAACTTCGATATTCCTAAAGGCGCCAATGTGAAAACTTTATTGACAACCCATCTTAACTTTCTCAGTCTGAAATTCCCTCTCCAGTCACTTCATTCCTTAGATGCTGAGCCGCATGAAGACAGGTTACAGCAAAGTAGCTCCTGTTTTTTGTTCAGGATCAACTCAGAAAGTTGATAGGGTTCATCACTTGAATTAAGCAATGAGAGGCAGGTACACAGCAATTTATGTAGAATATTCTTTTAATAACCTGTGCATTTCATTTCTGCCTACAGAATCTACTTAAGATCACTGAGATTTTTTTTTTTAAGTGAAGGGTATTAAAAACTGAATTAAGATCAGATTCTAAGTCCTGGCTTTACTGCTGATTCGAGGACATTCACGGACTTCAATGTCTTCGTCTCTACAAAGAAGGGTGGACAAGATGATCCCAGGGTCCCAACTAGGATCTAATCATTTGTGATAAACATAATTCACACGCAGCAGGTCTTTCTGTACTTGCTTAATGAAAAGAAGCAAATTCTTATAATCCTAAAAACAAAGAATGTATCAAAAGAGCAATAAATAACCAATACCAGCCCTGGCTGGTGTAGCTCAGTGGATTGAGCATGGGCTGCGAACCAAAGTGTCGCAGGTTCGATTCCCAGTCAGGGTACATGCCTGGGTTGCAAGCCATGACCCCCAGCAACCGCATATTAATGTTTCTCCCTCACTCTCTTTCTCCCTCCCTTCCCTCTCTAAAAATAAATAAATAAAATCTTAAAAAAAAATAACTCAATACCTTAAGCTGGTTTTTGGCCTGTCCCTAGGATGAATCATGTGTTGACACGGACAGAGGTCCTGCGAGGAAGAGAGTGTTTGCTCACAGGATAACCTGCACATACATGTACGATCATGCCGTTTATGTACCATTACAGAAAGCACCGAGTTTTACGTGGTAGACTATGTCTAAAGATTTCCGGGTATACCAGAGGGAAGGGAGTTGAGACAGAAAAAGGGTAAAGGGGGCCAAATACATAGTGAAGGAAGATTTCACCGTGGGTGTGGGCACACAATCCAATACTCAGATGATGTAATTCAGAACGGTACACGTGAGACCTATATAATCTCATTAACCAATGTCACCCCAATAATTTAACTAAAAAAATAAAATAAAAGTAAGTGAAAAGTAAAGATTTCCTGGCATAAAGCCTACTCGCTATGTCCTTTTCACCCTCTCACAGCACCTCTAACTTGCGGGAACACTCGCACTGTGCCCTCCACAGACACCCCCTGTGAAATGTGTGTTTGTGTCCATTGTTAGTTGGGCAGGACGTCCTTACTTTCGGTGAGAAAGCCATCTGAGTCCGAGTCAATTTTCTTTATGATTGACTTCAGCCTTTTGTGCTGCTCCTCCGGGCTGAGTTTAACATACTCGTCGACTTCTTCCTTTGGAGGGTAAGCGATACACAGGGGTCAAGCATTACTACCAGCGGAGCAAAATGGTGGAGCAAAACACGGCTACCAGACGCCTCCCAGTCAACTCAACCTGCTCGCCAAGGCCCCTGTCCCTCCCCACCCTCGCGGACCCTGCCTCGTGTGGGAGGCAGGAGGGTTCCCCCGGCCTCGGGATCCCCAGGGGGCGGCGTCCCGCCCGGTGCCAGGATCAGGCCGCCCGGGACCCAGCCTGGGACCCAGCGAGGCCACCCTCCCGGCCCCGGCCCCGGCCCCGCCGCCTCACCTGGCCGCCCAGCAGCGCCTCGCGGTCGTAGTCAGTGCGGTGCTCGCCGTGCGCGTCCCCGGCAGCGGCCGTGGCGCAGAGGAGCAGCAGCAGCAGCAACCCACGCGCCGTGGGCCTCGGGCCCAGCCCCATCGCGCCGGCCGCCGTGGACACTGGGTGAGGCGGGGGGCTGGCGGCGCTCGCTCGGCGGCGCGGCGGCGTACGTGGGGGCACGCAGCGCGGAGGGGCGGTGGCGCCGTTCCCCGGGTCGCGCGAGCGGGGGCTGAAGCCACGACTGCGCAGTGCGACGCCCCGGGCCGGGCTTATATAACCCCAGCGGGGAGGGCGGGGCGCCAGGCCGGGGCGCTGATTGCTCCGCGGCGCGGAGGCGAAGCCCCGGCGGGGACAGTCCCTGCAGATGGGGAGAACCCCTGTGGGCCACTTTCCCTTTCCGCACCCCGGCCCGGTCCACGGCCGGCCGGCGGGTTCCTGCCGGAAGCTCCCGTCTGCTCCACGAGTCTGTCCCGGTGTCCCTCCGTGAGAAAAAGGCTGGAAATTCTAACTACGGTTCAGCAGTTAGAAAATAATCTGCCCTGGAGAACCAACGGACAGTATCCATTTCTCAGCCTTCAATGTATCTCTACTGATTGATTTCACCGGAGTAGGGTGAACTAACGCGCGCACATAACAAGCAAGATCTTGGTATCTGATGCTCAGTTTCGTGACTTAGTAGTTGTATCAGCTTGGCCAAGTTACCTGGCCCTTGAAAATCTGCTTGCTCATTTAAAAAAATGGTCATAGTGATAAGACTACCTTAAAGAGTTGTCGTGAAGATTAAATAATATAATGCATTCAGACAAGTAGTGGGCATGTATGGGGAGGTGTCAGCTTCACGTCCACGTGAGTAGAAAAGTAAACGGTAATTGCATGGAAAGAATAGCTAGCTCAGCGAGGACCTAGGAAACCCTGGCCAAGTAGGATACAAGTTTTGCCTGTTCTTGAACTTCATATAAATGGCATCATCCAGCATTTACAGCGATTGGTCGCATGCCCTTCTGTCCTAATGGAAGTACAATAGCATGGTGTCATGAAAGAACACAGACACACCATGTTTGGATCCTCAGTTTCCCTAGTTCACCTGCTGTACACTTTGGATAAGTGACTTCATTTTTTGGAAAATTATGTGAAAAATGGAATCATAACACCTAATAAATTTTGTGTGGGGAGTACTGTGTGTAAGTTGTCTGACTCATAGAAGGAGCTCAAAACTTTAAAAAAATTCTTAAATTTTTTTAATATATTGATTTTTGAGAGAGACAGAGAAAGACAGAGACAGAGAGACATCAATCTGTTCCACATTGGCTGAGTCTCCTATGTGCCCTGATTGGGGTCGAACCTGCAATCTTGGTGTATCAGGATGAGGCTCTAACCAATGCAGCTACCTGGTCAGGGCCTTGGGCTCAAAATTTTTTACTTTTCTTTTTTTTCCCCCCTAGCCAATTCCTACTCAACCTTCCAAATCCAGCACAAGTGTTTCCTAAAAGATGACTTTGCTAACTTCCTGCCACCAAAATTGTTGATCTCTTAGGTCTCTTTGTCCCGTCATTTTGCTTTGTATGTTCCTCTGCTCTAGCAATGAGCACAGTCTCCTGCGACTATATTTGTTGACATTACTGCAAGAACTAGGCAGTCTTAAGTCAGGAACAGACGACTACAGGGCAGTCAATGAAGGAACAACTTAGACTGAGTAATCATACAACTCGAGGGATTTTCTTGGTTTAATCTCCTATTAATCTTTTAGGGAGAGAACATGTGAACATTTCAGGGTTAGAGAGAGGGGATAACTGATGAGGATGAGGCCCTGGCTACCTTTTATGAAACTGCAGTCCATACTCCGTCCTCCTGATCCTTATTTTGTTTACTGTCGTGCTTATCACCTTATCATGTGACTTGCTGTGCTTACCGTTCCACCCAGTTCCAAGAAGGCGGGAATTTTTGAAATCTAGTTTATTTACTAACTCCAAGCACCTAGAACAGCATCTGAGATGCGACAGGTGCACAATAAGCTTTTATTAAATAAAATCAATGAAAGAGTAAGTTTCCTAAAAAAGAAAGAGGGGAGAGGGGACAGAACATAGCCAACGATATGATTCTGTCTTGTTGATGTGGAAAAGAATACACCTGACAAAAAGGACTCCTCCTAGTTAGTTGGCCTCCAATTCATAACCGTTCTTAGCAGAGGTGCCTAAGGCAGGCTGCCTTTCGGTGAAAAGCCACAGACTGGGCTGCCAAACCTGCCTGCAAGTGGACTCACACCAGAGCTAGGATCAAATTGGACTGATAGGAATGGTAGGATTGAGGCTTGCAATCAGGCCCCATTTGTATCGAAATGGACCAACCCGGGGCGGGGGCGGGCAGTTCTGCTGCAACACAGCGAGCAGCACCCTCTCCATTTCCGTGGAAGACTGGTTTACCCCGAGTACCCTAACCCGGGGACCCCTGCGGGCACAGAGCTGGTGAAAGGACCTTCGGTGGACAGTGGTCACCACGCTGCCAGTCCAATTGTGAGGTAGTCTCCGTTGGATTCTATGACTTCCCACCTGTTGTGAGTGACCAGGGAGAGGGAAGGGCGAAGCGTCTGAACTCCCCGTGGGATGACGGTGATAACCATGGTCTGGACCCTAGACTACCATCTTTGTTCAGAACTGTGATTTAAGTATGTTTTGTCGGGGGTCTACTGCACCCTGCGAGCCCGGCTCAGAGGAGGGGCCGCACAGAGCCGTCCGGAGTAGTCCCGCGTGGGTTCTGAAGCGTGCTCACAGGTTCTTCCTCGGTGAGACTCACTGTGGGGAGAAGACAGACGGAGGGAAGGGACCGACTGCGAGAGCGCGCGCAGGGCGGACGGAGGTGGCGGTGCGAGCGCCGCGCAGAACTCGCGTCTCAGGGGCCCCTCCTCGCGGGCTGGTGCGCCTGCGCGCCGGAGGCCCGAGCGCGCGTCACGTGGTGCGCCGCCGCGGCCCCGCCCCTTTCCCGGCGGGACGCTCGGGGCCGCCCGCGCTGCGCTGGGCGGCAGGGGTGAGTGTTCGCCGGGGCGCGCGTCCCGAAGACCTGGCGGGCCTGGGCGGGGACGCCGGCGGACGGAGTGCCTCGCGGGGCCACGGGGCGCCGCGGCGGCGGGGGACGCTCTTCCACCGCTCCCCTTCCCTCGGCGTGCGGGCGGAGCGGGCCGGGAGCGCGACGGGGGGAGGGGAGCCGGCCGCCGGGGAGGGCGGGGTGGGGGTCGTCCGGGGGAGCCTGCGGGGCAGGTGGGCCGGGCGGCGAGGTGTGCGGCGGCGGGGGTGTGCTGCGGGAGGGCCCCGCCTCGGCCAGGGGCTTCCGGAGGACCCTTCTCGCCGGCCCCACGCTGACAGGATGGCCGCCGTCCGCTCCCTGTCAGCGGGTTTTCCGCGCTCTCCCTACGCCCAGCCGGGGAGCAGGGCGGGAGGGGCGGCCGGAAGGGTGAGGAGACCCGCCGGGGCCTCGCACCTGTCAGCGCCTCCTTCCCGGCACCTCGCGGGCTCCTTCCCCCGCCGTGTGGTGAGAGAGCGGGCCGGAGACCGGCCCCGGAGCGGCACCTGCTGCGGACGGGCTCCCGGGACGCGCCGCCGCCGCCGCCGCCTCGGAGCAGCTGCCCGCGGCGGGTGGACCGCGTTCCCCTTCTGTTCGTGCCCAACGATTCTCCGTAAAAAACAGCGGTTCCGTGGAGACATCGTACTGCACAGTGACTCCTTGATTGTGTTACTGCTGTTCCAGTTCGCGTATCGACCCCACCGACATGAGCTGTTTCGTGCTCATGAGCAGGCCAAGCCAGGAGCATGGGGTGGGCATTACGCTCCGGGTATGAACGGGGAAACTGAGGCGGAACGAGATTATTTCCTGTCCCAGGTCGCCCGCGGATACTTGGTGCATCTGAGATCAAGCGTTCAGGCCTGAGATTGGTAGTCTGAGCATCACCCCCTCTGCTTTGTATTTCGTGCTCTGTCCCTGGGTGGTTGTTGTTTTTTTTTTTTCTCTTAACTAGGACTTTCTCAACAAATGTGTTGGGTGCCTATGGATTTGTGCCACAGAGTGAAATGGTTTGAATAATAAATACTCAGTGAGGAGTTGCTCTTTGACTGAATCACACAGCCCATTTGTCGTGACTGGGAAAGTTGTTTTTGTGGGAGGAAGTGTTATCTGATGGGTTTGGAAGCAGACTGACCTCAGTTTGAATCCCAGCTCCACGAACTGCCCTTTGGCAGGTGGTTAAGTTTTCTGGTGCTTGATTTTCTCCTCCGTAAAATAGAGAAACTATTTTCCACCTTATACTTTTGTGATAGTAAGTAAACGAGGTGTCTTTACAGCATTTACAGCTGCTCCTGGCCTGTAGTAAGCCCTCAACAAATGCTTGCTCCTTTCCTTCCTTTTTTCCACGCTGTTGAGCTGCAATTATTTATTTTCTCCAGTTAACCACCCGCTGGTGTAGGTCAGTTCACCTGCTGGATTAGGCATGAAAGTGTAATCAATGTTAACTACAAAAATGCATTTTTAAATAACTCTGGTAACCACGGTCCAAAGGATATAGTGTTTAAAAAAAACTTTTTTTTTTTTAATTTACTGGTGTTTTAGAGATAAAGAGGAAGTGGGGAGAGGGAGAGAAAAGAGAGACATTGATTTGTTGTTCTACTTACCGATGCAGTCATTGGTTGATTCCTGTGTGTGCCCTGGCGGGGATCAAACCTCCAACCTTGGTGTATTGGGCCAACGCTCTAACCAACTGAGCTACCCAGCCAGGGAAAGGATATTTTCCTCTAAACATAAACTTTAAAAATGTTTGTTCTAGAGCTTCACCATCATAACGTCACACAGGGTGCTTTCACTGCCCCAGAAGTTCTTGGTTTTGCCCATTTATCTCTCTTCGTCAACAAGCCATTCAGCTTCTTTTCCTTCACTTTCTTTGTTGAGTGCTTACCATTTCCACGACACTGTCTTGTGGAGGTGAAAGGGAAGTTCAGGGATTCGTCCTGTCCTTCAGACTGTTAAGGTGTCGTAGAAGAGAAAACTCTCATTCAAGAAAAATGGGGGAAAAAAGGATAACATTTACTGAGCATTTACTATGTGCTAGGTTTTTTTAAATGATTTTTAAAAAGATTTTATTTATTTATTTTTAGAGAGGGAAGGGAGGGAGAAAGAGAGAGAGAGAAACATCAATGTGCGGTTGCTGGGGGCCGTGCCCTGCAACCCAAGCACGTGCCCTGACTGGGAATCGAACCTGCGATGCTTTGATTCACAGCCCGCGCTCAATCCACTGAGCTACGCCAGCCAGGGCTTACGTTTTAAATATGTATAAAAAACTATTTGGGCACCTTTATGGGTCAGATATTGTTTTAACTCGTCAGTGCTCCAGTATGCTCCCATTGCTCCTATGTAAAATAGATGTTATTGTCCTTACGGAATAGAAAACTTCAGTTCCGAGGGGTTAAATGATTTGTTCACGGCTGTGTAAGTAGTATCCAATGAATTGGCTACATTGGACTCCATCCCACGCCAGAGTGCCCTCTTTCCCACTGTGCCGTGCCTGTTTCCGCATACAGACATCTCGTCTGATCCTCCCAACAACTTTGTAAGTTGGGGATTGCCTTTATTTCCCCTAAGCTATATGCCCTTTTCTTTGATTCAATTTTATTGACGTATAATTTACATACAAAAGTGCACCCGTTTTTTAAGTGGGCAATTTATGGAGTATCCACAACTTTATACATAGTTGTGAACCACCACCACAGTCCCCGTGTAGAACATGTCCATCTTCCGGAAAGTTCCCTAGTACCCCTGCTTGCTTTTCATGGCCGAACAGTATTCCATTGTATGCATATAGTACTTTTTAATCCATCAGCTGATGGGCATTTGGGTGGTTTCCACTTTTTGGCTATTATGAATAATATTGCTATGAATTCTTGTATATCAGTTTTTGTTTGGACGTGTGTTTTCATTTGAGGTGCTGCGTTTAAGAGGAGCAAATTCACTTGACAAAGGATAAGTGTGATCTTGGCGGCCGTCCCGGAAGGTTTGGTCCCAGTTGCCACTCGCTCTGCTGTGTTCAGCGGCTCTCCTTACGGGGCCGGGCCGTCCTTTTGAGCACTTTCCCTGCCCCTTTGTGTTCTGTCCGCTGTCTCTGCTGCGGGTTCCTTTGAGTGCAGATCTGGCCGCATTCAGTAGGCTCCCTGAGAAGTAGGTTCTGTTCTGTCTTATGTCGTCGGTAAAGAAGATATTCTGATAACATCTCACTTTTTGACAATCCCTAAGAAGAGCTTACACAGTGCTTCATACACCGGGCTGAGATTCATTAGTGAGTCATACGTCAATGCCGTGAAGCATTTAAATAGTGGGACAGAGGAGGAAATATCAGAGTGTACGTCACACAACAGGGGTAAATATTGCTTCGTGAAACTTTTGTTTCAGTTAAACACGTGTGAACTGAGTTAGGATGTGAAGTGTTTGTGCGTGTGTCTATAGGCGGCAGGAAAAAGAGTTGGAAGCCTCCAGGTTGGGATATTGTGGACTATTGGTGTAATAACACTGCTGCTTTTCCATTTAAGCGTGGACTACTTAAAACATGCTATATTGTATCGAAACAGGTGGTACGAAGGAGCGTTTTATTTTTTTTGTTAATTTAATGAGAAATTTGTGGGAATAGGATTTGTGTCATTTTATGAGTAAATATGATTTCCTGACAATGTTACGACTAATAGTCTCTGTATATTTTATTCTAGGAGTCACGCCCCATGGGATTATGTGATAAATGAGCTTCTTGGCGTAGAAGAAAATAAAGAATGATGGTAAGTAATTGAACTATTTTAAACATTAACTTTAGTTTTGGGGTTTTTTTTGGCCTCTCTCTTTTTTTCTTCCATCTATTTTTAAAAATACTCTTACTTGTTGATTTGAGAGATAGATAGAGACAGACATCAGTTTGTTGTTCTAGTTACTTGTGCATTCGTTGGTTGATTCTTGCATGTGCTTTAACTGGGGATTGAACCCGCAACCTTGGCATGTCAGACGATGCTGAGCTACCTGGCCAGGGCTCTTCCATGTACTTTTGATTTATTATCTTTTCCGATGTAGTATTTGTTCTATAAAGATATTTGATAGAACACGTTTGTGGTCAAGCACGGTAATAGAGCATACAACCGTGGATGTGGTCTTCAGCCCGAGAGTCCCAGGCGTGCTCCTGCCATTTGAGGGACCTAGGGCAGAGACACAAACGGAAGCCGGCTTCTTTTATGTCCTAATTTTTAAGTCCTAAGTCGATCCATGCCACCAGACTGACCTGCTTTTCTGCCCAGGGCGGAGCCGCTCTGAAAGGAGCTGTGCGCTCCCCCACAGGGGCTGGGTGCAGGCCTCTGGACCTGGGAGGGGGGCCAGCGTGGTAAAAGGCCCCGGAGAGCCTGGGCAGACAGCTTCCCTTTCCCCACACTTTTCTAACTCAGGATTTTCAGGTCCAAGTGTCTTCTCACACCATCCCACCCCACTGCAGGAAAAGGAGGGAGTGGAGTTTATGGGGGAGCCCTGTCTGCCTGCACACCTCCTGTGGGAGATTTAGGGGTGGGATGTCTTAGACGACATTAGACGTTTTTACTCCCAGCACGGCGGCTGTGGTCTGCCTCCTTCCCTTTTCTGCCCTCCTAGTGTGGCCTGGGGGAGTCCCAGTTCAGTTTGCGAATCCCTCTTCATTCCTGTTCCCTCAGTTAGTTACTGATCAGCTTTGGGTTTTGGTACATCGGCAGGTCCAGTCTTTGGCAGTGGAGTGCTCAGGGCAGGAGTCTGTCTACCTGTGTTCTGCATCCTGCTTCATTGTAACCCCCTCCACGCTCCCCGCGCTTCACTCTGCTTTATGTCTTAATGACAGAACGACGAGTTCTAAGTGTTTGATTTTTTTTTTTAATCTGTTATGTGGGATTATTTTCCTTCTGTGTGTCATATCCTGAGAATTTCCTATAGTGTGGGGCCTTTTAGTTATAAACTCTGGTTTTATTTACCTAAAGATACCATTTTTCTCTTCCACTTTTCAGACACGGTCATGCTCAGTATAGAAGTCCGGGTTGCCAGATCTTCCTCTCAGTACCTTGGAAAAAATTATTCCACATCTTCATTTTGATCTTTTGATATTTATTTTTCCTTTTGATTTTTATTGACTATTACATACAACATTTACATGGTTCAAAATGTCAACTATGAGATAGTATTCACTTAGAGAAGTCTGATTTTCATCTCTGTTCTCCTCTTCCCTTGTGGATAATTCTTTCTTTTCCAGTTTTTAAAAGAAATTGTTAAAATACACATACAATTTACATCTGAATCCTTTTTAGGTGTGCCGTTCAGTGCTATTGAGCACATTCATGTTACTGTGTAACCATCATCACCACCTATCTCCAGAACTCTTTAACCTTGCAAAACCGAAACGCCGAATCTACTAAGCAGTAACCCCCCACTCCCCGTTCTCGACTCCCTGGCAACCATCATTCTGCTTTCTGTCTTTGTGATTTCGACCGCTCCAGGTCCCACACTGAAGTGGAACCGGACAGCCCTCGTCTTTCTCCGACTGGCTTATTTCAGTTAGCACACTGTCCTCAACGTTGTAGCATATGTGAGAATTTCCTGTGTAAGACTGCATGATACTCCATTGTGTGTATAGGCCACGTTTGGCTCACTGGTTCACTTGCCGGTGCACGGGGTGGCTCCCACAAATTGAGAATGGAGTCACTGTGAACACAGGTGCACAGGTATCTCTGTGAGGCCCTGTTTTCAGTTCTTTGTGCTGTATACCCAGAAAGGGAATTGCTGGATCATGTATATGGTCGGTCTGTTTCAAGATTTCTGAGGCCCTGACTGGTGTGGCTCACTTGGTTGAGTGTTGTCTCGCAAAGCGAGAGGTCACCAGTGTGATTCCTGGGCTGTGGGCTCAGTCCCAGCTGGGGCATGTACGAGAGGCGACCCATCGATGTTTCGCTCTCCACCCCCATTCCCTATCTGTAAAAATAAAGATATAAAATCTTAAAAAAAATTTTTTTTGAGGAACCCCCATGCCATTTTCCACAGCAGCTATGCCATATTTACATTCTGACCAATAATGCACAATGGTTCCAGTTCATATGGTATGTGTCCTTGCCAACACTTTTTTTAATGACAGTAGCCATTTTACTGGGTGCTGTGGGTAATCATTTTTACTAGTTTTTGGTTTATCCTTTAGTGCTTATATTTTTAAAAAAGTATGCATGTAAATATGTATGTGTATATCACACATTATGTATCATATACGTAATTTACCACATAAGTTTATAATTTAAACTATAATTGTGAGATGTGCTACAGAGGAGTATAAGTTGTTTCTTGTATACAGATGGGGGCCTGGCCAAGTCCAGGGGTCGAAGAGACCTCATTCTGAGAAAGTTACTCTTTTTATTTTTTATTTCTTTAAAGATTTTGTTTATTTGTTTTTAGAGAGTGGAAGGGAGGGAGAAAGAGAGGGAGAGAAAGGGTGCCTCGCGTGCCCCCCGACCCGCAACCCAGGCGCGTGCCCTAGACTGGGAGTTGAACTGGAACCGGCTGCCCTCTGGCTCAAAGGCAGGCGCACAATCCGCTGAGCCACACCAGGCAGGGCTGGGTTACAGTGTTTAAAACTGTTAAGTTACTACTAGCATTTCTGGAAGAATAGTATCATTAGAAATTACTAGAATTTGAGCGTTTTCTTCCTGAGAAATATGAGAAATAATGAATTTATCTGCCAGATACACTTTATATGTTGGCTGATCCAATGATGCAATAAAGACTCTCCCCTCCGCACGCAGGCTTCCTTCCAGCGCTCCAACAGCCACGACAAAGTGAGGAGGATCGTTGCGGAGGAGGGGCGCACGGCCCGCAACCTGATCGCGTGGAGCGTTCCCCTAGAGAGCAAAGATGACGATGGTATGTCCTAAAAATAAGTTTCCTTTTGTTGTAAATGAGAAGGTAACGCTTAGTCCTAAACCACAGATGGACTGAAAACTGTTTACCATTAGAAAACTCTTGGGCAAACTAGTATAAATTAAATAAAAAGTAATTTTTATGGCCTTTCCATCTGATATACAAATGGTTTCAGGAAAGTGTTATTAATTTTACTGTTTCACAAAGGAATGAATTTGGGTTTGTTACATTATTATTATTAGTGGGTTAGGGTTTTTATAAGGTTGAGGAGATTAGATTTTTTTCTTTCCTCAAATTCTTATACAAATAAAAAATAGGTATCAATATTATTTACTACAAAAGTAACAACATAAAACCTAAACATGTCTATGGTTGCTATGTATTATAAATGTTTTGTTAAATTTCATTTGCCATTTTCCATGAGATACTCAGAGCACAAAGCAATCTGGAGGTGTTTTAATTACAGTTGATTCTAGTTTAAATAACCGTAAAAGGAAAGAAAATACAGTAATGAATCACACATATGTATGTAACATAATGTTGCATATAAATACACAAAAAATTAGCCAGTATAATTTAAAAGCTTTATTTATGCTAATTGCGAAATAACAGAACTATAAGCCCAGGGAATTAAAACTATCTGAATATCTATACAATAATTACAAAGAAGAATGTTAACTTCATAATTTTTGGTAAGGATTATTTTATATCATTAAAACTTTACACTTACAGAAAAGCTATTTATTTATTTAGTTATTTAGTTATTTTTTGAGATCAGTTTGGGCCCTGGCCAAGCAGCTCAGTTGGCTCCAGCATCATGCTGATACACCCAGGTTGTGGGTTTGATCACTAATCACCAGTGAATGGTGGTGGAACAAAGAATTGATGTTTCTCTCTCTCAAAAAAAATTAATAAATCCATAAAAAATAAAAGTTATAAAACAAAACAACCACTTGTTTTTGTTTTATGGCTGCAAGGTACTCAGATATTTCTGAGGATAATAAATCAATTTTTAAAAGTTCTCATCTGTTCTTTGTTTTGTTTTGTTTTGTTTTTCTATTTCCTCTGGTACTTGTTCTAAGCTGGTTATTCTACTGGACAGTCTGTAATGAAAGGATGCATAAAGGGTGGTGTAGGTGAGTGTGGAGTTCTCTGCCTTCATGCCCGATTTGTCTGCCCATAAGGGAGGCCCACTCATGGGCAGATAAATTGCAGACAGATACTGTGGTTTACTTCATTTATACTGCATCGGGGTTCTGGCAAAAATTATTTAGCAGAAAGAAAGTTATTTTGTTGTACATTACAAATTTTTTACTCCTGTTTAGAATTGTTTTCAGAAATAGAGTGATTATAAAAAGGTTGGTAGTATCTTATAAAAAAATTGGAACAAATGAGAAAGATACATCTGACCGCAAAAATAGGGAGGACTAAAAACTTCCCTTTTCAAAATGAAACTGTATTTCAGAAATCATATAAGTTAAAACAAAATATTTACGTAGTAAAGAAGGTATTCTTGATTTTACTGTTGCAATAAAATTTGTATGGAAATAAGTATTTTTCAGTCCTGCATATATAAGTTGAGATGTATCACTAACTTGACCTTGTTTTTTTTTAAAATTTTATCATTCATGAAACAAATTCAGATCCTATCTCAACTCAGTTTTTTTGGTTGAAATTTTTTATTTGACCTTGCTGTTATTTATTTTTAAAAAATTTTTATTGATTGGAGAGAGACAGAAACAGTGATTTGTTGTTCCACTTAGTGATGAGAGCAGTCAATCAACCAATCAACCATTGGTTGATTCTTCCATGTGCCCTGATCAGGATCAAACCTGCAACCTTGGCGTATTGAGATGGCACCCGGACCAACTGAGCAACCCAGCCAGGGCGACCTTGTTTTTGAGTTGTCGGAATATCTGACTTCCTTAAGAAGTTGATTTACTCCTCTTCTGAGAAAGCTGTTCAATGAAAGTAGTCTCTGGGACTTGAGAAATTTGTTTTCTATTCCATCAGTAGTTCAGATTGCTCTTCAGTAGCATAGAAGGAGGTTATGTATTAATATGCTTGAATGATTTGTGTGGTTTGATTTTATGTTGTACTAGCTATTTGTTGATCTTTATATTTATGTTTATTCTTGAAGGAAAATCGAAATGTCAAGCTGGTGGGAAATCAAAGAGGACAATTCAAGGCACTCATAAAACTACCAAACAGGTACAATGTATGCAACTTTTCATTTTAGTTAGAGTTTATTTTTGGGGGGGATGTGAATATTGTATATTTTATTTTCATGTATAAATCTAGCGTAACTTTCTCTTTTTAAAGATTTTATTTATTTATTTTTAGAGAGAGGGGAAGGGAGGGAGAAAGAGGGAGAGCAACATCAATGTGTGGTTGCCTCTCTCATGCCCCCCACTGGGGGCCTGGCTCACAACCCAGGCATGTGCCCTTTGGTTCACAGGCTGGTGCTCAATCTGCTGAGCCACACCAGCCAGGGCAATAGTTACGTTTTTTTTTTTTTTTTTTTTAATTTATTTATTTTTAGAGAGGGAAGGGGGGAGAGAGAGAAAGAGAGAGAGAAAGAAAGAAACATCAATGTGCAGTTGCTGGGGGTCATGGCCTGCAACCCAGGCACGTGCCCTGATTGGGAATCGAACCTGCAACACTTTGGTTCGCAGCCTGCGCTCAATCCACTGAGCTACGCCAGCCAGGGCTAATAGTTACGGTTTTAACACTCAGTTCTGTAATAGT
Organism: Phyllostomus discolor; assembly: GCF_004126475.2. Taxonomy (NCBI): domain Eukaryota; kingdom Metazoa; phylum Chordata; class Mammalia; order Chiroptera; family Phyllostomidae; genus Phyllostomus; species Phyllostomus discolor. The sequence goes on from NC_040914.2 coordinate 44,956,356, forward strand.
TGCAATTTTCTAATAATCTTTATCTATTTATCACCTTGTCAAACTTTTCTGTACTTCTGCATTTTCCTTTCTGACGGAAGAGTTCCCTTCAGCATTTTTGTAAGCCAGGTCTTGTGGTGGGGAATTCCCCGTCAGCTTTCTTTTTTTCTTTTCTTTTTTCTTTTGTTAGACAGGGCCTTTATTTTCTCCTTCATGTCTGAAGGATAACTTTGATGGATAAATTATTCTTGGCTGGCAGTTTTCATCTTTCAGTATTTGGAATATGTCATTCTTATTTAGGTTACTGGGTTTTTTCTTTCCCCTGGCTGTCTCTAGAATTCTTTCTTTATCCTTAACTATTAACAACTTTAATACAATGTGTCGGAGAAGGTCTTTTTGTGTTGAGACAATTAGTTGTTCTATTAGCTTCTTGTACTTGAGTGTCCAGCTCCTTCTCCAGGTTTGGGAAGTTCTCATCTGTCAGTGGTTGAAGCAGACTTTCTGTTCGCTGCCCCGTTTCTTCCCCCTCGTTCTGGGGGCACCCGTTGGCCGGTGTCGCCCTTTCTCCTGGAGGCAGACAGATCTCAGGTCCCTCTCCTCTTCCGTGGGAGTCACGTCCAGATTCCTGTCCTCCCTGCCTTGTGGTCTGCCCTGTTTCCAGTGCTTCCTGCTGCCTCCTTCCTCTCCTTCACTGAGTGCTTCAGGTCCAGGGTTTCTGTTTGATTCTTTCTGTGTAGTTTCAGGCTTTTGGTAAAGTGCTTCTTCTGTTCATTAATTTGTGCCTGAGGCCACTGGGCTGCCTTTCTGGGTTTTCTTCTATCTCCTTGAGTCTCTTCATGGGACTGATTTTGAATTCTCTGACATTGGGATCACAGCTTCCACGGCTTTGAGTTTGAGTTCTGGAGAGTCGTCCTTGTCTTTTTGTGATGCTGTGTTACTGTGAATATTCATGGTGCTTGATGGGTTTTTCTTCAGCGAGTGCATTTGAGGTAGTGAACAACTTTCTTATTTAGGTAGAGCTTTTGTTTTTTAACCTACCAACTCTAGGTTGGTAATTGGAGGCCTTTTTTGTTCTCCAGTAGGTGGCGCTGTAGGATGTGTTTTTAGTTTCTCTTACCTGAGCTGACTGACTCCGTTTAGATTTGATAGCCACCACTTCCTACCTGCAGGTTCTGTTCCACAGGTGTCACAGGTGCCCTCGTGGTTGCTGCTTGAGCCCCCAGGAGTCGCTGGTGCCTGCCTTACTGCTGCTGGTGTCCCTGCTGCTGCAGTGTAGCCACTGGGATGGTGGTTCCCCTGCTGCGTCTGGGGTCTCGTGGGACTCGGGCATCGTCCCTGTAGTGTGTGGATGGCCCTGGTGGGCGGTGGGGGGGGTAGCAGGCCGCCTCCACCGCCTCCGTGTTTCCAGGCTCTTTGCTGTTGCCACCGCAGGCTGGGTCGAGGCACGGATGGGAGGCAAGTGGTCGATCTTTCTCTCACACATTGGTGTTTCTTTCTCTCTCTCAAATCAGTAAACATCTTTTTTAATTATTAAAAAAATGTCCTTGGGTAAAGATAAAGAAAAAAAGAAAAATGTGCTTCATTGTAATACTACAATCCCTGGAGGATTAAAAAAAATTTTTTTATGTATTTTATTTACAGCACACTGCAGGAGACTGTAAGATAACATCGTCTACAACGGGAGAGAAACACTTTGATAAAAGTCCCACTAAAACAAGGCACCCTCGTAAAATTGATCTAAGAGCTAGATACTGGGCGTTTCTATTTGACAATCTTCGCCGGGCAGTGGATGAAATCTATGTAACTTGTGAATCAGATCAGAGTGTGGTGGAATGTAAGGTGAGTTTCACTTTGAGGCTTTGTAATCTGTTTGAGTCCAGATTCAAATAGATCTGGCCCCACCTGACTTGATCGTTTACCTCAGTGTGTCATGTCGTAGTATTAGCTGGAGCACCATGCTGCACATAGGTCCCTAAAACAAACTCATTGTACAGCTGAAAGTGTGTACCCTCTGACCAGCCTCTCCCTACCCCCCACACCCTGGCAGCCACCGCTCCACGTGCTGCCGCCGTGTGTGCTGCGGGTTTTTCCTGCTGTGATTTTCCCGGGGCACTTCGGTGGTCGCTGTCGTTTGCATTGCCTCATTATGTGCGAGATTGGGTAGAAAGCTGCCTTGATGCGTAGTCCTGGGCAGGAAGTCCGAGGGATGGACACGCACACACGCAGACACAGTTGCTTACCAAAAATCCCTCTTGTTCTCCATTCTGCCTTGGTGCGCCAGGTGGCGCTAGTGAGACAGTCACATTCTTTGGTTTGTGTTTAATGTCTTGAGTTGGACAGTCGCTCCCTGTCCGCTGAGGTCCTGATCTCTGTCCCGACTCACTGCGGTCAGGGAGAAGGGAGCTCGGGGGCCGGCCGTGGACAGTCCTGGGTGGGAGCGGAGTGTCGTCAGTGCGTCGTGTTCCTGTTTGTGTTTGCAACAGGGTATTAGACAGATACACAGCGTTAGCTGTCTCTAAAAATTCACTTAAAAACCTGGCCTTTTAGTAAATATAAAGTATGTACTAAATTACTTCATAATTGCATAAAATTGTTTTGAGAAAAACCAGGAGTGATACATCTTTATGGGAATATTGCAAAGGTAGTGTCTTCTGTTTCTGTAGTGAACAGGGTTGGAAAACCTGGAGTTCATTACTTAACCTTCGAAACGTATGTAGGGTCAAGGAGTAGTTACATGTCGAGACAGCAGCTGCATTTCCTTTAAAGTTGGAAACAACCAAAACAGGTTGTAAGCTTAAAAATAGGATTCATCAGAAGCAAGTTTTTAGAATGAACAATAATTGAACTCACCCAAGTTTATGGTTTGTCCCAAGTAATACTGTTATATTCAGCATATAAAATTTCTGTCGTTTTAAAAAGATAAATGTTTTTAAGCAAAATCATATTCTGGGAGTTCAGTGGATCAGCGTGGTGTGGTAGAAACCCTGTGGGACTGACTCTTAGAGGAGAGGTTCTGACACTAAATGAGCATGTGGGTCTAGGTAATCTCTGGGTCATCCCTCGATCACTCACATAGCAGATGGTGTGATTTTGTGTTGAAAAATAACAGAGTGTAGGTTGAGGAAATAAAATTTGTGTGTAACGTGTTCACTTCTTACTAGAAATGAACTTGACCCATTGTAATCGTGCCTCTGCGAGGAGCAGCGGGAGCTCCTGCCCTGTTCCCCGACGCTGTCTTTGAGGAAGCTGCGCGTGGCCACGAGACACTGTGGCTTTATTTTCTGGCTCTGACCCCCGACTACCCAGAACTCGGTGAAAGCTCAACAGCAGTAGGAGCTTGTTGTTCAGGTTGTGGGTTCCAGGAATGGAGAAGGCTTTCACCAAGTCAGAGGGGTGCAGAGCTGTGTTCTCTCGTTTGTGCTGTGCCGAGATGTTCAAAGGCTTATGCCGAGAAATAGAGTCCGGGAGCTTAAAAGTTACTTCCATACCCGGCTCTGCTGCTCCGCACACCCAGGGTTTGCAGGTAGGGAAATAAACAGACAGCACAGCGTCTGGTCAAAGCGAGTGCTGGGTGCATAGTACCTACAGTTTGTTTTTTTGTTTATCTCTCTTCTTTGACACAAGCCCTTCCGTACATTATCTCATTTGATTAGTGTCTTTGTGAAACATGTAACCCGGGTTTTTCCTCTCATTCTAAATGTGGATTCAACCCTTGATTTGCAGAAGATCTGCTTACTAACAAGATTTATCCCTATTTGTGATTTTTTTCTAGTTCAATCACCACAGCTCAGTTCCTTGTCTCATGTGTAAAATGCAGTTAGTAATGGCCACATTACGTAATTCACATAAGTAGAACACGGCGGTGAAAACGGTTTTCTGTGTCAGCCAGAGGCAGAAGTAGATCAGGGCGCGCCTCTGTGACCCAAGGAGGCTGACGTTCCCACTCTTTAGTCTGGAGATGTGCCTGTTACACTAGCAGTCGCTTCCACAGGACTTGCTGAGAGCTGACAGTCCGCCAAAGCCATCCTCTCACCGTCAGCACCCCGCATCCCCGTCTCCCTCAGCACGTGGGCAGGAGGGTGGGTGCAGGGGCGCCCAGGCAGGGGAGTGGGAGCCACCTTCTCGGCGTGTTCTGGGGAGGGTTTTGGGCGGGGCGGGTGCTCGTGATGGTGACTGTGAGCGATGCTGTTCACAGTGTGGAAAGGGGTTCATGTGCCATTTTGCTTTCAGACGATTTCCAGTTTGAATTACTGTTCGTTAGTAGCTTTAAAAACAGGCTTAAAAATCATTCTAATGCTTTAAGAGCTTTCTTAAAAATCATGCTCTTAAAAACTTGTTTCCCTTTGGTGAAGCTCTTTCTTTTGTGAGGCTCCCGTTATCACTGACTTCTCACAGGATGCGTGTTTCCACCCCCCGCCGCTGGAGTTCCCGGCTGTGCCCACTCCGGGAGCGGGATTGGCGGGCGCCGTCGACGTCCCGGGCCCAGGGGCCCGCGCTCTGGTGTTGTGTGTCAGCAGGACAAAGCGGCGGCGCCGACCGTCCTGCACGGAGCGCCAGTCACTAGAATTAATTGCCAGCCAATCAAATCCGTTGCAGCCAATTGGTAAACTAATTGGTAATTTTAGCTGTACATCTATATGTGCTTATCTGAATGCCTATAATGTTCCTTTCAGAAGCACTTTTGTTCGGCTGCATCCTGCCTGACAAAGTGGCCTCCCGCGCCGTGGGGAGGAGGATGTGCATCAGCGACCGCGGGGCTGCCCCAGCTGCGTGTCCTGTTTGTGTTCCCTCGTTCGTGAGACACGGCTCGGGTTACCGCTGCGTGGTTCCCCTCTGGTCACTCCCGATAGCGCCGAGCTAAACATCCCTTAGCTAGGTTGTTGAAGCCACCAAGTGCCCTTTCTCGGGGCAGCCGGCCTCGGAGGTGCAGCTGCTGGTGCTCGCGTCCAGGGAGGGTGGTTCTCCTCCTCCTCCTCCAGCGCCTCCTCGACCTCCAGCAGGGGCATGCAGAGCCTTATGGAATAAATTATTCTGGATTAGATCTTTCTGGGCTCTAATGTAGGTGATTTAGGTCGAATGAATTTAATTAAAGAATTTGAGTTAGTAGAATTGAGAAAAGGAAGCCAACTGAATCTTTACATTTTTCCTTTTCCTGACTGTAGAAGACTGTCATTATCAGTGATTTGGTGGTAAGGATCACGTTTACACGAAAGAAACAAAACTCCTTTGTTCAGAGAGTCTAATTTTGAAGTAGAATATAAGTTTTGTGACTAAAGTGAGATTGGTACTGCATTTTGTTTGTGTGTAACTAGGTGTACGTTTAATATTAATGTTGGGCCTAATTTCCCAAGTGTAGCTATATTTTTAAAAATGTTTATAACTGAAAGTGTCGTTGAGGTCTTTGGGTACCACTGATACTAGAAAGTCAGTCTAAAACTTGGTTATGTAACAGTAATGTATGTATAAAACAAATGATCATTTTTAAAAATTAAATTTCTTGGGGTGACGTTATTTAATAACATAAATTTCAGGTATACAACTTCATAATGGAACACCTGCATACTCTGTTATGTCTTCAACACCCAAAGCCTGCTCCCCTTCCATTACCTTGTGTGTGACCCCCGCTACCGTCTTTGACCTTCCTCCAGCCCCCTCCCCCTCTGTGACCCACCGTTCTGTTGTCTGTGTCTGTGTGTCTGGTTTTGTGTGTGTGTGTGTGTGGCGTGTTGTTTTATATCTCACACACGAGTGCAGTTTTACGGTTCTTGTCCTTTTCCATCCGACCGACTTCACTTGCCCTGATGCTCTCAAGAGTCATCCATGTGGCCACAGATGGCAACATTTCATCTCTGTAACGGCCACGGAGTATTCCACTGCACGTGTGTATCACGCCTTGTTCATCCAGTCGTCTGTCAAAGAAGACCACTTGGTGTTCCGTGTCTCGGCTGGTGTGGAACACATGCAGCTTAACAAGAAAACGAACTGGACAGTTTGATTAAAAAGTGAGCAGAGGGCCTGCACAGCTATTTCTCCAAGGAAGACATACAGGTGGCCCACAGGTATAAGGAAAAATGCTTAACATCACTAGCCACAAGGGAAGTGCAAGTCAGAACAACAACGAGACACCAGCTCACATCTGTTAGGACGGCTGCCCCTGGTCAGACGGGAACCGACCAGCGTTGGAGAGCTTGTGCGGAGAGGCAGACCCCGGGCACTGCCGGTCGGCAGCAGCCTCTCCGGCAGACGGGTCAGGATTTGGTGCTGCAGTGGGACGTGCACTTACCCTGCGAATCAGCAGTTTCGCTCAACAGAGATGCGTGTGTGTGTGCAGAGGACATGTACATGAGTAACAGCGTGTAATTTGTGATATCTGGAATTCGGAAATCACCCAAGTATTCATCAGCAGTTGATTGGAAAAATAAATATTCATGTAAAGAATGCTGTTTCACTAGTGACCTTAGACATGGACAGTTAGTGAGTTGCAGGCGCACTCTGAAATATGGATGAACCTAGTAAACAGATGTACAAAAGAAGCCACAAAATAATACTCTGTGAGTTCATTTATATGAATTTTGAAATAGGCAAAATGAAACTACTAAAGGTTAAAGCAGTGGGTACCTTGGAGAGGGATGAAGTGGTGACAGGGAGGGGACGACGGGCAATTCTGAGAGACTGGCATTGTTTCATTTTCATCCAGGGTGGTGGTTGCCTGCATGTTTGCTGTGAAATAGTTTACCTGTACATTTGTGTCTTGTGCATTTTTCTGCTTATTAACCTCACAATAAAAAAGGTTGAAAGAATGGTCATTCTGGAGGTCTGAAAAAAGGAGACCAGTACTGTCTCGTGGTCTTCAGATTCTCAGCTTCACTAATTTCTTGGCAAATAGTACGAATGAAAATAAAACAAAAACCAAGAAAACCAAAGCAGTAGATTTTGCGGCCTCCTTCACTCTACAGTGCTTTTTCGTGTAAGAGTGGAGTATGACGTGTGTTGTCGTTTTCTGTTAGGAGGTGCTGATGATGCTGGACAACTACGTGAGAGATTTCAAAGCCCTGATTGACTGGATTCAGCTTCAGGAAAAGCTGGAGAAGACGGATGCTCAAAGCAGGTAATGATCTCGGGTCTTTATGGTGAAAGCTGCCAGCGTTTTCTAAAGCCGTCATTGAAATTGACAATGAACTTGACCTTAGCATCTCTCATTCAACTTAGTAGTAACAAATATTTATTTGATACCTACTAGAGCAAGCCACTTTTTTCCAGTGCAGACAGTTAACTGCTGAATATGGTACATTTACTGCTCTCATGCATTTGGAGTCTAACGGCAGGGTAAAACAGAGCTTACTGCTACAAAAAAACTGTTGCAGGTGTTCAGAAAAGGACAGGGTCATATCTTTTTGGGGTAGACCAGGAATGATTTCATGGAGGATGCAGAAGAAGTGTTTAAAGGGTATAATAGGTTGTTGAGAATTTACCAGTGTTGCTTTAAAGCCTCTCTCCTCTAGGTCTAATCCTCACGAGTCCTGATTCTAGTCCCCCTCCCCTTGGATGCCCTTGACCTTGTGCAGTTTATTTCCTTACGACACATCTTTATTTTCTTTCCCCCCTTTTTAAATTTAACTTGAGTTTCTATAATGTAACCACCAAGGTGTAAGAAAAGCTAACTATTCAACAGATCTTTGTTTCTTGCTTGCAAACTCCAGGCAGCCAGCAGTGGCTGTTTTGAGGCTTGATTGCCTTGAGAAAGATTCTGAGCCAAGGCCAAGCTTAGCAGCCACTCCCCAAAAACACGCCTGAAGCGCCTCCTCATCTGTCGACCAGTCAACAGCATCTCTCCTCCTCGCTTCCTGAGGCAGCTCACAGATACAGAGCAACCTTGAGTTCCCTGTGGATGGCTTATTTAGTCTGCCTTCCTCAAATTTCACTTCACCTAGGCTTCAGACTTAAGTATAAAAGCTGCAATTGTACATATGTAGAAAAGATATAAGTGTTTATGTTTTTATTGTGGATAAGGACTCTGTATGAAAAAGTAAGAAGCACGAAGGAAAATATTGATAGGCTTGTTTAATAGGAAGAAAACATGCTTTTCTTTCTTTTTAAAAAAAAATGTTATTTATTTATTTTTAGAGAGGGACGGGAGGGAGAAAGAGAGAGAGAAAGAAACATCAATGTACGGGTGCTGGGGGCCGTGGCCTGCAACCCAGGCATGTGCCCTGACTGGGAATTGAACCTGCGATGCTTTGGTTTGCAGCCTGCGCTCAATCCACTGAGCTATGCTAGCCAGGGCTGAAAATATGCTTTTCTAAATACTAAAATTAAAAGTGAAATAGGTACATCATGTAACCCGAAGGATTTGTAGCCATAGTAGTAATAGTAGTTAAATTATTTCCAACCAATTAAGAAATTGTACAAATCCCAGTGGGAAAAAATGAGGAAAGGATACCAACGTGCACATCCTAAGAGAAGAAATTAAAGTGGTTGTTAAAAAAGTTCAACCTCAATAATGATAATAATAAACACATGAAATTTGAAAAACAAAAACAAGTACCATTTTACCAATGATTGAAAAAAAAGTTAAACACCTTCACTGAAGCTTCTGTAGGAAGAGGCCGTCATCAGCTCTGGCTCAGGAGTCGGCACACTCCTCCTGGGAAGTGCCAGGCAGTAAATATGTTCGACTTTGCTGGCTGTGCCGTCTTCTCACAAGCCAGTGGAGTTCCTAAAACAAGATACCAGCTGCTGGCAGGGTTCACGGGAAATGGGCACCCACCATCTGGTGGCGCTGTAATTTGTTAAACCGTTCTGGAAGGTGACTTGGCAGTAGATTGCCAGAAGCTTTAGACTTGATTTGGATAATCTTTTCTCTGAATCTTCTTGTTTTCTGGCAGTCCACATCACTTTTTAATGAGAGAAAAAAATCACAGTCGCTAGATTGAGTGGAGAGTAAGAGGCACAGAGGCTCTGGGGAGGTGTGGAGGTCTGACCGAGGGCAGAGGGGTGGGGAAGGAAAGCTGAATTTTCAGTGGGGACTGGAACAGCGGCCGTGGGGCTCGTGGGGGAGGAGGAGGCAGCTTTCCTACCGCAGAGCAGCGGTGTGTCTGCCCCCAGCTGCGTGGGTGATTGACAGGGGGGGGAAGGAGACTTCGTGGTTCCCTGCGTATTCTTCATGTAACCCTCAGCCCTGTATGTCCGTCCTGATCCCAGTGCTACGTACTTAGTTCTCCTGGACACTGGTCACAAGTAGCCTGAATTAGTACTGTTGTGCCACAGTTTTAAATGTGTCTTCAGCTGGGTGTGTGGAGGCTTTAAAACACAAGTACTCCAGATGTCATGGGTTTGTACCTCGTGGTCCCTTTTTAGCGAGCAGGGCTGTGCTGACGTGGTGGGAGATCCTGACTCTGCATCACCTGTGACTGCTTACTGGTCCTGTGGCCACCTTCCGGTCAGTGGTTCCCCGGGGGAAGGTGGAACCAACAGAAGAGGTTAGGTTTTCCCCTTTTGCCCGTTTCATCTGTGCGTCTTGACCTGGCAGACCCACCTCGCTGGCCTGGGAAGTCAAGAAGATGTCTCCAGGGCGTCCTGTGATCGCGAGTCCGTCGACGGACAGGATCAGCGCAGCATCAAATGCTCGAAGAAGCTTAAATTTTGGGTGAGATGAACTCAAAGAAACCTACTAAGGCTTTTATTACAGAAAATTGTTTTCTGCAGATAATGCCCTTAAAGTATTATAAAACTGATATTCTGTTATAAAAATACCCATTTATATGGTTGCATATGTGTTTGCAATTGTTTGAATAAAATCCAGGAGAGGAAAAGTTTAACTGTAGGAAATATAGCATGTGAAAACATAAGTGGGACCCCCAAATGTAAACCCTTACTAGGTTTATTAACACAACAGACGTTTCTGCCACAGGGCTTCTCCAGGTGCCGTGGCTGCTCCCCGCCTGGCTCCCACAGGTGTTAGCTGGGCCGACAAGGTCAAGGCTCATCACACAGTCTCGACTGCTTCTCCGGATGCGGCACCTGCTCAGTCTTGCTCACCAATGACAGTGCAGAAGACGTCCTGCAAGAATGGCAAGTGACTTTGAATTGTTCTTTTTTATGTGGTAGACAGTGGGTATATATGGAAATAGTTTTATTTGGAATTGGAGCTGACAGCATTATATAATTATCTTTTCACATCGTTTACATGATATTAATCTGTCCTACGTAAAACCATAAAATACTCTTAAAACCTACATGAAAGCGTAAGGAGATCATTCTAGTCTCAGGTTTGCCCTGCATAAACTCTAAGGAGAATGAATGCTTTTGTCAGTTTATTGGTAGGATAGGTCCTTTGCAGCTTTTTTGACTTAAAGAAAAATAATAGGCTACTTCATTTTTTAGGCAGTATGCACTTTTAAGTCATATGCCACTGTGTTACTTCATGAGTATCTGAATGTTATTTAAATCAAATCTGGTGTTGCTCTAATATAAAAAAGTAGACAAAGTAGAGAAGAAATGTTTTAAAGAGAGGTACTTTTTAAGTGTTAAAGGGTCATTTAACAGAGAAAATCTAAATTTATATATACATGCAAATGTCACATTTTTAAAATATGTAAAGCAAAACTGACAAATGAGGGAGAAAATTGAAAAATCTATACTTATATTGGGAGCTTTTAACTTAACTGTTGCAACAACTGGTAATACAAGTAGAGAAAAATCACTAAAGATATAAACAACCTCATTAATGAACCTGATGTACTATGTCTAACAAATAATACTTGTTATTTCCCATTGGTTTTTTTGTTTTTTTTTTTGATGCTTCAATCTGGAAACTTTTTATTGATGTCTTTTCTGTTTTGTATGTTGAATCCATATTTTCTTGAATATATTAGTAATAGTTATTTTTAAAAGTCTGTGTCTGAAAAGTAAAATAGCTAAATTACCTGTGGATTTGTTACTTTATTATTTTTTTTTAGATTTTATTTGTTTATTTATTGAGAGAGGGGAAGGGAGGGAGAAAGAGAGGGAGAGAAACATCAATGTGTGGTTGCTGCTTGTGTGCTCCCTATTGGGGAGCTGGCCTACAACCCAGGCTTGTGCCCTGACTGGGGATTGAACCGGCAACCCTTTGCATTGCAGGCTGGCTCTCAATCCACTGAGCCACACCAGCCAGGTGTTACTTTAAAAACATTTTTGGGAGGTTTTCAGTTACTTGATCTTGTTTTATAGCCAGCCGCATAATATTTACTCAAATGTTTAATATGGTATATTAAAAATTACAGAGCCTTCTAAACATATTATTCTTCTATTTTGGCAAGAAGATAAAGAGTACAAGCAGATCACTTTAATTCTGCCAAAGTTTGGTTTGAGGTTTTATTAAAATTGATATGTTTTAGTTTTGTCTTTGTTCTTTTTGGGGTATCAGCTGGAGGCCGGGGATGTTTGCCAAGGCCCCTGCATCCCTGTTTCCCAGCCTTGACCCCCTCCGCCCGGGGCAGGGGCTGCGAGCCCCGCGCAGCCCGTTGGCGTCCTGGCTGCCGCTTCCTGTAGGTGCCTCGGCACGCTGCCCCGCGTGTGCACGCTTGGCCGGTGTCAGACCACCAAGGGGAGACTGGAGGCAGACGTGGGGCCTCCTGTCCTGCCGCTGTCCCCTCCAGGAGTCCTGCCTCTGAAGTCCAGCTGCTTCAGACTCCCTGAGCTCCCATGTCTGTGTCGGCGAGGCCGGACCGCTGGTCTCCACGGGGTCCCTTGCCCGGCCCCGAGAGTTCCAGGCGTCTTCAGGGAGCGTTCTGGGCTGAATGTGGATCTCCTGCGGTTGTCCTTCCTTTTTCTGGGGGATTCTAGTTTCTCCGATCTGGCCTCTGTTGCTTGCTTTCCAGTGGCTTTAGACAGTTCATCTATACATTTTGTCTAGCTTTCATAGTTTGGAGGAAAGAAGGTTAATTTTGATACAGGCCACTTTGTCATGGCTGTAACTGCAGAATCCATATGCAGATCCACATGGAAGGCCCCGCCAGCCAAGTGGCTTGTGTGGTTAGAGCCACGGCTGAGGGTTCGGTCTGTGGTGCGAGCACATGCAAGAAAGCAGCAATAAGGGGAACGACAGAGGGATGGGTTCTCTCTCCCTCTCACACCAGCCAGGGCCTGAGACTCTCTTTGTCTCAGTCTCCTTGTTGGTGAAATGCAGCTGACAGTGCTCACAGGGCGTACGTGAAGGTTAGATTAGACGTGTAACTGTGTGGACAGCCCTCGGAGGCACGCCCGCTGTGTAAGCGTTCTCTCTGACCTTGCGGCATTAAGTCAGTCTTAATCTAAATCTCAGTTTTGTTGTTTGTGAAATAGGGATAATTTTAAAAAAATGTTTGTGGGATAGGATTAATCCTGACCCCACAGTGTAGTTAGAGGGATAAGAGGCTCAGTGTGTGTGTGTGTGTGTATAGACAGACACACAGTACATCCTGCATAATAATTAGTGTCCCATTAGTATATTCCTTATACTTTTTGGGAATTATACTGAAAATATTTTTAATTTACAGGTTTATGAAACTTTTTATCATCTAAGGAATTTTGTATTCTTTTCTTCCCTCAATGGCACAGAACGGAAAGACGCGGAAGGGTGGGAGACCGTGCAGAGAGGCCGGCCGGTGCGCTCCCGGTCGGCAGCGGCCGTGCCCAAGGTTTCCGCGCCAGCTTCGAGGTCGAAGGACGACAGCGACAAGGAGAACGCAGGCCTCTCGCCGGAGGACAGCGTGCACCGAGGGGGACTCGTCGGAGACGGGCCGCGTCAGCCTGCAGAGCCGCGGCCCAAAGACTCCTCACACTCCTGCGACCACCCGCTCGCGGAGAGGACCCAGGTAGTACATTCCGAAAGTCTCGTGCTGGATCTTTATAAGGGGTGTGCGTATGCTGGACCGCCTTATCTTTCTCCTGCATTTTTAACTCTTTATTGTGAAAAGTTTCAAATCTACAGAAAAGTTGCTAGACTAGAACATTGAGCCCTCCTGTACGCTTCACCCAGATTCACAGGTTCACGTTTTGCTGCATGTTTTCTCCTGTTCACATGTCACGCAGACGTGCTGCATCGTGACCCCTCACCTCCCAGCAGCACAGCGTGTGTCTCTGAGGGAAAGGGAGACTCCGTAGAGCCACATTATAATGATGAAACTGAGGGGACTTGACAGTTACGTGATATGATGACCTTATGGTAGATACTCAGAATGTTCCAGGTCTCCCAGTAATGTCCTCGTAAGATTTTTCCCCCGATCCAGGGTCCAGTCTAGAATCACACGTGGTGTTTGGCTTTGTTTCTGTAATGTCAGTCTTTGTTGTTTATGACATTAATATTTTGAAGACTACACTGCAGTTTTCTTTGTAGAATGTCCTTTAGTTAGTTTGTTCGTCATTTAGTTTAGCTTATGCAGTTTTAAAAGATTGAAAAAATGTCAGTTACAGTAGCTGCACAATGTTATGTGAGTTTCAGGGGCGCAGCATAGTGACTAGACATCTGTATGCCTGACGAAGTGCCCCGCTGAGCCCAGTGCCCCCGCCACCACACACGGTCGCTGCAGCGTCCTCAGCGCCTTCCCGTGCACCGCACAGGAGCGTGTGCAGCTCAGACAGAAGCACGGTGCTCGTCCTGAGCGTCGCTTCTGGGGGCCCCTGCTGTCGGGGTGGCCCAGCTCGTGGCTGACCTGGACGACTGGGCTTGGGTGGTGTCCTCTGTTCCCCCTGCTTCGTGTGGACTGTCACCCCAAGTGCTGCCGGAAGTCAGCGTTGTTTTCAGCCTGTTCTGCTTCTACTCCCTGCAGTTCGGGTGTGGCGTACTTCGCTAATATTCAGTATAATTCTTCAACATTAATATTTTTAGTATTTTATGGTAGTCCATTTGAATTTTGTACTTGTTTGATGAAGGAATGCATTATTTATTTGTTTTTTTACATTATGTTTTTTTGCATCTTTTACATTACCATGTATCCCCCATACCCTCTTCCACCTCCACCAGGGATGCATTTTTTTAGACACTTGTCTGCATAAAGTTCGTGCTCTGTGAGTGTAATTTTATGTAAAATGACTAATGAAATATGAGTTATTCTTTGATCTGACACAGGGGCCAAGTAAACAAGTTGTAAAATATTTGTGATATTTCTCACTCTGGAATAGCTTCTGCTTTTAAAAAATCTCCTTTTACCTGTAGGACATTTACTTTTATTGGAAACTGTACTCAACTTCAGTGGTTTTCTTTTTTTCGTAATTTTATTATTTTTAAAGGATTTTAAAAATTTATGTTAGAGAGGAAGGGAGAAAGAGAGAGGGAGAAACACTGATTTGTTGGTCCACTTATCTGTGCTTTTATTGGTTAATTCTTGTATGTGCTCTGACTGGGAATCGAACCTGCATTCTTGGTGTATTAGGACGATGCCCTAACCAACTGAGCTATCCAACCAGGGCTCCATGTTTTCCTTCTTAATGATGATAATGTTTCTTAATCCTACATTGTTTGTGATGTTCTGTGACTCTCTGATGTCCGTATGTTCACGCCCACTTGAGATAGGAACTCCTTGTAGGCAGTGTTTTATGTTGTCTTTTAATTTCCCACAGTATGGAGTGGAGCCCTAGATACATAGGAAATAACCAGTGGTTATTGTTGACTAACTTGAAGAAACTTTTTACTATAGGTTAATTTAATTTAAAAAATACTTTTTGTATCACTTAACATCAGCATTTTTGTTAATGTGTGTTTTAGCTGTAAATTTTAATAATGTAAAACTTTTGCTGGTTTAGTATAAGAAAAATCTTCTATGATTTTGGAATTTGAAGAATAGCCCATACATAAAACTTTTGAGTAATTAAACTATTTTTAAAATATTTCAGTATGAAAGTTCACGGCTGATGGTGGCCAAGCTAACGATAATATTTGTTTTCTCCACTGTCATTCTAAAAATGGAATTAGCATATTTATATATTTTTTCAACATTACTTTATAGTTGGGCTTTGATTTTGTTATATAAATGATATTGATTTTTTAATAAACAGAGTTGACTGTATTATAAACATCAGTAATGCTTATATAAATGTTGCCAAGAAGATTATAAACCGCGGCGACTGATGTATGGGTGATGTTGACAGCAGTGTAAACACCGCGATGCAATTTAAATAGTGCTCACGCTAAAGTCAGCACTTCGGGACACTTTCCGCTCTGACCAATAGAATTTTTAAAGTAGTTTATAAGACTCGGCCAAGTTTAATATTTATATAAATAATTAATCAAACTCAGGGGTTTTATGGCCGCTGCACTCAATATTTGTCTAATGTTTATTTAAGTAGTGATGTGAGTTTCAAACTCAAAATTTTAGATTCGAGTTCTACGTGGAGCTCATTACTCTGAGTGTAATTGGGAAACACAGCGTCTTCTTTCTGTGCTCTGTTTGCAGGTGAAAATAAAGGCTCATTTCTATTCGCTGGACGGTTTTTTAGAAATGGACGTGTATTTGACTTAATCCAGTGGTGTATTTGTTTTAGTCTTCACATCTCTGTTGGTTATGTGTTAAATACTCTTAAAGGCAAAAGGGAGGATGTCAAAACCTAAAGAACATGAATTGTGCAATGAGACTGCTCACAAAATCTGTACTATTTTATGGTGCATTTCTCTTTTAAATCTGAAAGTTGGTATTATGTACTATGTTGGGTCTTCATGAAAGATGCTTAGAGGTTGTTTTAATGTTATCTAAAATGAGCATCCTTTATATCTTTGAGTAAAATGCCCTCAAACTATGTATTTGGTGAAAAGTGCCTTTATTTGATAATATACAGTCTTCACGAAAACCATGTAAATACCTTTAGTTATTTGAATATAACACAAAGTATTACAATTGTGACTAGGATTTTTTGTGAGGTATATCTTAAAGTATTCATCAAGAAGAGGCTGCTAAAGTAAAATATAATTACAGTATCCATTGCTTAATTTTCTTTTAAATCTTCACCTGAGAATATGTTCATTGATTTTTTTTAAGAGAGTGAGGAGGGGGGAGAGAGAGGGAAAGAGAGAAACATCAACCAGCTGTCTCCTTTATGCACCCTGACCGGAGATTGAACCCTCAGCCTAGGTGTGTGCCCTGACTGGGAATCGAACCTGCAACTCTTTGGTGTATGGGACGATGCTCCAACCAACCGAGCCATCCAGCCAGGGCCATGTTGCTTAGTTTTTTAAAGCACTCAGGCAGTGCCCTGTCCATAGTAGGTGTGCAGATAGCACTTGGGGCTGCTTGCTGAATGGGTTCTTCCTTTATACTCGAAACACACAAACAGGATGGGCGAGTTTTCTGCCAGCCAGTCAGCTGCTGCTTCACAGTTGGTAAGTTCAGCAGAATCAGGTTTTCTGACGTGGAGCGGTCAGCATTTCCTTTTAAACCTCTGACTCATTCCGTACCTGTATCTTGTTAGTTCACAGCGAGTACCTTAGATGATGTCAAGAACTCCGGCAGCAGCGTCTCACCAGACAGCCCCGCGCGAACTTCTGAAGTACCTGCTGTTCACGTGGACACAGAGTGCGTTCCGGTCCCTCAGCAAGAGGACGCACCTCCTTTGCACACAAACGAAGACAGACCTGCAGCAGAGAAAGCAGGGCTGGAAAGTGAAATGGACTCTTCAGATGTTTCAAATGTGAGTGCTGCTACCTTGGTAAGAACAACTTATCAGAATTCTGAGTAAATACATTAAAGCCATAATCTGTTATTGAGGCATAAACTCCAGTAATAGTAAATTGCATTATGTGTTACTTTACACTTTACAAAGCATTTTTTTTTTACAAATCATTTTCTTACAAAGCATTCTGTGTATCATTTCCTTTTAACATTTTATGTTTACCAACATTTTGATATGGTTTAGATCCTTCTTGTTTTGTAGAGGAAGAAAATGAGACTGTGAAAGCTACATAACTTGCTCAAAATCATTCAGTTTGAATGTGATTGGATCAGGGGTGTTTAAGTCCAGCGTTAAGAGACCGATTCAGTAGCCAGTCCGCCCTGCACTTCGATAGATGGGACATGGCGTCCGCTGGATCTAGTGTTAGAATTCTGTCCACACGTTACTTCAAACAGCTGCTTGGGCTTGGTGTTAAGATGAAACTTGTGGGCCATCCCCGCTGCGGAAGCTTGGACACTGCACTGATTTGCGGTTACGTGTGGGTTTATGTGTTTGGACGACTGCTTGTCTCTGCTCACGTCTTCCTGTTTCCCACTCTAGTACTCAGATGCTCGACCTGGACGGTCTAGAACAGGTCACGCCAGCTGTGTTTAAAAAGCAGCTTTCAGAGGGGAACAGGCCCATGTAAAAAGTTGTTGAGAAAAACTGCTCAGATTTTCTTTTCCAAATGGCCAGCATACACTGTCGTTTCTTCCAGAACTTAGTGCCTTGTCGTGCTGAGAGATGCTGTCAGCAGAGGGCAGTGGGCCAGATGACGCTTCTGACGGGGAGTAACACTAGACAGGGATGGGACGATGTGGCTTGTTTCAGGCAGAAATAAGGTTTATAGTAGCGAGAAAAAGAAATACTTAGATTCCTTTAGTATGTAATAAAGAGCAATTTGTTCATTTTAACTCGGGTCTTTCAGTGTGAATGTTTTTAAAGGTTGAACATCAGTGTGGTGCTATAGGTAGTGGGTTTAATGTGTGGGGTAGAAATTGGTCCTATTTATATATTTTTTTCATACCTAGATATATTACATTACTTATATTGCATATTGATTCTGTGAGAATCAAATTTCAAAAGTGGAAACAGATCCTGTACTTAAATAAGCATAAAATAGTTAAAAGTTCTCATTTTTTAAAATCACATATATAAAGAAGCTCGTGGTGGAATATTAAACACTCTGTGTTTGAGGATCAGGTATACATACTTGAAGAAAATAGGTTCTGCTTTCAATATGAATATTAATATTTTCTTACAGGTCTTAGAGGAAGTTTTTTTTAAAGATTTAAAGAAGTTTGTATCAGTCTTGGCAGAGATGCTTCTATGGGCTGCTCTAGAGAAGCACGTCATTGTTTGGGGGTTACAGAAGCAACAAGAGAATTCTCCTCTTTCTCAGTATTGTGTTGTCACATGACTGGTTAAAGTGTGAAAAAAAATGTGTACTCTTATTTAACATAAACTTCAGCCAAAAATGACTGTGAGAACCTTTCTGCTTAAGGTCGTCTCTTGCCAACACTGTAAAAATCTGCTGATAGGAAACCTGGCTGTCACGGATCTGTTTTTTCACGTTTACTAAAATTTCAAATTTTACTGAATATTTGGAAATTTAAAAAATGCCCTGTGCAGATATTTATTTGAATTCCATAGTGTGAAAGTAGTAAAACTTCCATGTGGGTAACTGAATCATCACTTCATCTTTGAGCTCTACTCTTAACGTGAAAATCTTTTCAGATCTTCAGAGACTAGATGGAAAGGTAGTCTGAGGAAGATACAATTGTGGAAATGGGTTCATGTGTGAAAATTTCAACTTTAATATTTGGAATTTTCAAAAAGATTTTATTTATTTTTAGAGAGAGGGGAAGGGAGGGAGAAAGAGAAGGAGAGAAACATCAATGTGTGGTTGCCTCTTGCACGCCCCCTACTGGGGACCTGGCCTGCAACCCAGGCATGTGCCCTGACTGGGAATCGAACTGGTAACCCTTTGGTTCACAGGCCAGCGCTCAATCCACTAAGCCACACCCACCAGGGCGAGTTCATTCTTTTTATTGTCTTTAAGTGTGTTCTGTTATATGCCTGTGACACAGTATGGTCATCCATTCAGTTGATGATACATCACAGTTTTTTCCAGGCTTTGCGTGACGAATAAAGGCCCCACGAACATTTGTCTTTGTTTGAAATGCATTTTCATTTCTCTTGGAACAATAGCGAGGTCAATATTGTTGATACACAGTGTCCAGGTCTTCTGTATCTGGGCCCAGTTCTGGTTCTTGGTTTATCAGTTGAGAAAGGGGTATGGAAACCTCTGAATATAACTGTAGAGCTACATTGTTATACATATTTAGCTTACCATAGGGACTTATTAATTAACGCTTATAATGTATACTATTTGTAATACTTAACGGTGCTTGTATTTAAGTTAGGTATCATCACCATTACAGCGTAAATTCTGTGCCCCCTTTAAAGTACAGGTGGCAAATACAAGGCCTGCGGGCTGAGTCCGGCCCTGCACCTGTTTCTACCTGGCGGCTGCACTGAGCTCCCGTTTAACCGTTAAGGAGTAGTTACATGTATACAGTCCTAAAATTGTATTGGCCCTTTGAAGGCAACTGCGAGGCTGATGTGGTTCCCGGTATAAATGAGTTTGACACCCTTTTTTAAAGTATAATTTTTTAAGACATTTGACCCATCACTTTTTGCATTTTTGCATGGGAATCAAATTCACACTGTCAATAATACTTGCGATTTATGTAACTCCACAGTTTCTCATGCACAGCAGCCTGGTAAAGAAGGGAAGCTGTGCATGATTGTACCGTTTTACAGAACACAGAACAGGCTCTTGGTTGTTAGAACCTTCCGAGTCACACAGCTAGCGAGTGGTTGAGCTTGTCCTGGACCCCGGGTTTCTATATACTTCTAGAACAGTGCGGTTTTATGCATACTACTAAGTGCATGAGTAGCATATAAAGAATGAAATGATTACTTCGCTTTCTCATCAAGCGGGGATTCTTGATTCTGTTTGTTTTTGACTTTCTAGTCCATGGCCGAAGTCCTCGCCAAAAAGGAAGAGCTGGCGGATCGCCTGGAAAAGGCCAATGAGGAGGCCATCGCCAGCGCCATCGCTGAGGAGGAGCAGCTGACGAGAGAGATCGAAGCCGAAGAAAACAATGATATTAATATCGAAACCGACAACGACAGTGACTTCTCTGTGAGCCTTTAGAGTTTTAACTTGATTGTTCAAAAAGGTCTATTCAGGGATAAAATTCTCAGGGCAAGAAGGACTGGGAGTTCATCTAGTCCTATTAAAATTACTTTAAAAAATATATTCAGTAACAATATTATCATTCTGTGTGATGAAGACACGCAGTAAATAATAGCAAATCTTATTTGAACACTTTACCATTACTGAGAGTTTTTAATATGATGTAATTGACCAGTTAGAAGTTCCTTTCCATTTACAAATCAAGAAGTTGAATCTCAGAAAGTAACAACTGAATATTACTTAGATTGTAACTGTGGAGATTGAGAGGAACCGAAGGCACCTTATTTTACTCTTTCTGTTCTAATAAAAAGCAAATGATACTCTGCCTTGCTGACGTTGAGAGGGATTTCTTAAAGAAGGAAAGTAACTGTGAATGTTTCACATATTTATCTATTAAATCTTAGTGCCCACTAGATAATCTTGAGCTCTCCTGATATATGCTCTGAAGATGTCAGAATTTATGGAGTACTGGTGTACTACATTATTGTACTCTAGTATAGTGTACTAGAGGGTATTATCATAGTATAGGCCTTTTGGGCTTTTAAAAATTCTACATGCTTTGCCTCTGCTATCAGATGGCAAGCAGATTTGTCTTTCTCTTAAAATGTTTAGACTGTGGTAGTTTTAACGTGGTGATTATTGTGACCACAAGAAGTGTGTCGTTTTATTCTAGTTTTGAACTATTTGTTAAATAAAACATATTAGCAACAGAGAAGAAAATTTCACACATAATTGATTTTTTAAGGTTATAATTGTATTCCAACATTTGTTCTGAATTTTCCTTATTACACTTCAGGCCGGCATGGGCAATGGAAGTGTCTTTTTCTGTGGTATGTCCATGGACTGGAATGACGTCCTCGCCGACTATGAAGGTACTGTGTGTGTGTGCAGGTGAAGGGACCTAAAATAGGTGATCTTACTATATGAGTTTCTGTGTAAAGTACATAAGTTACATTGGGAATGCTGTTGCCTTTTGAAAGTCTGTTCTCAGTTGTTAGTGTCACAGAACTGTGTGACTGAACAGTAACGGTGGTTTTCTTTTTAATGAACAGCTCGTGAATCTTGGCGCCAGAATACGTCCTGGGGGGACATTGTGGAGGAGGAGCCTGCTAGACCTCCAGGACATGGCATTCACATGCATGAAAAACTCTCCTCCCCATCTCGCAAAAGGTCTGGCCTCCAAAACGTAATTTGAAATGCTCCACAGGAGGGGAACTAGCCACTCTTGACTGTTAAACAGCGTTGCTACACGGCATTTTAAGGCACATTACTCAGGACAGTTCAGATCCATTGAGAAGTGACAATGTTTTCCTAAAACGTTAGACCGAAATTAGTTTTGTGTACTTTTTATATTTATTTTTAGAACTCTGAGGACTGAATAAATTATTTTTGGTTTTATCGTGTAAACATACTGTGGCCTGTTTATTTACTTGTATTAATAGAACAATTGCAGAATCTAAGAAGAAACATGAAGAAAAACAAATGAAAGCTCAGCAGCTAAGGGAAAAGTTACGCGAAGAGAAAACATTAAAGCTTCAGAAATTGTTAGAAAGGGTGAGTTTCTGATATTCAGGAAATTATGGTAGCCTGGAGTGGAAATGTTCCTCTGGTCCGAGAGAAGCTCAGAGAACTTCAGAGTACGCGCCGTCCGGCCTGGCTGAGGCGCTGTCCTTCGTGCCCTCCCCTCGGGAGCAAGGCGCCGGCACCTTCGCTGAGCGATGTGGTTCGCAGCCTCGCTGCCTCAGCCAGCGCCCTGATGCTCCGTGCTCTAGCTTCTAATCCGCGCTGTCCCTGTGCCACACTTTTTTAGGTGGCTAAACACATAATTATGCAGCTAAAATTCAACTGAAATGTTAGTTTCTTTCCTATTCTTGTTGAGTCGGCATCTGACGTCCTGTAGTCTGTTCTCCCTGGTGCTGGATCGGATTCCTTGAGGCACACAACTTGTCTCTTACTTCTGTCTGATGCTGTTGTAAGGAACTGAGGCAACTGTTATATCTACCTTTTGTTCCTCTGTAGGCAAAATCCTCTTTCCTTCAGAGATTGTTTCTTACGCAAATACGTGTAATTTTTAGACTTTTCGCCATTTTCTAACCTCAGGATAAAATTGTGTAATGGTCTTCATGGGGTCGCTGGAGGCACTGGGTCTGTAGGGCTAACACACACACGCGGTTTGCATTTTTCATGTCCGCGCAGTGCAGCGTGACGATGACAGCAGACACTGCTGTCGGGCCGAGTCTGATGCAGTGTCCAAAGTGCTGTGCAGTCAGTGACTCCGCCTGCAAAACAAGCCAGCGGGTTAGGTGCTGCTGCTACTCTGTCCATCTAGATAAGGGCAGTGAGATATGGGCTGAAAAAGGTTTACTTTACCGAGCTAGCGGGGCACCAGGTAGGTCATGAACTCGGGCCGTCTGTCTCTGCAGTGTGCTCCGAACCGCTGGTCACGCCCTCCGTCTCTGCCCCGGCCCTAGACTCGGCCAGCCCTGAGCGGTTTGTCAGTGTGCCCTCCCGTGCGGTGACCGTGCGCGCTGGTAGTAACGATGCCGCAATCCACTGTGCGCAGGAGAAGGACGTCCGGAAGTGGAAGGAGGAATTACTGGACCAACGACGCAGGATGATGGAGGAGAAACTGCTCCATGCTGAGTTTAAACGAGAGGTGCAGTTACAAGCAATTGTCAAAAAAGCCCAAGAGGAAGAAGCTAAGGTAGGTGTATCTTCGGTGCTTTGAACGTGGAATTTTTTAGTTGCCCAAGTCCCTTTGCAGTTGTTGTGTAAGAAGCGAAGCCCTGGCTGGCGTAGCTCAGTGGATTGAGTGCGGGCTGTGAACCAAAGTGTCCCAGGTTCGATTCCCAGTCAGGGTACATTCCTAGGTTGCAGGCCATGACCCCTAGCAACCGCACATTGATGTCTCTCTCTCTCCCTCTTTCTCCCTCCCTTCCCTCTCTAAAAATAAATAAATAAAATCTTGCCCTGGCTGGCATAGCTCAGTGGATTGAGCGCGGGCTGGGAACCAAAGTGTCCCAGGTTCGATTCCCAGCCAAGGTACATTCCTGGGTTGCAGGCCATGACCCCCAGCAACTGCACATTGATGTTTCTCTCTCTCTCTCTCTCTCTCTCTCTCTCTCTCTCCCTCTCCCCCCTCTCTCTCCTTCTCTCTCTCTCTCTCTCCCTCCCCCTTCCCTCCCTAAAAATAAAATAAATAAAATCTTAAAAAAAAAACAAAAAAAACACTAACATTTAAAAAAAAAAGGAAGTGTTTACATGAAGTTTATTCTGTGCCGCAGTAACAGAGCACTTTCACCGGCTCATGTACGGCCTATTAGGTGCAGCATCTTATCTGTGCGGTGGTCCTGTGAGGTACATGTGTATATTTTACGGCATCCTTGAGGCATACGTGATAGACAGTAGACAGCACATATGTAAAGCATCAGACTGATGGGTTTTGACATGTATATATGCCTGCAACTATCAGTACCGTGAAGATTTTAAACAATTCCCTCACCCTCAAACGTCTCTCCGTGCTGCCTTGGACTTCAGTCCTCCCTCCAGCCATGACGGCCGCTGCTGCTCTGCTTTGTGTCACGGTGGATGTTGACATTTTCTAGCATCTCACATGAATGGGAGCACACAGTGTGTGCTCTTCCTCTGGCGTCTTTCACTCAGCACAGCTATTTTGATTTCATCCCCTCTGATGGTGTATCGGTTACTTTCCTTTGCCGAGAGCTCTGTACCGCTGAACAGAAATAGCGTAATTTGTTAGTTCAGTCACCTGTTGATGGACACTTGTTTTCTGCCCGGGTTTTGCAGTGAACATTCGCGTTCTAATCTTTGTGCAGACGCGTGCCTTTGTTTTTCTTGAGTAAATACCTGACCGTGGATTGGTAGGGTCTCATGATAGGTTCATCTTTAACTTTTAAAGAAAAGGTTTTCCCAGAGGTTATCGTGTTGTGTCCTCGACGTCTGACACGGTCACACGGCGTTGTTTTAGCCATTCTCGGTGGTGTGTGCGTGTGCGTGCGTGTGTATATAGTGTCTCTCGTGTGGCTTTAATGTTCAGCTTCGAACATGTTTTCATGTACTTGTTTCCTATCTGCATTTCTTATTTGGTGAAATATTTGTTCATACATCTTGTTCATTTTTCAAAGTTAAATTGGTTTATTATTATTGTGTTCTTTTTCTCAGCTGTATTGAAGTATAATTGGCACATAAAATGCTGAGATATTTAAAGCATGCAACATGGCGATGTGATCTACTGTACGTGGTTAAGGGTTCCCCTGGACGAGTTAATGCACATATCCGTCACCTCACCCGTTTGTGGTGTGTGTTGTGTGTGTGTGTGTGTGTGTGTATGTGAAAGAGCACGTTTCACTTGCACAACAGTGCCATCAGCCGTGCCGTGCGCTCAGCGTTGTGTCACTGCAAGTCTGTCCTCTCACGACCTCTCCGCATGCCTTTCCCCCCCAGCCCCGGCAGCGGCCTTTTTACTCCTTGTTTCCATGAGTTTGACTGTTTTTTTTTTGATTCCACGTATAAGTGGTGCCATGCGGCATTTCTCTTTCTCTGTCTGGCTTAGTTCACTCAGCATAATGCCTTCCAGGCTCATCCTCGTCGTCGCAAATGTCAGGATTCTGAGAGGATTCATATGTCGGATGATCAGACCTGTGTTTTGCAGGTGTTTTCTCTCAGTCTGTGGGTTGCCTTTTTCATTTTCCTAACAATGTGTTTTAAAGTTTTCCAAGTTGATAAGGTTTAATATATTGACTTTTCTCTTCCATACTTGGCGACTTTTGTGTCCTATTAAAAAAAAACCTTTACCTTGCCCTGGCTGGTGTGGCTCAGTGGATTGAGCGCGGGCTTGTGAGGCAAAGGGTCATTGGTTCGATTCCCAGTCAGGGCACATGCCTGGGTTGCAGGCTGGGTCCTGGGTGGGGGGTGTGATGTTTCTCTCCCTCTCTTTTTCCCTTTCTTCCCCTCTCTCTAGAAATACATAAATAAAATCTTTTAAAAACAAAACCTTTACCTAAATATCAGGTCACTCAGATTTTGTCTTTTTTGTAGAAACGGTTAATTTTACAGTGAGGTCTGTGTTCCATTTTGAGTTATTTTTTGCACATGGTGTGAGGGCTGAGAGTCATTTTTTTTCACGTGGATAACTCGTGT
Organism: Phyllostomus discolor; assembly: GCF_004126475.2. Taxonomy (NCBI): domain Eukaryota; kingdom Metazoa; phylum Chordata; class Mammalia; order Chiroptera; family Phyllostomidae; genus Phyllostomus; species Phyllostomus discolor. The sequence goes on from NC_040914.2 coordinate 44,981,422, forward strand.
TCCAGTGGCAGTTGCTCAGAGTGCTTTTCGGCGTGGATTCAGTCGCCTTAGTCCCATTGCCGTGAGGCCGCCAGCCGTGTTCGTGTTGGGTCTGTGTCTGAGGGTCCGAGCAACCCACATGGTGACAGCTGTATGTCCCCAGCACAGGTCCCTGCAGCCTCCGCTCCTGTCACAGAGCGCGAGCCCAGGCGTTCCTGCCCGGTTTCCCTCCGCCACTTTGCAGCAGTCCTGGGGCTTTAAAGAAAGCAGGAGTCCATCCCAGCTGACTTTTGTCAGCTTCATCATAAGCTACACTTTGCCCTTGCAAACGTCTCTCTAGCACAACGTGGCTCTTGAGAACTACTGTACGTGCAGTTGAGGGTGCAGTGTCTGTGGTTCAGTGTCTTGTACCTAACTGTCACTCAGAGTATGCGGGGAAAAATAATGTTATTCAAGGTTTGTCCAAACTCATGAGAATAACATGCAGGTACCTAAACCTTAATGTAATTTGTGTGGCTGCAGGCCACTGTGCTGTTAAGTAGAACTTTATAAGATGGTCTATACGCCTCTTAATTTGTTTCTTGAATTAAAAATATTTTCTGTGGCAGAGTTTTTTAATCTGTTGTTACCAAGGCCCATGGGTTTATTATATACAGTGTATTGTGATCCATTTTTTGAGGTCAGTATTGAAAGAAAAGACTCATAAGTCAGTAAGTTTTTGTTTTATGCTTCACCATTTGTTTATGTTATGAAATTCACCTTCCCTGTTTTTGTTTAAGGTAAACGAAATCGCCTTCATCAATACCCTGGAAGCCCAGAATAAACGCCATGATGTTTTATCGAAACTGAAGGAATATGAACAGAGGCTCAATGAGCTGCAGGAAGAGCGTCAGCGAAGGCAGGAGGAAAAGCAAGCGCGTGACGAGGCCGTTCAGGTAAAGTTTGTATCTGGCAGGCGCGTGCCGGGCACCTGCCATGTCCCGGGCGGAAAGAGGGAGGGTGCTGTGAGCACATTCCTGACTGTGAAGCGAGGTGCCCGGGAGTTGCGGGAGGCGGGGAGCATCCAAGAGGTTTCAGAAGGCTTGAGGGTTAGGAGCCACCGTTCTCATTCTTTTGCCACAGGGTTTACCTGTAGTTGTGTAGATTTATGAAGCGTGACCCGTTCCTGGTGAGCAGGAGGCCGGAGAGGCTGTGTGCGCTGCCCGGGGAGTGGGGGCGAGCTGACAGAAACGCACCGTCCAGCCGGCACTGGGGCGGGAGTCCGCAGAAGCACCCCACCGGGCCAGCGTGCACTGGGGGCGCGGCGTTGCACATGGGAGCTCGCCCCGTTTCGATGAAGCGTTTTCCACCTTGATGATGATGGTGGTGATGGTGATGGTGGTGATAAGTACGACTGTTGCTGGTTTTTCAGAAAACAGAGGCACAGATGTGATGTGACTAGGCCAGAGCCCCCCAGCTGGTGAACAGTGGGGTCTGGAAACACAGTTAGGGAGTCGGAGCCCGCGCCCCCTCGCTGAGACGCGCTGACTCCCAGCTCCCCTGTCTCCGCAGCACAGGCTTGTCTTCAGTGGTTCCTTTCTGGAAGCTTCCCTCAGACGCGAGCTCTGTGAGCTGTGCTTTGTTCACGATGTTCAATCTTTCTGCAGCCGTCTCCGAGCACGAGGGGTTAGAAGCGATTAACCAGGGAATATTATTAGGTTCTCAGAGAATTTGAGTAACGTAGTATCTGCTGAAAATGGCATTTATTCAGATCGTTCTGTGTGACGCTGGCCAGTGACCTGAAAACCAGACACCATCGGTGTTGGATTATCCGTGTGTGTCACGGCTGTGTCTGTCGCCTTTCACCCCTTTCCTTCCCACGTGAGCCTGACATCCGGTTGCCCACTTCTGCGGTAGGAAAGAAAGCGAGCGCTGGAGGCAGAGCGGCAGGCCCGCGTGGAGGAACTGCTGATGAAGAGGAAGGAGCAGGAGGCGCGGATTGAACAGCAGAGGCAAGAGAAGGAGAAAGCCCGTGAGGATGCAGCCCGGGAGAGAGCCAGGTACTGCACGTGCCGCCTTGGTGTTGGTCCTGACGCACGGTTTGCAGTGGGTGAATATTCACATGAGTCGTAGAACAAAGCCGTTGGCTGTCATGTAGATGTTTTTAAGACATAGTCCCAATACAGAAATGTTGTAAATAATTTCGATTTATAGGCATTTGGACATCATACTGAAATGAAAACTTTTGAACATTTCTGTTAGATGGGAAACTTGGTATTTCCAGATTTTTGTTGGTTGCAAGAAACAGAGTTTGGTTCTGGCTTGCTTCACTGAGCAAAGGGGAGTTCCAGGAGCATGCTGGGGGCGTAAGGGGTCAGGAGTTCGAGGACCGGGCTGGGAAGTGGTCAGCAGTTACCACTCTGATCGGGATGAATGACCGTCAGTCATCCGGCATTTTATGACCACTTGCTTAAGATGCAGAGGACCAGGAAAAAGTATTTCGTTGGCAAAACCTAAGTCCCTTTTGGTGTACACCTTGCTGGCATGATTTCTTCCTGACCTTTTAATTGTGGCAAATTTGGTGGATGAGAAAACTTACCATCCAAGACCAAAGTTGAGGCTGAGCAATTTTTGCATACTTATCATCCACTCCGTTTTTTTAAATATATAATGCCTATTCAAGTTTTTGCCTGTTTCTTTATTGGGCTCTATTTTATTGACGTTTAGGAGTTACCTTCAGTAGATACTGCTTCCTTACCAGATACATATACCGCACATAAATTCGGTCGGTTGTGGCTTGCTTTTCACTCTCGTTAGGATGTCTTTTGATTAATGTAATCCTTGATTGTGGTGCAGTAAAGCTGAACAAGCCGTGACTTGTGCTTGCTGATCTTGTTTAGGAAATCCTCTTTTGTCCTGAGTCAGAAGATACTCTTTAAAATGTCGTAGTTTTTCTTTAATGGTACAGTGTTTATCTACTAAGAATTGATCTTATTGTGTGGTTTGAGATAGAAATACAATTCCATGTGTTTTCATGTGAATACCCTAACACGTGTTACTGAAAAATCAACGTTTTCCTACTGATCTACTAAGTTTTCTGACATAAACCAAGTTTCCACGGATGCCTGGGCCTGTCTGTGGGCTCTGTCTTCCGGGCCAGGGGTCACTTTTTCTTAACTCTGTGCTGCAACTATCAAAGCTTTGTGGTAACTGTTGGTGTTTAGTGCTGTCACTCACTCCCTTTTCATCAGGACTATCTTGGCCCTCTCACAGTTCTGTGTGAGCGGATCGGTCTTGGTTGGTTCTCTTCACGGTTGTCAGGCTCTCTGCACCACTGTTTTCCATCAGCTCTGGGGTGGGGGGTGTCCGGCTGTTCTTTCTCTGGGTCTCTAATCGCCATTTCTCTCGAGGTCCCCCTGAGCTCCCTTAGCGCCTCAGCCTTTCTGTGGTTTCGATGCCCTTGACCGTGGGGAGGAGCGGTCAGGTGTCTGGTGGAACGTCCCCAGCTGGGAGTTGCCAGCTGCTTTCCCACGGTTGGATCAGGGTTACGGCCTCTCCCCGGAGGGCCGCAGGGGTGAATGTTGGTCCGTGTTCCCAACACGTCAGCAGTTCCTGCTCCCGACTGCACCTGGCCCCTGGCTGGTTCTCCCCGGTCCCTGGCGAAGGCGGTGTGCGCCGGGGATCCTCACTGTGTGGGTCCCTGTGAAAACCCCCCGTGCTGTGCTCCGGGAAGCCAGCCCCCACGCACAGCCCCCCCCGGGGGTGGAAGGGTTCCCCCGAAACTTGTTTGCAGTGTAGGATGGTTGTCTGTCCTCTCCCACCGACTCACTGGTTGGTTTTGCGTCACCGTGAACCGTGGACGTGGTTTTTATACCTCGGGTTGTGAACCAGTGTTATGTCACTCGTCTTTTTGCTCCGCCTGTTCCCACCTTGGACCTCGGGAGCCCTTCCTCTGGCCCGTGTCTCGCGGACGCGCTGCGGCTGTTCCCGAGGCTCTTCCTTCCTTTCTGGCGGCTCAGGCGCCCCGGCCCCATCGTGCTCTCCGTGCTCCTCCCCCAGTCGGCTGCCTGTCCAAGGACGTCCCGTTCCCTCTGTGGGAGCCCTGTCGTAGAATGTTCTTCTTTCTCTGTTGAGATTCCCATTTGTTAAATCACGTCTTACTGTTTTTCTTTATTTTCGTGTACTGTTAATTATTCGAACGTGTTTCCAATAGCTGCTCTGTAGCCCTTGTCTGCTCCGTCCAACGGCGACCTCCCTCGGCGGAGAGCTTCGATGGAAGCGTGGCCGTCCCTCCCTGCGTGTCTCCCAGCGTGTCTGTGATTGTTTCCTCCCCTCCTCTGCGTGTGGGCTCGCGCCTTCTCTGCTCTGTTCTTGTGGTTTCGCTGGGTGACATAGTTGAGTGACAGCCCCAGAGCCAGTGTTCAAGCCCCTGCCTGGCCCAGACACCTGCTTCGTCACCAGTCGCCTCCGCTGCTTTCCAGACACTTGGTGCGCCGTGCACCTGGGACCTAACAGGCACTTACAAAAATGATGCTAAAAAATAGTGACTCTTTTGCCTGCTTCTGATGTGTTTTAACCCCGAGGCCTGTTCCCCCCCTGTGTTCCCCCAGGGACCGGGAGGAGCGGCTGGCCGCGCTCACGGCCGCGCAGCAGGAGGCCGTGGAGGAGCTGCAGAAGAAAATCCAGCTCAAGGTGGGGACTCGCGAGGGACGCTTCGGAGCCGTGCGTGGCGCCGCGGCGTGAGTTGGCTCGTTCGCCGTCGAGCTCACCGCACAGAAAACTGAATGTGCATGTCCTCCCGGTCTCTGGGTAACGGGACGTGCGACTTGGCCCCCATCGTATGGGCTAGTTCAACTGTCTGAAAACGGAATTTATTTTAACAGGATAAAGCGGTTGAGGGAGAAAATTAAACACACTTGAACATTTCTTGTTTTTCCTGAGCCCTGATTCGTACGCTTGTAGCTGGGAGACGATGAGGAACTGGCGTTTTCCAGAAACGCGTCACCACAGGGAGCACCGCAGCTTGTGGCAGCGCGAACGTCCCCGTCCTGTCACTGCGGTTGACGTCCGTCCCGGTGGTTGACGCGTCGCTGTCATCCGCCCAGGGGTGGCGGGACCCACGGGGCAGCGCACCACCACCACCACGCCCCGCTGTTCTCGCAGCCCCAGGGCTTTGTCGTGCGTCCAAGTTGAACACGGAGAATGTTACTGAGCGGGGGTGGGCGTGGGGACAGGGACGAGGGAGGCATGATCCCGGATTTCAGGGAACGCGGGCTCCAGGGTGAGGCTCCAGTGCTGAGCGGAGAGTTTCCTCTCGGAGAGAGGCTTTCCCAGAGTGCTGTGGGAGTCCACGGGGCGGGGGGGGGGGGGCACCCGGTCTCCATGGAGGGTGTCGGGGAAGTGAGTTTAGAAAGGAATTCCTGAGCTGCATCTCAAAGGACAAGTTACCCCTGGGCGGGCTGCTGTTGCAGCCACATGAAGCAGTGTGAGCATGAAGTCAGAGTCTGCAGCAGTGTTTCTTGGTGTGTGTTTTGTTGTTGTTGTTGTTGTTCTCTGGGAAGTCCTGGAGGTATGGGCGGCTGGAAGCGCAGTGGGTGTGGGCAGAGGTCTTTGGCCTGACAGGCCTCTTCTGCTGTGAGACTTGGCTTGGTCTGCACCTGCGGGTCAGCGCTTCCCGCAGCTGTTCGGGAACTGCCCCCCGCCCCCCGAGGGCGAGCTGTGTGTCACGCGTGGGTGAGGCGTCGCTTCATGCGAGCTCCGTTTATTGAGCCCTGGCTGACGCACAGTGACGTGCTACAGGCTACATAGAGTTACACTGTAAAAGCCCTTTTAGCTTTCGCTTACTGTTTCCCACGTTTACTCGACTACGGAACCTCTCCCACGGGCTCTGATGAACGCCCCGCGGTGCGGCTCCGTGGGGCCGCCGTCAGAACCGCTGCCCTACGTGCAGGAGGGGTCCGAGGGCTTCCTGTGAGTTGTCCTCCGTGCTCAGGTCACCGTTGAATTAAGATGTCCTGTTGTTTTATAGAGATACTTCCTCAGGTTATCAGTGCACATGGAATAACGCTGTGTATTGTCACACCCTGACCCTTCGCCTGCAGCATGATGAGAGCATCCGGAGACACATGGAGCAGATGGAACAGAGGAAGGAGAAAGCTGCCGAGCTGAGCAGCGGGCGGCACGCGAACACCGATTACGCCCCCAAGCTGACCCCGTACGAGAGGAAGAAGCAGTGTTCGCTGTGCAGTGTCCTGGTGGGTGGTCATTCTCAGCGTGGCGGAGATGCATTCCAGTTTATTACCGCGGTTTATGGGACTATGAAAACATGCTCTCCTTGATTTTTAGAGCTCACATTAAGGCATCTGCTGAGTACCATGAATTGTTTGTTTTTTTAATATGCAAAGTAAGTAGTACAAAAATAATATCAGCATTTAGAAGTAGAACCACAAAGTGCGGAGTTACGCAGCCGCCACTGGAATGGAAGTGCACCTGCTCAGTGATAGCCCGAGGCAGTGCTTCTCCGTATTGGAACCGAGAAAAGAAAAGGGGTGTTTTCAGTGCCGACACTTGACCCCTGGTACTTGGAAGAAGTGACGTCCCGTGCAGGTTGGCTGTCATGGCATGCCCTGTTTTGACCATGTCTACTCTAGCGGATTCTCAGAATTGCATCCTAAAGAAAAACATTTTTAAGCCTAACACATAAATACTAGCGTGATGCCAGCCTGCGTGTAGTGTGATGGGTTGAATGGGTGACATTGAACATGAATTGCAGTTCAGCGTTGGTCTCACCGCTCTGGTCGTGTGCCCTCAGATCTCGTCCGAGGTGTACCTGTTCAGCCACATCAAGGGGAGGAAGCACCAGCAGGCGGTGAGGGAGAGCAGCAGCATCCAGGGGCGGGAGCTGTCCGACGAGGAAGTGGTGAGCTCCCCGCCCCCCAGGGCTCCGCGGTCATGTGCGTTTCTGTGCTTGCGGGCGACGGTGTTAACACTCAGTGGCTGCCCTGGTGTGCAGATGTGTTGTTCCTGCAGGGTGCACACTAACAGGAGACACAGACCTGAGGATTAAACACTGTTTTTTATACAATCTCAGTATAAAACAGGTTACGGCATGTTTATACTTTAGTGATACAAAGGAAGACTTATTAGTGGTTCTCTGCATTTGTTGGCCAACAGTTGACAATATAAATTTCATGTAAAATAATATGCTCTTTATATGATAGTGTATATGATAATGTACCAAGTTAATGATAGTATGTGATTTAGAAATTTTTGGAAATGCATTATTTATTTATAATTATTATTTGTGTGTAAGTACTTTTATAAATTTTTTTGACCAACTGCTTTTGAGATGTGGATGACATTACTAATCTATGAACTTAGTGGTTTTATTTGTAATAACAAATTTCTAAAAGTACCCAAGGATGAAAAATTCAGTTCATCAAGCATCTCCTGAGAAGCCTGGGAAAGGTTATTGTGGTTCTTCGAGGGCCTTACTGAGTGTGGGTGCAGATGCATGTGTAACGCCCTCCCCCGTTTGTAACCCTCACCCAGGGGTGTGTTTACTGACTGGAGAGGGAGGGAGAAGCATGGATGTGAAAGAGGAAAACATCGGCCGGTTGCCTCCCATATGCACCCCGCCCGGGGGTCGGACCTGCGACCTTCTGGTGTGGGGGGTGAGGCTCCGACCACCTGAGCCACCCTCTCAGGGCACGCATCTGTGTTTTAAGCTAAGTGTTAATGCATAAGAGTTGAAAAGCTAGAAATTTTAAAGTTTATGAAGTACAAAAATTACAGAAAGCTGAGGTAACTTAATTATCAAAGACAGATAATTTTAAAAATAAATTTAGTGTGGCCCAAGTGCACAGTGTTTAATGACGTTTGCAGCCGTGTGCGGTCCTGCCCCAGGCCTTCTCTCCCCTGCACTGACCCACCCAGAGAGCCCCGTCCTGCAGGCCCGTTCGTGGCCAGTGCCCTCCACAGGCATCCCATTTCGCTGCACCTTTCCTGCGTTTGGATACAGAAATCCCTGCCGTTGTTTACAGTTGCGCACAGCGTTCAGTGCGGTGACATGCTGTGCAGACTGCAGCCGAGGAACAGCGGGCCACACACACAGCCCAGGTGTGCGGTGGGTGGGCCGCACCATCTAGGTGCGTGTGGGTGCCTCTGTTGTGATGCTCGCACGACAGTGAAACCCACTGTCGCACTTCTCAGAAATCCAGTGTTGCTGTCTCTAAGCCGTGCACAACTGTGGTGATTTTAGTCACAGCCCCTTCTTCCCAAACCCAAGTGTGGAGCGTGGCACAGGAGGTGCGTGGTATAGGAAGGCAGTGTTTTGTTTCTCACGTGGCAATTTCATTTTTAATCAGTGGAGGTATCTGTAGTCAACATGCTTGTTCTACTTAAAGTTATTACTTGTCATCTGTGATGTCTTTATGTTACACACATAAGGTCTGTGACCCTTCTTCTCTGACACACAAGGTTTTATTTATACCACCTCTGACCTAATAAAACTGTACCTTTGACCTTATGCATTTGACATATCAGATAACTTACTCTTGATCTTTGACACATTTTGTTTTAAGCCTGTTAAATATAATAGGTAGTTGCCCCACAAGAAAGGTTTAGTGTTTTGTGTTTTTATTTTAATTTGACCAGGAAATTTTTAATGCTTCTTGAGCCTTCGCACAAAGAGCTGTTAGATGTTTGATTGTCTCTCTTATTATCTTAGAATTCAAATCATGAAAGTATGTGATTTTTTTAAAGGTCAGAGCAAATGGGTGCTAGTTAAATGCATTCCAGAATTTAATATTTTTGTGTGCAGTGCTAGAGAAATAATGCAGTTTCTTTTAATTAATACTAATTTTTTTGGTAGTTTGCTGTTTGATTCATCTAGAGAAGCTGGTACTGATTTTTGTGGGAGTTGCATGAAGTACATTTAATCCTATATAAAGAATTAGGTCAAAAAGTTAATTTTTAAAATATTTTGAATCCATCTGTTTCTGTTTGTGAGACTCCTTGGCTTTAAAAGCATGAAAATTATACAAGTTCTGTATGTAAGCCTGTGTATATACATATATAGAAAGTAATAGTTTGTTTTCATTTAATTCATGGAAACTATGAAAAGGAGTTTCATGAAGGATCTTAAATTAATCCTCATTTATTGGATGTTTACAAGCAAGTGTGGCTTTACAAATTCCAAATTAGTATACAACTTGGAAAAATTATGCTACTTAGGCAGGTGAAGGAAACACGAAATTTTAAATTAGCGGAAACATAAAGACGTCCCTTGTTTAGTGAAATGGCGAGTCCAGCTCCTTGGCCGCGTGTGTCGAGCGTTGAGGTGGAGGAAGCAGTAGCCTCCTCTGCGAGGGGCCGGCAGTCTGTCTGGGGAACAGCAGACAGTTCCTGGTCGACCCGTTCCTTCCCTTCCCTTGCTACCCTCTGTGAACAGGAGCAGGAGTATTGACTCTCTTGTTACAACCATGTGAAGAAAATATCTTGTTTGCTTTTCAACAGGAAATCAAGGAAATGAACAAACTACTCCTCATTTAGAGTAAACCATCCCCCCCAATACATCAGTTAAGTCTGAAGCTAAAGAAATAATCCAAAAACATCTTACCTTTCTTAGAAGACAAAACTTGCGTTGCCCTCGTTTTCTCTTCACTGGGACGGGAGGTGTGAGGTGTACCGTGTGTGAGAGCCTGAGAGAGACAGAGAGCACGTGCGCGTGCACACGCAGCATGCAGTCCACACACACGTGGGGCTGGCTGTCACCGGTGTGTTTTTTCCACCTCTTGGAATTCTTACAGTGGCACACTCACTCACAGTGTAACTAGGGTGTGCGCAGGCGGCATGGCTCTCTATCCACAGCCGAGTCGGCCTCCTTCATCGTTCTGAACCTTAGCGTGGTTCAGTAATTTAACAAGCGTCTCCAGTTAGTACACAGCCTCTTTTGAAAAGCAGTTTTTGGTCCCCGGCCACTTGCTCCTCTCCTTACCACAGCATCGGTGTGTGGAAGAGCGTGGCTTCGAGGTCCCACGTCAGGAGGACGGGTTGGATCCTGATACAGATGCCCCCCCTCTCACCCGATTTCCAGCCTGGGTCCTCATTGACCCGTTCACCTCAGTGCTCTCCGCACCGCCACTCTGGAGAGGGGCCGGTGAGCTCGTGTCTGCTCTTCCCAGGCCACCCTCAGTCCCCTCTGCCTGCGTGTCCCTGAGTCTTGGACGAAATCTTTGTTCTGCCCCCTCGAATGCCATCTGGCTTCCCCCAGCCACAGGCTCACAGCAGGTAAGGACGAGGCCTTTGGGAAAGCTATGCCACGGGGCCCTTCCTGACCACGGAGCCTGATGTGCAAGTGGAGCCCCGCCAGCCCTGGTGCCGGACGGCTGCACAGACGGTCCTCTCGCGGACGGCACGTGCGGCCTTGCCCTCCCTGGCCGAACACACCCGTCTTCCCTGGGAAACGCACTGTCCTCCTTATTTTCCTTTTTCCATCCCCAAATTTGACTGAAAAAGTACAATTTACTTGAACCTCTCCTTCCTCTTTATTCTGACCAAGTAACAGCCTTACTCGGTGCCTCCTAGACAGCTCTCACAGTGCACTCACACGAAACACGTGTGAACACTCATTCACCCACACGGCCAGGGTTCATCAGCCTAGTGTTTGTACGGTTTCGCTTTTTCTACTTGTAAATATTTTGGTGGAATTCATCATAAATACCTGAGGGCATTAGATGTATATATACTATTAGCGCAACAATAGTGAAACAGTTATCTATGATGTACTCACCACTCAGGTTAGAGAGAGTCTCCTGGCAGGAAATTCTATGCTTTTTGTTGTTTGTACGTGCTTTTGTTTGTGAAAGGTGTTTTCACCGGGTGTAGATGTGTAGCTTGACAAGGATTTCCGAGAATCGAGTGGTATTCTTTGCTGTCGTCTTGCTTCCATCTCTCTTTCCATCTCTAATAGGCTGAGTTTGTCTCTCTTTATTCTTTTTCAGAATTGCCTTGGCTCTCTCTCTGCTTTTCAATCTGTGTATGACCCCTGCAATTAACTTATTAAGCAGGGAAGATCCCATTAGAATCCGGTTGAGATTGTGTCGCGCTTACAGACGGGGTTGGCGACCGTAGACACTGCTCACACGTCCTCTCAGTGGCGTGCCGGGGCACTCCTGCCTCGGACTCAAGTGGGTGTGCACGTCACCGAATCGCTAAGCATTTCTCGGAGGCTCATTCTATTTCTAAATAATTAGTGGGCTTTAGAAGCACTTCCTTTGAAACACAGAGGTGTCCCTAAGGTCATGGATGAGAAGGGTGGCAGGGCCTCCCGTCCGTCCGGGTTTCTGTGTGAGTGGGCGTGCTGGGGAGTGGGCGGTGACGCCTGGGCGTGACTGACGCCTGGCACAGCGGCAGCTGGGTGCTGCCAAGTGAGCACTGCTTTGTGTTTCGTCTCAACTTCTATCGCATGACGATCAGCTGTTTTGGCTAGATGGCTTCTCTTTGGGGGAGTTTATTGATTTTCTTTATAGCTTAATACATTACACAATTTTAGGAATAGTATGTTTTCTCTCTGGGTACATATGATATATTAGATCAGATTTGTTCATTGTTATGCAAATATCTTTACTGTCTTAACGCTGTTTTGTCCTTATTAATAATAACTTTTTCTCCAAAATGGAAAGACTGCTAAGATACTGTTCCTGCTATTCACGTCTGTATTTTTTGGTACAGATGTCACACAGGCTTATCATCACGATGGTAACTGTTTACGTGTTTCATCCTGCTGATGGGTTTTATCATCCGAGGACACGAAATCTCTCTCTCTCCAGTGCCTCTCTCTTTGGTGTTACTTCTGCACAGCGGTGACGCTGCAGCCCTCATTCTGGGGAGTGGCGCCGGATCGGTCCTCCCCTCCTTGCTCCCCCTTCTCTGCTGTCCCCCTCTGCATCTAGGGGGAACCCTAAAGAGTCCAGTTTTAGTTTAGTGCTTTTCTCTTCTAGAAAAAAATACCATGCTGTGTGTAATCCTTTTGGACTTCAGTTGCTCCACTCAGTGTTGCCACGCCCAGGTCCACACAAATGGGAAATGGGTTGCCGCTCTTAAAGAGCCTTGCAGCGCACCTGTCATACGTAGGACTGCACGTGTTTTGAAGCAGTGGGATGAGTTTGGGCACATGTGCACCTCCATGACACCATCGTCGTGGTCGGGAAAGGGGACCGCTCATCGCCTCGCCTGCTGGGTCCCTGCTGGCTTTCTGCCCAGTTTAGTTCTGTCCGTTTTCGAGAGGGCCACCGAAATCTTTTGATTTTAATTGTGAATTTTAAAATTTCTCTTGGCACTTCAATTAGTGTAGCTTCGTGTAATTTAAAGTTGTGTTATTAGGCATATAGACACTAATGATTTTTATGTGCTCTTGATGACTTCTTACGAAATAACCTGCTTTCTCCTGGTGACACCCTTCGCTCCCTTGTCTGGTATGGAGGCAGGGACTGCAGTGTCTTTCATCTTCTGGTGTCAGAGTGGCGTAACTTCTGTCTCTTTTTGCTTTGTATTTACATTTTTATTTTGTGTATATATTACATGTAGTTTGTATTTGTATCACATTTACTATGCTTCCGTACTTTTACGTATGTCCTTTCCTAAACGGTGGGAAGGTGATAGACTGAAAGGGAGTGTTCGTTTTGGTGCCGTCAAGCATGAGGCACAGCCACTGACGCCCCCCAGCCCTCGTCCCCGGGGCTGTCACAGCCACTCTGAGCGCCGTGGCTCCTGTGCTCCTGTGTTGAAAGGCGGATGCCATTTGTGGCCTGTGGTGCTGCTGTTACCGGAATGTTACGGAGATGATTCCTCAGGATGCGGCCTGATGGCTCCGCCCCTTGCCGTGGTTGCCACCTGAGCATCCCGAGGAGACACCTTGCGTGGCGAGGCCTGCCTCACCGCAGCTGCACCGTCCCCATCCCAGCGCTGAGCTCAGACCCCTCCCTGTCTTCGCGGCGTGATCCACGGGTCCGCGTGTGCCCTGGGCCTCGCGCCGTCATCTGTTAGACCTCAGTCAGACCAGACGGGAGCATCAGGATCCGCGGAGCAGTCTTTCCGCCGTTTATCACCCGCGCCCATCAGAAAACGGATGGGGTATTTGTAACTGTCACTGAGTGGCAGGGGGACAGATGGTGGACCACCGTCCTTATCGGAAGATGGCCTTTTCTCCTCCCAGGGTGTCCGTCTCGTAGTGTTTCATTAGCTTCGCTCTCTCATCTGTCGTTCCCAGCAACGCAGTGCGTAGACTGGAATACACGAAAACGTAAGCCTGTCCCCCACGCCTGGAGAAGGGGACTTGGCAGAGTTAAGTCTTCTGTGTGATTAAAACAGCCTGGAAAGTGTGCACAGTTGTCGTGGTCATACATGTTTAGTTTTTCAAAGTGATGCTGTCACAGAAAGCATCGTTCTGACAGAAGGCATTCTGTTTCAGGAAATACGTTTTTCAACTTTACTGTTTGATGAAGTGTTCCATCTTATTTACACACAGTGGAACTCTCAGGGTTTTTGTTTTATTTTTTACGCACTTATTCGGCACCTGCTTGTGCGCTTTGCGTCTGCACACGTGCCCGGGAAACACAGACGTGCACCGTCGTGCGAGCCGCGCCTTCAGCTCGTGCTGCGTCTGCCCGGAGCGCACCGCGTCGCGGGTCTCTGAACGAGCCCAGTTAACTCTGCAGACGGGCTAAGGCTGGCGTGGGGTGCCCTCGTTTTCGAACAGGGTTTGGGTAATAAGTGTAGATGCTTTATTCGACGTGGCTCATCAGTGCACACGGGCTCTTCTCCCGACGGCCTGGGGGATGGCCTGCTGGGAGAGTTTCGTGGAGGAGGGATGTCCGTCAGCATACCTGTTCACTGCCGGTTCCTTTGGTCGTGTTCTGAGTCACTTCTGACACCCGGGGAACCCCACCTTTCTAACTCAAGCGCGAACCACAAGCCCTGGACACAGAGTGGGCTGAGAACGCGCAGAACCAAGTCGGGAGACGCCGGTTTCCCCAGCGCAGCGTGAGAACCCGGCGTCGTTTGCTCGCCTGCCTGCGCCTTGGCCTCCGCCCTGCTCCTGAGGGGCAACTCCTGGCCCCAGACGAATGAATACGCCTCGTGAGCGTGACATTGGGTTTCTGTTTATAAAAAACACTCTTTGGCTTTCAAATAAAAATATATTTGTTGTTATTGTAATGAAGCTTTGTTCTTTTTTCCAAAGGAGACCTTTAAACCCTTTTGATGTAGGGAGAATAGCACCCCTAAAATTTCTCAGTTCTGTGTTATATTTCAACATAATGGGAAGCAGATTATTTCCTTCAATATATGTATGTGCCACATTTTGTGAAATGTGTTTATTCTGAGCTAACACTGAGAAAGCTGTAAAATGGAAGCACTCCTATATTGTGTCTTTTCATATTTCCTTATTATCCTATTTTTAGAACTTTTACTTTCTTTCTCAAAGATCATGAACCTATCTACTGCTTAATTTTTTCATGTCTTTCTTTCTTTCTTCCTTCCTTTTTTTTCTTTTTAACAAAATAAGGAATTATGAGAACCTTTAGGAGGAGTTTGATAGAATATCAGGGTCATAAACCTCAATATTTAATATAGTAAATTATGTTAGAACGGCCAGAGCTTTGGTCTAGGATGCCATAAAAGGTAATTAAAAGAATAAGAGGGGTATAAACTCTGATGAGATCATGTCTGTATGGTATTAGTTTCCTTATATACGTTTATTAGTATTTCATATTATAGCAATGTTACTTCAATGAGAAGTCACAATCGTGACTTAAAAACTAGAGTTATGTTTTTTTAGTGTGTGTGCATGGAATCAGCCATCCTTACATCACTTTTGGTCTTTTCGCAATGGTTCTTAGAACGTCAGAAAAGAGGGGTCGTTAGATTTTACCATCCGCTGCCTTCATTCTGCAAGTGAGGGAACGGAGGCCCGGAGAAGTGGTTCTGTCGTGAGTCGTGGACTTGATCCCGGGGTAGACACCTCGACGCAGTGCCGTTTCTGACGGGCCAGCCTGCGCTTCTGTCCCTGGAGAAGGAACTGTCCCCCCCCCCCCCCCCCCCCCCCCCGTTTGTGTGCACGTGCTCATGCAGAATGCACACGTCAGGTAGCGAGGCCAGCGGAGAGCCTTTCTGACGAGCACGTGGGCGAGCAGGACTCCGGGAGGGCAGGAGCGCACCCTTCCTGTGTGTTCAGGAGCAGGGAGACCCGGGGGCCTTGGGGGTGGCGTCTGTCCTGATCGATGTGTGTTTGGGAGAGGACAGAGTGGACCGCACACACCGTGCTCCAGAGCACACTTCGCTTTGCCTCGTGCCGGTGGCTCAGTGATTAGAATTTTGAGTGATGACGAAATGAGTGCGTTTTCACACAGTCACATTATTCACTCCTCCACAGCAACTGTAACCTTATACAGATCGACCCTCTTTTCTTCAAAGAGTTGGCTTTTCCTTGCACTTTCTTATTAGCATTAATTTCGCAATTAATATATATAACTTGTAGAATATTTGAGAAAATGTCTACTGTTAATATATTGATCTACTCATTTCTGCTTTTTTTATATATGAACATATAAATCTTACACATTTATATATAAACTGTATTATATAGATTTTGAATCCTGATTCTTTTATTTATTATTACACGGTGGATGTTTTTTAACATTACTGTTGTTTAAAGCTAATGACGTCTGCATAGTCAGCCTCCTGTGGGCCGCGATTTATGCGACCAGCTCTCTGCTGCTGGTATTTTGTGGCGTTCGTAAATCTCACCGCAGCGAATATATTTCTAGAGAGAGATTTTGGTACTTCCCTATTTCCTTCCAGTAATTTTGCAGAAGTAAAATGATCTAAAATACCTTTATTTTTTTTCCCTGAGCACTTCCTTAAATGTTAAGCGGACAGGGGCCCTGAGGCCGGTCGGCGGTTCACGGAGAGCAGGGGCCGGGACGCCGTGCTGCACGTCAGCAGGAGACGGCGGGTTGCGGTGTTTTCTGGTCCTTGCTGGCTCCTTGGGGTCTGAGGGAAGGACGTCATCAAGGACTGGAGCCCCAAGGTTAGGTTCTAGGGTTCAGGCCGTGGCTCTGACCGTGTGAGGAATCTGGGACGCCGAGCAGAGAGGAGGAGTGATTCAGCCACCAGGTGCTGCAGACTGGACTCCTGCTGAGGACCAGCGGGGGGGGGAGGGGGGTGGCTGCCAGCCCGTGTACACAGGGCAAGAACTCTGGCCCTTCCGGGTCCCAGTTTGCAGGGGTGGACGTCGGCGAACGGGCCTTCAGACACTGAGCGTGTTCTCACCATCCCTTTGACTGGGGTTCTGTCACGTGGCCCCTCCAGCTCTGGGGGCACGGGGAAGTCCAGGCCTCGGCAGAGGCGTCGTGTGACTGGCTGATGCTCTGCTAGTGCGCGGGCCACCCCGGAGCAGCGTGCTGGTGTGACCTGCCAGCAGGCAGGGGGGTGGGTGTGGGGCCGACCGGGCCATGATGCAGCCTGTGTGGAAAGGCTGTCGTTGGGCTGAGTTCTTCCATCAGGGTGAGCGTGGCGTCTGATTGTGGTATCGAGGTATCAGCTCCTGATGCTGTTAGCCGTTACGGAGTGCGTGCCTTGATTCATTTGTTCCTGGATGCGGGGGTTCTCCCAATCTGCATTTTATTTTCATTTATTACTTTGAATACACTTATAAGGAAATGCTGTCCCTTGTCTACTATTTGGCTACTGGGTGGCAGGATAAAATTTTGATTATTTACCAGTTTTCGAGATAATGAATTGGTTCTCAATTATCTTCCAAAGGTGTCTAGTTAAGTCTAAAAATATATGGGTGATTATAAACTTACAGGTAAACACTTCGGATGAGGTTTAATCATTTAAAATTTTCTTCTTGGAGCCTCAAATCGTGCCCCTTTTTGGTAGTGAGAGCCTTTTGGAGTTCACTCTGAAGTTCTTTTGATGTGAGCTTAGCTGATTTTGATCGTTATCTTGCCACTCGTTATGGGAAGATGTTTAGGTTTGTGATCAGCTGTTTTTCTAAGAAGCCCTGGCTGGTTTTAATGAGAAATGGTATTTCAGGAGTGGGAATGCTCATTGCTGCCGGGCTGGTCATTGTGAACAGAATTCAGAAACAGCTAACGTGTATGTGATGTGCGTGAGTAGAAATACTCATATACAGGTGTATTTATTTACGTTCCGTCTACTTAAAGATAACGGCTCATGAATTCTTACAGTTCACATCGAAGGCTGCAGGAGTTTGACTTAACCTCCTCTGTAGTGTGTCTGTGTCACGTTTCTTTTCCAGCGAGCGCTCCAGGCATCCGAGACACAGGGTGCTCTTCCCTTTTCCCCTTCAGTGGACAGTACTCTGCCCCCCAGTCCTCCTGCGGCCTCCAGCTCAGACCCGAGTCTGCGTGTTGCCCCTGCTCCTGCCCGTGTGCTTGCGTGGCCAGCACTTTGCTGGCATGCAGCGGAGGTCTGAGGAGTCTGTGAGCGTCTCCAGTCAAACAGCAGCATCCAGAGCTCGGTGGAGACCGGGGTGTCCTGGAGGTCACGGTCACTGCCTCCGTGTGGTCTTCCGTGCTGGCTGTCATCTGTAGCAGCGCCGCGTGGTTTTCACTCGTCTTCTCCGTCTCCGTCTTCACTGTTGCCTTTGTTTGTCTTCCAGGAGCATCTGTCCTTAAAGAAGTACATCATCGACATCGTGGTTGAGAGCACAGCTCCCCCAGAGCCACCGAGAGATGGAGAAGAGCGGCAAAAAAATAAAAAAAAAGCCAGGAAGATAAAAGCCCGCATGAACTCCAGGTACCATACACACCCTTAAAAACAGAACAGAACTGGTAGTGATGTGTTCTTTTTAGTGTAAATTCAAGGAAGGCCCTCCACCCCCCCTCCCAAAAAAAAGTTTAAGGTTGTTTACTTCAACAAAGCCTTGAAAGGAACACTGATGAGCCTAATTTATAGCCACTTTCTTTGATTGAGAAGGAAAACTGCGTATCGATCTAAAGCCCTTGCCTTCACCTGCTAAGAGCTCTTCCTATAATTTGATGCAGAAGCTGTGCCAGACTCGTGCCTCCTCCAGCTTGCAGGGGTGCGTCGGAGTGTGTGTAAACCAGGCCTATTTCTCTTTCCAGCTATTGATTTTTAAATGAAGTATTAAAGAAAATCAATAGCAATCAACAAATAGAAGTCTGCTGGCTGTGGTGTCAAATCCCATGACTAGCTTTAATCCATTTGCTTGCCTGTCACAACAAGAGAAAGTTCAAGAAATATCTGGAAATGGAAAGTGAGTTGTCAGACCTGTAGTTTGTCATCAGCCTCCCGGTGACAGCCGAGGACCAGACAGCTGTGTGGCGCGCCGCGACCTCGCGGGCTCCGTCATCACCCGATGACAGATGAGCCTCGTCCGAGGACGCGCTGCAGGTCCTCCTCCGTGGAGGATCTGAGAGGAGGGAGCCTGACTGCGTTGCAGCCCCTCTGTTCCCAAACCCCTCGAGGGGTGGAGACGCTGGGCCCGTGGGGCCGCAGACACGCCCGCCTGGAGCGCCGGTGCGGGGCGGTCACCCCTGCGCAGTGCCCAGGCTGCAGCTGCGGTGCGTGGGACGGCTCCGTCGTCGTCTTACGGAGCCAGTGAACACTTCAGAGTAGTCACGGACGCAAAGGATACAAGAGGCTTTCTCTGTTGTGTTTTGGGGTGCCCCTCCAAGTTTGTAAAAGTAGTTCCGCAGTGAACTTCAGGGGTGACAGGCCTTCGTTTCTGGTTTATGCTAAGAACCCGCTGAACTCCTGACACTGGAGCAGCACAGAGCCCGTCCTTTGGACGCCCCCCCCCGCCCCCCTGCCCGCCGTGTGCACGTTCACTGGGTGAGCTAACCCAGTCCTGGGGCTTTATCCTCTGCCTACTGACTCTGTGTCTTCCGGTTTTCTCACACTGGGCACCTGCCAGACCAGCCTCTGCCCATCCCAGGCCCTTCTCGCTCCCGAGCTGACCTCACGTCCAGTGCAGCTGCAGATAGTGGCAGCTCCGCGTCAGATGTGCCCGGCATCTGACTGTCGACCTTCACTGCTGCCTCTCCTCCCCCCGGGCCCTCCCCTCCCCGGGCCCCCGCCTCCCCGGGCCCTCACCTGGTGGCCCCGTAGCGCTTCCATAGTCTCCCCGCTAGTGTCCTAGTCTGGGCCCCTGCCACTGCCCCCCTCGTCTGCACACCGTGGCCACAGCGAGCCTGGTGAATGCAAGTCCGAGTGTGTCGCTTTCTCTCCTCCGAACCTCTGGCGGCGTCCTCTTGCCGGGCGGCTCTCCCCGAGCTGTCCACACGGCCAGCGCTCACCTCCTTCCCTGTCTCCACGGGAAGCCCCGCACAAGCGTGTGTTTCACTACCACCGACGTCTTCCTGAGCCTGTCTCACCTCCGTCAGGTGGAGACAGCACCACGTCGAGCTGCGAAGGAGCTTGTGCAGCCGCCTCTCCTGTGGGGGCAGAACCACTCGCAACTACAGAGTGGTTCCTTCCCCGTTTTGATGTGTCCCGATGTGTCACCGGTAGCGTTGAGCACGTGGAGGTTTAAGTAACATGATCTAATATTTCATCTAGCTTAGTTACTCCTTTGTTCCCAGGAATAGCCTGCGCTACTTTCCTTGTCCTTACTGGCCAGTCACAGTTTGTGTCTTTCACGCTTTACGAAGTGGAGTTTATTTTTTCACCTGTCGTTTTTGTCTAGATTGGTATATATTGTGACTGGTTCTTTCGTAGGTAACTGGAGTGATTCTTTGAGGCTAAGACCCTTTGGATGAGCAGTTTAAAACTTAAAGTACCTTTTTGCTCCAAAAAAGAGAAATTGACAAACTAAGTCCCCGGGATGGGTTGCCGTGGTGACACCCGTGTCAGACGGCGGAGGGCTGTGGCCGTCGGCCTGACTGGCTCGAGCTGCGGGGAGCCCCGCGGCAGGAGGGGCTTATCGCAGGTTTTCCCAGGCATGGGGGACTAGTCAGCAGAGAACACAAAAACAAAACAGAACAAGTCAATTTTGAGTGTCTGGTCAAATTATTTCTACTGCCTTTTAAATTATTTCTAAAGTTTAATGGTTACTCTTTGCCTGTATTTAATTTTACGTTGCACACCTTTTAAGGCATATAGATACTTACCCACCTCAACTGCCTTGTAGAAACTTCATATGGTTTCAAACGTAATAATGATGACTTTAACACTTTGGAAAATAAGCATTGGTCTGTACTAGGTCTGTACCTCAGACGTGTTTTCATGAATCTGCTTTCTGTCCTGTGAGGAAAGGCGTATTTTCAGTCTAGTCTTTTTGGACGGCATTCGCAGCATTTTAAAGAAGCAGTCACAGAAATCAAAGTGTTAAATCTAATATATTAATGCTCCTAATTTTGGGAGAGGGAAAACACACCTAGGGTTTTTGTGTGCTATAAAAATTATCAGCAAAATAGCTAACACTGATTAAACGTTTTCTCTTCAGGGCCAAGGAATACGAAAGTTTAACAGAAACAAAAAGTTCTGCCTCTGACTCGCCTTACAAAGCCAAGTGAGTACCTCGTCCTGCGCTCTGGTCCCCGGCTCTTCAGTCCCCGCCTCCAGCACGCTTGTCTGAACTGGCAGCACGAGCCTGTGATCGCGGCTCCGTGTCTGCGACACAGAACTAGACTCTCCCGACGCAGCGTGGCCCCACCCGGGACAGACCTGCCAGGGGACGTTTGTCTCTGTCTGGGGTGTGGGTGGCACTTCCGTTACCACAGCCCGGGGGGGGGGGGGGGGCGGTGCTGCTGCCCTGCGGTGCGGGGACAGGCCGGGGACAGACGCTGTGAGACGCCCCTCAGGGCACAGGATGGTCCCCAGCAGGGAAGCATCTCGTCCAGAGTGTCACCTGGGCTGACAGAATGGGTTCTGGCCAGACAGACGGCCGGTTCTTGCTGTGGGAGGTCTTTCAGAACCGTTGTGACAGATGAGGGTTTGGACTCCATGATGACAGAACCGAGAGGCGCACAGAAATGCCCGGTGGGCTCCTCCCTGACCCGCTGCCCGCGGGAGTGCAGTGGGCGGGTCCCCACGCTGCTGACGGTGAGCAGGCTGCTGTGGCCTCAGGGGGCATGAGTCGGGGGCAAAGGACACGCCCTGCAGGCTTCATGCTGTTCAGTGAAATCATGCGAAGTGCACCCAAGCAGTTACATGCAAAGGTGACGTTTACTGGTGAAGAAGGTCAAGAAACACTTAAATCCCACAGGTTGAGGGCTGTCTGTAACCATATAGTTGTTGACAGGGAAGCTGCGGCATTTTCCTGGAGCAGCTATCACAGCTGGACAAGAACGTCCCTGCCTTGGGGGTGCCTGGAGGCCCTGGTGGGCCTGGGGGGCAGGGGGGTCCGAGCCCCAGGTGGCTGAGGCGGACATTCCTGGGTGGCTGAGTGTGGTGACTCGGAGCCCACGCGTGGTGAAGGGAGCTTCCCTGTGGGCAGGCAGGCGGCCCGGCGCGGGAGGTCAGAGCAGTGGGGAGCCCTCTCTGTGCAGGGGCCCAGCTGAAGAGGGCCGCCTGGCCAGGGTGTGGACGCCCACGCGGGGGGGGGGGGGGATAAGAGGGGAGAGCCCTGAATGGACTGGCAGAGCCCGAGCCGGGAGGCGGCAGCAGCTGAGACAGGGAGGGGTCTGGGCTGGGCGAGCCAGTCCCGTCCGTCCGTGTTGAGGATGGTGATAGGGGAGCTGCTCCCTGCCGGAGAGGGGAGTTGAATGGACCCAGGGACAATAGAGACACCGTGTGGTGGTGGTGTGGAATTGCAGGCATCACTTTAACTCGGAATTGCCAACGCACAGAAATATAAATGGAAATAAATGTAGGTGTAAATGCGTAGGGATATAGATGTGGCATATAATGTATTAACTCACAAGGTAACACGCACACATTTGCTGAGCCTTCCCGCTGAGAGGGGCGCCCCGGCAGCATCGAGCGTGTGCGGGCAGCCCTGGAGTGCAGGGCGAGGGGCCTGGGCCGGAGGGCGGGTCCTTCTTCTCCCTTCGGAAGGGGTGCTGTCGGACGGGCGTGGACATGTGCCACCCCGGAGGCTGTCCCTGTGCACCGACGCTTCCACCCTGCATGGGGGTTCTCCAGCTCTTATGCTCAGAAGCACAGGTTTGAGCACATTGTGTAAAAATACAAGGGAAGCCAGTAGCCTTGAATTTGGACCATGTACCTTTGCAATGGAGGCGGCGACAAAGGAGGACAGTTAGCGGGTTTGTCTTCGTGTCGGGCACACCACGTGGACCCAGCCTGGTTGTTCGCCCTTCCACACCCCTCCCCGGTGGTCGCAGCAGACTCCCCCAGACTGACCTGCGGCAGAGGCTGGGGTTCCTTCCAGAGAGGCTCTCGCGTCCCCCAGTGACCGCTGGCAGGTCTGAGTGCAGGGCCGCTGGCAGAGTTTGTCCAGGTTTTGAGAAGAAAGCGTCTGGCCATACAACACTCTCCACAAAGCCAGTTGTCGGGCAGACACTCCCCGTGTTTTAGGGCAGGAGCTACAACACATCCACTTCTTCTTTTCCTGTAAGAAGTAATCCAGATAACAATTTGCGTGTTAAAACCCGCACCCTTCAAACTGCTCCTGTTCTTGCCTTGTGGAGAAAGCGCAGCTTTCAGGACCCCAGTACAGTTGTTTACAGTCGGCATCAAAGTCTGGGGCGTTTTCCCTGGAGACGGGCGGGCAGGGGGTGAGGCCGAGGGCTAGCTCGTGTTCCCCTTGATTTGGCGCTCGTCCTCGCAGCGCAGGCTCACACGCACCCCAGGTTTGACTGACCTCGGTGAAATCCAAGCCTCCTGTATTCTGTGAACTAAAATGGCCCTTGTGCCTCCCCGAGTACCTCTGGTTTTCAGTGGACTGTGAGCATTCTTGGTAAGAACGCTGCTGGGTTCATCGGCGTCCGCGGCGGAGGCTGGGTGTCTGGTTACGCGCCGTGCAGGCTTTGTTCGGCCAAACGCTGGAGTGGCTCCTTGTCTGTCACACGGCGAGGTTCGCTGCTGGCACTCTCCTGCGTGAGAAGGTCCGTAACTCTGGTCGGATGGGACTGCAGCCCGTATTCAGCTGGAAGGGAAAAGAAGCATGTTGCTCTCACTCAGTTTTCGTACTTTTTTTTTTTACATCCCGTTTCACTTTTGTTGGAGGGAGAGCCTTCTGTCAATGAGTAGTAGTAGTAGTAGTGGACCATTTATTAGATGTCCGCTGTGGTGAATGGGGTGCATCGCACTGATTACCTGTGAGCTTCAAAGGCTCTGGAAGGAAAGAAAAATCTCCATGTTAACTCCACTTTTAAGATGAGGAGACTGAGATTGGGAGCGAATGACCTTCCCAGGGCTCCCACGTGTTCTGTGCTGTTTCCAGCTCAGGTGTTTCGGACCCGGGAGTTTCGTGTTCGTTTTTCCACACGTCAGAGGAACCTTATACAGGCAGCTTGGGTTTAACCCAGAGCTCATCAGCGTCTTTGTTAAACTGCATTTGCTGTTGTTGTTTTGGGGGGTTTTTTTTGAGAAATTTCAAATTTTTGCATAAATGCACTTATGGATGAAATTGTATCCTAGGGTATTATTCATCTGTGAATAGCTTTCCGTGTCTGGGTTGACTCATGTGGTACAGAGAGAAAAGCCTGAGGTTCGAGGGTGGACCGTCCAGGCTCCTAGTCCCAGGAGCACTGGTACCGCTTGTGAGACTTTGGGGAAAGTCCCCGACCTCCTGGAGCCTCGGTTTCTTCCTTTTCCAAACGGGGACAACGCTCACAGGCAGTGTTTTTCGGAGGCTTAAATGACGTCAGGTACAGGAACGTACCTTGTAACCTGCGAGGTTGCGGGCAGTATTAAGAGCGTGAACAAGAAACTCCTCCTCGGACCATTTGTTGTTGAAGGTCTGTGGCACTTCGGGCGCCGTGGGTGTGGCAGCGGACAGTGGCCAGGAGCCTCTCTCGTCCAGGTGACTCTGCACCCCTCACTGTCCAGTGTGGTACCTTCTGGTCTCGGGGACTGTATTTCAAGTGCTCAGCAGCCACCTCGGTGGACAGTCCAGAACTGGAACGTGCCCCTCGTGGCAGGGTGTTCTGCCGTAAAGCTCTGTGTGGGAGCCACTTGTGACGAGTGGTTTCGAGGGCTAGTCCTGGCGGAGAAAGTCATGTTTAAGCCCCGCACTTCGGGGTGAGTAGGATTTTGTGAGGAACGTGGAGGTGGGTGAAGCACTTGAGACGATGTGAGTGGGGAGCGTCAGGTGAGACGCCAAAGCAGGAGGACGGGGGAGTGTGGACGTGGAGAGACCGCGGTGCCTGCAGAGGCTGCGGATGCGCCGGCCCGTGTGGAGGAAGCCACCCTCCTGGGCTGCGACAGGAGAGACGGGAGAGTGTGGGTGAGGTGCAGAGGGTCCCGAAGACGTGCGGCAGGAAGCAGGGTTGTCTGCTATTGGCAGTAGCTTCCGTCTCTCTGTGGAACGTAAGGTCTTTGTAGAAAGCAGGAGGGAGTGCAAGGGTGGGCAGGGAGAGACCGCGGGTCGTGCACCGCCATCTCTGTGGTGAGTGGGCAGGTGCGGCCTGACGGACTCGTGAGACCCGGACTCACGGTCAGGCTCCTGCAGCGCGGCCTGACTTCTCCTCGGGACCAGGGGTGGGGGGCTGGCCAGTGTCTGCCAACCCAGCTGAAAAAATAGGTGGGAGCAAGGCCCTGGGGGGGTGCCCAGCCCCCCAGTGCGAGCTAACCAGGTGCTGGTGACCCTCCCCACCCGGGTGGCTGCTAGGAGCAGTAAGAAAGCAAGCAGGTGGTGGCCGGCCGGCCCGTGGAGTCCGTGCGTCGCCGGTGAAGGTGAGGCGGAGGCTGCAGCGCTGATGTGTGGGAGCCCCGGAGAGACCTGGGCGAGGGCCTCCCGGGGGTGGCGGCGAGACGCCGAGGCGAGGGAGCGGAAGGGAGAGGCGTGCTCCCCGAGACACGGAAGGGGAAGGAAGGGGAAGGGCTACAGAAAGACGCGCAGCCCCCTTCCTGCATAAAGAACTCCACAGCCTAGGTCTCACGTCATGCTTCTTGGTGAGAAGCAGACGGTTGCTCGATCTCCAGGCGAATGACGCGGGCGGCGTCGGGCAGTCCCAGTCGCTCGTACGTTGGAGCGCGGGGCCTGGCAGTGGAGTCTGCAGTGCTCGTCACACAGAGAGGGTTTAAGTGCACGCCCACCCGCCCGGGCTCTTGCACTCACGTCTCTGCCGTCATGCACTCACCTCCCCAGCTCCAGCCCGGTTCTGGTTCTGGTTCGACCGCCACACGGGGACGGACCGCAGCAGCTGCTCCCCTAGTGCGTGCGGGGACAGCACTGTCCACTACTAGTGTTTGGTGCCACGAGCACCGGTGTGGCTCCCAAGCAGAAGGCTGGACCAGCCTTGGGAGGGGCTGGCTTTCCTTCCCCTGGGGGGCCCTGGGGCAGCTTCTAATGCAGTAATGGGAGTAACTCTCGTCTCAGAAAGTTGAGGAAAATGCAGTGTGCTAGTCTGACTTGTGGACGTCGTCATTCCCTTTCACTCACTGTTTTCCCTTTAATTTTGTGTTGAAGGCTTCAGCGGTTAGCCAAAGATCTTCTGAAACAGCTGCAAGCACAAGACAGTGGGTCGTGGGCAAACACTAAGGTTTCCGCTTTAGACCGCACCCTGGGAGAGGTCGCTAGGATCCTGGAGAAGGAGGTACGTCACTAACCGGAGCCCCCCCTGGCCTCTGTCTCTGAGCTGTCGTTCCCCCCCCCCCAGGACTCGAGGCTCCTGGGCAGAGGCCAGTGTTCGCGTTGCTTCCGTGTTTCCAAAGCCGGTCAGCCCTGATGGATGATTTCCTTTTGCTCCTAATTAAATTGAACTTGTTTTCAGTTGTTTTAATTGAAGCAACAAAAATATGTTCTTTAGGTCATGGTTTTCTCCGTCATATTTTTCTCCACACAAACAAAATGAAATTATTTTAAATGGAATCATACCAATAAAGATATATAACGCTTTTATGGCAGGAAATATAACACTTTGAATTATAAAGCCCATAAATCATAGATTTTCACAAAACACCAATTTTCTTCCTGTTTCCAATAATAGCTTTGGCAGTTTTCTTTAATGACTTGAGAGTCATTAAATGTTTCAAAGACAGTTTAAGAAATTCTTAATAACTTCAAGTCTTTTTTATTCACTATAGAAAATTTTAAATATGCAAAGAAGAAATCAAGTTCTCTGTAATGTCCACTGTTGACATTTTATTGTATTTTTCTAATCCTTTTACTGTACATTTTTTACATTTTATCTAATTTTATCATAAATAATTTCTCACATCTTAAAAATTTTTTAACCGAAGAATGAACCACTGTTTACACAATTTGTATCTCTCCTAATTTTCCTATTCGAGGAAAATTATTTGTTTGTTACCCACATTTTTTTTCTTATTTTCTGGGTTTAAAGTTTACATCACGTTTTATACATAAAAAAGACTGGCGATAGGAGGAACCAACACGAGATCCTGCTGGGAACTGGCCGCCCCCACCGCGGCCCCCCTCTCCCACCCGCCTCACTTCCCTCTGGGCAGACCCTGCGCAGAAGTAAAGGGGCGGCTTCTCTTTGTCTTTTAAAAATAGTTTCATTGCTTTATCACATAAATGTACTGTTAAATAACATACAGGGATGGGCAAAAGTAAGTTCACAGTTGTAATGCAAATAAATACTACGGTAGTTAATAATAATACAAGAGTACACTGTTTGGTGTACTTGCAACTGTAAACCTACTTTTGCCTACCTCTCTTGTATGATTTAGTTCTGCTTGTATTTGACTTTTATAAAATCGTATACTCTAGACTTTTTCTAATTATGACATTCAAAGTGGTGGTTCTAAGTTTTATTTAAGCTTATAAGTGTAGCTGTTTTTTCAGTTATTTTCTCTGTTGTACAGTGGTTGCTTGATTGTGTTAATACTACAGCTTTTTATCCATTCTCCTGGCAGTGGACATTTGCTCAAGACTTGGGTGTGTGTGTGTGTGTGTGTGTGTGAGTGAGTGTGAGGGAGAGGGAGAAGAGGGGGAGGGACCGGAGACACACTGCTGCTCGCTCGGCCCTGGGTCAGGGCACGTGAGCAAGAGGGTCTCTGGCAGGGAGCCCCGGGCTCCGGTCTGCATCAGTGTCGCCCGGAGGACGCACGACAGCACAGCTTGCCGGGCGCCCCTGGGCTTTCTGGTTCGGCAGGTCTGGGGTGGGTCCCAAGGATCCGTATTTCCAGCAAGTTCCCTGGTGACACCGCTGCTGGTCTGGGTCTGGTCAGGGCCCGTGCCTCAGGGGTGAGTCGTGACCACCCTGACCGCACGGTGGTGCTCAGCACTGCCCTCTGTGGGGCCGAGCGGGGACTCGCTGTGGCCCTGCCGCGGGGCCCCGGCCTCCTCCTCCGCACTGCCCAGCACGGCCCCTCCTCCGAGTGACGGAGCTGGGGGGCCGGTCCATGTGGGGTTTGTGCTATGTGGGATTTGAAGATTTGATGTGCTTTGGAGGAATCTCTGTGATTGTTTTAAAATTAATATATACTGATTATTTTTTGTTTTTATAAAGGGTATATATACTTTGAAGTAAAGGCAGTTGCTTGAAAATACCACCATGTTCACCTTCTCTTCTGAATACTGTTTTAGATCGAAGTAATCAGAATTTTTGAGGAAAAAATAAGATGATCTTTATAAGAAAGGTGTTCACTATAAAGATCTGAGTAAAGGTATTTCACTCACAAAGGGGCAATTTACTGCAATGCCACTGATTCCTTACAGTGGGGGGGGGGTGGCGTCTGGCTCCCAGTCCACGTGGCCTGTGTGTTGGGGGGGGCGGGGGTGGCTGCTGTAAAGCACGCACTGCAGGGCCCCTGCCAGCCCGCGGGAGCCTCCAGTGAGGCCCGGCTCCGACCTCCGGGAATGCCTTCCCCTCCCGGAGGCCGACTCCCTCCCTTTTGTGCAACTCCGTTTGTAGAGTTGTACTGACATTTCAGGGTAATTTGGCCAGTGGCATTTATGATTTTGATCTAGGCATTGTAAATAGTCATTTCTTTTTGTTTGGAAAACTGCCTGGAGTAACAAAGTGATTAGAGCTAAGGCCAAGTACCCAGTGCAGGACTTGGGGGCGGCCTGGGAGTGGCCAGAGTGGGCTTGGGCAAGCCCTCCTGGAGGCAGGAGGAAAGACAGAGCTGAGGGCTCATTCCGTGACTGAGACGTCAGCAGGCGGTGTGTCTGCTGTTGCTGACGAGGTTGCCTCGGGATGTTCAGGAAGGTCAGAGGACTGCTCCCGAGCACAGGGGTGAGGTCGTGATGCACGGCAACACGCCTGGGGCGGGAGAGGTCAGGGCACCGGGTTCCCGTGCTGTTTTGAGTTCTGTGATTCTGTTCGGAGGTGAAAAGTTTGTAAGCTTTGTTGCATGTGTTGTGTTTGTTAGCAAACTAAAGCCGCTTCTGTGAGAAATATGGTGTCCTAGCATTTGCACCCACTCTGCAAACAAAAACATCCAACCATGCTGGAAAAATAATTTTCTTAAAAGCATCAAACAGCTAAAAAGAAATTAAATAATGACCAGGTTGAAGAAAAAGCAAGGATTGTGAAAGCCGTGCTCATAACTGAGTTCCCTGAGAGTGTTTGCCAGGCTGGCAAGTGCGGGTTATGGTTTGTCAGCCGCGTGAGGGACAAAACAGGAGAAGCAGCCCGAGGGCTGCCCACGTGGGGAGTCCACGGGAGGTTTTCCCTCCCCAGACCCTGCCCTGACATCAGCACGGCCCTCTGGGGGAGGGGTGGGCGGAAGTGAGGAACCCCAGCTCAGCCCTGGGGCAGCATGTCACCCATATTATCGCAAATGCTGAACTGAGTTTAAAGTGGTCCCTGACTGATGATGGTGTCCCTGGGGACCTGGCAGAAGCACATGCCAGTCCCCGCTGGAAGAAGGCAGCTGTATCTGAGGCCTCCAGTAAGGCGTCCGGTCACGTCACAAGAACAAGTAGCCGCAGTCAGAAAACAAGCGCAGAAGTGAAGGAGTCATTACGAGTAGGAGCAAGCAGGGACGAGAGCTGCAGGGCCTTGTAAATGTTCGTCACAGGTCCTAAAACTGTGCTGTTTATCTTTAAGGAAATTAAAGGTAAACTTAACCTGTCTGTAGTTATGGACCTAATGGTGGTACCCGCATCTGTGATCCGGGTCCCCCGCCCCCTGCTTACCGTTGATAAGGCAGAGTGCAGCCTGGAGCTGCACTGCTGTGACTGAGCACTTTGGAGTCTCTGGGCCCAGGTGTGGGAACATGGCACTTGGGGCAGGGTGCAGCTGGTGACCCCAGAAGTGGTGGGCGACGTTGTGGTAGAACTGGTAGGGGAGAAATGTGGGGGGCTGGGGACTGCAGCCAAGCCCCGAGACCCAGGTTCCTGGCTCACGGGGCTGTCCCAGCGGAGGGGCGTCTGGGGGTGTGCCAGTCACTGCGCAGGCGGCAGCTCGGCCCCCGGCCCCTGGGGGCTGGGAAGCCCCCGTCGCTGCAAAGAGGGACGTGATCTTGAACTGCTCATGCTCCCTGGTGCCTGACAGGAGCACATGGAAAACCCACTCTTCAGGAAGCGAGCATCCAGCTAAGTCTCAGATTACTTCAACAAAATAATTTTCAAGTACACTGTCTGACCGAGAAATGGAATTAGGCATATAAAAGGGCAAGACAACATGGATTAAAAAAATCAATAAAAGACCAACAGGGTCTCCAGAACCGCACTGACTAGGTTCAAGAATATAAGTATCCATTGTTTTTTTTTTTTAAAGCGATGGCATATTTGAAAGAAAACAGAAATTTGAGAACTAAACATTTCATAATCAAAATTAAGAAAACAGTGTGTGAGACAATAGCAGGATAAGCCAGCTGGAGAGAGCATTAATGCGTGTGCGCTGAGCCATAGGAAGGAGTCCAGGACGGGGGGAGGGGGGTCAGCTACGCAGTGACGGGTGGAAACTAAACTTCTGGTGGTGAGCACAGCGTAACAGACCCAGACATTCAATGATAATGCTGTACGCCTGGAAGTTACGTAATGTTGTAAACCAGTGTTACCTAGATTAAAAAAAAGTTAGTCATAGAAATGAAAGAAATCAGACCGAAACATGAAGAAGGTTGGAAGATACAGAAAAGATTGCACGAGGCATGTAATACTGTATATAGTGAAAAGGGCTAGTTTCTGTGTAACAACTCAGAAGGAGAGGAGAGAAGGTAGATAGGGCAGAAACGGTATTTGACGTGATTATCATTGAGAACTTTCCCACAGATTTAATGCCCACAGGTTTAAGCCCAATGAAACTCAAGCAGGGGAAATAAAAGGAAATCTACACCTGTGGATATCATAGTGAAACTGGAAAAAATAAAATTACAAGCCATTCTCATTCATGAACTTGGATTCAAAATTCCTAAAGAAAATTCTGGCAAATCAAGTCATGCAGTATATAAAAAGGATAATGTATCCCAACAAAATTGGATTTATTCAAGGTATTCAAGATGGGTTTAACATTGGAAAATCAATCATAGCTGCTTCTGTCTTATTAAAAGAGGAGAAGAGAAAGCATACAGTCGTCTCAAATGGTGCCGCAAAGAAAGGCATTTGGTAAGTTCAGTGTCAATTAATGGTAGTCAGGTAGGCACAGAGTGAAGTTTTCTTAATCTGACAAATTGTACCTACAAGAAAATGGATAGTTAGTGTCAGAAAACTAAGAAGTTTAACAAGGTTACTAGATACAGGGATAATAAGTAAAAGTCAATTGTATTTATAATACCAAAATATTCAGTCCTTAGAAGTAAATCTGTCATGTTCACTAATTGGAAAACTCACCGTAGGAAATATTTCTTCTCTAAGTTAGAAGTTCAGTGCCATCTCAATTAAAATTCTTTCTTTTAAGATTTTATTTTTACAGAAAGGGGAAGGGAGGGAGAACGAGAGGGAGGAAAACATTCATAGGTTGCCTCTAGCATCACCCCCATGCCCCAGTTGGGGACCTGGCCCGCAGTCTAGGCATGTGCCCTGGGCACGAATCGAACCAGTGACCTTTCCAGTTCACAGGCCGGAGCTCAGTCCATTGAGCCACACCAGCCAGGGATCTTCTTTTTTTCTAGAGAGCTCACATATTTATTACGGAGCCAACCCATTAGTGCAGAAAAATATTAACAGTGGGGAAAAGTCATTTTTTCAGTAATTTCTCAGTAAAACACACCCAGTTGTCCAGATGGTGATGATCTCCTCGGTGACAGAGCAAGACGCAAGCAGCCTGGACACAGGCCCGGATGTGTGGGCCGTCTCCTGTGCGCGTCCTCCCCGACCCAGCCTGGCTGCTCTCCAGCGGCTCCCCCTGGAGTGGTACCTGGTTTATGACCAGTTTTCATTCGAATCCATCGGGGAAGGGGCTGGCTCTGCTCTGATTTCTTGGCCAGGAACCTCTTGATCCTGAAAGTCTTGTGAGGAGACGTGGCAAAGAAGAGTCAGCCTCACGCACTGTGGTGGCAGAGAGAGAGAGAGAGAAAGAGAACCCAATGAAAAATGTTCATATTGTGAAATTAAAGCTTTATTTCATGGAAGTGGAAATGGAGATTTTAAAATTAAAATATGGAATTTCAATGAACCGGTAGTGACCAAGAGACTGTTCAAAAAGAATAACGTGGGAGAAAGTGTTCCGCCAGCCATCAGACTGGCCGCGAGGGTGCAGTAAGGAAGACACGGAGGAGGAGGAGGAGGAGGGGGGTGGAACACGGCTGCGGTCGTCAGCAGTCCTGCCCCAGTGTGCGTGCACGACGCAGGGGGCCCTTGTTTGCGTGTGTGTGGGGAAGGGAGGCTCGCCAGGCACTAGGGGACAGTGTGGTTTATTTTGTGAATGATACTATAATGATTGAATACCCTTATTTTTAGAAAATGAAATTTGACCTTACCTCACGTCATAAACAAAAAATTAATTCCAGATGGACCTAAACGTAAGAAGATAAAACAAACTTTCAGAAGATGATATAGAAAAGTATCTTGACCCTGAGGTTTTGCCCGGGCCAGAAAAGGACACAGAAGATGTTTATCATAAAGGGAGTGTTGATAAATTTACATTAAGAGTAGGCACTTGTATTTATCAAAAGACACCAGAAAAAGGATAAAAAGACAAGAAACGGAGTGGGAGAAGATCTTGGTAACCCATGCAGAAATGGTATCCAGAGTGTTTAAGGAATTTCTACAATTCAATTAGCAAAAAAAAAAAAAGGAAGAAGAAGAAGCAACCCAGTAGGAAAATGGTCATGAGAACAGGCATTCCAAAAGAAGAAATTCAGATAGCCAATAAATAAATACAGAATCTGTTTAATAATCAGAAAAATTCAAATTGAAAACTCAGTGTGATACCATGCTTTACCTACCAGAGTATTCTTTCAAACTATTGTTTTGGGCTCCTTCTGATAAATTTCCAGAATTAGAATTGCTGGGTCATTCGGCATTTTTAATGTTTTGAGGCCACTCCCAGCTGCTCTCCACAGTGGCTGCACCACTCCGAGTTCCCACCAACAGTGCAGAAGGGTTCCCCTTTCTCCACACCCTTGCCAACGCTTGTATTACATTTAAAAGTTGAAGTTAAAATGAAAATGTGTGTTCTCCAAAGACCCTTTTCTTCCAGAAATGTTTAATTATTTCAAACATGAGTTTCTAAAACATTCTGGTACAGGCACAAGCACTTGCCTCATTCTTGCCATAACATTAAGTTTGGTCCAAGTGAGCGTGACTTGTATCAATATTTCATCAACTCTTCCCATTCCTCTGTGATGATCAACACTACCTTGAAGTTTGGGTAGTAACGGAGTCCCAGAAGCATTCTGTGGATTATCAGGAACATGAGACATTTGTATGCTGTTCCTATAAGTAAACAGTTTAAGCAGATGGATTGGACGTGGAGTTTTTCCAATTGCCTTTCACAACTTTTTAGAATCCTGCCAAATTTAAAGAGAGACTCAGCTGTGAATCCCTCGAGCCTGGGTAAGCAAACCACGTCGCTGGCTGCATTCATAATTTGAAACGAATTCAGAAATGTCCCGTCACATGACATGTGATAGCTTTCACACAGTTTGCCGTCGGTCTGATGTTTTCGAAATTCATCGTGGAAGATTCTGTGCGGATACTGTGGAAGGTAGAAAGTCTTCCTGACACACCATTCCCCCCTCCCCCGCCTGTGTTTTGCCAACTAAAGTTTGTGGCTGTTCAACACACGCCTAGACTCGGGGGAAACATCACTAACCCCCGAGAGCTTTTTCACCCTGCCGCGCCTTGCATTGGGGTCCGCTAGACACTGCCTGCGCACTGCACCTCGTGGTTTCGTGTGCTCTCACTCCTCTTATTTTCAGCTGGAACTCTTCAGAGGGACTGGGAAACCTCCAGTCTCAGGAGCCTCTTGTTTTTGTCCCCCTCGCTTACCAAACCCCCAGTTTCTGTAGTTGTTTCCCGGCAGCAGCTGACACACGACTGTACGAGGTTGTATGGCACCCACATTCTGTCAGAAGGTGACAGGTGGGTCATATGGCCCAGAGTAAAATGAAAATGCTTTTCAAACCTCCTTTAGCTAGTTCGCATGAGAAGACTACCATAAGGAACGTGGAATTAATTATCTTAAGAATCTGACAGGTTTATACATGGCTTGTAATTTTTTAAAAAGACACAAAGAAGGAGAAGACATGTTTGTGTGTTTCGTTCTAGGCGATGGCTGCAGAGGTGTGTGCCGTTCCCAACCCCTCAGACCGGAGACCTGGCGCTGTGCGTCTTGTTACACGTTAACGATGTCTCGGTGACAGAGAAAAACCCAGTTGTTAACAGTCATTTCTAAATAGTGTTTCTTATTTTACTCTGTTCTAAAGTGTTCCAACTTTTCCTAAATAACTTTATTCTACAATCACTCTAGAAAAGCCCAGATATTCGCATTTGCTTAGACATTATATACTGATCGTACAGGGTAGGAAGACACTGGTCAAAAATTGTTTTTATTTTTTTATAGTTAAATGTATTTAATAGAAATATTAAAATAATCATAAATGTGAGAACTCTTTTTTTAATATTTATTCAGTTATCACACAGTATGTTCTATGAAGGTCTCTCTTAAGCTTTCCAATTTTTATTCTAATATTCCCTCTCAGTTGGTGGAGTGACTTTGTACTTCAGTCACTCAAAAATTATTTTTAGATCTGTTTATTTTGTCAATTTAAAATACGTGACCAGCAAATACTAAGAAAATGCATGTGAACTGCAAAATTAAGTTTTCATCACGCATGGTTCTAGGTGAGTATCTGCAGCGGGAAAGGGCCGTCGGAAGATAAATTTGGCGGTGTTAATAGGCAAGCCCTCGCCGGAGTATTTTTTTCTTGTTGCAGGCATTACTCTGCCACCAGTGAAGTCTCATTATTTCTAAGTGTCCCAATCAATAAGGTCATGAAAGATTGATTTCAGGAGGTGCCACTGTGTTTATGACAAGAAGCACATAGAGTCATTTATAGGAGTGGGCAGTAATTCTCCGGTGAGCTAGCAGCTCAGGGACCAGCAAGCCCATCTCCCCTGTCTGCAGGCGCTGAGGAAGATCTCAGTGGTGTCCATCACGGCAGGGAGGAGGCTCATATCGCTAATTGAATTTCCCTAAAGAAGCAAAACTACCCCCTCATGGCGGCGGGGGCAGGGCAGAAGGCGCAGGTCCATGCCTGTGTCCAGTGCGTGTGCGCTGGCTGCCCCAGCTGCACCGGCTTCCCTCGGCCGGTGGCCTGGCAGGCAGACGGTTGGCTGCAGCGGCTCCTCTTCAGTCCGACTTTCAGCATCGCAGCTACCAGTGTGTGTGTGTGTGTGTGTGCGTGCGTGCGTGCACACTTATCGCTAGTTCCCGTAAACTAGAACTAAAATCCTGAGAACGTTTCAGTCCCAGTAGAGGGAGGTGGTGCAGAACACGTGTCCCCAAAAACACTGTGTCCTCACCGATTGCGGGCACGGTCTGAGGAGCGCACAGTGTTCTCTCTCACGGGGGCGCTGCAGTTCAGGGGGTCGATCCTCTGTCTGGGGGACGTCAGGGTTACAAAGTCCTTTTTAAAGAAAAAATCTTTATTACTGGAGTACATGTCCCTTGTTAAAAGTAAGTTTAAGCAACATAGAAATATTTAATAGAATAAGTGAGAGTCCCCTCGTTTTCCCTGCCTGGTCTCTCCCCTCAAACACAGCAGCTGGAAGTCAGTCCTCTGGCTTTCTCCAGCCCCCCCCCCCCCCCGCCCCCAGTTGTTTCACTTCTCTCACAACTAACCAGCTGGCAGTTCTGTGTAGCAGTTGCCATTTTTGAATCTTTCCAAAGCGTTCAACTTAACAGAAACTTTTTTCTTAGGATGTCAGTAGTCTGCTTGTCATTCAATTAAATTACGTAACGTAGCGAAGAGTCAGTTGGCAGATCCTTGTCTGGGAAGAGATAAACCCATTCACCACAGCACTGAGAGGCGGAAGCCAGAGCGTTCGCTGTGGGGCGGGCGTGGGTCTCCGTGCTCAAGGAGGAAATGCAGGCGTCCCTGAGCCGTCCTCGTGGCTGCGCCACGAGCTCTGGTGCGGACGGAGCGGCTTCACGCTGAGCCGAGGCCCGTGCCCGTCTGTGGTTTGCAGGCGTCTCACTGGTCCTTGCCAGCACTGCGCATTGTTGATCTGCAGTGAGTGGGGTTTAAAGCTGGAAAATGTTTGTCAGTAACCAGCAACGTCCAAACCCTAGGATTTATTGAGCATCTATCTACCCTTGTAGCACTTGGTGATGTTGTCCTGTAACTCACTGCAGGAACTCTGTGATATTACCTAACGTTGTCCTCATCTTAAGAATAAAGACATCAAGACGCAGAGAGATTGACTGACTTGGCTGAGGTCGCACCGTAAGTGGCAAATCCAGGATTCAAAAGTATTTTTAGGAGGCTTTTATTCGACGTAGTAAGTTTAGTGCATAAGTGAGCTCATCAGTGTTTTAATGTCATCTGTTCCCACAATAAGTTGAAACTTTCTGGCAGAATATAAGAGTAGTGTCTGTAGTACGTGAGCTGTATTTTTTTTTCATGATTCACACTTTCAGAATAGTTTGTAAAATTTATTCAGCAAGGTACTCTCCTGTTTTTACAAATAACTGGAAGAGGTAGACCGGTCCGTCTGTGGTAACGAAGGTGAAGTTCATTTCTATAGACCTGCCGAATGTGTCTGCTCCGGCGTGTTTTCGTAGCACAAGTTAAGACCTGCGTTTTTCTTTACATTGAGCTGTAACTTTTTTTTACAGGCAGTTTCCAAACGTAAATGAGGAAGACAGATACACGCATGTCAACTTTCTGTGCCGCAGCTTCTGAAAGTGTGCCGTGTGCCGACACTCTCAGTTACGAGTTGTGTTGAACTTGTGCGTGCCCCATCCGCAAAATGATATTTTTGGCGTGGCACTTCCAAAAGCAGAAAAGCTGTTCTTTACCCTGTGCTCTTAAATTTTTCCTAGACTGGACAATATTAGTAAAGGGCAGAATTTGTGGAATAAAAATGATGCACAGGTCTTTCCGGGTATTTATGTGAGGATTTCTCTAGGACACGTTTTCAGAAGTAGAATTACAAAACGAGTGTGGCACCCGGCCTTTTGCGCGGTGCTCTTCCGTCCTTGTCTTTTGAGGTGCGCAGCTTTGAGGGTGACGTACTGTTCGCCCGAGCCTATTCAGGGGCAGGGCTGCGGTCCCCTGGTCTGCAGACCCCAGCTGAGCCGAGAAAGGAAGGAAGGTTGGAGGGGAAGGGCTGCAGCAGGGAAGACACAGTAGATGCTGGTCTTTCGGACTGGACGTGCCCACAGCAAAATAAAAGACTGGAAATTCCGTGATCAGAAGACCCGGCTGCGTGCCCTGTGCCCTGGAAGGCTTCCTGAGCAGATGACGGCCCCTCCCCCGTGTCCCGTGGCCTCAGAGTAGTCAGGGAGTTTTAGAGAGTAGATATGGCCGACTGGGCGATCCTGTCTTTTTACTAGTGCTTTACGTTTTTTTATCATAAAAATTAAAAAAGATGCTTTGGACCAGCACAGACTAACTAACTAAAACCTCCGCCACTGATGTTGAGCCAGGGTTGAGAATCTTTGTTGCCAGAATAAAATCATTTGCTTGTTTGTCTTCCCATCGGACTGGGGAGTCTTTAGGGATCCCTTCGCGTCTGTGTCCCTAGCAGCTAGCCCAGAGTCCGACATGTTACAGGTACTCAATAAAGACTCACTGAAGAAACCACAAAATTAGGGGATGGATGAGATTTCAATGAACTAGGAGAAGGATAAAAATGAGTTTGCATCTATGGAAGGTTTTTATGGAAAGGTCTGAGATACACTGTTTCCGTTTCGTGGAGAAGGAGGACTAGGCCAAGGCGCACAGTTTCACAGACTGCGCTTTAGGAAGACCCCCTCGCCGTGGAGATTACTGAGCTGTATCAAACACAGATGCTGTGCGAAGGGTGTGGGCTTCCTTACCTAAGGCGGCAGCCGGACGTTTCACCGGCACTGGAGAGTTAAGCCAAAGCGATCTAGTCTTTGGGGCCAGGACAGAGTTGGTGCAGAAGTTAGAATGATTCTGTCCTGGAGCAAACCAGCTGAGACTATAAAGTATTTACATGAGGCAGTTCTGGTCTGTTCCGGGTCGCAGGTGCAGACGCAAGCATCCTGGCTGGTGGCAGGGCCAGCGACAGGGCAGAAGGAGGACAGAGCTCCAGGGCTCTCTCCCCGGGAGGTGGGGCAGGTGCACGCTGGGCCAAGAAGCTGGGTCGGTGGTAGGCTGTGGCTGACAAGTGTTGCCGCGCTTTCTCTTTGCTGGTGTTGGGTGTGTTCGGGGGCAGGCCTGCTGGTGTAAAGACGCTGTGGAGGGCTTAACGTACAACTCAAGTTCTGTGAAAAACAGCACTGACCTAACCACCCAGTGGGGAGAACTGCGCGAGGTATACAAATTCATGCTTTCGTCTTTGGTTTTATAATTGCATGTTTTGCAAAGTGAATCCAGCGGTTTTGACTGTGACGGTACAACATGAATGAAGCTAGGTCGGCTTTTATTTTGGCTGATAGAGTACAAGGTAACACACATAGATTCTTTTGTTTCCATTCGTACAGAACTGTCTCCCTCCTCTGACCTCTAGGAAAGGTCTTTGCTCTGCATCTCCATACTCAGAACGTCGGCAGAGCGACTAAATGTCGGTCGTGGTAGCTTCCACAGAGAGAGCGAAGACTTCAGTTTCTCACGCAGGGCAGTGCGAACTGCCTTTCATAAAATGTACAAAATAATGCAATGGATGTTTATTGTGGAAGCCAAGTCCTCGATTTTGGGCTCTGATTTAACGTACTTGTTAATGTGTCTCAAAGTGACCTCCCTCCCACTTCGTAAACACTTCTTTACACGTTTAGAGATTTAAAAAACCAACGTATCTGCCCCCCGTGTTACCTGTTACCGTTAAGCCGTCCGTGCGTGAGGCCCGGGAGCACAGGTGTGGGAGCTGGGACCAGTCACAGATGTCACCAACATTCAGCCAGCAGTGCTCTAACCTAATAATGTATAAATATAAAAATAATGTAACTGTATGATTTATAATTATGAAGTAGTAGAGTGTGGTTGAGTGCCACCTTCATTGAACATAGGTCCCAGTCGTCCACAGGCCTGGGCTGGGTGAACGGCCCCGCCCTGGGTCTGCACCCCTTCTCGGGGGCTCGTGCCGAGAGGCAGGGACCGCTCTGCCCCGTGGCTCTGAGGATGTGAAGGAACAGATCTCCCGAACTTGATAGAAAATTAGAGTCATGAATCTCATTCCACGCTCTGCCACTTAAAGTCATTGAAAAACCAGAAATTAAGGGTTACAGATTTAAAGATTCTGCTCCAATTAAAAACTCTCCTTTGGACTGAAGAGAAAACTTTACCCTTTTCCTGCAAGTTTCTAATTCTTTTGTCTCTCATGTACTTATTTCTGCCTCAGCTGAGTTGCAACGGCGTCTTCGGGGCACATGTTGTGAAGACCGATGACAAACACCACTCGTGACCTCCCAGAGCTGCTCCCTTGGTGACCACTAATGGTTTATCCAGTGTCAAACAAGATCTTTGTTTTCTTGATTTTAGATAAATTTGCAGCCCACGGCCTCACCAGTCATGATGTCAGTTGTTTACGTTTCAGCAAAATGTTTGTCGTAGCTTTCAAATACAGGGGAACTGCGGACAGACGGTATTTGTCACGCTGTAGAGACTGTCAGAAGTGGTTGGACTCAGCGTAGCCGAGCCGGGCTCCCCGTTTATGTTTTACTCTGCAGAGTGTCAGGCCTGCCCACGGCGGTGACCACTGGCAGCACGGGAAGACGGATAGATAGCGCAGAACTCTTACACTGGTCGCCGCGGATTGCTCTCAGTGCGTCTTTTCAAAAAAAAAAAAATGTGTCTCACACATGATGGCTGAAGGGCGAGAAGGCCCTCCGGCCCTGGAAGTGACGGCATTCCTCTCCCCCAAGGGAGGTGTGGGCACCCGGGGGCGGAATGTGTTTCCTGGTCACACTGTTTCCTCGTGTCTCCCGGTCAGGCCGTCAGAGTGTGCTGACCATAGGCGGAGGAGTTCTCAGGGGGCAGGAGGCCCCACCCCGTGGTCGCATCTACCCTGAGAGCAGGGAGAGCCCGGTCCACGGGTCCAGGGCTTCACTCAGTGTTCGACTGAGCAGCAAGGGAGAAGGGGGAGTGCATAAATGAACTCAGAGTTGCTTAAAATGTGTGCATCCCTGGGTAGGCGCTGCCTAAGTGTTGAGTTATGTAACTCGGGACCCAGCCTGCCTCCTCGGGAGCCCCAGCACTCGTGCCCCCAGCCCCTGCAAGGGCACCCGCATGCGTGGGTTCATCCTGCCGGGGCTGCCGTCCTTCCTGCGTTACCTGGGATCTTGCGTCTGTCGTAGGCCCCCAGTTCCTCCGCTTACCTGTGTCTGCTCTTTTCCTGGAGGTGCGTTTCCTCTAGAAAACCTAGGGCTGATTCAGGCCTTGATGCCCTGGAGAGAGTGGCGAGTGGCGTGGGCCCTGGGGAGACTCGCTGGACGGGAGGGAGTGAGTGAGAGGTGAGTCGACGACTGGAAAGCCGGCGTCAGCCTGCACAGCTGGAAGAGACAAGGCAGGGGGAACAGAGGAACACGAGTCACGGGGGGTGCTGTGGGCAGATGGGGAGGAGGAGCAGCTCGGGAGACGGCGCCGAGGAGCACATGCAGGCGCAGCAGAACGGGCCGGGGG
This sequence comes from Phyllostomus discolor, assembly GCF_004126475.2. Lineage (NCBI taxonomy): Eukaryota > Metazoa > Chordata > Mammalia > Chiroptera > Phyllostomidae > Phyllostomus > Phyllostomus discolor. The sequence goes on from NC_040914.2 coordinate 45,021,667, forward strand.
GCTGAGAGAGAGGTCGGGAACCAGGGAGTGTAGGCGGAGGGGCTCCCTGCACGTGTCAGGTATGGTAAACGAGCCGTGCGTGTCACTGGACCGTTTCCCCAGCACCCGTGACTGCTCTCTGTTGAGGCGTGACGCACGTAACGTGCCGTCTGCCCTTTCCACGTGCGCGACGCAGCGTTTCTCCGTGACTGACGCACAGAGGCGCGCGGCCCCCCCTGCCCCCAGGCATCCTGCACAGCAGCCGTCACCCCGCAGAGAGACTCCACCCCTTGGTCTTCACTCCCTGCCCCCCCTGCCCCCGGGCATCCTGCTGGCATTTACACATGTTACCGAAGCACTTGTCTCCTGCCCGTCTTAGTGTAGAAATCCCAGGTTCGCAGTCTTTGCGTGTTTCTTCCACTTATTTCCCTGAACAGTCCGGGCTCTCGCATCTTGCTACAACTCCACATGTTTATGTGAGCACCAAGCTGAATAATTTAAAGTGATCGTTTCACTCGCTTCCCTTCCAAGTAGAACGGCTAGAAATCAGCATCTTGTTTGAAGAGCAGCCACCGCTCTGTGGACGGAGTGGAAGCCAGCAGCCCGCGGAAGGGCTCACCGCCCGGGAGCGGGAGCGAGCGGCCCTGCGGGGTCGCAGACGGACCTCACCCCAGACCCACGCGGGGCGGCGGGGCGGGGGCGGTGCAGGCAGTGGCCCCGGGCGTCTCTGCCTCTTGGAGTGTGGACAGTGTGTGTTCAGGTCACACGTCCTGACCTGGACGGTTCTTTCTCACGGGTGCAGGCAACTCCGAGAAAATGAGCATTATTCACAAAGCATTTGGAATTTCTCGGAACGGGAAAGTCCGTGTGAATGGCCCGTTATGTCCGACACTCTCCCAGTTCATGTGTGTGCAAATCCCTTGTCAGAAAGACACGAAATGATCTTTTCATCTGTGTGGTTGACACTGGGCTGTGGCTGACACAGAGAACTTTCTGAAGTAAAATCTCTGTGGATGAGCGGGAAACTGTGCACAGTGTGCGTGTGAGTGGTGTGTGTGAGCGGTGCGTGTGTAACACAGTCAGGGCAGCGACGGGCAGACCAGCAGGCGGGTTTGTGTCCGGGCCGCCTCTGACTGCTTTCGTTCGAGGGCTTTTAGAACCGTCTGCTGGGCCTAGGAAGAGGTTCTTTACGTTTCTTACCTAATTCAGACAAGGCTCGGGTGGATCGCTGATGTTTCCACCTCTGAGACGTTGACGCTCTGCTGAAGTTGTACATCGTTTGCGTGTTCTGGTGACGCCCGATGTCACACCAGGGGCGTGAGTGGTTGCTGAAGTGTCGCTGTGAGGGGTTGACTCCTCTTACCCCTTTGGTTTATCAAGTAATAAAAGTTACTCTTACAGGCTGGCTCCCTTAAATCAGTAAGGGTGCTCTCAGAGCTCCGTTCCGATCGGAGCGTTCACCCGTGAGGACTGGGCAGTGTGTGGAGGTCTTACTGGCGCGGGGTTTGCGACCGTCTTGCGGGTGGGAAGCGAGCGCCCCGCAGCAGCAGAACGCCGGACCGTGAACCCGCAGAGGTGTGGCCACGTCCGTGCTGCCTGTCCCCGGCACCTAACGCAGCACGACGGTCGCCCGATGAAGGCTGAGTGAACCAACAACAGTGTACAGCAGCAGTAAGACAGCGCGCTCCAGACTCCTGGGTGGTTAACAGTGTGGGCACCATCCAGGCAGGAAACCAGCAGCTGCTCCAGGTGATGTCAGAGAGGAGGCATTTGCAGTCAGGACTCTGTTACGGAGTTAGTGGGCAGGCTGCGGGAGGAGGTGGGGGTTTCCAGGGAGCAGTCTCAGCGTGTCTGCCCCGGAGCCGGGCAGCGGGAGAGGGAACGAGTCCCGTCCAGACCTGGAGCCACGCTGAGCACGGGCGGTGCTGGCCGCTGAGTCCGCCTCTGCAGAAAGACCGTTCCCACCCAGCCGTGGTCCGTGCGTGTCTGTGCACTGTCATCGGGCGTGAGGAGCTGGCGCCACCTTCACAGGGCAGAGCGACGCGTGCAGAACTCGGCTCTCCTGGGCCGCCTGCGCCCGCCGGGTGTTTCCCACACCCGGACCTACAGTCCTCCGAGGTACTCCTTTGTAGGCTGGCAGGTGTTTTTACTGGGATGGAAACATGCGTGTATTAATCCAATAAAAGTACCTACTCAGTGCCGGGCACTATTCTAGATACTAGGAGCATAAAATAATTTTTACTCTGCAACTTGTAATGTGTAAATAACTTTATCTCTTTTACACTCACATCTTCATGTAAATATGTTCAAACCAACAATATGGTGTTTAACCTCATATAGGAAATTTTGACTTCACAGTTTTGACCTGCTGGTTAACCTTGAAATCACCCTTATTCTTCCTGTCAAGTTGTATTTTTAAAAAAGATTTTATTTATTTATTTCTAGAGAGAGGGGAAGGGAGGGAGAAAGAGAGGGAGAGAAACATCAGTATGTGGTTGCCTCTCACACGCCCCCTACTGGGGACCTGGTCCACAACCCAGGCATGTGCCCTGACTGGGAATCGAACCAGTGACCCTTTGGTTCGCAGGCTGGTGGTCAGTCCACTGAGCCACACCAGCCAGGGTTCAAGTTGTATTTTTTTTTTAAGATTTATTTATTTATTTATTTTTAGAGAGGGAAGGGAGGTAGAGAGAGAGAAAGAGAGAGAGAGAGAAACATCAATGTGCGGTTGCTGGGGGTTATGGCCTGCAACCCAGGCATGTACCCTGGCTGGGAATCGAACCTGGGACACTTTGGTTCCCAGCCCGCGCTCAATCCACTGAGTTACGCCAGCCAGGGCTTTCAAGTTGTATTCTTAAACAGAAACAACTCAAATCCACTGGCTGGCAGTGCCATGCACAGGCCCATCTGGTGACTCTTTTGTGGCAGATTAGAGGAAAAGGGGACTTGTCAGAACTTGGTGCACCTAATAAAATGCACATTCTGAGAGGAGAGGCCCACATATGCAGGTAGCAAGGGGCTTATGGAGCTCAAACGTGCACTGCCTCTGAGTGCCTGAGAGCTGGCTGGGCTTGGGAGTCGGGAGCACGGGGAAGCCGTGATTGATTCTAGTCACCTCTGTGAGCCACTGTGCGTTCGCACCGTCCCTCGCTCCGTGCTGTCGCTCTGCAGCTGTTCAGAGAAGCAGCACCCAACTGGCGTGTGCAGGTCCTTTCGAGAGCAGAGGCTCCGGTACGGTGATGCCACGGGAGTCCTCTCCAGTTCAGACTAGGGAGAAGGAAACGTAGGCTTTTTGTTCTGAATACATGGCAATCAATACACGACCTCCGCTGGAAGAAAAATCGCCTTTCCTAGAAAAAGCAGCACGTCTTCTGTTTCTTCCTCCCCCTCCTCCTCTGTGTTTTACTCCTTGACCTCGTCCGTGGAGTGGGTAGCATTGAACAGTGATGGCCACTTAATGACAAATGCAGTAAAATCTCCCCGATTTTCAGCCCTGTACACAAATGCTCGATCCGAACCGCTGTTCCGTTCACCAGGGCTCGGTGTGAAGAAGCTCAGGTAGTGGCAGAAGGTGTTTCCCAGCTGGCGTTGCGAGAGGCAGGCAGAGGGGGCTCGCACCTCCTGTCCGGCAGGAGCCGGGGGCTCCAGTGCAGCAGGGTCCTCTGCAGACTTGGAGGCAGTGTCCACGCTGGAGCTGGACGCACAGCCTGCAGGGGTCGCTGACGCTCAGGGAGGAGGGCATTTCAGAAGGGCTGCCCTTGACAAGCAGGTCCTGGGGGCCGGAGGGACTGGAGATGTGGCAGGGGACCGCCCTCGGGCCACCTGGAGCCGCACTCACCTGGCCCACCCCTGCTGCCGTGGGCCCGGGCCTTCCTGCTCCCTGGCATGCTCCTCCTGTTTCAGCCCCACAGACTCCAGTTAGCTCTCATCATGCATTCTCCATGTCTGGGCTATTTCAAGAGTTTTTCTTTTCCTTTTAGTCACTAGTGAATGCTAATGTCAGGGCTCGGGATCCCCCCTCTGATGCTGAAAGTTACGTCACCCTGTCTTCAAAACAGTACTGAGCTGCATGCAACGCAGTGTTCCAGGGCTGACCCTGGACCAGGAAAGGGACATCGGGGGAGACTGGGGAAATCCAAGGAGAGGCTGTGGTTTGGTTAGTAGTTTTGCTCCAGTGTGATGACGTCCCACGTTGGTTGAGTGCATCGTGGTTGTGTAAGATGTGGACACGAAGGAAAGCTGAACGAAGGCCTGCAGGAACCCCAGCACATCTGAGATGACTTCAAAATGAGATTTTCTGTGAGTGTTTCACAAAGTGTCAAGTCTAAGCTTTTACAGAATTGGGGTATTTAGTGACAGGCGTGCCAGAAGTCCAACGTGTTTCTCGAGCACACACGGGGTTTTCCCGCAGCATTCCATGTGCAGGTGCATCGCGCCCTCAGAAGTTGACAAACCTAGACGCAGGCCCCAGCGCTGCCACCTACCAGCTGAGAAACACAAGCCTGGAACCGAGTCCCCGAGGGCTGGTACTCTTTTCCCTGTGGTGGGACGACCAGCTCCCCTTGGGGCTGGCCTCAGGGCTGGCAGCCACCAGCCGCCTGGGGCGGCCACGTGGCCAGCCCCTCAAATACCGCTCAGCCCTCCAGGATGGCACTTTGAGGAACAGGGAAGTTTAGGTTCCTGCTTCCTTCTTAAGTTTCTTCTCACTGCATACAACTGCACTCCCCCTTCCTCCTTAAGGACAGAAGGGGTCGGGTCGCTACTGCCCTTGAGAGTTGGGCCCATGGCCCTCAGGTCTCTGTCCTCCTCTGCTGGCCGGTCCCCTGCAGGGGGCCGAGGACGGGGCCTTGACTTCCGAGGCGCACGGGCGTGTCTACACCTTCCCTCCTCTTGTGCGTCCTGGGCCTTCTCTCCTCTAAGAGAACTCCTGGTGGTAGAACCCCCAGAAAATGGTCTACACTTCCATTCTTTGATTCAGCAACTACTTATCGAATGCCTCATTTTTGCTCGACCCTGTGTGTAAACGCAATCCCAGCTGCCGGAGCACCCACACAGGCTACTTTGTAAACGTAAATGGATAATCAATATGGTGTGCGTTGTAATTAGCTGATAGAGAAATCCGCCGGGAACTTCTCGCCTGGCGATGGCGAGGGAGCGGTGCTGCAGGAACCCTGTGGTCATCCCTGGTGGGAAGAGCCTCTGGGCTGGACGGTCCTGCCCCGGAGCCCCTGGGCCCCAGGGTGTCTGTCCATGGTACTGCCGTGCGTCTGCGGGGCTGACTTGCCCAGAGTGGATTCTGCTGGGTCTCCTGGTCCCGAGGTGGTTTTGCTCCCCGACTTTGAAACATGCGGGACACTTGCAATGCAGGAACAAGTGGGGAAGGGGAATTGTCGTGGGAGACCCCTCTAGTCTGCCCTGGCCCAGCAGCGGGCCAGCAAGGGGGAAGGGGACAGAGGAGTCCAGGAACCTCCTAGGCGGGTTTTTGTCTTTCACTTGGATAGAAACCATCCTTGTTACAGCCGTGGTGCCCTGAGGAACTGTCACAGGCTCCACCCGCTCAGCCTGCAGCAGCTCCAGGTGCAGCCTCCCTGGAGCACCGGCTCTGTCTCTGTCTCTGTCTCTGTCTGTCTGTCTCTCTCCCTCTGACTCGGCGCCGGGCCGGGCCTGCCCCTGCGCAGCTCTGCGGGGCCCGGGGACGAGGGAGACAAGAGTGAGTTTGCTCTGAGCTCTGCCGCACTGCAGGCACTAACTCTGTGTGCACGCTCCGGGGCCTCTGTCGGAGAAGGACGAAGGAGAAGAGACCAGAGCACTTAGGTCTCTCGTCCTGCCGCCCCGCTCCCCCCACCTCCTCTCAGTCCAGACAGGCCCAGAGGGCACAGTGCAGGTCCCCGGAGGAGTGCCTGCCCTCCAAGGGCCCTGTCCTGATTAGCATCACAAAGGAATTGTCCTGACCCCTTGAGAATGCCTTTCCAGCCTCCCTCAGCCCCAGTGACCTTCTTACCTTTGCCTGCAAACAGGGCGGGGTGGGGGGTGCTTTTTAGTCTTTCGGGCACCTCGTTCCCACAGATTTGCAGTTTTCTCGCGATAGTCTTCGCCCCAGAACCTGAGTCCCTTCCAGCGCGAGCGTCTACAGCTTACAGGCTGCACCAAGACATTTGCGTGGGACCTGGCGGTGCGCAGCAGGCCTGGCAGGGGCAAGCCATACCGCAGAACGAGGCACGTCAGCGTGTTGTGCTTCTTCTAAGAACAGGTGGAGACAGGAGATTTGTGCACGTGGTGACCTTTAAGTGTCAGGGAGGTTTTCCGCCAGGGAAAACCAAGCCATGACAAAAAAAATGCACTCTCAGGTCTTCCCATCTCTGTACATGAGACTGCCGGGTTCTGAACCTACTCGTGTTATCTCTAAACAGGTCTTAAGGCACCGCCAGATGCTCAGCCCAGAGCTCGCCTCTCCTGCTAATGAGCGCCCAGACAGGTTCCCCATCTGCCGCCTCTGCCTCAGAGGCAGGGGAGGCCTTCCCCCCTGGTCACAGAGGCAGTAATCGCTGTCTGTAGAGAAGCCAAGTACAAAGGCCGCCAGCCCTTGTGGGCCGCCAGAGATGAGCAGCTGCCTCCCTTTGGGCTGGGAGAGGTAATAACAGTTACTCTGGTTAATAACTGAGTGGCTTCCCAGGCCGTGTAATTCAGACGGAAGCTGTCACTCTGTGCTGGCCTTTAGCTGAGCTGGGTTGTGGGGACGGAGCTGCTGGCCCTGGCTGCCAGTGGTCGGTCTCACAGGGCTGGAGGGCGCGGGCAGGAGGGCAGGGCTGCACGGTGTTCTGCCAGGTACAGGCGTGAAGCCACGCATTTTGTCGTTAGAGGTGGTTTTTCCTCGCTCAGAGAAGAACGATAAAGCTCTTTATGGAAGTTCCTACTTCACATACCTGAACGAACACAGAGTGTTTGGAGAGGGGGTAAAGAGGGAAAGGAAAGCTCCTCTTTCCAGGTGAGGTATTTCCACCCATTGAGCAAGGTGTGCGCACCCCGTGCCTGCCCCGTGCCTGCCGGTGTCCGTAGGGTGGTGTGGCTTCCCGGTGCAGTGCGCTGGCACAGGCAGGTCCAGGAGAGAGTAGGGAGGAGCGGGCAGGCTTGGAGGCACACACGGTTGGAGGCAGAGCCTCTGCCTTGGGTTGGGAGGGTCGGGAAGAGCTTCCTGGAAGCGCGGCCTTCGGGGTCTCACGTGACTGAGGTCCACTGAGCCGGAAGAGTGGACACTGTGAGCGACACTGTGATCCCATATCTGCAGATGTGGAAGGAAGGCCAGGGCACCCCGTGCCTTTCACAGTCAGGGCACCCTGCACCCGTGGGAGCGGGGGCGGGGGGGCGCGGTGTGGGGGCACGTGGCCAAGCTTTCCTGACGGGAGTCGTCATCCCAGGTGCTCCGGGTGCTGCTGCTCATGCAGCCGTGCACTGGGGTGCGTGCTGCTCTCCCCGTGTGTGTTACAGGCGGACACACGGGTTACTTCCTGGTGTGTCGACGTAACAGCATCGGGGCTTTAAACAGATTGCTGAACCCATCCGGGTGTTCCATTATTCTGATGGCCCGTTTTATTGCCAAGAAACTTTTTTCAATAATAAAATAGATGATTAGTTTTTAGTCCTGAGAGTGTGAGTTCCTGTATGGGATTCACAGTGGACGTGTCATAGTCCCCACTGTATTGCACTGGGCACAGAGGGAGCGACGGAGTGACTGGGGCGTTCCACTGCCGCGCCCGGCTGTGCCCCGCAGGGAGGCCGGGGAGCCCGTGAGAGCCCTGAGGCAGACGTGTTGGGCGGAGCCTGGCCGTGACCCCCATCTGCCCCCAAGATCCCTTCGGTGCTCCCCAGAGACTCGAAGGCTTGGTGGGCGTAGGTGCTGTTGGGGGAATTCTAAGGCGCCGTTGCAGTGGAGGGTTTGTGTGTGGGCCGGCCCGGGCGCCCTGTGGAAGGACGGCAGACTGGGTGCCGCACACAGTAGGACTTCATTTCTCACAGGCCTGGAGGCTGCACGTCCAAAGCGCAGGGGGCAGCAGCTTCACTTTTTCCCGGAACGTCTGCTTGGTGCGTAAGCGGCCGCCTTCTCCGTGCATGAGCCTCCCTGGTGTCTCCCGCCCCCTGTGAGAACACCAGGCCCGGTGGATCGGGACCCACCCAACCGTCTCGTTTTAAGTTAATTGTCTCTTTGACGACTTTACCCTCAGATACACTTACATGCTGAGGGACTAAGGGTTAGGACTCCAACGTAAGAATTTGGGAGGGGCACACAGTTCAGCCCCTAAGAGGTTGCTGTGCTGCTTTGCACGTATGTGAGGCACTGACACTCTGCACCCCTAAACCTGGCCACAGTGCACCCCAGAACTGCGCTTGCCTTCCACATGTCAGAGGGATGCAACGAACCTGGGGAAATTTCCCCCCACAGGAACTGTAAACAGTTCAGAAAATGGACAGAGATAACCAGAGGTGGAGGTCGAAAATGGTGTGATATTCCCCCTAAAATAACGGAAGTGGTAAAACAGTGAAAGGTCTCGCTGAATGGTTAGTATTAGATCTCCAAAGAAAAAATTTGTATCTCCGAAGGAAAATCCTAGGAGAGGAAGTCTTCGTGGAAGTCCATTTGTCTTGTTAGGCCATAATGAACATCACAAAATGATCTCGTTTTTCAAAGTGCTGCTGAAAACTTCTGTGTAAAATGCGGTCTCCGTCTGCTTGTTGGTCTCACTCACCCCCACGTTTTCGGCTTCCCGGGGGCTGCAGTCACGTGCCCCGTGCTCACCACTCAGACCTGCAGCTCCCAGGAAGCCTCCCTGGATGCTCGCAGAGTGACGGAACCCGCAGAGTGTGCCGCACGGCGACTCGGTAGTCCATTCGGTTATGACTTTGTGCTTGGGAAATGGAGCTAACTTCTGGTTGTATTTTTTTTTCTCCAGAACGTGGCCGATCAGATCGCATTTCAGGTTGCAGGTGGACTGACAGCCCTAGAACACGTCCTTCAGGGAGCAGTCCCAGCCGCAAACGCCAACACCGTTTCACGGATCCCTCCTAAGTACGTACGGTCTTTTAGCCTGTCTTTCGTGTTTCACTCACGGACCATTGCTGCCCTGGTTTCCGTATGGGAGGCCACAAGGAAACCACACGTGTGTGTGTTCAGGCTTGAACAGCGGAAGCTGACACTCCCCGTCGGGGAGAAGGTTCCTGAGAGCAAGTCCCCGATGGGGGTGTGAGTGCGCATCCTCACTCACAAAACTGAAGCTGAGCCTCAGAAGCCTTAGGAAGGAAGTCTCGTTGGTCTGCAGCGTTCTCTAACCCTAAATCAAGGGGAATTGGTAAACTCCGGGGTAGTTCTGAGGGCTCACAGAAGGGGACCACCGAGGAATAGCGGTAGGAGGAAGCTCACTTTCTGTGCTGTGTACGGAACAGAGGCGAGTGGCCTGGGCACGAGGGCCTGAGTGTGCAGTGGAAGCCCCTCGCGTGCAGGAAGGGCACTCGAAGGCCAAGACCGCCGTCGGCCAAGTCCCAGCCAAGTAGCTGGGCCTTTCCCTGCAAAGTGCTCTTTGTCATCAGGTAAAAAAAAAACCCAAAAGGATGGTGCTTTGTTTCTGGGTCACATTTCTGTAAAGTAGAAGTAGCACCCGCTCCCGAGGCAGACCAAGGTGGCCTCGTCTCCAGCCCCCAGTTCCCCGCTGCAGTGGCCGGGGCAGCTGCCTGGGCACGTGGGTGTGTCCCCTCTGTGGCCCACGGAGTCTCGTCCGCCTGGCAGTGCCGCCGTGCGGTCCATCGGTCGTAAACTGGAGTGCCGCTCAGAGGGTAGGCGACCGTCGTTAACGTAGGTGTCTCTCCTGGCCGAACACCGTGCTGTCGGCGTGACGTGAACTTGCTGCCACTCGAACTCGCTTTGTTTTCCACTTCCTGTGCGTTTCGTGACGCTGCTGTGTGCCAGCTCCTTGGCGGTGAAGTGCGTCCGTGTTTTTCTTGCTGCACTGACAAAGGGAAGGTCAGAGGGAAAGGGTGTCGGTGTCCTTCGTGTCGGAGACGTTTCTGTGAGGCAGGAAGTGCCGCGCCGGACAGCCCAGCACCTGCGGAAGTCTCCGGCCCACGAGAGTGAGTTTTCACGTCTGAACTTGGAACTCCGTGTGTGTGAGAGAGAGAGAGACAGAAAGCTCAGGGAGGACCCAGCAGTGATGTTTCAGAACCAGCCGCAGTGTCTCCATGTTGCCTTCAGCTCCCTCTCGGAACTGAGTCCGGGCGCGGAGGTGGCGTGAGTCGGCCGTGCAGACGACTTCCCGTCGGACGGCGGGGGCGGGGGACGGTGTGGAGTGGGAGCCGTGTGCACCTCACGTGACCGCCGCGTCACGGCCCTTGGTGCATGCAGTTCCTAGAGCGGCGTTGGGCGAACCCACTGTTACCCAGCAGTTCCTTGGTCCTCGGCAGGGTTATTCTAGTGTAACTCTAAACGTCTATTTTCAGATCTAGGTTTAGGAAAAGTGAAGAGTCCCCTCCTACAGTAAAAGTGAAAACGGCTCCACAAGCTGATCAGCCCTAGTGGCTGATAAACACTCCTCCCAGCTGACTTACGGCGGCACTTTGTTCGCGCCTCGCGGGGCTGCACAGAGACTGTGACAGTGGGCAGCTGTCCCACCGCTAATAAGATCACGGCAGAGAAATTAGCCGTATCGACTTTAATCTGCTGTCGCACACGGCGGGCCACCTGCGTCCGGTCCGGAGCCAGCTCGTTCCGTGGCGGACTCGAGCCCTCACCCCCAGATTCTCCGTGAGGCCAGGTCTCAACACGTGCCGTCCCGACTGTCTTCTCGTCGGGCAGAATGGAGTGTGACACTGGAGTCTAAAACCAATGTTTTCATTTCGTGCTCCCCCACGTTTTAAAATACATTGTAATCTTTGAAATGTAGCATCTTCTTAGCAGGAGGCTAATGTTGGGAAACGCGGCAAGTCTGATTAGGTTGGTGCTTGACAGGTACATGATTTCCATCCAGAAGAAGAATGTGTCTCCGCGGGCTAGTTCAGCTGCCTGCTCTGCATTGCAGCAGATTCACCAATTAAACAAAGAACCTTGCAGTAATTCACCAGGTTGAGGATTTCTCCGAGGGGCCCTTATAATGAGGGAAATACTTTAATTTAAAAATCCGTCTGGGTGTTATTAGAGTGTTGCAGGATGGAATATGATGTGCAGTGTGACCACCACCTGGGACTGTCGGGCTGAGTGTGACGCAGCCTGGCCTGCAGGGGGCACGTCACCGACACCCCCCACCGCGGTGCAGGGCTGGTCAGGCGGCGTCCCTGCACCTGGGGCCCGGGCCCGCAGGCCAGGCGGTGCGTCCCAGCAGCAGCCATCCCAGCACCAGCGGGAGAACGCGCCCTCCTCACACAGAGCGAGCACTGACCCAGATGCCTCGCTGTCCACTGCCAAAACCAAGTTCCATCACAAGTCCGCCACGGCGGTCACAGAGAGGTCAGAACTAAGTGATCTTTCCCTCGTTCAATCCCCTGCGTCGTTCTTCCGTCCACAGGTTTCTCGCCGAGAAGACAGTTTCTTGTTGATCAAGAGTTGTTCATGTAATTGTGCTTCTTGAACGTCTTCTAATTTTAGCAAGAAAACAAGTGTGAAGGAAGTTCCATGTGTGAACTTCTTGCAAATACTGTTTTTCTCTGCTTTTATTCACTACACTTTTTTCTGATCAGTATTGCACATCTAAAGTCTGTGTGGTGCAGCAGACCCACTGACCACTATGAAAACGAGAGTCCACCGGAAACCTCTCTCCCCTGTGGCTGTAAGCACGTTTGCGAACCTGACAAGGTGACGCTGTTTCTGTGAGTCCCCCATGCGGTGTTGTGACCCCACTACAGTCGTGGGTTCAGTGATGCGCACCGGAGCCTTTCTCCTTTCTGTGGAGACGAGCCAAGAGGTCTGACACTGTCCTTTCTGTTTACAAATGAGAGCTGGTGTAACTTGTTTTAAAATTTAAAACCATAAATTTTCCACATGTTTTCTAAGCTGGGCACTGTCACTTCTTCACCTGTTTTAGGTGAGGAGGAGACGGTTACATCCATTCATTCTGCCCATCAGTGGGTGTTTTCCCCTTCCTGGGCCAGGAGCTGTGTAGGTGCCCTGGTTACATCACAGAGGTAGAGTTAATGAATGTGCAAAAGACTTGAACAGGTGCTTCCCCAGCGAAGATGCAGATAGTGAATAAGCATGTGAAGAGATCTCAGCATCACTAGGAAATAGGAATTAAAACTTTAGTAAGGTGCTTCATCACACCTGTTAAAACCACTTACCATGCTGCACCGAAGCTGCCGGATCCTGAGAGCCTCCAGGGCAAGTGGAACTTTCTCACCCCACAGGTCGGATGCGGAACGGAGCAGCCGTGGGGGAAGGCCTGTAGATGCCTTACAATGTCATGCATACACTTTCTGTGTGGTTCCGCAGTCCCCGTCCTGTACAGTCACCGCAGAGAAATGAAAAGCTGTGTTCTCTCCAGAACCCGAAAGTGCTGGCTTACAGCGGCTTGGTTCTCACCTGCCCCAAACTGGAGACTGTCCTCGTACTCTTCCGCTGATGGACGGACAGCAGGCCACAGGCACAGAAAGGACCCACGCCGTGATAGGGAGTGATGTGATGTGATGGGAAATACAACGTAACATAACATAACCAGTTACAAAAAGGATGGACCTCAGACGGCACTATGCTAAGTGAAAGAAGCCATTCTAAGAAAGGAGAGACTAAAAAAGTCTTTTTTAATGGAAAGCGGGTACACGACTGTCCAGCGTTGGGAGAGGAGATGATCAGAAAGGGCCCGCCCGGGGGAGTCTGGGGAGCCAGTGGTTCGATGTCCCGCAAAAGTGACCCTCCTCTATAATAGACCCATAGTCACCGACACGCAAGGACCCAGGAAGGATGGCTGCCACGAGACGTTCCCGAGGGGTCGCGTAGAGGACAGGCTTCAGTCAGGCCGGTGACCGCGGGTGCGTCAGCGTGGGGCTTGGGGGTGAGCACTAGCTCAGTGCTCACAGCACCGACACTGAAGACCGAGAGGGGGACTCGGGGGTAACGCGACTGCACGTCGAGGCAGCGTGGCTCGCACGGACGGCCTCACTGGGGGTGAGGAGTGGGGGTGGGTGTTGCCAAAATATTTTTAACAGTTTTCAGTCATTGCAATTGGCAGTGATTTTGTCACTCAGAAACTGTTGCGTGTTGTGATGTAGCTTAAAGCAAATAAGTACTTTTGGAATGACCTCTGTCATTCTCGATGCCCTTAAGGACCTGTGTGCTGGGTATCAAAGAAAAGAGAGAGAGAGCTATAAATTGAAAGAAAAGAAATTCCGTACTCCTTCCTGATTTTGAATCTGAAATAACATGAATTCATAAGATATTTTATTTTTAAGTAAGTAAGGGGTGGATTTCCTACCTGTGTTTAGCCTCATGAGTGCTTAAGGAGTCGGATGGTGGAAAGTCGGGTGAATTAGTGTGTTAGTGTGTTCCACAGCGCCGCGTTCTTCCGTGTTCTGCCCCCTCAGACCGCCCTGTGCACAGCCAGCTCTGTCTGCCTCACGCCGAGGGCTCCACAAAGGATGCCTCAGCGGGACTTTGCCTGGAAGTCGCTGCGGGCAGTTGTGTGGTAACAGAGGAGCGTTTTCAGTGGTTTCACACGAGTCTCGGCTTTCGGAGGCTCCTGCAGGGCAGCCCTGCACCACAGGCCCCTCCCTGTGGGGGCCCCTCGCTCGCTGGGTCCAGTTCGGGCCTCAGAATTCTCACTGCAGTTAACAGCTCTGAATGTCAGAAAAAACCTGTTAGGTAATATCTAAAGAAGTTAGTTTGGAGCTTTACAAAGACAAAGCATAATTTCAGAACGGTAGTGCAAATAAACTGTGTACCGTTTATTAAGTGCTTAATGTAAACTAAAGCAACTTGGTCAGTTACAGTATGTCGGGGCCCTGGTGTTTAATGCCCAAGGCAGCTGCTTTAAAGTACCAGCTCTCTTGACCCCAGTGTGGGACGGAGGATCTGGGGCGGACGTGTTTCCTGGTGAGTCTCAGGGACTGCACACTGCACTGGGGCGTGCACTGCACACTCACCCAGTTGGAGTGTCCGACCCTCCGAGGATGCAGCCACCTGGGGCTTGTCTGCTGCACTGCTTTATAACGTCTCAGGTGCCGGCCTCCCCGGCTGAGGCGTATGTGCCACACTCGCATTCTGTTACGGTCATTTCGTTTGTAAATAAGTTCCTGGTCTTATTACCAAAATACCTAGTTTTATGGTGTCTTTTCTGGCCTCTGTTTTTCAGAGGAAACGTGTGCGGTGAGAAGACTGGCTGACCTAAGACTCAGCCGTGCCGTCAGGATTCCTTGGGGCAGAAAGCCTTTATCGCAGCCCAGTGTCAGTGTAGGTCTGACGGAGGGGACAGTGCGATTTTACTGTCTTCTGAGAAGATCATTTTAAACTCGGGGCTTTGTGTTTGATGTTGTAAAAAGTGCTTCCAGTCATTTGAGTCTTAGGTTACAGGGGGGGCTGCTTGGGCAGACCACCCAGGCTGGGTTCACAGAAGGGCTCTTTCGGGGACAGGTGCTCTTCAAACAGAGCCTGCCTTTCAGGCAGGTTTTGCTGAGTGCGGGAGTTTCGCTGACCCCACGTTTTTTGCCCCCTGCCCCCTTGTTCTCCTCTCGTCAGAAAGTAGTTTCTTTGCGGAAGTTTCCTGGCAGAGCTGGTGAGCGTGAGATCGCAGAGACGTGCTTTTTATGTGTATGTTCTTTTTTTTAAGGCGTATTTATTTATTTTTAGAGAGGGGAAGGGAGAAACGCCAATGTGTGGTTGCCTCGAGTGTGCCCCCCACTGGGGGCCCGCAACCCAGGCACGTGCCCTAGGCTGGGAATCGAACCAGCAGCCCCTTGGTTTGCAGGCGGCACTCAGTCCGTGGAGCCACACCAGCCAGGGCTGTATGGATGTCTCCTGACATCCCACAAAAGGTGGTAGACATGTTGCAGGGATTGTACTGAATGAAACAAATTAAAAATCAAGGCCATAAGGGTATATAGGTCAAAACGAAAGGGAAAGTAAGATACAATTATAAACGTGTAAGGTTCCCCATGTCATTCTGATGTAGTACCCTTATGTCTGAAGCCTTTAGAGACCTACAATTTTACATACCAGTTCTACACTGAAGCCACAGCACGTAAACAGTGTGATGCTGGCACAGTGCTTGACAAAAGGATCACTTAGCTTCAGAAACCAGGGAGTACCTCCTGTACTATGAAGGCAGCTTTTCAAACTGGTAGAAAAGGTGGATTATTCCATAATAATCCACCTTTGAGATGGGGAATAAATTTAGGCTTCTGCCTCACATGAAAATAAATTCTGAAGGATTTGATAGTTAATTATAAAAACCATAAAATCACCGCACCCAGTGATCTGATTCAAGAAAAAAACAAATACGAAGGGCTGGGTGTAAATGTACAGTTAGCTCATCTCATAAGGATAAAAGGAGGAGGAGAAAACAAAATTCCAAAGAAAACAATTGTTAGACTACGTAAAATTGTGTAGCTTCCATACATAAAAAAAACCTTAAAAATAATGTAAGCAAAATGAAAGGTATTAGGTAAATGACAAAAAATATTTAGAACATATATTAATCCTCTGTTATGTTGATAATGAGAGAATTTTATAAAGCATTAAGAAAAAGATGAAAACCTCCAATAAAAATTTTCAGAGAGTAAGAATTCCCTAATAAAATTCTCCTGGCTTCCCCGTTTCCCCCCCTCCAGCCCCCCACCGGAGCACCAGAGGGCCTGCCTGCCCCGTGTGCCTCGCCCCGGGCCCGGAAAACCCTGGCACTCAGATGTTGGCTGAGTGAGGGAATAGTCATGTGGTGTCTCTTAGACCTGTGCGTCTCAGCTCCCGCACCTCAGAATTGGCCCTGCTCTTGAAGCATGCAGACAGAGAGATCCCTCGCTCAACCCCGTGCCACCTCCCCCCCCCCCCCCGCCCGCCCGCTGGCGTCTCCTGGGGAGGAGCAGTGCTCCGTCAGACCGGAGGGCCCCGTTCGAGAGCACAGTTCTGGACTCGAAGGCGCATCACGGTCAGCTGCAGAGTGTGTCAGAACACACATTGCCAGACGCTGCCGCCCGTGAGTTTCTTCCTGCTCAGTAGGTCTGGGTTGGAGCCCGAGGATTTGTTTTTCTGAAAAGTCCCCAAGTGAGATTGATGATGTGGACCCATGGCTCAACTTGAAGAATTGTTGTCCTAGGGGGCCGGCTGCAAAGGACCGAAATCAGAGCCTCGTCACACAGGACTGAGCAGTGAGCGGGGGTGACCAGACGTGCCTCTCGGCAGCGCGGCTCTTCACCGTGGTCTCGAGTGCACCCAGAAGGAACACTGTCCCTCGAGTTTGTGGTTCCAAGCGTTTTTTAGAACGGTGGCACATGTATTTTTTTAATCCTTAAAAGAAGAACATTTCTTGGATCAACTTGAACTCAGGCTGTTGCCCTCCGCGGGCCTTCCTCCACAGGGCACACGGGGGTCCTTGTCCACGCAGCCTCCGAGCCGCTGTGGGGCTCACCCCCGATCTCCGCGGTTCCCGTCTCCCAGGGAAAGAGCTCCTCCTCCTGGGGCTGCCTCCCCCGTCACCCACTGTATCCCGGGCCAGGAGCTCTGGCATCCGGAGCTTTGGCAGATGCTCTTTCTGGGCGTTATTCAAAGACTTTTAGATCCCAAAGTTCCTGGGTATTATCGTCTTAGACTATTAAGACGCTGTTCCGTTGTCTGCTGCCGCCAACCAAGGAGTTAGTAAGAGGCAAGTGTTAGGCACTGAGTAACGTGGGGCTTTGGGTGAAACTCGCAACCCTTCACGTCTGGTGGCGGCCCTTGCACCTCAGGCTCGGCTCGGCTGGGCAGAGCAGACTCTGTCACAAAGTGCCTGTTTCTTTGCACCGTTTACTCCCTGTATTTTAGGTGTTGAGAGAAGCGCCGCTGAGGTGTTACAAATGGGTTTTCTTCCCCTGCCAGGTCCCTCTGCAGCGCAGTCAACGTTTACAGCCTCACCTGCAGCAACTGCTCTGAGAACTGCACCGACGTTCTGTTCAGCAACAAGATTACCTTCTTAATGGACCTCCTGATGCACCAGTTGACGGTAGGTAATATTGCTGCTTTGGGTTAGAAGCAGTTAAGGTTTGAGAAACATTCTCTGTGGAGGGAACGAAAAGAATTCAGCGTATTTGCTCTCCAGATGGAAAAAAAAAAACTGGAGATGGCCCAGAGTGTGGAACAGGGACCGGCGAGAGAGACCTCTTGTTGTGAAAGTGTCGTATTGGACTCTCCCGAGTTCCAGTATTCACTGACAACACACCTGGGACACTGGCCAAGGCTGTAAGTTTCCGTGGTCAGCTCAGGGCCTCGGCGTCGGTTGAGCCCAGACCTGGGAGCGCCGTGCGAGGGGAGAGAGCTGGGGGGGCCGCCCCGGCTCTCTCGCCAGCTCAGGTAAACGGGCCACCAGGTGAAAGGAATTGGTGATGGCCACTGGCTTTTTTTCAGAGCAAGAAACTCCTCCTCAGTTGTCCTTCACAAATGGGAACAAGCGACTAATTTCACCCTTAAGTTTTATTTCGGTTCACAGATGTCGAGACGGGTAAGCTCAGTGCAATATCCTATGGGCTGAGCCTGTCGGCTGCAGTCTCCAGAGCAAGGCCCCGAGGCCAGAAATTTCCAGGTGAAGTTTCTGAGTCCCCGAGGTATTGGCACAAAATCACTCTCAGGCTGTAAGTGTACAACGTGCGAGGTGTTTTTTTTTTCAGAGCCGGTTTCCCTTTGCTCAGCACATAGTTCTAACGGTTCTTCCGAAGCCGTGTGCCTTTTGTTCTCCGTCCTCCTCCGTCTGGTTAGTTTCTGCGCGTCCTGCAGACCTTCCCTGAGGCACGGCGGCACCCTCCCCAGCCCGACTGCTTCCCCAAGTACGTCTTCCACAGACCTGCTCGCAGCGAACCGTAGTTAACCGTTTCCTTGTCCGTCACCCCCATTAGCCGTCACAGCCTCTGAGGTCCCGGTACAGGGCCTGTAGACTCGGTGCACTGGTGACGGACAAACACCTGGACAGACGGGTCCCCACGTGTCTGGGGCCGAGGATCAGAAAGGGGTGATGCAGCCCTTCCAGGCAGGCGTCCGACAGGGAGGTGCAGACTGTCACGCAGCACGGCCGTGGCCGTTTGTGGCGGTGACGTCATTTCAGGCTCAGTCGTCCATGTTTTTATCTCTAAAAGAAGGCACTGAAATACGGGCAAGACATTGAAGCACAAAATTCAATCAGAAGTAGTTGAAAGGCAGGGACAAGGAAGAAAACTTAGCATTTGTTGCAGGCCTACTATTCCGGGCATTTTAGTATCTATTGTCTTATTTAATTTTTAAAACATACAGTCAGCATTGTATCCCTTCTCACAGATGAGGAAGCTGGAGTCCCAGAGGGGTCGGCTCGCGAAGGCTCCCTAGCTGGTAAATCTCAGAGCCAGGAGTCAAACGTAGGTCTCCGACCCCCAACTCGGGCATTCTGCACGGTAACTGAGTGATGCCTTTAGAAAGTGTCGGTGTCAGTGCCGTGCGAGGCGAGGAAAGACTGAGGGGCTGTCAGGTCGGAGGGGACTGAGGAGGTCTGACCGTTGAATGCGGTGGGTCCTGAACCAGAAACAGGGCGTCAGTGGGCACACTGGGAAGCTCAGGTAAGATCTACAGAATAATGAGTTTTACTGGCCCCGTGTTAATTTCCTACTTTCAAAAAAAGAATCAAATAGAAGTTTTAGGGCTGAAGAATATAATAATTAAACTGAAAAATTAGCTGGATATGTTCAAGAGGAAGACTTTATCATGCAGGAGACTCAAAGACAGGTCATTTGAAATTATCTGGTCACAGGAACAAAAAGAAAAAAAATGAAAAAGTGAAGAAAGCCAATGGGGTTTCGCAGTACCCCCAAACAGACCGATACATGCACACAGGTGGTCCCAAAAAGAGGAGAGAGAATAGAACAGAGAGCTTTTTTAAAGAAGTAATAGACTAGAATTTCTCAGTCTGGTGAAGGAAACGGATGTCTAGGTTCAAGAAATCCAGCAGGCACCAGCTAGATGAGCGCAAAGAAATCCACCCAGAGACACACTGTGGTCAGCTTGCCGAGTCCCAGAGAGAACCTGGAAAGCAGCAGGGGAGAGCGACCCATCCCACACACAGAGCCTCCTCCGTCAGAGTCAGCGGGTTTCTCCCCAGACCCTGCAGGCCAGAGGGGTGCAATGATGTGTTCAAGGTGCTAGAAGAAAATGATACCAAGGACACCGCATCCAGCAGAACTGTCCTTCTGAGATGAGTAAGAAATGAAAACCGTCCCAGATAAGCGGAAGCTGAGAAATTCATTACCGGGAGACCTGCCTTACAGGACATGCTAAAGGGAGCCTTCGAGCAGGAACAAAAAGACACCAAACAGGAATTTAAAAAAAAAACACGAACCCACAAAGCTTGCCAGTAAAGATAAACACAGAGACAAATACAGCTGCAATACTGTAATAGGGTTGGACATCACTGTTACTTCTGGAGAAATTAAGGACAAAAGTATAGCAATAACTATGGCAATGTGTTCATGTGGTTACGTAATATAAAAATATGTATTTTGTGACAGCAACATAAAATGCTGGGAAGAGAAGTAAGGGTGTGGAGTATTTGTGCTTAAAGTTAAGTTGTTGTCAGCTTAATATAGATGATTATAACTTAAAATGTTTTATGTAAGCCCAGTGGTAACTGTGAAGAAAATACCTACAAAGTATACACGCAAAAGGCCTTGACCGGTGCAGCTCTGTTGGTTGGGCATCATCTCTGAAAGGGTTACCGGTTCAATACCCGGTCAGGGCACATGCTTGGGTTGTAGGTTCGGTCCACGGTCGAGTGTGTGTGAGAGGCAACTAATCAATGTTTCTCTCACATCGGCGATTCTCTCCCTTTCTCTTTCTCTTCCCCTCTCTATAAAAATAAATATATTTTTTAAAACATACACAAAAGAAAGTGAAAGTCAAAACATGTTACTACAAAAAATCAGTAGCACGAAAGAAGACTGCAGGCAAGGGTGAGAGACAAAACAACCAAATGGCAGCAGTGACCCTCTGCCAGTGATCACTTCAAATGCAAGTGCATTGAACTCCCCAACAGAAAGAGACACACTGGCCACATGGATCCAAAAACAAGATCCGTCTGTACATTTCTGTAAGAGACTCACGTTACATTAGGGACACAGGAGCTGACAGTGAAAGACTTGGAACAGATATCTGTGCACATGACACCCAGAGCAGCAGGGGCGGCCATACCGACATCGGAAAATGGACCCGAAGGCCACAGCTCTTCAGAAGACGTAAAGAAGGGTGTTACAGGGAAACTCTCCAGGGAGGTAGAACTGTTGCAGACACACGTGCGCCCATCGCAGCACCCAGATACAAGAAGCCGACATTGGGAAACCGGAAGGAGACGACGACAACAACATAGTAATCGTAGGGGATTTCGGTGCCCCGTTCCAATGACGGATAAACATCCAGAGAGAAAATCAGTACAGAAACGGAGGCTTTGAACACCACCATCTACCAAAATATTCCCCCCAGCAGCACCAGACGACACATTTCTCTCCAGTGCACAGGGAACCTTCTCCAGGAGAGACCACACGTTAGGTCACAGAGTCAGTCAGTAGATTCAAGAAGACTGATAACATGCCAAGTGTATTTCTGACCACAGTGGAATGAAAATAGAAATTAATGGCAGAAGGAAATCTGGGAAATTTTCACAAATATGTGGAAATCAAACAATACACTCATGAGAAACCAGTGGGCCAAAAAAAAAAAAAAAGAAATGAAAAGAGAAGTCAATATCTTGAGACATGAAAATATAACATACCAAAACTTACGGGATGCTGCTAAAGCAGTGCTGGGGGGAAGTTTATAGCAAGAAATACCTGCAGTAAAAAGGAAGGAAGATCTCAAATACACTGCCTAGCTTTGCACCTCAAGGAACTAGAAAAGGAAGAACTGACGAAACCCAGAGTTAGCAGACAGAAGGAAATAATTGATGTTAGAGTGGAACTAGCAGGCACACAGACACACAGACCAACAGAACCGAGTAGAGAATCCAGAAATAAGCCCGGGCGTGGGCCACTAATACTGGACAAAGGCATCAAGAGTACACAAAAGGGAAAGGGCAGCATCTTCGGTAAAAGCTTTTGGGAAAACTGGACGGCCACATGCACAAGAATGAAATTGGACCCTTATCTTACACCATTCCCAAAATATTAGATCCAAATGGACTAAATACTTACATCCTAGAAGAAAACATAAGGAAAAAGCTCTTTGACCTTGGTCCTTGCGATTGTCTTTTTTTTTTTTTCTTTTGGGTATGACACCAAAAGCACAAGTAACAAAAGCAAAACAAACAAGTAAACAAGCCAAACCAGTGGGGCTGCATCACACGAAAGGGTTTCTGTGCAGCAAGTGAAAAGGCAAGGTAAGAAATGAGGGCAATGTATCTGAAAATCATATATACAAAACACATCCCTAAAAAAAGTATCAATTACAAAATAAGGAAAAACCTGGCACACAGCACCTTTACGAAGTGATCAAAGCGAATGTTATCCAAAGTTCCAGAAGCCTAGAATGGCCTGTTCGAGTTCCGTGGTTCAGTCAGTTACCTGTGTGGACCTCAGTAGCTGGAACACTTGGTAATTTCAATACCAGGGCTCATGTCTGAGAGCTTAAATGCCGCTTTCAACGTAAAAACATGTCCTTATTGGAAAGTTGTTGTTCTTATGGAAAGAAAAGCGAAGCTTTTATTGTAGACCATATAACTGAAACACCTTTAAAGTACTTACGGGGGAGTTCTTTAAAACAGCTCTGTAACTCAGGTTATGAGAATTCCTTAGAGGTGATGACAGCTATTCCGTGTGCGTGCCGTGCTGCTTTGAACACGGTGTGCCGTCACGTAACCCAGGGACTCAGGAAAGTGCGAGACCGTGGCGCACACGGGACCCTGCCGTCTCCCCGGTGCCCCGTGGCAGAACGTTGCTGCAGCTGCGGGAAGAAGACCGAGGGCGACAGGCATGGAGGTTATCGTCAGCCATCGAAGGAGCAGTTCTTCCCCTTTTTGTTGGGCACAGGGGGCAGGAGGCTGTGAAGAGAGGCCCGAGATGGAGAAGCCTAGCGGGGCGCCACTGCCACCCACACACGTGTGCACACGCATGTCAGAGAGCAAGGGACGTGAGGGGGCCTGGGAGGAAAGGGAGGCAGAGACAGGAGGGGCCCGGGGAGGAGCCCCACGCAGGGCTGCTCAGCCCCCCGCGG
Organism: Phyllostomus discolor; assembly: GCF_004126475.2. Taxonomy (NCBI): domain Eukaryota; kingdom Metazoa; phylum Chordata; class Mammalia; order Chiroptera; family Phyllostomidae; genus Phyllostomus; species Phyllostomus discolor. The sequence goes on from NC_040914.2 coordinate 45,044,015, forward strand.
CAGCAACACACGGTCTGCCTTCCCCCCCTGAAGCGTCCACGCAGTGTCCTCACCACACCGCACGCTTCACAGGGGCCCCTGGCTTTCCAGTAAACAAGCAAACGTCACACCAGACGTGAAAGGGCCGTGCAGGCCGCCGAGTCCTCCTGGGGTTTTACGAGAGGGGAAGAATGCGTGGCTGGCCTCTGCGCTCGCCGAGGCCCCTCTCACCTGCGGAAGCCGTCTGTTCCGGGGGGTGGGGGATGGGGGGGGGAGCAGGTTCGGTCTCCCGGACGCAGCTGGCCGCGGCAGGCGGCTCTCCGTGGAGACCACACTGCAGGGTGTGCTGGTTCCTTGAAGGGTAACTTGCTTTCTCTCAAATCCTGACAGTGTGGTTTGACAAACTGTGAAATGCCCATGTTTTAAAAGTGCATTTTAAGTTTGGCAGTTTCTTATAAACATGTGCTTATCCTGCGTCCCAGCAGTCTCACTCGTAGCTATTTACCCAAGAAAATGAAAACATTCCCCCCCCCCCCACACACACACACACAAAACTGTACAGGAACAACCTTAGAAGCGTTATTCATAAATAACTAAATTCCACAAGTCACCAGCAGGTGAAAGGATAAATGGGGTAACCCATACAGTGGAGTGATACTTAGCAACAAAAAGGGACAGAGCATGGATACACCTGGCAGCACGCATGAGTTACTCAGAATTCATGGGGATGAGAAGCCGTATTCAAAAGTCTCCCCACTGTGTGAGTCTAGAAAATGCAGAGCACTCTGCAGTGACACAGAGCAGAGGGGCGGTCCCCTGGGGCCCGGGGGTGGGGACACGGACTTGGAGGGAGCACAGGGAGCCTCTGGGGACCGTGGAGACCTTCTGTTTCTTGATTAGCGTGGTCCACACACAGGTACACACATTCGTCAGAATTTATTAAAGCAGACACTTAAGCTAGGTGCAGTTTACAATAAAATTTATTTTTAAAGTGTGTTTTTGCCAATGTGGCAAGATCATATCCATTGATGAATCTGGATAAAGAGTGGCAGTTCATTGTATATTATTCCTTGGCTTTTCTGACAGCTTGATATTTTTTAGAAGAAAAGGTAGTCTGGAAAAGCTTACAGATAAGGTGGCATTTCTGTGGAGACCTACAGGAAGCTGGGGGGGTGGGTCATGAGCGATCTTGGAAGAGTGTTTGCAGGGGAGGCGGCGGGGTAGGGGTGCGTGGAGAGAGGTGAGATGGCTGGACGGGCCTCCCTGGCGCTGCCAGGTTTGTGGTTCTTACTGGGCAGGGGTGCGCACCAGCAGGAGGAGGATGGGATCCAGCAAATTGGAGAGTGCTCTGACTGCTGAGGCATGCACTGTGAAGGTACTGACATTATGTTATTTAGGATTTTGGCTGCGTGGAATATATAAGCAGACTGGAAGGCACACTAAGTGTATCGAAAAGGGTAATGACATTAGGGATACAAAGTAATGTCCTCTTCAGTATTGTCTGTAGAAATTTATTAAAGATAACGTTGAAAACCTATTAGCCCTTCCTGCGTAATTTCTTTTTACACCCGAAGCCAAGTAAATCGTCCTCGTAAAAACCCGCCGTGAGTTCTGGTTTTGTGTGCGGTGCAGCGTGAGTGCAGGGTGTCTTGGAAGGGTGGTGGCGAGTGGACTGTTGCGTGTCTCACCGCGGTCGGGCTGAAGGACACAAGATCGTGATGACAGCGCGGGAACCTGTGCCCGTGCCGGCGCCTGTCCCCCGTCCCCGTCCTCTCACGCTGTCCTGTTGGTTCTCAGGGAGCTGAACTCACACGGGGACCTTCGTGCGCATGCCACAAAAGGCAGGAGCAGCTTCACACTATGACAGCGTGCTCGGGTAGAGTTACCACTGATCACCAAGTTGATTCTCTCTCTCATGGAATCGTGTTACAGAGGGTGGATTTATACCACTAATAAAAGCACTTTTCTGCATTGAAAAAAAGAATCGTAGACAGTTTTTGAAATCAGTTTGGTGGTAGGAGGTAGTGGGTAAAAAAGAGTATGAGCTTGTCTTTTAAAAGTGATGGCAACTTTAGTTTTGCTAAAAACACTGTGCCTCAGGGACTTGGTCCCAGAAATACTGCATTTCCCCTTGACATGGATTTAGCTCATTCCAACCCCAGTGACTTCATTCTCCTCTGGGCCGTGGCTTCCTCACATAGAAGGTAAAAAATCTTGATTCTAAGATTCTAATCTAAAATTAATGAAATATTTGTAGATTTTAAGAAGGCCAGATATCTTTTGAGAGGAACGGAAAATTTTGTGCCAAGAATAGGCTTATGAACCCAAACTGTAATTTCCTGGTACATTAAGAGAAAGACAATGACCAAACCAATGTATTCTAAGGAAATACACTAAAAGGTATTTACCTTTTGTCTGTGGAAGAGAGATTGTGGTTTTAAATTTCTGCCTTAGGAGCAACAGGTTCAGAAGATCCAGAGCTCCGTAGCTCCTTTCTTCCCAGGCCGGCCTGTCAGTGCCAGCAGGGGTAGTTTACAGGACTGCTGCCTGCTGGGAAGGTCACCCTCCCCTGCCCTCCACAGACCACCCACCCCAGAGGGAATGTGCTCCAGGCACAGGTAAGCCAGGTGTGCAGTAAACCAGGGCAGCAGGCTAGGGGGGTGGGGCTGGGTGTTGCTTGCACACCTTTACTGAAGGGCAGGCTCTTCCAGCATATCCTTGGCCCAGCAGCTGTGCTGGAAGGAAGTTCAAACTCAAGTGTTGCCCTGTGAGCACATACCGGAGCTCGAGGTGTGCATTTCACCCACACGGCGTCCCAGGGGAGCAGCCCGCTGACGGGGAACAGTGATACCAGCCACACAAAGGGCAGGTCCAGAGCCCCGCTCTGAACAGAGTATCCTTCACAGTACAGACAGCTTTTCCTTACAGCTCTTTTTTTTCTATCAAATCTTGTTTTCGAAGACTAAAAAGAACTTTTTTTTTTTTTGTCTCAGTGAAGACAAGCCCCCTTCTTGCCCTGATTCAGGCAATTTTGAAATTCTTTCCTAGATGAAGTAAGCGACAGAAAGCTGCATTCTCAGCAGTGAAAGGATCAATACAAAATGGGGAGATTAGAAAAAAAATTCTATGGAAAAACCTGATCGTTTGATTGAACGGAATGTGAAGCTGGCGCAGACTGTCGGAAATCGGAAACCGTGGTGAGAAAGGAAAAGCCAGTTCCGCCCTGTGAGGCCCTCGAGCAGGGCCAGGGCCCAGGACCCCCACCCACACCTGACGAGCTGGCCTGGCTCCTGGGCGCCCGGGGTCCTTCGTGTAACTGCCAGGTTGTCAGAGAAGCTCTTTCAGTTTGGGTTTACTTTACAAGAAACGGCCAAAATGGTGTTTCTAAAATTAAGCAGAAAGCCACAGTGACACAGTAAGTCAGAAGTCAGCCATGGACAGAAACGAGAACAGTGTAAAAATCTATCTGACTGGCTTTGCGTTGAGCTGATTTTCTTGGGGCTGATGAAGAAGTGACATTTGGTCCTCAAACCACATTTACAGTTTCCGAATAACGAGATGGGTATATTTCACCCGGGATTATCCCAGAAACCCCTAAATATAATGTTTTCTTACCCTTTGCCAAGAATAAAGCTCTTGTGGAATCCCTTTTTTTCCTCCAATGGAAGGGACATCAGAAAGGCAACGTTTGACTGACCACATTTCAGGAGAACGGACGTATAAATACTGGGCGTCGGGACTGCCCAGTGGAAGAGCTGGGTCTCTGCTCAGTCATGCACATCTAAGCCCCTCACACAGCATTTGTATCCAGCTTGCGATCTGGTCAGGATCACGATACACCATCGGTCTGTCTGTGCCTCGGCCTTAACTGGGAACAGAAAGCCCCAGATTACCACGCGTTTGAAAAAAGCCTACAGCCTGAGAAACAGAACTCAGAAGAAACAGAGACCATGCAGGGAATGAAAGAAAGTCTTTAAAAAGGATCGTTTCAGTGGTGAGCAATGATTATGTTCATGAAATAAAACCAAGATTTTATGAGAACAAAACATACACAGAGCCAAAAAAAAAAAAAAAAGTCCTGAAAATTAAGAATATAATTGAATGCACAACTTGGTAGAAGGACTGGAAAATAAAGTTAAGGAAATCACCTTAGAAGTAGGACAAAGACAAAGAAACAAAAAGCAGGAAAAACAGTATAAGAAAATTAAAGGCTCATTTAGTTCAGGACCAATATCCAACAGAGAACATGAATGGAAGGAAGTTAGCAAAGGAAATTTCCCCAGAGGTGAAACACACGACTCTCAGGTTGAAAAGAGCACTGAGTTTTTGCATAAGCGATGAACAGAGACCCAACCAAGATACAGGAAGGCAGGGATAAACAGCTCCTGTCAGTTCCCAGAGAGGACGGAGCCGGTGAGCAGGTTGTCGACCAGGACGTGAGGCGTCGGTCGGACTTCTCAGCCACAGTCCTGAGGGCGGACACGATGGAGCAGCCCTCCAGACTCTGAAGGGGAGTCGGTGCCAGCCGGGAGTTCTAGTCCAGTGCAACTCAGTCAGGTGTAAGGATGGAATAAAGGTGCTTTCCGACACACGAGTCCTCAGGGCCTTTGTTCTCCCGTACCCTTTCTTAGGAGGTTGTTGGAATAGATTGCACAAGAAAATGAGAGAATTACATGGGAAGGAAGGATGACGTGGGATCCAAGAAGTAAGGGGCTCGGACCCCGGGGTGGGGGGCGGGGGGCGGAGGGAATGCTGAGGGTGAAGGTGAAGGGCCATCTCAAGAGGAGCTTGTGCGAGGCCCAGACTGGAGCGAGAACGTGTCTCCACTGGGAGGGAGGGAGCATCAACAGTCCCTGCTGCATTTGAACTTGAGAGGAAATTCCACTTTACCAGGAAAATTGACGATGAACTAATGACATACATGGGAAATTCAGATAGGAGAAAGGTTACTTGAGCGAAAACAAAAATTTGTACAAGAAAGGAAGTACAATAACTGACTAAACAGCTCAGCTGTGAATAACGTTCACGTCGTCACCAAAGAGGAGACAGCGCCGTGCGGCCGGGGTGCCGGGGCCCGCCGTCCGAGCCTGCCCCTCTGGGGAGCAGCACAGCGCAGGGCGACATTGCCGGGCTCCCCCGCCGGTGGGCTGGCCTCTGTGATTGGCTGGGGCAGGTGAACTGGGAGCAGAGGTGTGTGTCGCTTCCAGGTAACACAGGTAGTGCTGACACGAGACCCAGGGTCGTCGTCTTCTCTGCCACTGTGACCTGCGGTGCCCTGGACTGTCCAGTACACTAGCCACTATTAAACTTGAAATTAAAATGAAAATGAAAATTCAGTTCCTGGGTTGCACACTTCAAGGGCTCAGTAGCACTTACGTGTAGAACCGTGGAGAGGGGACATGTCACTCATCTTAGGCATCTTCCGTTGGGGATGTTGCTCTAAACCAGGGATTTCAGTCCTTTTCCATCTCCCAGCACACAAACCAATTCCTAAAATCCTGTAGCACACCAAAAAATAATTCTTTGCCAATTTGACAGCAATAGGTATAATTTTGATAGATGTACAAAAAAAGTCATAGTAATCACCTACCCTTTTTGCTCCAAAGTGACTCTAAAAAATCAGCTGCCTATAATTGTATGTAAGGATTTCTGGTACCAAGAATTAACCAATCAGATGACACCTTATGTGACAAGACCAGTAACATGTGACTCTGTTACAGGACCTGTGTTCATGGTTCATGACCAGGCATTCACATGGGATGGCTGTTGTTGTGTTGGCTGTTGTCGTGTTTTAATTTGACGATCTGAGGGAAAAGAGGTCCGCACCCCTGACTAAAGAGTCAGGTGTTGCATGTTGTAAAAATTCCTGTGGCACACGGGGTGAAAATTGCTGCTGTAACTGGTGGTGGCTTTGCCACGTGGGCTCCGGTGTAAGTCCAGGGAGGACACAGAGCAGAGACCCAGCCAGCCTGAGATGGGTGTGTCGCTTGAGAGAAAAAGCTTTGTTTGAAACACTGAAACTTCTGAGGGATGTTTCACTGCAGCACAGACCTGACTCTCGTGATCCTGCGTTCACTCCCCCCTCCCAGTGCCACCTTCTGGGTTGGGACAGGCTGGGTTACGCTGGTCACAGCCTGAAGAAGCTCGTATGACTTCCATCCCTGTGATAGCGTGTCGAAGGGAACTTGTGTCCCTCAGAGCACACACTGCAGGAAGACTCCACTGTAATTGGCTTAGGAATGGCTCTGGTTGGACACAACTTGTGGCCAACAGTCCTAAGCAAGGCTGTCCTTAGAGAAGTGACTGTCATGAAATAATCTAAAATAATAGAACAATGGAAAGAATATTTGCTTATGTTTGTAAAGATCCAGGCGACCATTTGTCCCTCTACCTTGTGACAGAACTGGTGCAGGTACGGAGTCAGAGTGAGGCCGGTTGGCACCAGGTAAGGGTGCGTGTAAAGTGTAATACTTGACCAAGTGTTGGCCCATTCATCGTCTTACTTGAACTCCATAGTAATTACAGCGGGCAGGCAGATGGAGCAGCCAAGGCTTGGGAATGTGAAATTATTACTTAAAGTCCTGTGACCTCCTGGAGGGAACCTGGGTGCAGTTTCGTCTGGTTCTAAGTCCAGACCCCCTGCCTCACACCCTCTCTCGGCAGCAAGGCCTTCGGGAGGAGCCTGCTCTCTCCCTGGGACGCAGGAGTCAGGGTCACAGGCCGCAGCACGGCCCCCTGTCTGGGAAGTGCATCCTCATCGCGGCATCAGTCCCTGTCTGAGCGCTGACCCTCATGCACCGGGTCCCCTACTCCTGGTGGTGGTGGTGGGAACCCCGGTAAGAACTGCAGTTGTGGTAGCAGATGGTGCTTCCGTGGGGCTGGCCTGTCTACCAGAGGTTGTTCCAAGAGCTTAGATGTGGTGGTGGTTCATCAGACACCGTGGTTGCCTTCCTTTCACATGGAGGAAACTCGGACACGGGAAGGTGGAGGGACTTGCCCGAGGTAACGTAGCTGCAGAGGCAGAACCCAAGCCCAGCCCCCAACTCCTAGTCCCAACTTGTCGTTACCTAGTTAGTTACCTCCTACAAATTACGCACAGTTCTGAAGATGAGCCAAGGTATTAGGAAAAGCTATTTTGCCATTTTGTAATAAATTCAAATTTCATCCTAGTACAGGAATTTAGAGTTGATGTTTTTAAAATTCTCTTTAACAAGAACAGTGCTATCAGTTTACCAATTGATTTGTTTTCTGAACTCATACAGATTCTTAGTATACTTTATTCAACTGAATGAATAACATTCATTGAGCACTTAGTGTATGCCTAGGCACGAGCTCAACATTTTATGTCTGTCAGCTCATTTAATCCTCACAAGAACCCTGTGAGTGCGGGGCTGTCGTCACCCCTGTCTCACGAATGAGAACGTGGACGCTGGGCCGCCACCTGCCCGAGGTCACCCCGCTAGTGCGGGCGACGGCAGGAGGTACCCTCGGCCCTCGGGCAGTCCGGTGGCCACCTCTAGGGCTGTAACTCTACTCATGGTTCCCGAAAGTCTCCACAGCGTTTCTGTGCCCTCGTGGTGGTTTCATTCAAACACAGTGACTGTATTTGTTTCCATGTAGGTTTATGTTCCAGATGAAAATAATGCTGTTTTGGGAAGAAACACAAATAAGCAAGTTTTTGAAGGCCTGACAACCGGACTTCTCCGAGTCATTGCTGTGGTTTTTGGCTGCCTGATTGCCAATCGACCAGATGGAAGCAGCCAGCCAGCTACCCTGAAAATACCCACAGAGGAAATGAAAAACAAACCCTCCCAAAGTGATGCTTTTAACAGTCGCGTGCAGGACCTCATCAGGTAAAATTGCTGGACTTCTTAAAACTTTCTTCTTTGTTCAGAAGTTATGTTAGGATCATTTAAATCTCAGAGCCCGTGTGATAGTGTGGCTGTTTGGGCACCACCCACTACCTCCCGGTAGAGAGTAAATCTCGTTAATGAGAAGGAATGTAGCCAGTGTTCAGTGTCTTCCCCTATGTTTAGATATCCGACGTTGGACGTGTTGTGTCCAGGCTTTTATAACTGTTGCTACCAACTCTTTTCACCTCAAAGAATGCCTCAGAATTCCCCTATCCCAGATCATCTCTGGTTGTAAATTCGGTTCAGACTTAATAATAGCAGCTGCCATTTATGGAGTGGCCGTTGCGTGCAGGGTCTCGGACAGAGGCTTTGCCGCCCTGTAAGCGTCGGATCCCTGATGCAGGTGCTGTCGGTGAGGAGGCTGTGCAGCAAGTGTAAGTGCTTTGCCCAGGATTGTGTAAGAGGAAAGTTCTAGAGCAGGTAGGAGAGTCGGGACTGGAACTCAGGTCTAGCTGGACTCCCAGCTCCTGTATGCTTTCTGTGCCTCCCCGGGGAAGTGCTCCTGCTCTGAACTCCGACCTCTTCTTCCTCTGTGAGCCTGCAGTCAGGCAGGACATTGAGTTCCCGTCAGGGTTCTACAGCCACCCGCCCTGTCTCTCCGCAGCTCCTCCGTGACTCGCTCTGATGTCTGGCCCCCAGACTCCGTGCGGTTGGTCGGCTGCTGTCTGCAGCCGGTGGTGGGCTGACGGGAGGAGGAGAGTGCCCCCTTCTGCGTGTGCTCCTGGCACCGGCACCAAACCCCCTCGGGCGTCCTCAGGCGCTGTGTCATTCAGCATCTTCCTCAACCTGGGCGGCTGTGTTCACTTGCCCTCCCCTCTGCCCGCCCGCCTTCCCGGCATGGTTACTGCTGGAGGGAGCTGAGCCCTTTGCGTTGGCAACCACGTGTCGGGCAGCACCTGCCGTTTCCCCTCCCCGGCCTTTCTCTCAGCCGCTAGGTCCCGCTCGCGTCCCTGTGTCGTGGTCACTGCGGAGCCTGCGCTCTCTGCTGACGGGTGCCATTCTGGCGGCAGTCGGATTGCCCTGCCGTCCTCTTCTGGCCGAGAGAGTTTCTGCTGAGAAATCGGATGAAACCCGTGAATGAATGTGTTTCCTGTGTAGCTCACGGTCTTTTCTTTCTTCCCCCGGCTGTCTTTAGGATTCTTTCTTTATTGTTGACTATTAACAACTTTTTTAAATTTTGTTTTAATCATTGTTCAAGTACAGTTTTCTGTCCTTTACTCCCATCCCAGCCCACCCACCCATCCCTCTATTAACAACTTTAATACAATGTGTCGGAGAAGGTCTTTTTGTGTTGAGACAATTAGTTGTTCTATTAGCTTCTTGTACTTGTGTGTCCAGCTCCTTCTCCAGGTTTGGGAAGCTCTCATCTGTCAGTGGTTGAAACAGACTTTCTGTTCGCCACCCCGTTTCTTCCCCCTCGTTCTGGGGGCACCCGTTGTCCGGTGTCGCCCTTTCTCCTGGAGGCAGACAGACCTCAGGTCCCTCTCCTCTTCCGTGGGAGTCACGTCCAGATTCCTGTCCTCCCTGCCGTGTGGTCTGCCCTGTTTCCAGTGCTTCCTGCTGCCTCCCTCCTCTCACTCACTGAGTGCTTCAGGTCCAGGGTTTCTGTTTGATTCTTTCTGTGTAGTTTCAGGCTTTGGGTAAAGTACTTCTTCTGTTCATTAATTTTATTCCTGAGGCCCTCGGGCTGCCTTCCTGGGTTTTCTTCTATCTCCTTGAGTCTCTTCATGGGACTGATTTTGAAATCTCTGACATCGGGATCGCAGCTTCCATGGCTTTGAGTTTGGGTTCTGGAGAGGCGTCCTTGTCTTTTTGTGATGCTGTGTTACTGGTGGTTCATCGTGCTTGATGGGTAGCTTCTCTGTGGCACATTTGAAGTGGTGAACACCTTTCTTATTTGGGTACTGTTTTGATTTTTAACAATTGAGCAGGTTGATGATTAGGAGTCTTTCTTTTGTTTTCCAGTAGATGGTGCTATAGTGCAATTTTTTTTGTTGTTTGTTTGTTTTCTCGTACCTGAGCTACTGGCACCTCCAGGGTCCTGGGGATTGAGCATTCCTGTGGGTTGCCAGAGTCGAGCAGCCTCAGTGACTGGGTGGTGGTGGTTGGCTCTGCTGTGTCTGGGTCACTTGAGTCTCCTCCATAGGCAGGGGAAGGGGGAGTCTGGGGTCATGAGCCTCCACACTGCTACCTGATTCCTGCTGGCCGCTGGCCCTGCTGTGCTCTGGCTGGGAAGTCAGATGCTCAAGCTCCAACCCAGCTGCTGCCCCTCCCACCCACCACGGGGTCCTGGAGTGGTGGCTGCTCCTGACTCCTCCTCTGCTGCCTCATTTGCTGGAGGATCAGGGCTGTGTGCACCATTCCTGCCCAGGCCCCGTCCTACCGCCACTGCAAGTTTTAATGTGCCTGCCTTCAGACACACAAACTGTGTGTCCCCCAGGCCTCCCACTGTGCCGGCCAGGGAACCTTGCTGGGTTAGAGGCGACCTACTTGACCTACTCGTGGTAACTCTAAGGGGCCGTCTCACTCCACTGCGGTGCTTGCATCCCAGGTGTCTGTCTCATGCCGGGACGTTCCTGTTTTGAGTGCTGTAGTTTCGTGCCTGTCTGTCAGGACGGCTTTGGCGCTTTGGTGTGTTCTGTGGTTCCACGCAGTTGTTTTTTCTATTTCTGCAAAAAATGCTGTTGGAATTTTCAATTAGGGATTGCACCAAGTTTATAAATCTAGGGCTCCAGGTATACCGTCTGGACTCTCTCTTCGTACTTCTGCTCCCTCCGCCGGGTCCTTTCTGGGGGCGCACGTTCTCCAGGGGACCGGTGAGTGGCTGCCAGCCCGCCCCAGACTCAAGCTCAGCACACACGTCCCCAGTGGGAGATGCCCTCCCGTGATCATGGGTTAATGTCACAGGAGATGCCGAGTGGTGCTCCTCGGTCTCGTGCCAGTCCTGGAGCCTGGTACTGCTAGTGCTAAGCAAGCAATACGTCGCCTGTCCTGGAGCAGAGGGCACAACGTTGAACAGCCCAGCAGGACCACGTGGATGTGGAGGAAGAATGCTCAGGGTGGACAGAAACGAAACCGCCGCTGTCCACTCCCCCTGGGGTGGTTCGATAATTCACAGGGATGGTTAATGTGAGCACACTGTGTGGATTGAAAAGTTTTGTGCAAATGTAAGAGCCAGTTTTTAAAGGTCTGGTCCTGTTAGAGCAGGTCGCCCTGAGGTCCGCAGTGTGTGTGTGTGCCGGTCGGAGTCTTCCTGGCCGTGAGAGCACAGGGCTGGTGGCCGTCCTCTCACGCTCCGGGTGTGGGATCCGCAGCAGCTGCTCAGTAGCCCGGGCCCCACTCCTGGTGTAAGAGGAGAAAGCAGACAGGACCTGTGCCTTCTGTCAACTTGGAAGAGGCTCCGAGCATGAATAATTCCTCAGATTCACCTTCTTCTTACACAGAGGTGTGCTGCACAGTGAGGGCGTGCGTAGGAGCAGACGTGCCGATTGCCTCACACATGTCGCTGGAAGTAGCGTGTCGATTTTCAGGCAGCCACGTCCGAGGGCCTGTCCTTCCCACGCATGCAAATGCAGTGGCACTGAGTCAGAATACAGCAGACGCCAAGGCAATGGACCTACAAGGTCATTTATGATCTTGAAATATTATTTTCAATGACTGCTACTTTGTGGACTGTTGTTCATCCACTTTAATAAATAATTCAGGAAAAGGGGCTGGAAAGATGAAAGTGACTCTTAAATGTTATTGTCATCTCTCAGGGCTGGCACTTTTCATAGCAGAAAGCAGTTAGATTCTCGGTGTTTGTTCCGTGCCTGGTAGTGGCAGGGTTTCCACACCCAGGGCACCTGCGGTTGGCGCGAGGGGTTTGCGTTCGGACAGGAGTGTCTGGGCAGCGGCGTCTTGTTCGGACCCGTGCGTCATAAACATGGGTCCCTCCCGGTTCTAGAAGTTCTGCTTCTCGAGAGTGTAGAGCGCGTTATAAATCACTCCAACTGTGTTCAGATGCCCTAGGCCAGTAAGAACGACTGGATGATTGTTTTCACTCATCTTTCTGGAGAAGCAGCCTTCGGATAACCAGAACAGAGAAGGGGCTCGCTTACGGAAACAGCTGATCGCTCAGGACGCGGTGCTAAGGGAACTGTTCCCTGCGAGGCTGCACGCACACCTGTGCCGTGTCTGCCCGGCCCGGCCCGTGCGCCTGTGTGTGTGTGTGTGTGTGTGTGTGAGGACTCCCCTTTGGGGGTGTTGCCGGCCGTGCAGGCTGCCGACCCCTTTCTCCTCGCCTGCAGCTACGTGGTGAACGTCGGCCTGATCGAGAAGCTGTGCGGCTGCTTCCTGTCGGTTCAGGGCCCCGTGGACGAGAGCCCCAGGCTGGCCGCGCTGCTGCAGCACGCCGCGGGACTCCTGCAGGGCGCCTGCACGCTGTGCCGGGCCGTCACCGGACGGTAAGGTGCCTCCCTGCCCACGTCCGTCTGGACTGAACTGTGAAACAGCTCTTAAATTTTGGCCATCTCGAGGTCGTTTCGTAGGGAGGCGGGAGGTCGCTTGGCCTCTTTTTCCTTTATCCCACCTCTGTCCTTACTGGCTTCCCCTGTGGAAATTTGGCTGCGACCTCCCGTCAGAGTCTGGTTTCCTGAACTTACTGTCGCTGCCAGAAGAGACCGCAGAAGACAGCCCCTCCCTCTCACTCTGGGGCCCGGAGGAGCGCAGTGAGGCTCTTCAAGTCCGTGTGCCCGTGACAAAGCTTGGCCACGCCAGCCAGGCCCTGCGCACAGGGTCAGCAGCCCCCCAGCCCCGCCCTCGCGGCTGCAGCTTGCGGGCTTTGCCCCGTGTACTGAGTCACATGTGACCCATGGGCGTGAGTGTAGCCAGGACTCCAGGGGCCTGTGTGGCTCTTTAGACCCCGCCTAGGGCCTGTCCCCCGAGCAGCGACTCTCCCAGGCGGGGCAGAGGAAGCCCCCTGTTCTCCTCTCCCACCCCCCCACCAAGCAAGAAGCATCTGCAGAACCGACTCAGTGTTTCTGATGGGAGTTGGCCTGTCTGTCAGGCGTATTGAGTATTTTCAGTAAAGTCACTTTCTTATAATGAAGTTCTAAGCAGCTGTGTGTACAAATTATATTTTAGGGGTTTGTCAAGAATAAAACTAATGGCCTTGGCCGGGCGACCCAGTTGGTTGGAAGGTAGTCCCTCACACCACAAGGCTGTAGGTTCCATCCCCAGTCGGGGCACATACCTGGGTTGCGGGTTGGATCCCCCCCCCCCCGCCCCGGTCACGGAGCCAGGTGACCCCTGACTGCTGCCGTCCTGTCCTCCTCCAGCCTCCAGCGTCTCCTGACCCCTCCAGACCTCATGACCCCTCTGGTGTTGACAGACCGTTTTGTCTACTTCCCCTCTCTTTGTGGGAACTGTATCTCTGAACTGTAAGCCGCAGGAGCCTATCGAAAGGACTGTGTTGTGTGTGTCACATGGAGAGTCTGCACAAGGTCACAGTGCGTCTGGGGAGAAACGCAGGGTGGCTGCTGTGATGTCGGAGTGCCTGTGGGGACTGCCAGGGGAAGCCCCGCGTGTCCGGGAAGGTGTGAGCTCCAGGCCGCTGTGAGCGGCAGGAATCAAAGACAAAGAGGAGCCAGAGAGGCCCCCGCAACTCACCCGGTGGTGCGCTGGCCGCCCTGAGATAATCAGGTCCCTAATGGAGAGCCCCGGGCTCTGAGTAAACACCAGGGTCTGTTGGTGGCCCGCCTTTGTGGGGGCGATTACCCAGGTCCGCCTCGGCCCTGCCGCCATTGTGCCCTTAATCTCCTCATTTTTACCTGGCTTTTCTGAAAGACAGTTCGGGGGTCAGAATTGGTGCTGTTGACCCGGGCTTCAGTGCGGGGGGGAAGAGCACTGCCTGCTTTTGAGCGGTGAACTTGCATTTTAAGGAAAAATTGAAATTGTGATCTTCTCATAAAAGGATTGATTTTACCTTAGGATCACTCCAGAATTTTAATGTGGGAACTGCTTCAGCAGAGTTCAACAGTCCGTGTCGGACTTTGAGACACGCTGTTTCTTTGGCCTGTGCTGTCGCCAGTTGTCCGTTCTTGGTCCTGCAAGAAGAAGAAAGGACGGCGTTCAGACCTCAGGGCCGTGCATTGCTGAGGCCCCCTGGGGCGCTGGCTCCTCGGCCCCACAGGGAGGCCGGACCACAGGCCCCTGGCTTCCCCAGTGTCCTGCCTGGACCCGTGGCCGCGCCGGGCACCACACCGAGGGCCGGGGAGGGGGCTCCACGGCAAGGGGGCTGCACGGGAGAGGAGCTGCTCGGTCTCAGCCAGTTCTGCATTCCGGAGTGTTTCTGTGCCGAGGCGTCCGCCGCTGTTCTGTGCATTTCTGGTGTTTGTGTTCATGTCCGTCAACTGCACCAGCAAAGTGGGCTCCAGGCAGGGTCCCTGGAAACGGGTGTCAAAAGAGACGAGAATGGTTTGTGAGTCAGCCCATTGATTGGGCGGGTGTGAATAAGTGCTTCCCGAGTGTTCAAGGGTGCTTGAGGACCGTTCGACCAGGCAAAGGTAGACTTGAACTCCGCCTGCCTGAGTCACTCACGCGTTCATTGAACAAACATTTGTGCGGCACTTGCTCGGTGCCAGGCCCTGCGCTGGGCGTGGGGGAAAGCAGAAAGGACTCGGACATCTGTCCTGTCCTCAAGGACCCCGTCAGCTGGCACAGGGAAGATGCGACTTGTGCCACTGTCCACGCCGTGGGACAGAGGCTGCAGGGTACGTGCGAGCGCCGAGTGCAGCCTGCCCGTCACACCGTCCTGGCGGAGTTCACGGAGGACAGAGGACTCTTACTGAAGGAATTAGCTGTTTTCTAGAGCAGCTGAAGTTCCACCCGGGCCTGGAGAGATAGAAGGGGTTGGAACACGTAGTGGTAGGGGAAAAGTGAACAAGGAAAAGGCACAGTCAAGGACACCAAGCAGGAAGGTGGGAAGACTGGCTGGACGCCCAGCCTGACCGGATGTCGAGGCGTATGTAGCGGCGATCTGGCACCTCCCAGGCTGTTACGGGGCTCCAATGCGACAGTAAACGTGGAAATAACATGTGAGCCACGGAACGTGATCTGCTGGGAGGTGGTCATGGCAGTGGCGTCCGCACGGGCCATTGATCAGGGGGGTGGCGTGCCATGAGCCACGTTTGGGGGTAGGAATCGGGAACCACGTGAAGCGTGTATTGTGAAGGTGGTGGAGAGGCACGAGGAGCAGAAAAGAAGAATGTTTGAATCTTCTCACCATCTGCTTTTGTGATTGGTGTTGGTTTCCCAGGCATTGGGCCCTGGACCACCATCCCTGCCTCACCTCCTCTTCACACCTGGACCTCACCTGCTGTCCCCACCTGCTGCCTGGAGGGAACCTGAAGGCTTCCTCTCAGGGTTGAGTCTCTTCAGTAACCTCACCCAGACTGTATCTGAATATCTCCATGGACGAGGAAGTCATGACCTGAAAGGGGACCCTATTCTGCCATCGATCACATGTGAGGCCCAAACTGTCTGTCCTTACGCCAGGCAGGGGTCCTTGTCCCCTGCCGCCGGCCCATCCTCGTCCCGCAGGCTCCTCAGCCGCACTCCTCTCCCCGAGCCCCTCCGGCCTGGCCCTCCTGTGCCTGCTCCTCCGCGTCTCTTCTCCTGCCCGCCCTCTGGCTGTGGAACCGAGTGCTCCAGGACATAATACCCCAGCCGGTGAACCTCCCAGAGGCCGTGGGTTGGCCACGACACGGAGGGGTGGCTTACCCCTGTGCCCGGTGTCTGGCCTCTGGATGGGGGGAGATGCGAAGGCTGGAGGTCGGAACCCTCTGAGCACTGTTCGAACCTGTCTGCGGTGCGTGAGGCTCTTACCTGGGGGCTCCCCCTCTGTTTCCTTCAAGGACACACTCACAGTTGGCCTTCTGGCTGTAGAGCTTGGGAGGCAGGCTCTCAAGAGGAAAACTGTGCAGCACGTGTTGGACGGCACAGGTTTGGGAATCTGAACATGTGGTTGTGGTTCCTGCTCTCCCAGCTCTGTGACCCGCCGCAGACTCTGCAGCTGCAAGGCCTGTTCCTCGTGTTATGAAAGTGAATTTGGTAATTCTTCCCTCATGGGGCTGGACAGGGCAGGGCAGATGGGGACTGACTGCCTAAGCGCTGGTTTTTTAGTAAGTGTTCACTGTGTCCCACCGTGCTCCCAACAAGACTTGAGCTGCCTTACAGAAGTACGGGGTGGGGCAAAAGTAGGGTTACAGTTGTCTGTATGGAAAATAATGCAGTAATAAATAATAATACAGCAATAAACACTGTGTTCCCTGTACTTAGGACTGTAAACATACTTTTGCCTTAACCTGTATAAACTTTTAAAAATTTTTTAAAGATTTTATTTATTTATTTTTAGACAGAGGGAAAGGGAGGGAGTAAGAAAGGGAGAGAAACATCAGTGTCTGGTTTGCCTCTCGCATGCCGCTGACCAAGGGCCTGGACCACAGCCCAGGCATGTGCCCTGATTGGTTCACAGGTCCGCATTCAGTCCACTGAGCCACACCAGCCAGGCCTAAACTCTAAAAACAAGAACATGAGTCCTGGCTGGTATGGCTCAGTGACTCGACTACCTGCCTGCAAACCAAAAGGTCGCTGGTTCGATGCCCAGTCAGGGCACGTGCCTGGATTGTGGGCCACGTCCCCAGTCGGGGTGTGCAAAAACCAGTGGATGTATCTCTCACACATCAGTGGTTCTCTCCTTCTCTTTCTCCCTTCCTTTCCCTCTGTCTAAAAGTAAATAAAATCTTTTAAAAAATTAAAATAAAAAAACATGAAAAGTTAGAACAAGAAAAAAAACAAATAGGAAAAAGTAAATCAAGTCAGCATGTAAAGTTAAAACACAAACCACGTTGGTAATAAGATATGTCCTGTTGGAATTTCAACTCCCAATTTCTACCAGGAACTTACATTTAATGTGTCAGATTCTAAACTCTTTGGCTTCCATTCAATATTGAGGATTCCTCCTACCTTACTTTGCTCATGATTCTAGTCATCTGATCTGATTTTAAGACCCCAAACCTTACTTATTTTTAAGTTCTGTCTCCCAGAATCCAGTTCAGTCCTATCCAGTTCAATCAGAGGAGAACTTGCCTTGGAAATGTGACATGGAGCCTACTGTTTATACCGGCTTCTCAGTATTTGTCTATTTCTAATCCATTAGTTCCCATGTCCTGTGTATGTTTCACGTCTTCTGATGAAAAGATTTCCCTAAGGAATGAGACCAAATATCCTAGCAGGTCCCCTCAGGCACCTAGTGCCAGGCTGGAAACAAAGACAGAACTGAGGAAACAGTGGTTGGAAATAGCAGCGTGTCGTGTTGGCCTGGGCCAGGGATCTCAGCCCCGGGGCCCAATCTGCTGCCCTCAGTCCCACCTCCTGGGCCCTCCTGCCCTTCTTCCTCTCACCTTTCATTGTCCCCAGGGTGTCCTGAGCCCATCGCCTCTTTATCTTCCACCTTCTCGGGCCTCTGCTCAGACCCCAACCACAGCCTAGAGTTTCTTCTCACTGGCCTCACCCTAAAATTCATATGGAATTTCAAGGGACCCCAATAATTAAAACAGTCTTGAAAAAGGACAGAGCTGGAGGACTCATGCTTGCTGATTTCAAAACTGTACTACAAAGATACAGGAATCAAAACAGCATGGTCCTGGCATAAAGACAGGCATATAAACCAACAGAATAGAAGAGAACAGAATGGAACCCAGAAATAAACCCTCACATATGTGGTCAAGTGATTTTTGACAAGTGTGCCATGACCATTGGGAAAGGACAGCCTCTTCAACAAACGGTGCTGGGAAAACTGGGTATTTATTTGAAAGCAAAAGAGTGAAGCTAGACCATTAACCTAACACCATAACTCAAGATGGATCAGAGACTATTAAACTCTTAGAAGAATATTTAGGGCAAAGCTTTGTGACATTGGATTTGTCAGTGATTTATTGCGTATGACACCAGAACCATAGGCAATAAAAGAAAAAATACACAAGTTGGACCTCGTGGAAAAAATTTATTTTGTGCATCAAAAGACACTGTCAGTAGAGTACAGAAGCAACACAGAGAATGGGAGAAGATATTTGCAAATCATGTATCTGATAAGGGATTATACTATCCAGAAACTATAGAAAATTCCTAAAACTCAACAACAAAAACGCCTGATTGAAAGAATAATAAAAAAAAAAACAAAAACAAAAAAAACTTGAACAGAAATTTCTCTGAAGAATATACACAAATTGCCAATAAGCCCAGGAAAAGATGTTGAACATCATTGCTTATAGGAAAATCAAAATTACACAGAGATAGTACCTCACATCCATGAGCATAGCTACTATCAAAAATAAAAACAAGAAACTAACAAGTATTGGTGAGGTTGTGGAGAAATTGGAACTCTCGTGCGTTGTTGGTGGGAGTGTGAAATGATAGAGCTGCTGTGAAAGACATTATGGTGGCTCCTCCATAAAAATAGAAAAATTAAAAATAGAATTACCCTATGATCCAGCAATTCCACCTCTGGATATATTCTCCAGAATTGAATTGAAAACAGGGTTTTGAAGACGTATTTGTGCACCCATGTTCAGAGCAGCATTA
Organism: Phyllostomus discolor; assembly: GCF_004126475.2. Taxonomy (NCBI): domain Eukaryota; kingdom Metazoa; phylum Chordata; class Mammalia; order Chiroptera; family Phyllostomidae; genus Phyllostomus; species Phyllostomus discolor. Next base: position 45,062,530 of record NC_040914.2, read on the forward strand.
TTCACAACAGCTAAAATGTGCAAGCAACCCAAGCGTCCAGTGGGTGGGTAAACAAAATGTGGCATATATACGTACAACGGAATATTATTCAGCCTTAAAAAGGAAAAAACTATGTAATGTACTGCAACATTGACAAACCTTGAGGACATTATGCTAAGTAAAATAAGCCAGTGACAAAAAGACAAAAAGCGTATGATAATTCCAGTTATACGAGGTGCTCAGCGTAGTCAAAACCATAGAGACAGAAAATGGAAAGCAGAGTTTTTGTTTAATGGATACAGCGTTTCAGCTTTATGTAATGAAGGAGTTAGGAGAAGGTTGGTGGTGGGGACTGTACAATATTATGAGATTATTTAATACTATTGAACTGTACACTTAAAAATAGATAAAATAGTACATTTTATGTGCATTTTACTACAGTAAAAAATATTGGGGAAAAAGAATGATGCCCCTTCCGAAGATATCTATATCCTCGTCACAGAGCCTATAAGGGCGTCACCTCACCTGGCAAAGGGGTTTGCAGAAGTGCTTTAGGGTCGTGACATGGGCGATTCTCCTAGGTTCTGCAGCGCCCCATGTGGTCACAGAGGTCGCCGAGTGAAAGAAGGAGGCAGGAAAGTCTGCCTGAGAGATTTGACCGTGGAGGAGGGGCCACGAGCCACTGCAGCTGTCCTGTGAAACCTGTAAAAGGCCAGGAAACAGCCTCTCCCTACAGCTGCCAGAGGGAACACAGCTGCGGTGACACCACGACGGTAGTCCAGGGAGACCTGTGCCGGGTTTCTAACCCCCAGAACTGGACTGCGGTCATTTATTCCAGCAGCAGGGCGGGCCCACTGCTCCACCCACCTGCCCCTGCTGGCCTGTAACCTCCGGGACAGCTGCCTGGTCTTCCTCCATGTTGCACATCTCAGGTGGTCACTGTCCCTGGAGCCCAGGTACTTGGCTCTTTAAATAGAGAGTGTTAGACCGATCGTTGTGCCCCTGTGTTCCCCCCAAACTCTGTGAACCACCAAGTGGAGTTCTCTTGGTTAGGGGCTAAATGGGAGGGAGGGTCACACGAGATGTCTCAGGGCTTCCAGGACTGGAGGAGTGAACAGGCCCAAAGCCACGATGCCCCAGCGGTCAGGGTGGATACCCTGAAGCCAGGAATCGGGACTGGGGGGATGACAGCCAACAAGCCAGGGACAAACGGGCACTGTGCTGTTGTGTCTGGGGTTGCCACGGCTGCGTTTGGGGCCGAGGAAGGCCTCTACGTAAGTGCTTTAAAGTACCAAACTTGAGGTGGGTGGCACTTGTGTCATGCCCACACAGGTCACTGCATGTCTTGCCCAGCTGTATTGTGCTTTAAAGAGAAGTTGAGGTTTCGGGTATTGTGCAGGAGTGCTGATGGGTTTTCCCGATTGAGTCTAGCTTTTAATGAACCTAAATGCACATGCCACCAGAATCTCTAGTCCTAGAAACCGAACAAAAACACTTGAAAATCCAGTAAAATTTAGAAGATCTCAAAGTGTAGTATACAAAATTTCAGACCTGATTTTTTTTCATGTCTTTTTAAAAGAAAACTTTGTAACCCATGCCTGATAAGAATAAAGCCTTTTACTTTTTTATTATAAACATTCAGGCTCCAAGTGACCATATCTGACAGCGGAGACCAACAGAAGCCAGGGGCCTGTTCGTGGGCAAATTATCTGTATTTCAGACTCGATCCAAAGCAAACACTCTCTGAAGCCCTCAGGACTGCATTAGTCCTCGGCCGCCCTGCGCCCGCACTGGAACATGAGTGGGCTTTTCCATGAGACAACACTCTGTGTCCTTTGAACCACCTCCATCCACGTCCAAGTTCTTGGAGGCTTATTTAATGGATTTTTCTGAAGGAACGTTTTTGTTTCATCCGGCGAATGCTGCGGAAGATCCTGGGATGTGTTCCTTTGTAATCTGGGATTAGTATTTACGTGATGAATGGGGGGGGGGTGGAGAGTGGGAGGGTACTCCGGTGACTTTACTGACTTTTTTCCTTATATTTATTCTTCGAAGAAGTAATAGCAGTGAATTTGTGTCATTTACTAAATCCTTGGAAAGAATAAGCATTGAGAAACTTTCAATGTTAACTTTATTCCTCAATATCTGCAAGTGAACATGCTGACCCTCAGTTTAAAAACAGCAGGGGGGGGGGGGGGCAATGAGCCTCCTCAGTGGCAAGCAGCAACGCCACTCCTCCCCGGGGCCCTGAAGCCTGGTGGGAAGTAGCTTTAGGGAGGAATGTCTCCTGACTTGTCACTGGCTCTGAAAAGCAGTCGGTGCTAAACAAACACAGACCCCTCTTTGGAACCTATATAATAAACTCAGACACATTAGTTTCTGCTCATGTCTCCAGGCAGGGTCTGACCCCGGAGTCCCTGGCTGTGGGGGAGGGAAGGGCCAGCAGACACGAGCTCGCAGTCGTCGGGGCTGCGCGCCCCTACGCAAATAGACGTTGTCTCGTAACTTTTTGTTTTTATCAAGTCCCATAAGGAAGGGTCTGTCCACGATGATGCGAGATTACATTACACCGGTCCTCCTGCCGGTGCCGCCAACAAATGTGCACACCTACGGCGGTCCCCTTGCCCCCCCATGTGTGCGATGAGGGGACTAAGGAGAGCAGCTCCTTCTCTACCAGCTGCGGCAAGCTGAGGAGATGAGGCGAGAGACGGGAATGCACTTAGTAGGACTTCCACGTGAGCGAGACGACAGGGTTTCGTGGGAGAGCCGCCTTCTCTCCCCCTTTCAGCCACGTCAGAAACAGTGCGCATCCAGGCCAGAAGTGCTCACTGCGGTGATGAGTGAAACTCCGGTCTGATGCAAGCAGCAGATTAACGTGAATAAATAATGCCTTTGGAAAAAAATAAGTTACGCATGAGAAAAATAGACAAGATCTAGCAACTTACCAGCCAGGGCTTCCAAATTCTTATTTAGTGAGTGGCACCTCTTCCGTGCTCCTGGGCAAGGTAACAAGCAGAGCCTAGATCTCTAACGCGCTCACCCCTTGCCGGGGCCCCTGGAAGTCGGCCGTGCCCTCAGAGGGCTGCAGTGTCTCCCGGGCCCAGGTCCCAGCACAGCACTGGGCCTTGGAGGCCCCCCCGCTCTCCTGGCAGCTGCCCCACCTGGGAAGGTGCCCTTGGTGTATCCAGAAGGGAGCTGTGTTGTTTTTGGTCCGGATCCCAGCAGGTCTCGTGGGCTCTGTCTGGTTAGCCCAGACCTGGGACCTGAACAAAGTAGGGCTACCAGGGCCACGGCGGGCCAGTGCTTGTGCCCTTATTACACAGCTCTGATGGTTTGCTTTTCGTGGTCCCCTTGTCCTGTTCCTAGAAAAAGGCTAACATCCTTCAAACAGGTTTAAAGAGTCGAATGTTTCTTTGTCAGGTCACACAGCATATTCGACAGCAATCGCCAGGATCCCACGGGCCTGACGGCAGCTCTCCAGGCCACGGACCTCGCTGGGGTTCTGCACATGCTCTACTGCGTCCTCTTCCACGGCACCATCTCGGACCCCGGCACCGCCAGCCCCAAGGAGAGCTACACCCAGAACACGGTCCAGGTGGCCATTCAGAGTTTACGTTTCTTCAACAGCTTTGCAGCTCTTGACCTGCCTGCTTTTCAGGTACGGAGCATCGGCTCGTGTTGGTGTTAACCCACCACAGGCTCGTGTTTCAGTGTAGACCGAGGCGTGCGGTTCCTCCCCTGGTTGGGCCTGAGGAGTAGCTGTGGTAAAGGCAGTCATGATGCTGACCACATGTCAGGTTACTGTCTCCCGGGGACCTGCTGGGTGCTGGGCATGTGCTTTCTCATCCGCTCTCGGGACTGCCCTGCGGGAGCCCGTCTCACAGACCTGCCAGAGGGGACGTGTGGCGGGGCCGGGACGGGTACCCTAACTCTCTAAATCTGCTACTTAGGAATCTTCCATTGTAATTTCTTTCAATAAAGGCATTATCATCTCGTCACCTTTGAAATAGTAGGGAAATGACGGTGTCTCACATACACAGAGCCAAAATTAGGTAAATCAATTTGGTTGATAGGCCTTTCTGTGAGTGATTTAGCTGGTTTGTGTCCAGTGTAAAGGGCCCGTGTGGTCAAATGTGCAGACCTGTAAATTTTTATAGCTAAGGAAAGAAAAATTGCTTTATGCTGTGACAGTAGACCGTCAGCTTAGAAACGGATTTTTTCTTTTTCAGGTAGGAAATTTAATGTTCAAAAACACCCAGCCTTTGGAACCGAGAGAAATCAAAAGCTTATTTCTGGAGCCCTTCGTGCCAAAATAATATAAAAACCAAGATTTTCCCTCTCAGCCTCCTTGCCACGTCCAGCCCAAATGTGTCCCCTTTGGCCAGAGTCACCAGGGACAGCAGGGCGGTGGCGGAGACCGTTTGGGCAGCGCCTGCCTCCACCTGCAGGGCCTGCCCCGCCCGCTGCCCCGAGCAGCCTCCAGCGCTTGCGCCGCCTTCTCCTCTGTCCCTCGTGCAGCTCTGTGTTTCTCTTAATTCTTTTCTCCCTGCCTTTTCTTCTTCATCGTCTCTATCCTGACTCGCCAGTCTCACTTATTTTGCCATCGCTGTTCCTCGTTCTCCCCCCGGATCCCACTCCTCCTCATCAGCACGTGTGGGGACTCAATGTCCCCACTCTCTAGCACCAGGGCCGTTACCGCATCTACCAACAATCCCTTTACTGCTGCAGTCACTTTTGCACGTTTAAAAAAACAAGCAGACTTGGTGGGATGAACAACAGCCGCTGCATTAGGGTCAGCGAGTCCGTGGATGTAGAATTCGGACGGCTGGCTTGTCTCCGCCCCACGGTGCAGGGTGTCGGCGGAGAGGCCTGGGAGGTGGGCGGGTGGACGGAAGGGAGACGGGCGCGGGGAGCTCGGGCTGAAACCGCGTGGGGGCTCCTTCGCCCTCATGGCTGTGGCCCGGGGCGGCCCCAGGACCAGACTCACGGAGGCCTGTCGGCCAGAGGCTCCCCTGTGCGACGTGGCTTCTCAGAACACCGTCGTGTCTGCGTTCTGAGTGGGAGTGTCCTGAGAGGAAACTCACAGAAAACGGGTGGCGTTTTAGGGCCAGCGGTTGCTTCGTCCCGTGGTACCCGCCCTCGGTCGGTTCCATCAGCCCCGAGCCTGCCAGGTGCAAGGGGAGACGACAAAGTCCCCACCTCTCGGGGGAGCACCGTCAGAGATGCCGTCGGGGTGTTGAGCCGCTGCACTCTGCTCAGCAGAAGGCCCGCACAGGCACCACTGGTGCGGACGGCCCTCTGACCGGGCAGGTGGAGCTCGAGGAGCCACACAGCACAGAGACACGCGGCGTCGCGAAGCAGCAGGTGAGCTGGGCAGAAAAGTCGTTTTTATGATTGATACAGTCAGAGAGACTCATGTTCTGGTTCATCAGAACAATTTACGTGCCCACAGTGGGGTTTTTAGGAGCTACGAAGTGGGGGAAAGGACAGGAAGAGAGACCAGGCACAGCCTGGGCTGGACTGCAGGAAGATCGGAGACAGCGGTGGGTCTCCTGGGAGGACCACAGGACCTGGAGGACGGTGGGGCGAGACCTGACCTGCCGAAGGGCCAGACGGGACGGTGTGAGTCTCGGCGCCTCCCGAGGATGCAGAGCCGGTCCAGGGAGGCCCCGGTCCAGGGAGGACCCGGGCGAGGCGGACCTGACCCTGAGCCGCCGCTGCCGAGTCGTGTGACCCCGGACAAGTCATCTGAACCCCGAAGACTCAGAGTCTCCGCTGGGAACAGAGACTAAAACCACCTGACTCACAGGTCTGAGGATTAAATGGGATTCCACAAAGGTCCGTGCGAGCTAGCACATAGTGGGGCCTTGAGAAAAGTGGAGGGAGTCAGCGTGTGAAGACGAAGACTGTGGAGTTGGATGCGGAGTCGGATGCAGAGCCGGGAAGCCCAGGGTCGGAGGCAGCATGCCCGGCGCTGCCCCTCCCGTCTGCAAGGCCGGACAGCTGAGCGCCTGGTTCACGCGAGAGAGAGCTCCTCCTGCTGCAGTCACAGGCTGTTCGTCCCAGCGCCCTCCTCGCTGCGCCCTCCTCGCTGCGCCCCCCTCGCTGCGTCCCCCTCACTGCGTCCCCCTCGCGGCGTCCCCCTCGCGGCGTCCCCCTCGCTGCGCCCCCCTCGCTGCGTGCCAACGAGGCCGTCAGGAGACCTCTCCCCTGTCAGTGGAGTGTGACTTCACTCTGAATCCGTGCTGGCACAGACGGCCCCGAGGCCCCAGATACTGTGTAATCGCACAGTCTGACATTTTTCACAATTGAAGGTGGTCTCAAGAAACAAATCAGTGTTCTGACCAGGCAATTAATTCTGGCTAAAAAGGAAATATAGATTCCTTGAAAAATTGGTTTAATTTTTATATTCAAACTTACATGCCCCTTGACCTGCTCTTATCAGTGAAGGTTAAACAGAGGGCACTGGGTCACAGCATGCTGGACACAACTAATTAAATAAGGGCTGAGCTGAGGAGGTGTCACTACTTGATTTAAAGGAGCAAAGCCCTCCTGAAGTCTCTTTGGGGCCTGAAAAACATTTTGTCTCAGGGCAGTGAAACTGAAACAGAAAACGCTCAAATGTAGCGGTAACTTTGTTTCAACAATACTCACTCCAAGACTGGATTTCTCCCACCGTTAAGCAAAGTGCATTGATGGAGACTTGCAAGCCGCCACGTACCTGATGGCCGTGCTTGCAGCTGGACCAGAGCCCAGACCCAGAGATGAGGTGAAGACCCCGCTGCTCCCTCAGCCGCAGTGGGGCTTCCCCCCGGGGTGGGCCCAGGGCGTCTTTAGGGCTCGCCTCTCCCCTCTGCCCTCCTGTCGCTCTGTCTGCCTGACATGTTTATTAAATAGAAGCTCCGGGCTGCGCAGACAGACCCGGGCCCTCCTCCTCCCACGTGCCCACCACCCACCGCCCTGTGCCTGTCTGCACAAGGGGCCCCGGAAGCCTCAGAGCTGGGGGCTGCAGTGGGGGGGTTCATGGTTTGTATGGTTTGTGTTTGGGGGAGCGGGTGGGTGGTTACTGGGGTTTTAATTCCTTCAGGAACCTTGGGGAGCTGGGAGCTGTTCATTCGAGTAGTAATTATTTATGTTTTTTCTATTTGAACATAAGTAAATTAAATTTGTATTTCTGTCCCTGTGGAGAAGAATATATTTTGTCCTTCAGGGAAAAAAACATTGGAAGTTAGCTAAATGGTAGATTTGCAGAAGATTTTTAGTATTTTGATATTTTTTTAATTTTTTTTCACAGTAAGACTATTAGTACAATGAGGAAAAAAAAACTCACTGAAAGTGGAGGAAACGATCACACGTTAGGTGCCTTGATCTATTTGGTCGGCCGTGCTCTCCTTTCAGCCCCTTTTCAGGGTCAGTGTTGCCTGTGTCACAGCCACTTGTCAGCCCGAGTGTCCCCGTGCTGGCCTGCGGGGCATCGTCGTATGCTTTCCCGACACGGTGGCAGCAAGTGCGCAGGGACCCCCCCCCCCGCGCCCCGGGGCCCCCCGGGCGGGGCTCTGACGGCTCCTTGTCTTTGCCAGTCCATCGTAGGGGCCGAAGGCCTGTCCCTTGCGTTCCGGCACATCGCCAGCTCCCTCCTGGGCCACTGCAGCCAGGTCTCCTGTGAGAGCCTCCTGCACGAGGTCATCGTCTGCGTGGGCTACTTCACTGTCGGCCACCCGGACAACCAGGTAAGGGGCCCCGGCACTGCCCCCGAGCGCCGAGACCCGGAACGAGGAAAGGCAGGCCGGCCTGCTGGAACCCGTCTGTCCCGCGGGGGGCCCGCTCACGGGCTCCGGGGAAGCCTGGAAGTCTCTGGCTGCTTCCCGCCAGAGATGTGACTCGCACTAGATTCACGCCAGGCCTCCTCCTAGAGCTATGGAAATAGCATGTTTGTGTAAAATGGCCTTGAGCTGCACAGGAGCATCTGCTGCCTCCCCACATGGGTACTGGCGCCCTGCGCGTAGACTTTCTGATGAGGTGTAGAGTGCATCTCTCCACTCGGGTCACTTTGTGAGAAGGACTGGAGCCGGGTGCCGTGTCCTGCAGCTTCTGGCCTCTGCCTGGGTGGCTGGAGGCCGCCGGCAGGTGCGGAGGGGAGCCTGAGAAGGCAGGACGTGGGGCCCTGCCCCTTGAGTCACTAGAGTGGTTTGCTTTGAACTCTTTGGAGTATTTGGTTCTTGAGCAAGATTTCTTTTGTAAATGGGGTTCTGCTGCTTTTAGAACTTGGAAGATCTGCATTACGGATTTTGTGAAAAAATAGTAAAGCACCATACTTCCCTTTATTTTTCAAACCAGAGATACGGCATAACTGACCTGTCCAGTAGTAATTCCTGACAACCTCACTTCTCCACCTTTATTATCTCATAACCAGGAGGCTGTACCTCCTGCCCGCCGCCACCCGTCTGTGAACACTTTCCCACGGGCGAGGTCACACTGTGCGCTCGAGTCCCGCCCTGTGCACCGGCCCCTCCGTGGGCACCGTTCCTCATGCACACCCGTCCCAGTGTCTGTGTGGCTGCATCTCGTGCGGCGGCTCACAGTCGGCCCGACAGTTCCCGCTTTGGGTAGCCCACCACATACACTGTCGTGACAGCTCTGCCCCCGTGAACAGGTGCACCGTGGCCAGTGCACGTGCGGTGGCGTTTTGCTGTGTGCCGTCTACAGCGAAAAGTTCGGTTCTGGGAGCCTTAAGGACAAAGCTGCCAGTTGTTTTGCCAGCAGGAATAAAGACCGAGGAGCTGCCGTTCTGCAGCCCTGGGACACACGTACCCGTGTGTATGCCTGGCTCGGGAGACACGGGGGTCCTGGGAGAGCGTGGATGATGCGTGTGTCCTGTGAGCACCAGCCCGACCGCAGAGTGGGGAGGAGACGTCCCCTGGGTGACGCCGGCGCCAGCAGGCGCTGAGGGATCCCAGGGAAGCCGACCTCGCCCGGGGCAGGGGCACTGCCACCGCTCTGACGGGCAGGGTGGTGCTGCAGGCGGGTCGTGGGGCAGGGTGCGCAGTGCCGGGAGCGCTGCCCGGTGCCACGGGACTGCAGGCCTGGAAGCGGTTGGAATGGTGCGTTCATTTCCTGTGACACACATTCACCACCAAAAAGAAGCTTTTAAAAAAAGTGGGTGACACTAGATGATCTCCCCGTGAGTTTGGTGATATTTTAAAGGCTGAGCCTGAGCCACAACCCGGCCAGCGTTCTGATCTGGGAGTTCCGAGTGTCTTGTGGGTTTTCAGATTCCCCTGTGCTGCTCCAGGCTCTGCCCCCCTCCCCCCAGATGGCTCCCCCTTTGATGGAGGGGTCAGCACGGACTCACAGGTGAGGTGCCAGGCGCTTGGCCCTGGGATGCCACCTGGAGCCGCAGCTGTTCCCGCCTGCACAACGTGTTGGGCTCAGGCTTAACTCGGTGAGTCACGGAGTGGGAGGGTGGGCGGCCTCACACTGGCTAAGATGATAAAGCTCCTGTCCCCGGAGAGCTGGGGGGTTTTCTGGAACTGAAAAGCTGATTGTTTATTTTCATTCTAAAATCTTGTTTCATCAAATTCCCGTTATACTCCCTCAACCCAGTCGCTTGCTAAGTGAGCGTTTGCGGAAGGGATGTAATCGGTGCGGCTGTGACCTCTGACCCCAGCTGCAGTCACAGGCCACGCAGCCTTCACCCCCGTGGACCGGCCCTTCCCGTCACGGGTGGGGGAACAGGCTCAGAAAGGAGAGGGAGCTGCCTGGCAGGGCCCAGCTCACCTCTGTTGTTAAAAACGTGAATTTATTTGGCTGCTTTGTCTAAATCAGACAAAGTTCAGAGGAGGCATTATAGTGCCTAACTCATGCAGAGTTCCTGCATTATTAGGCCGAAGTCTCGGATCTGCAGGCCCGGGCGTCTGCAGGAGAGCCCTGGTTTCCTGTGGGGGAGCAGCGCGGGTCTCTGTAAGACGGGCGTCCCGAGCTCCCGCGGCAGCGCCCTGTTGGCAGCTCATCGCCGTGTGCCCCCTTCAGTCCTTCAGCCGGACTGGGACTGGTGGGCACAGCCCCCTGAGAGCAGAGCAGGTGCCCCTGTGGGCGGGGGAGGGGGACCCGTCGCCTGCTCCCTGTGGGGCTGCTGTTGCTAATGAAAATGTTGTGTTAAATCAAAGACTTCCTTGCATTTGGTGGCACTTCCATGATTATTTCTAAGTTTCTTCCCATTTAATTATTACAATGGACATAATTAGTGTGTGCTGTGAGCCTTTCACTTTATTTACATTTTATATTGGATAATTAAATGTGGCCTGATAATTAAATTAGCTCCAGTGACAAATGATAGGACCGCCTGCATATGGCTGCGTGGGGAATAGGCACCTCGCATGTTCATTAGGGAGCGCCTGACTTTCTCATTTGCAGAGACCCATGGGCTGCAGCTGTCAGAGCCCGAATCTCTGAGGAGAGTTGCAGGGTCTCTCTGTCCCCACCGGCTCCCCCGGGGAGAGTGCGTGCCTGTCACGTAACCATCTGCTCTGCACGGACCGCAGGCCCCTGCAGGCTCCTGGGAGATCAGACCAGCGACCACGCTGGACAGGGAGGCTCTGGAAATGGGGTCTGAGCGGTGCGATGGGCCTTGTCCAGGTCTTTTGTAATGTGGCAATTTAGTACGAAAACCCAGACATTGATCGGCCGAGCATCCTGAACGCTGCACGTCGTTGTCCCCCCTCGGCTGCTCGCCTGCCGCGGACGGGAGGCCGTTCCCACAGGTGCACAGGGGTGCACAGGGGAGCAGAGCCGTGTGTCCACGGGGGCCCGGCGTCCCAGAGCCCGAGGCCGGTGTGGGGACCCTCAGGGGCAGCCTGCTTCCCGCCCAGACCCTCCTGCTTTACTCTGCATTCTCCCAGGCAGAGGGTCCGCGGTCACGCCCACTGGGCGAACTCCCCTGCCCCGTCCTGAGAAAGGCAGGCGCTGGGGGTGGTCAGAGTGGGGCTGCCAGCCTCCAGGGCCTCTGGCCTCACAGGGAGTGCGGCCGCTCGCTGCAGCTGTCACCCGGGCACTCGGTTTTCCGTGTTTTCTCTGTGTGATAAATGCTGCGCCTTTGGTGAAATAAATACATATCGTGTCTAAGGAAGAGCCCAAGAATTTCAGCAACGCAGCCGTTTTGGAGTTATTCTCAATATTACAGTGCCAAAGAAAAATGCGGGGTTTTTCCCCAAGGTAGAAGAATAAATTTCCTAATTAGAAATAACCTCCGCTTATACATTTTATTTGTTCAGTGAGTGACCTGGCTGGTGTTACAGTGGAGACACTTGTCAGTTTGCAGTTTTGTCTGATTGTGGTAAAGGTTGCCCATCGTACAGAATGCAAGTGAGGTGCTTTTTACCTCCTCATCTCTTGGGTGACTTTTCCAGCTCGAGGGTGGTTCGAAGTGCCACGTGCTCACGTCGGGTGCCTCTTTCCCTGCGCAAAGCCTCTGGGAGATGGTCAGCAGCCGTGCCCCTGGACCAGCACCCGCCAGGGCGCTCTGGGGCCTGGCTGAGAAAGGGGCGTTCTCCCGGCTGTGGCTCACCGAGTTCCCACAGGCCCTCCCGAGAGCGGGCCTGCGGCAGCAGTCACGGGGCCACACTGGGTTCATACCCAGAGTCCGTCTGCGGCCGAGGATTTGAAGTCGATCTTTGACGGTGCTGCACGCCGGACGCCATGGAGGATGAGTGTGGGCTCTGAGGTCAGCGGGCTTGGACATCCCTCTGCTCTGTCCCAGAACGATGACCTCGGTTGGGTCCCTGGACATAGAGCCTTCGTGTCCTCACCTGAGAGCAGGAGCGTGCCGCCACAAGACCCCAGGTGCTTGTGTGGGACGGTCCGGGGCCGGACTCGGGGGGACGCTGGGGAGGCAGCCTCGGCCCCTTCCTCTCGCCCTGACAGCCCGGCCCGGGGCAGCAGACGGCACGCCCGAGTCACACGGCGGCCGTGCTCCACACAGGTTGTGCACCTCGGCCAGCGCTCCGTGCCCAGCCTCTCACTGTCGCACCTGGAGAGCACCGCCCCGCACTCCACGGTGCCCCGGTAAATACCTGCTGGATGAACTGTCGGATGCTAAGATCATGCGTCACTCCTCAGGCACAGCACCGCAGAAGAGGGTCCAGCAGCCCGGGAGTGGGGAGGATGCAGCCCTGCTGCTTCACAGGTCAAACCTCCTGAGCCGACTCTCCCCTGAGAATGTAAGAGCTGTGTCTTTGGTGCTATGGACTACTGATCTTCGAGTCCGCTCTAAGAGAAACTTGTTCGTTTTGTTATTGCTGGAGCCAGTGGATCTGAAACCCACAGGAAATTCCGTTTCATGTCCCGCAAACCCTGTTCTGAGAAGACAGCACCGCGCAGGAGCACGGGTCCTGTCCCGAGCCCCCGCCCCTGGAGGAGGGGACGGTGAACGGGCAGCTTGCTGTCCCGAGTGTCCCTGTGCCCGGACGAGCCAGAGACAAGGAGGCCCGGCTCACAGGGCGGCTGTGAGAACGGCGCACGCCCTCGTGGCACGGAGGCCCCGACACCGACTCCCGGTCGTGTGCGCCGGCGCCCTGGGGCCTGAGCCCGCCAGGTGGGTGGCGGTGTCACGGCAGACCTGCCCCGGCTTCCTGCGACTGGGGTTTAAGACAGAAGACGGCCTCCGGCAGGTGCGTCCCACTCCCAGAAAGCCCGTCGTGGGAGGGTCTGCACTCAAACGCCCAAGTCACCATGTTGCTCGTTTGAACAGCGAGTCTCCTGAGGGCAGTTTAGAGGGTTTTTCTGAAATCCCTTCGGGAACCTTCGTGCTTTCAGCAGTTGCCGTGCGTCTACCGGGGCCACCGGGGGGGCGGGGGGGGGCGGTCTCTGCTCTCAGGCACTGGCCGCGGTGCTCCGGCTGGAGGGGAGGGCGGGCCTCGCGGTGGGCTCTGGGCCCAGGCGACTTCAGTCCTGTCCCGGCCATCCCACCAGCGCCCGTGCTGTCCAGGCAGGGCACTCACCTGCCAGGTGCCGCTTCTCGGCTGTGAGACATGGTCGTGCTGATGACACCCCATGGTGCTCGTTCTCTGGCCAGAACAGGTGCCGCCTCTGTGATGTCCCGGAAATCATCCTTGTCCACCTCCGGGCTCCCCGCTCACAGTGGGGAAGGTGTGCAGCGTCCACCCTTCAGCTCCAGCACTGGCCACCACCCCACGGAGGCGTCTCTGCTGCCCGAGTGCCCCAGCTGTGGAGGCCCTGGAGGGAGCTCGGCCTGTCGCTGCCCGTGGGACCCTCCGTGTGCCCAAGGACGCGAAGCACCAGGGCCCCTCCTGCCGGGGTCCCTGGGCTGCCACTGGGCACGCTGCCGTGGCCCAGCCGCCAGCTCCATCCCAGGACACGCCTCTCAGAGTGGGACACTGACCGGTGATCGCCAGATGCTTGTCAAGAAGGCGGCGGTGGGGCGGGGCGGGGGACCTCCGCTCACCACCGCGGGCTGCAGGAGTGGGAGGGAGGCAGACCTCACACCCGCGTAATTCTGCCCGGATGGGCCGCTGTGCGGCTGACGACACGGCAGAGGCAGAGGTGCTCCGAGATCGTGTCAGGAAAAGACACTGGGAAAGACGTCTGACATGAATCACTCGGAGCAGTTAATGGGCCTTAATTGAAACCTTATCCTACTGTACTCAGAGCAGGGAGATGAAAGCCAGAGAAATCCGAGAGACCATTTATTTCACTTGAGAAAGCAGTAAACTGAACTACAAAGAGACCGGACCACTATTACATTTTCATCATTAAATAACGTTGTCACAGGCCAGCGCTGCGTGCCCGTAAGGTCTCCGAGGTGCAGGCCCACGCTCCCTGCCGCTGCGAGGAGGTGGCCGGGGAGTCCTGCGCCTCAGCGCCACAGGGGCTCACCCTGCTCTCACGCCGCCCAGGGGCGCCAGGAAGAAAGGCTGGGCGCCCGCGGTCCTCGCAGGAAAGGTCCAAGGCCCAGCAGAGCGTCTGCGTCGAGACATCCTTCACGGTGTGCTTCCACTCACCCAGCCCCCACCCTCCACACGCACCCTGTCAGTCTGTGACGGTCACGGTCTCTCCAGCAGCACGCACTGCATGTGTGTGCACGCGTGTGCGTGTGTGTGTGTGCAACGCGAAGTTCTCTTAAAGGGCCCGGACTAGAAAATCAGAATAGCTGCTAGAGAAGAGCTTGAAGATGGCATGTCTCGTGTTGCGGCTTTTTTCATTCTTAATAAGAAAATATTCTAAGCTTTTTTTTAACCATATTGAAATGTAACAATTGTACAGGAACGGGTGGCATGCGGGGCTCCTGGCTGACAGCACCGGGTCCCGCTGCTCCTGGCGCGCTCGCTGCGGCTCTCGGTGGCCGGCCTCTGCGCTCCCCGACCCAGCGGCGGACAGGACACAGGCTCTCAGAGGAGCGGAGCGGGGCGCTCCCTCAAGTGTGTGGCGACGTGGCGAGTCTGTTTCATTTCCAAGGCCTGTGCTCTGCAGGCGCTCCCTCAAACCTGAATCACGTGGGAACAGTGCTGTGGGGGGTGGTCCTGACGGACTGTGGGATCCGATTTTCAGGGTTGGGCAGGTGTGTGAGACCACCTGGCTCGGCCCCCCCGTGCGGTAGCACGTGTTTGCAGGGGATTCGGAACGCGCTTCAGCGCAAAGGGGGACGCTTCTCACGGAGCAGAAGGCTGGACACCGCTCCCCGTGGGGGGCATAAGCTTTGTGTCCACGTGAACATTTGCCACTCATCCTTCCCTCGTTCATCCCTCGTACAAAATGACCACGCCGCGTCGAGTCGTGTGCTGGGAGGTGCGGGCACGAATGCAACCCACCGCCTGGCCACGGGCTGTCAGCGCGAGGCTCGTCTGCTCCAGGCACTGTCCTAGACACCGGCACGCAGGGGACATGAACACTCGGAGTCCCTGCCTCCGGCCGCTCACATCCGGGCGGCGAGGGGGGGATGACAGCAGGTGCTCCTGGGTGTGTGCTGGAGGGTCCTCGTGGCTGCGGATGCCGCTGGAGCTGGTGCTGAGAGGGGACTGGACGCTTCCCAGCAGCCGGTGGGAAAGACATCCTTGGCCCAGGAAAGGCCGTGAGCAAAGGTTCTGGATGCAGAATCGCCTGGCAGGTCCGGGGGCTGGAGCTGTTCATTCTGACGGGCACTGGGGAGGCAGAGCCGAGTGAGGAGCCCAGGTCGAGACGGCCGAGATCCTGGGGACCTTTCTTCTGGGCGAGGAGGAGCCCCAGTGCCCGGCTGGCAGGAGAACGCGTGTCCTGGAGTCCACCACACTGTGGGGGGGCAGGACGATGGGCCCCAGGGCTGTGAGCAGGGCCCTGGCTCTGAGGCAGGGTGCCCCTGCCCGAGCAGAAGGGCGTCGGAGGCCGGGCCGCCCGGGAGCCTCCCCTGCACCCCTGCGCTGGCCCCCGGCTCACAGCCCGCTTCCCAGAGGCAGCCGAGAACCGCAGCCTGGCTTCTCGCCCAGTTTCCCTGGGGGACACGCGGGACAGCCGCTCACCCCTGCTTTCCCTGGGGTCCCCTGGTCTGCAGAGCCTGCGAGAGGCCAGGCCACGGCGTCCGGCTTCAGCCTCTGGCCTTGGCCCTGGCTGCGCCTGTCCCTCCGTGAAGCTCTGCTGCCACCGTGGGAGGAGGCTGCCTCCTGCACGGCCCCCCACAGTCCCCGCCCTCCCCGGACCCGCCTGGAAGGGAAGAGGGAATCTGTGTGCTCCTCTGCTCTGAGTCGGGTTGTGCAAGGGGACAGATTGGCCAGGTTGCTCCGTGGTGTGTAAACGAGACCACTCCTGCACGGCCTCCAGGCCCCGGCGTCGGGTGTGACCAGGCCTGTCGGGAGCGACGTGCATTGGCGCGGCCGCCTCGCCGGAGCTTTGCAGCAGGACCTGTTCCGAGGGAGGAATGCGGCAGCTACTTTGTGTCTACCCTGCTACAAAAATATGCTTTGTTCCCGTGATTTACAGGCGATCTTGGCTGTCTCCCTCGGTGAGTTGAGATGTCTAGACACCTGTTTTTGTCCTCTGTTGAGGGCACCTTGTCTCTGACGAGAAAAGGGAAAAAACCAAACAAGAGTTCTCGGGCGTGAAGATGCGGCCTTGGTGAGACCGAACTGTCTGCACCGTCTTGTGTGACGTCGCTCCCCGCCACGCCGACCGACGCTGCCGTCCGGCCTTGGGCGCGGCGGGCCAGCTCCCGGGGCCTGCCGGGAGAGGCTGCCGTGCCCCATGCTGCCCCTGCTCTCTGGGCTGCCGAGAGACTGGGATGAGGGGGTGCTGGCGGAGTGGGGGCGTCTCAGGCCCCGGGATGGTGGTTTCGGGCACCTGCGCTCCGTCCTCGCCCATTCCTTCCCCAGACAGTGAGCACAGTGCCTGGTGCCGGTCAGCAGCCGTGCTGGGCACTGCTCCGGACACCAGGGGTGCGGCGCCGGGTAAAGGGACACACCCCGCACGGGGCCGACGGCCTAGAGACTGCTGGAAACGGGGGCTCACTCGTATCGGGCTTGCTCCCCACATGTCAACTGGTAGACGGCTGCAGGTCAGAGAGGCTCCCTGTCAGGGACAGACGCGGGTTTTGTGGGAAGACGGGGTCCCCTGTGAGGGCAGGGCTGGCTCTGACTCGTCATTGCCCCGTTCCGGGTGCCTCGCACCACGCCGGGCCGGACGGAGGCTCGGGAGGCCCGTGATGAACGGACGACTCGTCTGCTCGCTCACCACCCGGCTCCTGGCCGCCCTCCAGGCTGTCGGGGTTGGAGGGAGGGCCCCCTCGGGGGGAGGAGAGTCGCGGCTTCCTCTGTGCAACGTGATGGAACCTGCACAGTCTCCTCTCCATGGATCCCGGGACATGAGGGCAGCTCGTCCTTCCCACACGCGTGAGCCGTACCGAGGATTCTCGCTGTAAGTACACATGGGGGCATTTGTTTAAAAAATGTGAGACCAGGTTCTGGAAACCTGGCAGGTGGCCGGCTGCGAGGCCATCGCAGGACGGTGCTTGCTCCAGGGTCACACGTCCAGCCCCTGTTGTTCCTCGCGCTCACGTTCTCGTATCCGATAGTTGGAGACAAACCCTTGGCACAGCCCAGCGCACAGCCGAGAACTGGGCATTTGGTACCCAGCCAAGCAGAACACAGGTTCTTGAAGAAAGGCCTTTTGTGTCGGTTTAGTCTGTGTGTGTCGGTCGGTTGCGTCTGTTTGGCATGGCAGAGTGTCATCCTCATCTGCATCTGGGCTGGCGAGGCTGTGCGAGAAGCTGGCTGGCGGCCAGGCAGGGCAGTGAGCTGAGGCGTGGCGACAGAGCCCCTCTGCCCAGGGAGAGGCGCCTCGCGCCTCTGACGGCCCCGGGTGGGCCCGGGGGAGAGCAGGAGCCGGCGCTCAGGAGTCCCCCAGCTGCCTGGGGGCCTGGGGCAAGGCCTTTGAACTTTCTGAGTGTTCGGTTTCTGTCTTATGAAATAGGAAGGTCATCCGGGTTTGCCCACCTGACGTAGGTGGACGGTCTCTGCAGACAGACTGGGGGTGCCCAGGGCCCTGCGGGTTCCGAGCCCAGCTTCCTCCCAGGGGAGGGTGCAGCTCCTCCCAGCACGGAGTCTGTGGGGAGGGCCCCGTCGGTCAGGCTGCAGGAACAACGTGCCACGGACTGTGGTTTACACGCAGCACAGGTTGGCCTCTCAGGTTCTGGAGTCCGGAAGCCCAAGGCCACAAGGCCGTCTGTCGGGTTCCGGGGGGAGCGCTCTTCCCGGGCGGCAGAGGGCCGCCTCGCGTCGTCCTCGCGTAGCAGAAAGCGGCCTCGGGAGCTCTGTGGGGTCTCTCTAGCAGGGCCCGAGTCCCAGCCATGAGGGCTCCTGATGCCGTGATTTTGGGGCTAGGTTCTACCTCTGGTTCGGGGGGGCCCAACAGTCTTTCACGGGGACCAGCGGTGCAGACCGAAGGCGTCACGGTGGGAGGCCAGTGCGGTCTCTGGGTCAGACGCGGCCCTGGAGCTCCCAGGAGGAGACGGGGACGAGCTAGCCCCCAGCAGAGCAGCGCGGGACAGAGCGAGGACACGGCCCTGGGCCTGAGGGTTTGTTTCCCGACGGGCTTGGAGGGAAGCTCTCCCTGGGTCTGTGTGGCCCCGGCCTGCGAGCGCTGGCCTTCCCTGCTGTTTTAGGCTCGTCGCGTCCAGTGCGACGGCCTCAGCACAGAGCCCGCTGAGCCTCTCTCTGCGCCCCTGACCCGTGTCTCTCGGATCGCCCTCACGCTGGGATCTTCTCTCCAGAGCCGTCAGCTGCACTCCCCACCCCAGGAGCCTGGCTGGCGCCCCAGCTCTGTTTGCAGTGCTCCATCCTGTGCAGGCAGGGCCAGGCAGGGGCCCCGCGGAGGAGGGCCCACGCGGCCAGGTCTCTGCCCCGGCGAGGGGCCCTCGTGTGTCCTGGGAAACATGCGTGAGCCTCACACTGCGGGGTGCCGGGTCCTGCAGGCACAGGGAAGCCGGACGCCCCAGAGGAGGACGCCAAGAGGCAGAGCCTTCACCGCGCTGGTTTGTGCAGCGTGGCCACAGACTGTCTCACGTGAGCCTCGTCGAAGCCCCGGAGGCCGCCGCCCGTCCTGCTTTATGGAGAGGACCCTGGAGCTCAGAGTGGTTAGCTGACCAGAGGCAGGCTGCCTGAGACCAGGCCCTTTAGCCTGCACAGCCATGGCCCAAGGCCACTGAGAGACCAGTGACCCCTCCACCTCTGAAATGACCTCTCTAGTGAGACGTCGTTCTGGCCGGGCGATGCGGAACCACGGGTGTCACCCCAGTTCGTGTGTTAACCCCCAATGTGACCTCACTGGAAGTCACATTTAGGGCTTTTAGGAGGCATAAAGGTGGGGTCCTAATGTATTGGGATTGGTGGCCTTGTGAGAAGGAGAGAGAGGGATCTCTCATATCACTCACGTGCCATGAAAAGGCCACGTGAGACACAGCAAGGTGTGTCACCGGGACGGACAGACTGGCACTGTGATCTGGGCTCCAGGCTCCAGTGCAGACCAGGACGGGCTGGCAGTGAACCTGGGGGCTGCTTTTCTCCTCCAAATTCTCCACCTGTTTCCAGGTGCCCAGCTCAGGTCCAGCCCTGAATGTCCACAGTCCCGTCAGTGAGCAGTAACCTCTCCCTCCCGTGGGGTCTCCCAGTACCTCGCCCTCCCTCCCCTGATGACTCAGGCTCCTTCGGTCATTGTCACTTGTGCACAGAGCTCGTCTCCCTGCGCGCAAGAGCAGGACACCTCTGTGTCCCTGCAGACATAGCGCCAGAGACCCAGGCAGTGTCTGCTGGCCTCACCTGGAGCCCTTGCCTGTCCTCCGTCGGGTGCCCGGCGACCCCTGGTAGGAAGGACAGAGATTGGAGCCACGGGTCAGCAGACACGAGAACCGGCATGCCCACACGTCTGCTCCACGTCCCTTCCTACCGCCCGCACTCACGTCCCCTGCCCGCTCTCCCCCTGGCTGTGGTGCATGCTGTTCCCTCTTCTAAAGCCTCTTCCCAGAACTGCTGGTGGTTCCAGCAAGAAGAGGACGTGGGAGTATCTCTCTCCGTGCCTCTCCCTCTTCTGACCCAGTGATACTAAAGAAAAGAGTGGTGAGGGCCAGGGCCTGGGGAAAAAACCCCTTCAGTGACTGCGGGTCATGCCCTCCGGCCTCTCCAGAGGGGGATCAGGAGTGGACCCGGGACCCAAGTCTCCCTCTGATGTTCCAGGACAGTCAGAGAGTGTCCCCACAATTGGTCTCACATTCGAAACACAGCAGTGTAATTTTCCGTGAGAGAGGCTGTATTCGAAGATTCAGCCCGGGCTGGCGTGGCTCAGTTGGTTGGAGTGTCATCCCATAAAACAAAAGGCCACAGGTTTGATTCCCAATCAGGGCACATGTCTGAGTTGTGGGTTCGGTCCCCGGTCAGGGCACATATGAGAGGCAACCAACCAATGTTTCTCCCCCTCTCTCTGTCCCTCCCCCCCTCCCAAGATCAGTGAGCATGTCTGCTGGTGGGGGGGGGGGGTGGAGATCAAGCACCTCGGTCCTGTTTGCTTTCTGGGGGTACTGGCCACACAGTTATGTTCACCTGGTGAAAATTCAGCTGTTCGCTTAAGGGGTATGTGTACATCAATGAAAAGTTTACTTTTTAAGAAATTCTTTACCTTCAAACCCAGAGCTGTTGGGCCATTTGCCCTGGTCGCACGGCTAGCTGACAGTGGACATCATGTATCTGAGAGGTGGTTGGTTCTCGGTGCGAGGGGGCCATCCAGGCCCCTCCCGGCGTGGTGCAGTGTTCCGTGGGAAGCCCCTTTAGGTTGGTGGTGGCCTGTGTAGCCTGAGGGAGGGGCAGGTGGCCTGGCAGGCTCAGGGTGGTACCCATCTTTGTAAGCAAAGGTGACGGACCAGCCGTCATTGCTTTAGTCACAGCTCCATCCGGAAAGCAGACGGAAAACACGGTGGTGTAAATCTGAGCTTTCCCCGAATCGTGTGCGGCCCTTTCCTTCAGCAGGACCTGCGTGTGCCACGAGAACTCTCTGTTGGCTCTCCCCTGCCTTTGGAGCACTCAGGCCGTCCACGGTGACGTTTGGCCACCTTAGGGCCTGGATGAGAGAAGACAGCCCCGACCTCACACCCCAGGGCCCTGAGCGTCCAGGTCGGGCTGTCGGCGCCCTGGCCTTCTGTCCCTGCCCTGAAGGGAGTGCTCAGCCTAATCCAGCCGACCCCCAAGCCCACGTGAACCACCCAGCAGCAGTCTCCCCGAGTCTCAGTGAGACAGGCCAGCCCCATCCGGACTCCCGACCCTGCCCCCCCCCGCCCCACAGTGTGTGAACACGATCCAAAGGCACTGCCGAGGAGATGTCCTCACAGCAAGGCAGGGGTGTGGCTCGCACCACCCCGCGTGGACCCCTGACCCGTACCCTGGTGGTCTGTGCTAGGTGGTCCTGGGGGTGGCACTCCTTGCCCCAAGGTGGCCAGACTGCCTGCACCCGTGAGTCTCTTCACAGTCCGGGGACTCCAAGTCCATCGTCTCTCGGCACTGCTGGTGACCTCTGTAAACTCACCTCCTCCACAGGCTGCTCTGCTCTGTCCCTGGGGGGCTCCCAGGCCCCTAAGGGCTCTGCACCACCTCAGTGGGGGTCCGGGGTCTGGGGGGAGGCAGGTCCCGGTGGGCGCTCCTGTTCTCTGCTCACTTACCAGGAACCAGGAATCGTTTTTGAGCTAAGACTGTGCCCGTGCCAGCCAGGCCGGCCAGTGTAATAACTTTTCAATTAGTGAGTCTTCTGATAATAGTATTTTAACAACTAACTTCCAAATAAAAAACGTGTTCTTAATTTTTGTCAAAGGGGAGAAAGAGACTTCTAATGGTATCCTTGTGAATTCTAAAGTGGTGATCATT
Source organism: Phyllostomus discolor (assembly GCF_004126475.2). NCBI lineage: Eukaryota > Metazoa > Chordata > Mammalia > Chiroptera > Phyllostomidae > Phyllostomus > Phyllostomus discolor. The sequence continues at coordinate 45,083,889 of NC_040914.2, forward strand.
GGGCTGTGCTACAAAACTCATGGCTAATAATTACAGATTTAAGTAGATGCTTTATCGATAAAGTAGATGACGGGACATACCTTTCTCAGCCAGTGTCAGAAACGGCAGCACACAGCCCTGTGCCGAGTTGCCGTGCTGCGAGTCTTTAAAATTCCTGCTGGATTGGAAGGTATTAACAAGTCCCCATCAACATTCTCTAAAGGTTTTTGATGTCATTTTAGCTATTGAACTAAAATATGCGAACTATTACTCTGTTGGTTTTGTTCTTAAACCAAACTGCATTATCATCTGAGAGTGTGTTCTTAGAGTATTGTTAAAAGTGCTTTGAAAACTTGTAAATCCCTGTAATTTATGTTTCTCCTGCCTCTGCTGCCTCCTTCTTTCCTTCTGGTTTTAATTTGAATGCAGTCCTGCCTGCCCGTGTACCTGTAAAATGGTGTTTTTCCAAGTACAATGTACCGTCCCGACCTTAGATTTTACAGTGTTCCCAGCCTTCCACGAGGTCCTCCCGATACCAAGACGTGGGGTCACCCACCTCTTTCGTTTCAGGACTGTCTCGTCGGGGTTGCTGGAAACATATCTGATTCTGACATTTCTTAGTTTATCGTGAGGGCCCGGGGAGTAAATCAGGAGGGCTTCCCTACAGGCCCATTAATTGCATCGCCCGTTTCTTAAAATGTACACAGCTGTAAACCTAGACTGCTTCAAGACAAAGGTCTCATTTATCTAAACAATTCTCCTTTTAGACTCAATGGCACTGATGGAAACACAGATAAGGAGTGTGGGTCGGAGGAGGGACCTTTTGGAGCCCGGGCTGAAGCTGTCCGCTCCCCTTACAATCCCCTTTTCTTCCCAGGGCCCGTCTGCATACGGAATAGATTTATCTGCATTCGGTGTACTCCGCGAGCAGCCGGGGCGGCTGCCGTGGGCCGGGCTGCGGGAGAGGGTGTCCTTCTGGCGAGGGAGCCGTTGCAGGCTTTAAGGAAATGGCTGCCCTGCTCCCGGGGAGGGGAGCGCTGGGGGCACGGCTGCCGCTGTGCGTGCCGGAGGTCCGCGTCGTGCAGGCTGCCTCCCTCCAGGGGCTGCAGCACTGACGGAATCTTCTCCTTAGGTTAGGGGGTGAGATTACTGTATTTTCTGCTACTTTCGAATGTCACTTAACGGAAGCTCGGGTAGAGAGTGAGGAGTCTTCTCTTCCCCCTCACGCTCCTGCAGCCTGCTCTCCACGGTTCTCCCCGACCCCTGGCGAGGGGAGGTCGGCAGCTGACGTGGGTTGCTCCTCTGTCCCAGGTCATCGTGCAGTCCGGACGCCACCCCACGGTGCTGCAGAAGCTGTGCCAGCTGCCCTTCCAGTACTTCAGTGACCCTCGGCTGGTCAAGGTGCTGTTCCCCTCCCTTATCGCCGCTTGTTACAACAACAGCCAGAACAAGGTCATCCTGGAGCAGGAGATGAGCTGTGTGCTGCTGGCTACGTTCATTCAGGTACCTCCGTGCTGTGCCCAGTCCCCGGCCGTGTGTGTGAGCGGACGCTGTCGGAGGGGAAGGGTGAACCAGTTGTACTCCTGCCGTCCGCACACTACCTTGTGGAAGTCTCACATATTTCTGTGCTTGGAAATTAATTTCTAAAATACCGGGATGGTAAAACTGGGGCTGAGTGTTGCATATTTCTAGTTGTAGGATCTCAAGGGAAGGGTATTTTTCCCAATTAATGAAGTAAGCCCACACTGAGGAAATGTTTTCAAAAGACTGCCAGACTTCTTTAAGCCTTTAATGGTTCCTTTTATCTTACTGGTACAGTTTAGTCTGGCTATGAGGGGACAGGTAATGATTGCTGAAGAAAGATCAATTAAAACTTCAGTTTATTTGTAAATGTTTAAATAAATATTATTCATATATACACACACATCTGTGTATATAATAAAAACCTGTTATATTGCTTTTAGAAAACTCAGAACCTTTCAGCCAGGGCCTTCTGTTTTCTGGTCCAGTTGCCTCGTGTAGGGCTGGCACCAGCAGTATTGCTGTAGCAAAGCAAAGCAGAATTTCCACGTCTGCAGTAACTCGGTCAGCCAGCAGTACAAAAGTCCGGTTGTCTGTTCTGTAATACCTGCAAATCGCTAATCCCATATTTTTTTCTGTCCCCGTATGTCATTTTTCCTGAAAGTTCTCCATTTTCTTTCAGAAACTCCATCACAAAACCAAAGAGTTTACTCTCCTTGAATCACACGTGATTAGCAGACAATAATATAATGATGGGACGGAAAGCCGAGCTCCGTGCTGCTGGAGTCCCTGGTTCTGGCTCGTGTGCACTCGTCCCTGTCGGGGGGTGACGGTGCCCGGCTGGCTGGGACGGCCAGAGGCCCAGGCCCTCCTTCCCCTTAGAAACAGTAGTGTTTCTAAGTCGTGCTTTACCTTTTATAAACAGTCCTCTTTTAAGTGATCAACTTACAAACACAACTAGGTCAACTGTATTCAGAAATATTTTATTTCCAGCTTAGTTGTTTTATTTGAGGCTGGGTTCCATTTTCTGAAAATTTTTTCAAAGATATTCAGATCTATAGGTCTAGTACGAATTCCCATAAAGTTATGGTTAAATCGAAATATTAATAAAGCCATCAGGCCAATATGTAGTGTTCCACACATTTTCTTAGAAATTGAGGATTGGAGTGGATAGAAAATACTTCTTAGGGATTCTTAAGACTGTGATCTTTCACTGAAGTTGTTCCCTCTGTCACTGGGCAGGAAGTTTGTGAGTGCCTGCAGCGTGCCGCACGCCGCTCTGGGCGCTGGCAGTGCCACAGTGAGTAAAACAGATGAAAACCCTGCCTTCACAGATCTCTCGTGAAAGTTGGGGTGAGGGGGAGTCAAACGGAAGACAAATAGCTTGTCAGACGGCATTAAGTGCTGTGCAGAAGAGTGTGGCAGGAATGGGGGGAGGGACAGCCGGGGACGCAGTGTGCAGGACGCAGGACACAGTGTGCAGTTCTTGTGGCCTGAGCAGAGGGTCCTTCACCGGGACGGAGCAGAGCAAAGAGCACACTTTGCGTCTGTATCAACTTAGTCCCGTACATTTTCAACTGCTTGGGAAACAGTTTATAAAAATACAAATGATACCAGAATCTAAAGTAGTAAAGATCATATATATATATATATATTATTTGTTTTCATCTGTTACTGATCTTCAGATGGTTCTAAATATATTCTTCTCTATTACATTCCACAGACATTCCAATGTAAGTAAACGTACATTTAACACACAGTTAACATATATTTTAACACAAAAATTCTCTAAATGCTACACTGATTTCTTAGAATGCTTTTTTGGGATAAGACAGAATGTTAGAATAGTGGACTTAAGTTTTTTTTTTCTATAAATAAGTGTGCTCAGGGAAATAAAAATATGTTCAGTTTTAGTTTATAAAACGGTTCTGCAAGGCCGCCATGTATTAGATTATTACTAGCCACTAGAAAATATTAAAAGTAAGATCTGATAGTTTCTGAAATTTTTCTGTTCTACATTTTTCATTTTACATCCAAAAGTAAAATTATTAAAATTTAAGATTCAGCCCTGACTCGTATAGCTCAGTGGACTGAGTGCGGGCCTGCAAACCAAAGGGTCACTGGTTCAGTTCCCGGTTGGGGAATATGCCTGGGTTGCGGGCCTGGTCCCCCGTGCGGGACGTGTGGGATGCAACCACACATTGGTGTTTCTCTTTTTCTCTTTCTCCCTCCCTTCCCTTCTAAAATTAAATAAATAAAACTTTAAAAATTTTTTTAAGATTTAGCTACAGAATACCTAACAGCTTTTAGTTGTACTTTTAAAAAAATGTCAACAATTGTCAATATTTTAAGACAGTAAATTTGACTGAAGTGTTTTGTTAGATGCAAATTGCAGTTTCCACAGGAGGCAGCAAGCCGGCCCTGGTGATAGCTGACCAGATATAAGAGTCATCTCTGTTTGACTTAAATTTATGAGAACCTTCCTTCAGCTTTTATATTTGGGCTCTGAAGTATTCACGCAACGATAGTTGTCTCAGAATGCAGAAGCATTTTTAAAGCCGCCCTCAGTGAAATCCTCTGCTCCTCAGCTGGATAAAAACGCTTTTCTTGTCTCACACAGGACTTTGCACAGAATCGAAGTCAGGCGGATGCCCAGGCTCCTCAGCCCAAAGGTACGTCTCTCCTGAAACTCCACGCCGTGTGTTCCTTAGCTGGACCGACGTGCTTCTCCCTCCACCTTCTGGAGCCAGTGGAGAAATTAATTTATTACATTGCCTAAAATATTTGAGATTTAGATAGCAAGTGCATTTCGGTGAGTAAAGAAGTCGATTTTGTCGTCAGTCATGAGAGTATCAGAACATCCAGGGAAGTCCACGGAGGTAAAAGGGAAGCACAAAACATCTTTGTGCACTTCACACCCACCACACGGGAGATACAGTAAGCGATGAGGGATTGCTAAACGCATTTAGTAACGCAGGAGACGCTCAGATCACTAGTGGTGGCCTGCGTTACTTACACAGATGCTGACGCCACGTAGCTTTGGTTCCCTGTCCGTGTTCAAAATAAAATCATCGGTGCTAGTCGTCCCTATTTCCCCCTAAATTCAACTTCTGCAGCAGTGCGGGGGAGGGGGTGTCACCTCGGGCTCGCGCTCTCTCTCTCTCTCTCTCTCACACACACACACACACACACACACACACACACACAGTTATCCATAGTGGGCAGGTGTTGAAAAGTACATAGAAGAGACTATAACTAAACCTGTAACAAAGTCATGAAAAAACGTAATGTTCTATTGTCTCCGGTACTCAGAAGTAAACGGAAAGCTGTGCCCCTTTTTAGAAACTCAAGTGAACATCATAGTTCGTATCATTTTTCTAAGCCACAAGTAGTGTGCAAGTTCAGTTCTGCCCTGACTCAGTCATAGCTGTAAAAGAAAAAAAAAAAAACACTATTGGAAGCTACCTGGGAAAATCCAGGAAAAGTATAATATGTTGCTATTCCTTACAAAACCAGGTTTAAAACTTTGAATATGTGAAAATACCCACAAAAATGCATTCTAATGCATTTATTAAAACTGTAGACCAATTTCTTTGACAGTAAGCAGTATAGCCATTTTTTTTTATTCCCTTCTCCTTACTATAAGGATGAGCCACCATTTGCTGGTTTGCTGCGTATGGGCAGGCAGCCCCTCTGCTGCTCTGTGGGCTGAGGCCTGTGGGAGTCTCCACCTTTTTTCTTTTCCCAGGGACCCTCTTCTCTGACCTCCATGCTTCCCCCCACTACACTGAGTTTAATCCACACAACAGCAAGTGGAGACTCAGAAAGAGGCATCACTGTATTTGGTGATCGCTCTTCATATGCTCACTTGACTTATAAGAAAACAATGACACCTCACTAAGTTGCCAGTCTGCACCTTTGAAATCTGTACCCCTTTTGCTTGAGGCACAAGTAGCAGACACAAGGCCCTCAGGCTGAACCCGGCCTCCACCGTGTTTTATCCGGCCCAGCACCTTGTTTCCACCCTGTGGCAGCGCCACGCTCTCGCTGAACTGTTAAGGAGTAGATACACTTACACAGCCCTGGCATTACATCCGGCCCTTTGAAGGCAACTGCCAGGCTGATGGAGCCCCCGGTGACAATGAGTTTGACAGCCCTGGCTTAGGGGGACTTCTGACTAAGTCCCCATCCAATGTTTCAAGTCGTTTTGAGTCCGTGGCCCCAGTGAACCTCTAAGTGTAAGTCAGCTCCTGGAAGCACCACACTCCAACCCCAGAGGAAGAATTTCGGTTTTCAGATCTTCGCTGCTTGATGCCTGCCCAGCGGTGGGATTGTTTGTTTTGCTCACACCCGTGGTCAGTAAAGCCCCTAACAGTGCCTTCTGCTTTGTTAGGTGACCGAATGCCGGATTTGAGCATTTTCAAAGCTATATTTAAACTAAAAGCATGTTTTCAATTAAACAAACTGTTTTAGAAAATATGTCAAGTTTACATACATATTTACCCCGTCAAGGCCAATTTAAGGACAGAATATATGGCTGTCAGTTTTTTTCATAATGTTTCACATAAGGGCTAATGTCTGAATATATTAGGAGCATAAAATAGATTGTGATTAAAATATATATTGCATACTATAGATAGATCAGTTATCTCATTTACATAGATTATGACACAGTTTATCTGAAGTTATGTCTCCATTTTATACTCAGATATCAAATTGATTTTAATTTCTTAGATTTCAAAGAATTTCACTCTTTTTACATTTAATTCTTCTCCATTTTCCTCTCAGGAAAATGCCTTGCGTCCCAAGACTATCTTGAGCTGGCTGACAGATTTCCTCAGCAGGCCTGGGAAGAAGCTCGACAGTTTTTCTTAAAAAAAGAAAAATAAAAAAATGCTTTGGTTGGTTCTATATTTGAGTACCCTCATTAATATTTCAAATTGCTCAAACGTTCTAACTGTTCCTTAAGAAACTCATTTTCACATGTTTATACTCTCCCCCTGGACTGTAGATATGGTATATACTTTGAACTATTTATAATGACTGTAGATACTTTAATGTTCTACTTGCTCACACGGCAAGTTGTTTATTTCATTTATGCACCGTATTTTGCAGTTTGGTAACTTCAATCTTACATACTTTGCATTTGTAATATGTGTGATATTAGACACAAAATTAGCAAGTCTGTTTTGTTCTTGTAATAAAATAACTTATTCTGTTTGCAATGGTGACTTTTCTTGTTAAGGCAATACGAATTTGAAAGAATGCTAACTCCAGCCCCGAAGTAACTTAATTAAAGACTTAAAAGCTAACTAGTTCTGGATTTCCCTCTTTAAGATTTGGAGCAAAGACACTTTCATAACACTTTTACATTCTCATCACACATGTTTTTCGGGCTACTTGAAAAGAGTTTAGAGCCTTGATCATCCATCTGCCCAAACTTCCATCGCACACAGTGCAGAGCCCCTGCTGCCCCACCTGCAGGTTGAGGTTACTCTCCGGGAAAAAGTCCAGGTCCGAAAAGATCAGCCCAGGGAACCACCCTGCAGTGTTTTCCGAGAGAACTGGGAAGCAGCGCGGCCGCTGCGAGACAGGGGCGCCGGCCTGGTCCGCCCTGTTCTCGCCTCTGCTGCCGGGGAGGCTGGTGGCCGGCGGGAAACGCTAAGCCGGTCACTGAGTGACATCGGTAATCTCTCCTGTCGGATAAGCATCAAACATGACCAAGAACAAAGATCTGGCTGGAAAAAAAAATTGTTCCGAATATGTATCAGATTCAAGGCCGGGGCTGGGAGGCTAGAAAAGAGAATTTTCTTCCGTTTTTCCAAAGCAAGCCCACCTCCTGACGTTCCTTCCTACAGAAGTCCCCTTCTGTGCGTGAGGGGTTTGTACTGGTTTGCAGATGAGGAGAAAGCAGAAGCCCCACTTTTAAAACCCCAAACAGCAGGGGAGCCTCATCCTGCACCAACCGGACTTGCAGGCGCGGAGAGGAAACAGCAGATATTCGTAAGATCTGCTCCAAGACGCTCCTCAATAAGTTTTTCTGGTCGGAAACTTGCCTAAAAGCCGTAACGAATGGAGTCAGCGGTGATCACCGTCCCAGACACCGTCCACACTCGAGAGTAAAAGTGGGAGCGGACGGTTTCGCCGCTGTGGGCCGCCCAGGCGAACGGGGGCCCGGGGGCCGGCACCCGCTCCCGGGAGCTGTCGGGCGCGCCTGCCTCCCTCCCTCCCTCCCCGGGCGCTGCGTCCGCGCCCGCGCCCGCCTCCCCCTGAACCGGGGCCCGGACCTCTCGGCCGCCTTTCCCTCCCAGCCCAGCTGCAGAACCGCGGGAAGTTTTCTCCGGAGCTCCCAGCCAGCGCCAAACCCTTGGGTCTCAGTAACCTGGGGAGGGTTACTCCCGCCACGCGTGTTCTTCCCCCTCCCTCTCCCTGTCCCCGCACCCCAGCGCGGGGAATCTCCTGCCTTCGGTTCCCAACCGCCCCCACTCGGCGCCCGGCTCATTCCCGGGCCGCTCTGGGGCCAGCGGACGGACGACCTGCTTCACCAGCAGCAGGTGCCCTGGTCCCAAGGCCGGACTCACCTGGCACTCCCTCCTTCCTGACGCGATTGCTGCAGGGCCGGAAACGTGCTTTTTAAAGGGGGCCGTTCCCCACCCAGATCCACACCGGGATCCCCAGGGAGTCGGTCCTTGTGCGCTTCCCCCGCCTCCCGTTACCAGTCTGGCCCCAGGTATCCCCAACGCCACGCACAGCCTCTGTCAACGAGGTGCTAGCCTGGAACTGCTTACACAGTCCTCCTCATGGCACCGAATCTGTATCTCAAAGAAAGTTTTCCTTCACATCAATCAGACCTGCATGGAAAAGCTTCTAATCTCCCCTCCATCCGCTTAATAAACTGTGAATTTCCTGCTCTTATCAACTCCATTGCAACTTCTCTGCAAATAGTTTATTGTTCATTCATTGTTTCCTCTCCCCGGCCCACTGCTACTCAGCTTATCCTCCTCTTGTGCTTTTTCACGAGGAAAAGAGCCAACTCGATGTGGGGGGACATTTGCCCCTCCCCCAGAGCGGCACTAGCAGAATCTCTTGTTTTCTAGAGAACAGTTTTTAGACAATGTCTCGCTTTAACCCAATATTTGCAGTTCCGAGAAAACTGAATGTTAAGCTGTTCCATATTCGAACCTGAAAAGCTGATTTCTGTCCCACAGCCCGTTAAATACTAAACTTGGTTGGAGATACTGGCACCGGGACTCTGCATTTCCCAGAAGTAGGCAGCCTTTCAATATGTATTAGATTTGGTGGCGTAATCTTTTCTATCTCAGGGAATCCCTTTACGGCCTCAGTTTCATAGAGCTATCCAAATTATTAAATACTCATACAATGTCTTCTTCTAAAGTTAATCTAGTCGAATAACTAGCTCCCATTTCCCACCCATAGCCTCTTCTGCTGAACTTTTTACTCCACGACTGGCTGTCACTTTCACAGGGCAGTAAACATAATACACAACACTTGTGACTGTTACAGCTAATCTAATTTACAAGAAAATCCCTACTGTATTGCGGGGGGTGTATAAAGATGATCTGGGAACCATTAAAACTGATTAATGTAACTAACCCACCACAGACCTGACACCTCCCCGCGGAACCTGGGTGGGAGACGGTGTGTCCCTATGCGGGGCTAGCAGACTGGGGTGTGGGGGGCTGGGGGAGGAGCTGCTGCTGCTGCTGCTTCACACAAACAGGCAGCTGCAGCCATCCCAATACACGGCAACCACTTCCATCACTTCCCAACACCCAGAACCAGACACGCTCAAGTAAATATCAAAAGAAGGAATTAGACGTTTTGATCTGTGGATGATGAAGGAAGAGATGGCTGCAACTGGATGCTTCCACTTGAAACATTAAACTACTGTAATCTGTCAAATGCAAAAATTTGGAGCTAATTGACAACCACCATTAGTGAAAGTCTTCTGCATTCAAGAACCCATTTTCCTTTTTTTTAAATAACAAAACCTAATATTCTGCATAAACCAAAAGTTTTCTAAAGATTAGTTGGCAGTTTAAGCCAACCACAAGGTAAAAGGAAATACCTATATTTCTGTTTGGGAGGGAATGGTCTAAGTTAAGGGAACGAAACCTCGAAGAATAACCCTGATTATTAAAACCGTTTCTGGATGCTGAAGAGGTAAAGCTGGTCCTCATTAACCCTACGTATCTCCCCCCTTATCTGTAAGTTTGCAGCACCATTATCTAAATCCCGAAGGAGGATGTTCTCCTTAATTTTTGTGCTAGCATCACCTTCAGTTTCAGGAAGCAAAACAGAAATGTGGCCCCATCTCCACACCTCCCCCCACTTTCTTTCAATAATTGCCAGCCAGTCTTTCAGCCTTCCATCTCCAGCGAGGTGGGGGGTGGGGGTGGACGGAGCAGGGATGACGGAATCCTGCCGTCAGCTCTGCTGGGAAAACCTTCCCTGGCCTCGGGCCCTCCACGCAGCCCGGGGCTTTCAACAGAAGGCATCTGCTCCTCTGTCCCGCGACCCCAGGTGCCCCTCAGGCACATTTTTCGTCACCTGGCCTAAGAAGGCGACAGGACACGGGGCGTTGTCCTGGGCGAATAAGGATATACTTGTGGGTCCTTTAACGTGAGGGGCAAGGGAACGGAACCCCGATGCAGAGGTCCTTCCAGAGCAGAGGGTTGGCTGGGCACTGGCATTCGCGCGCCCACCAGTGAGGCTGCCAAAGGGTTAAATATTTGAAGGGTAAAACCTGAGCCTGCGTTTTGTGTGCTCGCCCGGGGCTGCTGGAGATTCGGTATCTCTCGGTTATTTCCTGCGACCTCTAAAGCCAGTTTTCAAGAAAACAAGTGGCAGGGTTTGAAATGTCACACCGAGTGACCTGGGCCATCCCCGCCCCTGCATTCGGGTCTGGAAAGAAAATAAACCAAAGACACGCCAGACTGGTTCTGGTGGGCTCGCGGCCGGCGGGGCCCTGTGGCTCCCGCGCTGTATCGCTTGCAGGTGATGCCGGAGCAGATAAGGGGCCGCCGCGCGCCTGTCCTCCGTCTAGACGAGAATTAATAACCGGCGAGACCCCCGAGCAGCGGCCAGGACACCCCGCGCGCCCAGCCCGTGGGGGCCCCAGACCCACAGGAGGGCCCCGGCGACCCAGCCAATGAGGGGGCTACGGGAACCGCAGTCGCCCCCTGCGAGCCTGACCTCAGGCCCGAGTGCGCCCCACGGCGGCCACGGAGCTTCCCGCCAGAACGGGGCGGCCCCGCCCGTCGCGCGCGCTCCTGGGACCAGGGTCTGGTCTGCGAGGGGGCGCTGTGCTCGCGCGCAGCACCGCGCACGCGGGGCGCAGGGACGCAGCCCCGCCCCCTCGCACGCCGTCCAATCCCCGCCGGGCCCAGCTGCGCACGGTATCCAATCCTCGCGGGGCCGCCCAGCGCGCGGCGCCCAATCCCTGCCGGGCGGTCTCGCGTGGACACGCGGGGCGGCGGCGAGGCGCGACGCCTGCGCCGGGCCCGACCCGCGGCGCCCGCAGCACACAGGAGCAGCCTCGCATCCGGTTATTCTTTATTATTATTTTTTTATTAAGATGAAAATATTCGTCGCGCTATGAACTGGCCGTTCGTACAATAAATAACAATAACTTACGTTCTGTTCGTCAAGGCTCACACGCTCTGTGCTCCGTCGACTGATAAGTTAGACATTGCTCAAGGTAAGGCTCGTGCCTACTCTTTCCGGCAATCATGCGCTTTGGGGGGCTGAGGTCTGCTCCTCGCGGCTGGCCCGTCCTCCCCCCGCTGGGGGGCCGCGGGGCCGCGGGGAGAGGAGAGGGCCCGGTCAACGCTAGTAAATCCCAAATTCTGGTTCTGAGAAAACACAAGTCCTCCGAGCGGGGTTCTCCAGCCTGGCGAACGCCGGTGGTGCGTCCTGGCGCCCGCGGCCCTCTGGACGCTTCTCTCTGTCCTTCCTCTTTAAATAACAATAATAACAATTACAAAGGCGAGAGCTGTCGGCGGGCGAGGCCTGAGCGCGGGCGAGTCTCATGCAGGGAGCATGCGCGGTCCGCGGGCTGGGGATCCCCTCACGTCTCCACCGGACTCGGCACCATGCTGTTGGGCGTGTCGGGGAGCTGCGAGGACAGGGAGGTCACGTCGCTGCCAGAGGAGTTGCCCAGGGAGCCAGACTCAGAGAAGGAGACCTGGGGGCACCAGGTAGGGGTGGTGAGGACGCGTCCGGGCCGGGGCTCCGGGTAGGATGCCCCCCTGGGGACGCGCCGCAGGCTGGGAGCAAGCCCTCCGGAGACGGCGGACGGGTCCCCAAGCGCACTCAGGGGTGTTAGGGCGGGGTTTGCGGGCGGGTTCGTCCCTCGACCTCTCCCGCGAGCGCGTTAATCCAGGGAGATCTGGTTTGCAGCGAACTGCGCGCAGGGGTGCAGGGTGCGGATGCAGCCTCGCCCCACCCCCCAGCCACCCGACGGCCTCAGGCTGTCCCAGCAGGTCACCCACGGGAAGCCCCCACCCCCACCCCCACCCGGCCCTGGCTTAAATCGCTAAATCCAGGCCGGAGTCCTGGGGTGGCTCGCGCAGGCCCGGGCCTCACCAGCTGCTGGAAGGCGGGTTGGTCCAGGTCACTCTGCAGCGCGAACTCGCTGAGCGTTTTCCACGGCGGCTGGTACGTCTGCACCTCGACCGCGCTGCCCTGTACGGCGCTCTCGTGGCGGATGGGGCTGCCGGCCACCAGCGGCGTCCCAGTCAGTCCCTGCAGGCTCTTCGGGACAAGCAGAAGTAGGGGGGCGGGGCGCGCTCCGGTTAGGTCCCGAGTTTCCCCGCCACCTTTGAGACCGAGGCCCCGGGCACTGGCTCGCCATTTGCGGGCTGAAGCGGTTTGCGGGGAGACGCGCGAGCGACCGCACCCGGGTTGGGGAGCCCTCCTTCCCCTGCAAAGATACCTCGGGCCCGCAAATCCGCCACCACGGGCCGGTCTCCGTGCCGGGAGCCACAGGCCAAGGGAACGCAGCCTCGCCAGGTGCGGGGAACTCGACCAGCCCGACCTGAGCTCCGGCGACCCCAACTCAGGTCGGCCGCGGGGGCAAGGAGACCCGAGCTCAGACACAAAATCTAAGGAGCCCTGAGTTCCACAGAAAGCGCTGCGCTGAGGGCACAGGCACAAGCCCTCCGGGGCGTCCCGTTCCCCCGCTTCCCCAGAGCCTGCCCAGCACAGGGCGCGCACAAGCGGCACCAGCCCGAGCCCGCCGCCCCCCACCCAAGCCCGCCGCCGCTCTGGCCACGGTCCCTCACCGTCTTGTCGTTGTGCTGCTGCTGCTGCAGCTGCTTCATGAGGATGGATTTCTTCTTGTCCTTGCAACGCTTGTTCTGGAACCAGACGCGGATGACCCGCGGGCTCAGGCCGGTCATCTCCACCAGCTGCTCCTTCATGAGCGCGTCGGGCCGCGGGTTGGCGGCGTAGCAGGTCCGCAGCGTGTGCAGCTGCTTCTCGTTGAGCACCGTCCGCACGCGAGTCGTCTTCTCCGCCTGCTTGTGCACGTGCGGGCGCAGCGCGGGCTGCCGGCCGGACCCGGGCTCTGCGCGGAAGGGGCGCGCGGTGAGCGGACACTCGGTCGGCCCCGCGCCCCGCCCGCCCGCCGGCCGAGCCCTCCGCCCCGCTTCGGTTCTGTTTTATTCTGCGATTTCGTTGTGTCGTTGGCCTCCCTTCCCGTCACTTCGCCCCACCCGGAAGGCGGTGCCCCTTCCCGAGTCCCGACCCGCAGTGCGGAGCGACCTCCCCGAGCGCAGAGGTGGCCGCCGCGGCCTGAGCCTCCCGCACGCACTAGACTTTCGGGTGCCCGCGGGGACCCAAAGGGCCGGGGACGGGGCCGGGGTCGCCCTCCGGAGAAGTGCGGGAGTCGCAGGAACGGGATGGAGGCGCCCCCCCTCCCCGGGGCCTGGCTGTGGAGGGAAGGGAGTCCTGCGGAGCCCCTGCGCCGTGCTGCTCGGATTTGGGGGCTTCTCTGCCGCTCCCCGGGGCCCTCCAGAGGCTCCCCCCTACCCCCCCCCCCCCCGTACAGGGGCCCGGCCGCGGACCCCGGGTCTGGGCGCAGCTCCTCCCTCAAGGCTCCAGGGTTCCCCGCCCAGCCTTCGACTGCATTGCCCTCGCCCGGCCTTGGGTTCTCTCCACCCGGGTGGACAGGCCCCGATACCCGCGGCCCGCGACAGGCAAAAGGCAGGTCCGAGCCCGCAGTGCACCGGCCCCGGCCCCGGCCCCGGCCCCATCCTGCTTCACACCCGCGTCCGCATTGGGCCTGCACAGCCGCGGGTTCCTGCCGCAATGACTCGGGGTATTCCACCCCTCCCCGACAGAGATTTGCGGACATTTACAAACAGCTCGTCCAGCCCGAGCGAGTCGTTGTAAAGGGGAGGAAAAGGAGGGCAGAGACGGGAGGCGCAGTGCCAGACCACCCCGCACCCGCGGACGCCGCGGGCCCGGGGACGCGTTCCCGCACAGGCCCTCGGCCTCACCAGGACCCACAGCATCCCCTGCGGGCGCGGGGGTGTCCTGGGGTCCCACTCCTGCCCACCGGTGAGCATCTCGCTAAGTCGTACATCAAACTGGGCCCGAAAACACAGACACACACACACCCGCTCTGCGTCGGGTGCTTGGTCTTTGGAGCCGCCTGGCAGGCCGAGCCCAGCCCGGCGCTCGTCGCTCCCGGCCCGGCAGCCACTGCTCCTGCTTCTAGCCCCGCGGCCCACGTGTCCTAACGGAGAACAGGGTTCTCCACACGCGCGCGCACGCTCCTACACGCATCCAGGCTCACGGGAATCCACAGACGGTTTCCCCGCACGGACACCCAGCCGCGTTCCTGGCACGCAGCTCTGCAGCCGCCCAGAAACGCACATGGCACAGCTTCCAGTCCCCGCGCGGAAATCTCCGCACGCGGCCTCCCGCGGACGCAGCTCACCTGGCAGATGTAAGCCCCGCGCCGGGAGCGGGCCTGGGCTCCGCGGGCTGCCGGCTCCCGCGCGCTCGAGCAGGAGGCCGTGGTCGGCGCGGCACAGCAGCTCGTGCTCCCGCAGCGAGAACTCGTCGCCGGGCAGCAGCTGGCGGCTGCACACGGAGCAGCGGAAGCACTCGATGTGGTACACGCTGTCCCGCGCGCGCATCACCAGGTCGCTGCTGCTGAAGCCCACCTGGCACTTGGCGCACTTGATGCCGAACAGCCTGAGGACGCGGGGCGGGCGGTCAGCGGCCCTCGGGACTCCAGGCCACGCTCGCTGGGGTGCGGGCCGCCGTCCCGAGGGCCGGTTCCCGGCGTCCCCGGGGTCCCCGAAGCCTCACCTGACATAGTCCCGTTTACAATAGGTTTTCCCGTCTCTCACGAAGCACGTGCACGTCTCGTCCAGGTACTGGCTGCACTCGGCGCACTTGAGGCAGGCGGCGTGCCACTCGAGGTCGGGGGACACCCGCAGGATGAACTGGTCGTGGATCTGACTCCCGCAGCCCACGCACGTGGCTGTGCCTGGCTTCTCTGCCGGGAAGGGCTCGAGTCAGGCCCGGCTGCAGACCCGCCTCGGCCGCCCTGGCCCGCCCGGCAAGGAGAAGGAGGCGGACTTTCTAAAGGTCCGGAAAATTGGGAACGAAAAACAAAACAAAACAATTTGTAAAGCCTTCCCTCCCCGCCCCCCCCCACCAAAAAACACACAATTTAATAACATTCATTTGGATACAGTCGTTTTATCGATTTCGTGCTTTGCTAAATGCTGATGTCGCGGGCGAGAAGAGAGTCCACGGACACGGAAACCCTGCGGACCCCCCGCGTCCGCACCGAGCGGGTCGCCGGCCTCCCTCCCCTGGCGGCGCCCGCAGCCCCGACCACATGCCGGCGTGCGCACCGGCTGCTCGCCTCCTCGATGACATTTCTCGGTTTAAATGTCCCAGATCGAGGTGGACAAACAGTCCTTGTTCGGAAGAACCGAAAGACCAGCCGGCCGGCCAGAGCCCCGCACCCCTGAACCCCATCGAATCGCCTTAGCGCAAAACAGAAGCCGATTTCGCAGCCCGCGCGGCCAGCCTCGCCGGCTGGAGAAAGAGGATTTGATTATGAATTAAAACAGCAGGATGCCGACGGATGAGGCGCCCCGTTGGAGGGGAGCATTCGCGCGGCTCTCCGCCGCCCCGCGCCCTGTCCCACAGCAGCCACTTGTAGCATCCGATCCTCCTTCTCCTGCAGCAGAAATAGCGCACGTTCAGCACAAACCCGCCGGCACCCACGCCCCGAGAAGACTTACTCTTGGAAGGGTCCCCCATAGCACCCAGGGAAGGATACGGGAAAATGATATCCACCATGCAGACGGACGCGTGGGCCGACAGTGCGCCGGGCGGAGGACGGGGGTCGCGCGCCCCGCCGGCTCTTTGCGAACTAACTCCGGCCCCGCGGACTCGCAAGACCGACCGCACCGGCCCGCACGCCGCATTACGTCAGCACGCAGTCGCCGGGCTGGGCGGGGGCGGGCCCTGCGGCGTCACCAGCCTCCCCAGAACCAGGGTGCGGGGCGGCGGTGGGGACCCGCCGGCCGCCGCGGGTGGGCGGGCGCCCCGGGTGGGAGGCGGGGGTGGCCCGGGATTGGCTGCAGGGAAAGGGGCGACCTGATTGGCCGGAGCGAACAATGGAGCGCAGCCCCCTCCCCGACATCTCCTGGGAGCCTCCCGGGCCCGGGCCGGGCCGGGGGCTGGGGCCGGGGCCGGGGCCGGGCGTCTCGGCTAGACCGGAGTCCACCGCCCTGCGCTGCCTGCTGGACGGTCGGAGCGCCTTCGCGGGCGCGCAGGAGGGCGGGGATGGACACCTGGGGAGTGCAGGGCGTCTCGCCTGTAAATGCTCCCTTTCGTGAATAAAATAAAAATTAAAAATCCACTTTTTCGGGACCAGCGCTGGGGAAAAGAGCGGTGTGTTTGGGCAGGACCTCCGCCGTCCTGCGGGTCACCTTTCTCCTCTCCTGCTCCTTTGTTCTCGGGGTCCAGGGCGGTGAGGGAGGGCCGAGACCTAACGCGGGGCAGGGGCTGGGGCTGGGGGGAGAGGAGGAGCGTGGATAAACTCAGACTCCCCACCGGCCGCCTGGGGAAAACTTCTCCAAGTCGGAGCACTGGGTGGGGAACGCAGGCGCCTGGAATCCGAAGGCGCTCCCGGACCCTCTTCCATCCAGCCTTGACTCGCGTTCTCTCTTCGGGGGAGGGGTGGGGTGGTGTTTTGACACTGACTCCCTCCATCCTCGCCCCCCCCCCCCGCCCCACAGCACAGCTCCTTCTGGAAATAATGCTGGGGTCGGGTGTGTTTCCCACTTCCAGAATTAACGATTTTTATAAACTCTTCTGTTTCACTTCACAAACCAACGTAAAAGCAAGTGATCCAGACACAGTCGCGGTGCGCCGGGCGGTCGGTCCTTCCTCGGAGAGCCCGCGGCTTCGCTGCAGAGTCCAGGCGTTTCTCTCTTTCAAAGACGCCGCCGTGGGTTCTGTTTGGGAGTGTTCGAGGAGAGCCCGTGAATTATAAAGACTGGCCCGCGGTGGCAGGTTTTTTTTTTCCTCCTAAAAGGGATGCGGAGACTTGGTGCGCGCCGGGACGGGGCGCTGTGAGCGCCGGGTGACAGCCCATCTCCCTCGGATCCCGCAGCCGGGCCCCGGTCTCTGCAGGCCCCTCAGCCCTTCTGCTAAACACCTAAAGCGGCTTGGCCTCGAGCTCCGGGCTGCGCGCCGGGCATGGCTGCAGCCAAGGGCGCGGGGAGAGGCTTTGCGGAGAGCCGGGGCCAGGCCTCGGGGCGCACAGAAATCTCTGCTCCCTGGCGACCCGCCGCACAGTGGGCGAGCGCCCACGCGCCCCCGCGCCCCGGGCCGCTCGGTCTGTAGTCTCCCGAGGCTTTGAGCACCGCCACCGCCTTTGGAGCGTCTGGGCTTCTTCAGGGTCCAGTTCTTACGCACAGCGTCCCAGCGCTGTGCCAAAACAGGCCTTTTCTTGCGTCTTTGGCCACTGGCGCTCCTGTGGAATGTGCTGCGGCAGGCTGGGGGTGGGGAGGATGCTGCGAGGTTGAGAGAGAGGCGGGCGTCTGTGCGGGTGTCTGCGCCAGGCCACTGTGGCCGCGGGCTCATGATTTTACTTCTCTGTTCCTCAGCGTCCTCATCTGTAAAATGGGGGATGAGATTAATAGCTACCTCTCACAACAGCTATTGTGAGAATTAAACTATTCTCTGGACAAGGCTTAGAACAAAAGCTGGCACGTAGGTGAGTGCGCGAACCGTGCTGACTGTGGTAGCTGACCATCATTCTGGCTGTATCTTCAGGTTGGGGGCCTCTCTGCGCGCGGTGCCTCTGCTGTGGGCGGCGCCTGTGTGTACCAGGGCCCAGGCAGCTCCTTCGGCTGCACCTGCGCACCCACACCCACGCACCACAGGCGCGCCTTCCCGTTCTTACCCACCCAGGAGACCTCCGCCTGCACGGAGCTGTTTTCTCTCCTGTTTTTCATAGAATCACATGTGTGGGGAGGAACGCGGGACCTAACCTAGGTGCTCATCATCATCATCATCATCCACATCATCCTCATCATCATGTCTAACGTACTGGACTCTACTGGGCCACCTTCTCACACATGGCTGTCCTTATCCTAAACAATTCTAGCAAGAAGTTGCTGTTAAAGGTATCCCTATTTCACAGATGAGAAAACTGAGGCTGGGAGAAGTTAAGTAGTTTGTCATAAGTAACATTGCTAGTGGAGCCAGGATTCGAACCGCCCTGTCTCCAGAGCCTGCCTGAGGAGTCCTTACACCCCGCCTCACCTCTGGGGCGCTCCCAGTCGGGATGCCACAGGCACGACACAGGCCCCTCACAGAGGGAGCTGCTGCACGAATACTCACCCCGAGTATCAGGAAGAAAGCGGAGGTCCAGTGACCTGTCCCCCAGCATGTCAGTGGCAGAGATGGAGCTGGAACCCAGGTGCCTGGGCGCAGAGCAGGGCTTTCCTGCCGGAGTCCCTGGGGACGGGGGACCAGGCCTCTCCTCTGGCTCCTGCCCCATCTTCCCACCGCCTGACACCCCTAGGCCCCGACTTTTCTGCGGGGAAGTTGGAGGTGTTGTATTGACAAACCATAAGAGGCTTGGGCATTCACATCAACACCTGCCAGAGGCTCCTGGGAGCTGGATTGGGGGTGGGAGGCACCACGTTTCAGAGAAAGCAGCTGAGGCCTGGGAAGAGGAAGGAGCTTGGCAGGTCGGGTCAGCCTCCAGGCCTGCTGTCTCCCAGGCACTCTTGCCTGCCCCCCACCTAACTCCCTTTGGGCAAACAGGTAGCCAGTGCACTGCCGGGCCCGGACAGGCACTGAGCACCTGCTGCAGGCCGGGCCCTGGGCTGAGCCATCGGGGACCGTCTCCCTTACAGCGCAGGATCATCCCCACAGACCGGCCCCGCCCCTCGGGCATCCCAGAGACGAATAAACCAAAACCAATCACAAATCAATACAGCTGCTCAGAGGGGGGCTGAGACTCACACCCACTAGTCCGTGAGACCAGTTACGAACTTGTGCTCCTTCAGTCTGTCCAGACGGGAACGGCCTTGCTCGCCCCTCTATCACTTCACTTGTAGTGGACGTGTGTCAACATCCACCTGCAGTGAGAAACCCACTGTCTACAGGGGGCGCAGCAGGGTCATTTCACAAGGGCGACAGAATGACCCCTTGCCGCCTCCCCCCACCCCCACTTGTACCGTATGGGGGCCTCTGTTTCTTCTA
Organism: Phyllostomus discolor; assembly: GCF_004126475.2. Taxonomy (NCBI): domain Eukaryota; kingdom Metazoa; phylum Chordata; class Mammalia; order Chiroptera; family Phyllostomidae; genus Phyllostomus; species Phyllostomus discolor. Next base: position 45,103,167 of record NC_040914.2, read on the forward strand.
GAATCCCATGCTGGAGGGAGCTGCCAGGGTAACCCACCAGGCCTGGATCTTGGGAGGGGAGGGGCCGTGGGAAGGAGCTGTGTCTGGTGGCTTCTGGGAAACTTGCATCTTCCTGGTGTTTCCGGAAGGTGGAACCCCACCCAGCTGGCCGGCTGACCTGGGAATGGTTCTCAGTAGTCTGGCGGCTCCTCCATCCGCAGAGATGTGCAGATGTGTTACCGGTTTAGGTTTTATAGACTTTGGAGCTGGTTACAGCCCCTTTACTAATCACAGATGCTTGCCTTTCTCTTACTAAAACGAGTGAAAAATGGTTTATCGTTATGTGTTCTCAAATATGAGGAAGCATCTTCATAAAGTTGTCATAATATTTTAAAGATTTAGAAGGATATCTTTTATTCTTTCCGACACACATTCATAAGAAGCTAGAATGTGTGTGTGTGTGTGTGTGTGTGTGTGTGTGTGTTCTTCACAAGGGCCAACACACTCATGCCCTATTTGGTGTATTTGTCCTCTTGAAACAAATTGGAATTATGAAAGGCTTCAAATGCTTGGCTGTAATCAAAGTCCATTGAGCAACCATTTTTCAAAGGAACCTTTAAAGGATCCTCTTTCACGGGAAAACGTCTTCTGGAGGCTGTAGCCACCAGCAGGTTCCAAAAATAGATACTAAGTGAGGTAATAGAATTCCGGTTGTCAGCTCTCCTCCGGCGGGATTATCCGATGTCTAATCGGCACACAGATTGCAATCCATGTGACTGCCCAGGGGCCTTAATCCTATTCAGAGGGTGTCCAGTCCCAGTTTCATCTGCTTCATCCGGATAATTGGGCTGGAGGCAGCAGAAAGGCAGCTTGGACCAGATTTTGCCGCATCACGGTGATGAGGTCTATTTTGATCAGCTTGAGTTATGGACAATATAAATTATTTATAGCCACTTTAGAGATGCCTTGTGCTTCTAAAGACCTTCAGAACAAATAATGGCATTCCTCTCGCATCTCCCTTAGCCGAATCCTGGTGCCCACAGCTGTAAAGAGCAAGGGCGAGCAGGGACTAGAGGCTGGCAGACCCATCGAGTACTGAGTGAACATTACGAGGGGCAAGAGGTCGAGCCAGGCTGGCAGAGGAGGCCGCCTGACGCTCACAGGGCGGCCCTGGCCCCAGGGGTTTCGCTCCAGGTGGGAAGATGGGCCCAGACTCCGGAATGCCCAGGAGCCACAGGAGGCAGTAAGTGGCAGTGAGCGGCAGGGCTCAGAGACCTGAGCACAGAGGAGAACCCCCGTGAACTAGAGAGGGCCCCACTTAACCAAATAGCCCTATACAATAACTCTATTTTTGTTAAAACTTAAGTGATAGTCTCAGAAAAATGCAAACAAAGGCTCTCTTTCAGATTAAGTTTATTTTCTCCAAGAAGGAGAACTATAGCAGTTTTCTGTTCTTTGCAAGTTTTAAAAAATATTAATTGTTGTGACTCTACACTATGGTTTTAGAGGGAAAATATCCAAACTGATATATGTTTTTTAACAGAAAGATAAAGTGAGTCCTGAATAACCAGGAAAGGCCTCAAGAGTGAGGTGGGGGTGGAACTGGTTTTGTATGACAGTGGTTCTCAGGCTTCTGGAACTCAGGAACCAAGAGAGAAGCAACAGAGTCATCACATGGGGGACCACCACTGTCCCATGATGCCAAGGAACATGTGAAAAAAAAATACAACTACTATCTATTGTCATAATTTCATGTAGGAGGAAACATATTAACACCAGAAAAGAAAAACCCAGTTTCAGAATAGAGTCTTTTCTATTACGCTCAGTGAAAAACTCATTACATCGTCCCGGTTTTTCTCACTGGGCTGCAAAATGCTAAAAACTTCATCTTGGGATGAAGATTGGGAACCACCGGGGCAGAGTCTTGAAAACGAGGAGGATGCACCCCACCCGGCAGCAAAGCAGGAAGGCAGGACTGAGATCCACATGGGGACACCATGGGGGGCCTGGAGCATCTGCTTGGCCCCAGTTTCCTGGGGTGAGGGGTGGAGTGTGGAGAGGCCTGGGGACCGGGTGGTGATTTAGTTCTTAAGGGCTCCATCCTGGATGTCACCAGGAATCCCTCTTCTAGGCCGAGTAGGACATGACCCCTGCCCTTTCTCATAGAGGAGTAGACTCTGGGACAAGTCTCTTTCATTAAACCTGTGGCACCGGAGATGGTATCAGGCTCCTGTCAGCCAAGAGCTCTCGAATCACAGAGTCGTCGGTGCCCTGAAAAGGCTGGTGGAGGGCATTAGAGGGAGGGACAGCCACCCAGTGGGACCTCAGTCGGTGTCTCTCGGGCACCTGCGCCAGTGAGAGTCCCAGTGTCCATTTTTGTAGGTGGGTATTTGTGAAGATAGGCATGTTTCATTAGGCTCAGAGTAAGACTTCAATATTTATGTGGACATGCCCAGCTTCACTTCGGCATTATGCAGGCTCGTGACATGCAAGGTTAATTTGATAATGTAGGCGAGTTCTGTTGCCATTAATCCCATGAATCATACATGTCTCCTCGAAGAGCCTGAAATATGAATATTTTAACAGAAGTATCAGGAGAGCAAAATGTCACTAATTGGGACAAACCAGGAGAAGATCAGGGTGTGTTCCAGAAGATGTCAAACTCAAGGTCACCTGGTATGCTGTAAGTGCATCATTTTAAACACCAACAAAATTGACAGCAGATGAGTCAAGGGAAATAAAGTCTCCATCTCCATCACTTTCGCACAGGGGGGCGGAGCCCCGGACTTCAGAGCCTTATTCGTTAGGGCACCTGTAGACGCAGCCAGGCTCCGGAAGAATACTTTTGAAAAACAATGCCCCTCGCTTGACTGTGGCCACCATCAACTTGCTTCATAAATTCTCATCCTCTAAACTAAAAATTGCAAAAGAATGTCCCAACTTGGAATTGTCACATTTTAAGAGGGTTTGCCTACTTGCCCAAGTGTGAATGTCCTCGATTTTGTCTGTATCTCTGATTAGCACGGTCTTCTTTTGTGAAGTTTTTTGTTTGTTTCTTTCTTTCTCTTGGGGAGAAAACATATATATACACATTTTAAACAGTGAAATTTTTGTGACTTTATTTTTCAAAGTTTATATTCACTATTATCGTCTGTTAGTTTCAGGTGCCCAGCAAAATGGTTAGCCCAATTGTATACTTTCCAGAGTGATTCCTGATATTTCTAGTACCCACCTGGCACCATATATGGCTATTGCAGTATTATTGACTATATTCCCTGTGCTATACTTTACATCCCCATGGGAGTTTTGTAACAACCAACCTATACTTCTCAATTCCCTCACCCTTTTCACCCAGTCCCCCAGGCCCCCCCTTCTCTGGCAACCTGTCTCTACACGTCAGTTTCAATTTTGGTTGTTTATTTTGTTCTTTAGATTCCACATATAAGTGAAAACATATGGTATTTGTCTTCCCCTGACTTATTTCACTTAACGTAATACTCTTTAGGCCCATCCATGCCGTCACAAATGGTAAGACTTCATTCTTTTTTATGGCACCATTCCATTGTATGAATGGACACAACTTTTTTATCCACTTGTTTTTTCCCCGGGCACTTGGGTGGCTTTCACGTCTTGGCCATTGTAAATAATAACATTGCAATGAACGTAGGGGGTGCGTGCATTCTTCCAAATTAGTGTTTTGGATTTCTTTGGATAAATACCCAGAATTGGAATCATTGGGTCATGAAGCAGTTCCACTTTAAATTTTTTGAGGGCCCTCAGTGCTGTTTCCCACAGTGTCTGCACCAGTCTGCTTCCCACCAGCGGTGCACGGAGGGCTCCCTTCTCTCCACATCCTCGCCAGCACTCGTTGTTTCCTGATTTATTATTGACAGGCATTCTGAAAGGGGTGAGGTGACATCTCATTGTGGGTTTAACTTGCATTTCCTTGATGATTAGCAATATTGAGCATCTTTTCATAAGCCTATTGGCCATCCGTATGTCCTCTTTGGAGAAGTACCTATTCAATTCCTACGTCCATTTTTAATTGGGTTGTTTGTTGTTTGATGTTGAGTTGTGTGAGTTCTTGACAAATTTTGGACATTAACCCTTTATTGGATGTATTGCTGGCAAATTTCTTCCATTCAGCAGGTTGTTGTCTTTTTGTTTTGTTGATGGTTTCCTTTGCGTGCAAAACCTTTTTAGTTTGATGTAGTCCCATTTCTTTATGTTTTTTCCCCCTTGCCGGAGCAGCTATGTCAGAAAAAAATATTGCTAAGAGAAACATCAGAGATGTTACTGCCTATGGAAAACATATTTTTTGAGCACCTACTATGGGCTTCTAGAATGCAAGCCCTTATGGGCAAGGACTGCCTATTTGATATTTCCTGGGCCCAGAAGAGGGCCTGCACATAATAAGTGCTCAATAAATGTCATTAGTGGTGTCCAGGTGGTTCTGCTGGGTGCTTTATACATAGGTGGCAGCCAGCCTCCAAGACGGCTTTGGATTTTCCCTGCCTCCTGTTATTTTCACCCTTGTGTAGTCCTCTCCCACATTGTACCAGCAGTGGTTAGAGTGACCCGTAGAACACAGCAGTCATGATGACGTGTCACCACGGAACTTAGGATATAAAAGGCTGCAGCTTATGTCTCTCTGTGTTGGTTTCTCTGATCGTGGCCTTTGGGAGAAGCCATCCGGATAGGTCCCATGGGGAGGAACTGAAGTCTCCTGCCAACAGCCACATGGGTGAGCTTGGAAGCCAATCGTTAATCCCACTCAAGTGTCCAGAGACTGCAGCTATGGCTGGTAGTTTGCAGTTGTGAGAGACTCTGAGCCAGAACCACCCAGCTAAGCCACACCACGATTCTTAACTCTCAGAGACAGTGTAAGATAATACATGTTGTTTCAAGCTGCTACACTGTGGGAGTAATTTGTTACACAGCAATATATGACTAATACAACAAATAATTTCTCGCATTTGCCACCAGATCCCTAATAAGGAAGGCACTAGCAGTGCTCTGACCAATGAAGACACAGAAGATCAGAGAAATTAAGGAATTTCTCTAAGACATCTCAGCTAAAAGTAGAAAAAACTTGAAACAAACCCAGGTCAGACAACTGCTATCTCTGAACAAAAACATCACATTTTCCTGCTCAAATAATCTTACCCTTAAAGTTTCTCACTCTGTTATCATTTGGGATTTCAACATCTGGTAAAAATAAGAGCAGAGATTATTAAAAATATACCAAGGGAAGCTGTTTGTATAACCCATAAATGTTCGAGGTTTTACGGTCATGATTTTCAAACAGAGAAATGACAACACATGGGAAGGAACAGATAAGTTGAAAGGAGAATCCACAAGAGGCACTATTAAAATCATCTGCAGATATTTTTGGCACAAAGAAAGAAGTCCTGTAGGTGGACATGGCTAAGAAGGTTGGTCCGTTTTCATGTGCTCTATTTAGAAAGGCGGAATGCTATGGTAAAATAATTTCTTCTTGAGAACACAGGCAAGCCTTGAAAATATGAAGCCAGTTTTAAGACTATGGGCCCACCCTGCTGATGTGGCTGGCTGGAGCGTCGACCCGAGTAACAAAAGGTTGCAGGTTCAATCCCCAGTTGGGGCACCTACTGAAGGCAACCGATCAATGTTTCCTTCTCACATGAATGTCAGTCTTCCTCTCTCTCTTCCCCTCCTTCCCTCCCTCCCTCCCTTTCCTCTCTCTCTAAAGCAATGAAAAATGTCCTCAGGTGCTAATTTAAAAATGTTATAATAAATAAGAAATATAAAAACATTTAAAAGAAGAATATAGTCCCATTTCTATGTGGCCTATGTTGAAGCAGAGGGGGAGACCACCCGGAAGCAGTAGCCTGGGGTCCAGTCTCCAGCAGCTTCCAAATTTTAAGTGGAAAAGTGGGCCTGCTGTGCAAATGGAGCTTCAAGACAAATCCCTGGGTCTCTCATCTAGCCAGACTGCTGTCCCCAAAACACTTACACAGAAATTCTGGAGCAGCTCTGGAAAGTGGTGACTTTGAGCCAGTGTCTATGGGTAACAGCGAGAACTGAGGGTTGTTAAGCATGTTCAGCCAAGGTGTGAAGCAACTCCTCACTCACGGAGTCCTGAAAACGGGTGGGTGGAGGTTGGTGTGTGAGATGTATTCCAAGACCTTTGTAACTAGTAACAGTTAAATTACTGGCTCTTTCGAATCATGTATTTAAAAAAATGAGAGGACTTACTTTGTGGACATGTGGGTTTGAGATGTTCAGGAACTTAGAGGAGATTCTGGGGAGGTGATTTTGTGGATGCAACAGATTTGTCCAGACAGGCAGAAGTCGGGGCGGGGCGGGGGGACCGCCCAGGGATAAGAGAGTGGACACAGAGAAGGGCGAGGATGGGGCCCCAAGTTGCACCCCTATTCAACACCTTTCGGAATCCACTCTTCCAGCCGCAGCTCCAGCCGTGTCTCCTTCTCCTGGCGGCACAGAGGCCTGCTACTAGTCCTTGCACCTTCCCGCCTCCCTCTTTCCCTGTTTGTGTCCGCAAGGTCCCAATTCAAATACCACCCATTCGGTGAATCCCTCGGCTCATAAAGGACTATGTCTGCTCGTATGTTTTCTCCGGATTCTGGTGAGGTCAACATCTTTTTTTTTTTTAATTGAATTTATCGGGGTTACATTGTTTAGAACATTATGTGGGTTACAACTGTACCATTCTGTAATACACCATCTGTAACATTGTATTGTGTTTGCCACCCAAAGTGCAACACCTTATGCAGCTTCCCCCGGATGCAGCACATTCCCCGTACTTGGAAACTGGGTTACAGGTGGAGCGCTCGCGACTTCGAGGAGCGAGAGGGGCGGACACCAGAGGGCGGGGAGCCAGAGAGATGACGTCATCGGCGCAGGGGCGGGGCTGGCTGCGCGGAGGATAGCCTCACCTTTGCCCCACTCCCAAGCTCCGCCCCTAACTTTCCGCCGTTCCCGTTGGCTACCCGGCTGCCCGAGGAAAGCCGCGAGCTCGTGCAGCGCGCCCGTGGCGTCCGCTCTCGTTTGCGCGTCTCGCGAGCGTTGCCGCGACTGACTGAAGCCGAGCCGCCTGGTGCGCGTCCTGCTACCGTGAGGCCGGGGCTGCCTGAGGCGTTCGGGAGCGGCGACCATGTTCCGAGCGGCGGCAACCAGGCGGCTGCAGCAGTCGGTGAGGCTTCCCTGCAGAGGAGGGCCCGGCTGGGCGCGGGGACGGCCCCTCAAGCTGCCGGTCCCGTGCCCGTGTCGGCGAAGGTCACGGGCTCCCACAGACTTGACCGGCCCTCGCGCTGGCAGGCCCCGCGCCTCCCGGCCTCGGGCCCCTCAGTCCGGGGCGGCCGCGCGGGGCCGGGGTCGAGGGCCGCGGCCGGTGACCCGGGGGGGGGGGCGGGGGCAGCGTGCGCCTGCGCCCTGCTCCTCTCCGGGCGCCCGGTTCTCCACAGGTGGCGGGGCGGGCGGCCGCGTCCCGGGGGGAGGGGCCGGCCGCCGCCGGCCTGCTCTCCCGCGGAGAGTTGAAAGGCGGAATTCGGCCGGGAAGCCGACGTTTCTGGAAGAACTTGACGTTTTCACCGGGCGCGTGCGGCAGCTCGAGTCCAGTCGCAGGTGTGGGGCGGAGGGGGCGGGGGTTCTGGGACCTGCCGGCCGCCCGGGGGGGGGGCGGGGTGGCGGCGGCGCGTTCCGGGGCTCTCGTCCGCGACAGGTGGCGAGCTGACCGCCCTTGTGTCCGCGGTCGTGGGAGGGACTGAGGGGGAACACCTGACGCTGCGGGGCCGCGTGGCGTGGGAAGCGGACGGGTCAGAAGTCTCGGAGCAGTCAGGGTACGCTGCGGTTCCCGTCGAGTTTCCTAGTTGACGGTCAGGTCCCGGGGAAACACGGGGTTGCTCCCCGGGCCAGAGACTTCCCTGAGGCGTGTTCCTGTCTGGGCCTCCTGCGTCCCCGCCCGCCGCGGGGTCTTCGTCCGGGGACACCCAGCGGGCGGTCCTTCTGGGCATCCGTGGGCCCTTCCTTGTGTGTGTTTCTTGTTGCGTGGGAAAAGTTCCCGAACCCCCGCCCCAGAGGTCAACCCTGCTTCCCTCAGGTCGGGGTTCATTCGTCACCCCCAGGAGGGTTTGTTTGTTTGTTTGTTTTTTCAGTCAGGGGATCTAGACCCACAAGTTCAAGCCGTGGGTTTGGGCAAATTCCAGGTGTCAGAGCCGGACCCGCAAAAAGGACTCAGCTGTGCAGTAATTGGGAGGCGGCTGCGTGGGCAGGCGCGGGGTCAGGCCCAAGTGAAAGAAATAACCGTGATGGCGAGGATTTAGGACTCGTTTCGTGGAGCTGACATGAGGGGGGGGGGGTGTTACTATTATTATTATCATTGGTATTTGTCTTTCTCTGCCCGGTTTTTTATAAGCTTTTTAAAGTTTCATTTTTCAGTTACAGTTTACATTCAGTGTAGTTATTTGGTTAGTTTCAGGGGTTCGGAGACAGTAACCTTAGTTGACTCAAGTGTTTCCCCTCGTGATTGTTAACTGCTGGGCGGGGAGACGCGTTGAGACTGTGTAGCTCCTCAGCCCCCCCTCCGCTGCCCTTCATTTACCACCTGGTGGTGGTTCCTGCCCGAGGAGCGGTGATCGCCGTGATGATGTGAGACGGTGCCTTCTCCGGTTTCACCGTTCCTTCTGCATTTATTAGCCTTCTGTTGCAAGGAGGAACATTTCCTTCTTGCCCGTTTATATATTTACCTACGGACTTACGGATCCTCGTTTTATTTAGTGGGTTATAACCCATTATCACTCTTAAGTTTTGTATTTTATTTTAATTGTTCAAGTTACTCTTAAAATTGTTGATGCTCAGGTTTTCCCATACTTCTAAAGGGGGAGTCTCTTCACTTTGGCTGCTCTTTAACTTGTATTTATGGCGTTCTTAAGTCAAAATTGCTTATCTGAAATCCTCAGTCTTGGAATTTAACACTACTAAACTGTACATTTAAAAATGATTGGGGTGATAAATTTCGTTTTTTACCACAACTGAGGGGTGGGAACACCTTGAACTGTTAGAATGTAAATTGAGTGACTTGCATTTGGTATCTAAGTTCATTTCCAGTTTTTAGTTATTTGTGCCCTTGAGCAAAGTGCTTCATCTTTGGGGGGAGCTCCTCAGTGACATCTGTGAAAGAAGGTGGCATTTTACAGGTACAGTGAAGAGCCAGGGGACACACTGAGGGGAAAGTGAAGCAACACGTCAAGGTCATTTGAGTGTCCCTGTTACTGTGTTCATTGTCAGACAGAGAGGCCTATCTGTAATAATTCAGAAGCCGTGAAACTGATGTGGAGGAACATGACATTTTTCAGAGTCCATGGTTCATGTTGATGAATGAGATTGAACTCTGTAATTCACATGCAAATTTTAATTTCTTTTGAAAGAAGAAAGCGAGCCAATTTTGATGTGGTTTTAAAAGATTTATTGCGTGAGGTGAATTCTGTAAAATTATGCTGCCTGCCAATGTGTCTGCTAAGGGGCCTGTCTGTTTTTTAAATTGAAGTAAATTGACTGTTTTTAATATTCAATGTCATTTCTACTCATCATTAAAAGTTACCATATTTTATCACTATATAGGTTAAAGTAAGTTATTTAAGTACATAAATATAATATACATTTCATTACAAAATGTATGTTAAAATAGGGATTAGGTGACTTTATATCTTTTTTGGTAGAACCTGAAGATATTTTATAGGTTATTCCTGCTCTTAAATTTTTGAGTAAAGAAGCAAAAAGACCCTCACACCCACCCCCTTCTTACCCCACTTAGTTTTTAAAGATAGTGGGGGACATGGGTAAAGTAGGGAGTTAGATTCTAGCTTTTTTGGGGGGGGGGCAGTCTTACTAATACCTTTGGTGGTTTACTACATATAGTTAAAGCCTCAGTGGAACTCCTGAGCAGTAAATCTCCTTGGCTGCTTCTAAAAGAATGCAAAGCTAAAGTAGTGTCAAAACTGTTAAGGTTTATAAGAGAAGGACCAAAATGTGTTCACTGGACTTAACCATAACATGGGTTGTTGGTGACTTTGAAGAGGTCGGTTCAGTTTTGCAGTGGAAGTGACAATCAGTTTACGTGAGTAAAGGAGAAAAAGAGGTGGAGCAGTAGAGTTGGTACGTGGTCACATTATTTTCAAGAAGTTTGGCACTGAAAGTGGAGAAAGGACAACCCCTTTAAACCCAGCTCTCAAGAAGTTATACTATAGGCAGACCTCAGAGACTAAGTTCAGTTCCAGAGATCTGAAGTAAAGCCAATTGCTGATGGAGGGTCTTGCCTTCAATCTGTAAAAATACAGTGTCAAAGTATCACAGGTTCGATTCCCAGTCAGGGCACATGCCTGGGTTGCAGGCCATGGCCCCCAGCAACCACACATTGGTGTTTCTCTCTCTCTCTCTTTCTCCCTCCCTTCCCTCTCTAAAAATAAATAAATAAAATCTTTAAGAAAAAGATTTAAAAAACACAGTGTCTGTGATGTGCAATAAAGTGAGGTATGCTTGTATCTCATAAAGGCCAATACCTTAAATAAGGGTATGTGGCTGGTATGTGTTTTACTGTTTGTAACTCAGTCTAGTCAGTAGTCTAGATAAGTTCTCCAAAAGCGTGATGTGGTAGGTGTTTTAGTGATTTGACAAGTCTATGCACTGTTCTTGGTAGGGTCACAGAAGTGCTTAGAAAGCTTCCATTGCAATAGGGCAGGAATTTCTGTGTTGGATATCAGGAAGGGGAAGCAGGCCCTTTCTGATGGCTTCAGTTTTCACTCTGAAGTAGGCATTGAGGCTCTCTCCTGAGAGTAGGGAGCAGCCTGTTTTAGCAGTTTGAGAAACATCAGAAGAGGGTATTAGCAGTAGTGGCTATGGATAGTGCCAAGTCTGTCACGGTAACATTGCCAGGTACTTTTCAGGGCCCAGATAAGGCTGAGGACCAATAATTTATAGCAACACAATCTGCATAAATTAATTTTGATTTAAGTAGCAGGGTTGTGAAGACATTGGGATTTCTTTCTGGGTAGTTACTATATTTAGTGTTTCCATAGTTATCTTGAAATACTTAGGACTTTCGTTCCTTTTCTCCATAAAAAAGAGGACCTGAATGGTATGTAAGATAACAAAATGACTTTTGTTTAAAAACCCTTTCAGTAATGGACCTGTACTTTTTGAGTCTTTAGTGGTATTCTATACCACTCTTCTATTTAAGTAGGATTTTAGGTTTATTGAACTTTTCTGAGCTGGAAGAGAGGTTTTTGATGTCTTTGTTTCTTTTTGACCAGTACTATTTTTTAAAAAGCAGGAGAGTATTTGCTAAGTGCAGTCTTATAAGATTGACCCATATATAGAACTGCTAAAAATGATGGTGCTTTAATGTGAGTGGTAATTTAAAATCCAAATTCTGGGCTCCAACAACCTGGACTTTTAACCTGGCTCCGCTTCCTAGCTATTGTAGCCACTAAACTTCAATTTCCTCATTATAAATTCAGGGTAATAATAGTACCTACATCATAGAGTTTTTATAGTTTTAAATAAGATGATATATATGTGCACGCACACTCTCCCTCTAATATGCACATACATATGCATATCTACCTACGTTCCCCCTGGAAGTTCTATTGGGTTGGCCAAAAAGTCCATGTGGTTTTTATCCGTAAAATAAGACACATTTTTCATTTTCACCAATAATTTTATTGATTTGGATATTTTGAGTATGTTGGCTGTCTCCCACTATTGGTTTCTAGTGAGTGGAGGCTGGGGGTGTTGCTAAATATCTTCCAATGCATAAGACAGCCCACAGCAGATAATTATTTGGCCAAAATATCAATAGTGCCAAAAAACTGCAAACTACTTTTGGACATTCGACCAGTCACAGCACCTTCTCCATACACTGCACAAATTTGTGTGTGTGTGTTTCAGTAACATTTTTACCTTCCCTGAAATAATAAAGCATAATATGCTGAAAATGTTGTATATCCTCTTCCATCTTCAGCATTAAAATGGCTGCCCCCAAATTCACCAGTTTTGATGTCTTTTTTAAATGCACGCTGATATGACAGCTGTTACAATACAATTTAACAAAAGTTTTTGAATGAAGTTAAAGATAACTAAGCGCTGCTAGAGATATACAGAAAAAATTAAGCAAACTTTTTGGCCAATCCAGTAAAAAGCTTGAGGATTCCTTAGGAGAACTACCTAAATAATCTGTTGCTAGAACTATAATTTATAGGAAATATGGGCCTTATGCCATGAGATCTTGGATTGATTCACCAAATGTTGATGGAAATCTCATGTTTTTTTTATGGTAAATGATGTGTGAAACATAAATTCAGTGTCTAATATATATCGGTAATAGTTTTTTACTAGCAATTCTTGTGAAATGAGATTTAAATAATAATTATGTCATTAAAATATGCCATTGGGTCCTAATTACAAAGTTCTTTACAAGATACTGTGCTCTCCTGATTTAAAAACAAAAGTACCATATAATTGTACAGACATTTATTAGAAAAAAAAAGTTGTATTAGACCCTGGGGATAAAAAAATGGACAGGTGTGGTATATGCTTTCTAAACTTTCATTCTATCTCAGGAATTGTGAATTCTTGTGATTTGCTCTAACTTCTTTGGAGAGCAGGATTGTCATTCAGCATTAAAAGCATGCCTACCTCTTGATCTATAACTTCTAATTCTGGCAATTTGTTAAAAGAATCTTAATGTGTATAAAGATTTCTAGGCCTTCCTGTAAGAAGGCAAATTTTTTATTGTAGAAAAGAAAAAGTCATAAAACAGGTACTTGATTTGGCAACAACAAAAATTTCATTTACCCCCCTTCCTTGAACCCTTTGAATAAACAAAAAGGGAGGAAAAAAACACATGAAATGTCCTCCACTGATATCCAGTGCAGTGGTTCCTTCCTTTGTCATATCCTCCTATGCTGTCCTCTTCCTCTTCCCACCCTCAGGTTGGTCTGCCTCTTGCCTCACCATTTCTACCTGTGGAGGTGTGCCGCCAAGTCTCTGACCCCTAGCTCTGGGACTGTGGTCAAGAAGGGGCAGAGGGGTTTTAGAGGGCTGAGGAGAAGGTTGGGGGGATCTGATTGGGGCAGGCTAGAGTGGGGAGCATGAGGAGAGCAAGGTAGAGGGGTGAGTGGTAGAGATAGGAAGCTTGGGGGAGGAGGAGCCCCTAACTAGTCGAATATTGAGAAGAATCTGGCTCAGTCTCCTGTGGAAGCAGAACTACTCATGAGGCCAACTTTCAATCAGAAGGGTCTTTCTGTACTAAAAGGAGCTCCCATTTCTTGAGGATGAGTGCAGAAATTTAGTTAAGAGGATGGTCTTTGCATTGTTTACGATAATATATTATTAATAATCAAAGTGCTACAGAGACTGTTTAAATTGGTATGCTTAGATGCTATGCTCATAAATAGTTGAAGAATATTCAAATATAGCAATTGATGTTTACAATATAATAAATTAAAAAATGTGTTTTGTAAATGAGATGTTAACCACCATTAAAGACCTGTGCCTGCCTTTCCTTCATTCATACCCTCCTTAGAAATTTCCAAGTCTGGGTCGATTTTTTAAAAAAGATTTTTAAAAATTTATTTTTAGAGAGAGGAGAAGGGAGGGAAAAAGAGAGGGAGAGAAACATCAATGTGTGGTTGCCACTCATATACTCCTACTGGGAACCTGGCCCACAACCCAGGCATATGACCTGACTGGGAATCGAACTGGCAACCCTTTGGTTCTCAGGCCAGCACTCAATCCACTGAGCTACACCAGCCAGGGCTGGGTCAATTTTTTATTATGCTTTTCACTCCAGGTCCAGATCCGAATGTTATCACTGAATGAAGCCACACTACCATGCCATTCGATCATCAGTGTCTCTTTTTCTCACTGCCATTTCCCACAAAGATAGTGCCAACATTTGCTTCTCTCCTCCTGCCTGTGGTGCCCTTCTGCATTTTTCACATGACAGGACCATTTAAACTTTCTTTTGATTGTCTACTTTATGACCTATATCCTCTAATTCTTTGTGTATCTTTGTTAATTGAAAAATTATTCTGTCTTACAATTGTTTGTTAACAAGCCATATTTCCCTTGACATTTTTGATTGGAGGGACCTTTCTCGTTCATTTTTGTGTCCTGATGCTTGAAGTCATTCTAGATGACCACAGACTATTGGTGGTCTCTTGATAGTCTACAGTAGATATGGCTAGATACTGGTCGGCTCCAACAAGCTTTCCTACAAGCTTCTTTTTTGATTTTGGAAGCATATTTGAACAGTTGAAACCCCAGCAGAATTGCTGTGTGGTTTATAGACAGATTTACATGATCAGTTATTTTGATATTGAATGCATTTTATCTGAAGCAGTAGAAGTCAGTGTGAGTGCGAGATTGCAGAGCCATTATTTCTGGATATACTGTGTTTTTAGCAGCATCGCTGCAGGCGAGTGGGATTGGTAATTCTTTGATAGTCACATCTTCTGCTTAAGGATTTTACATTTATACATATTGAGTTTCTCATTGAACATAGGCTAGTGGGAAAATTGTTTTGAACTAATTTTTAAAATTTTCTAACAGTAAAACACTAATTTGCATTTTTCTTATTAGGTATGAATATTGGTAATACAATGATAGACACAATAGCCCAATTTTTGCTATTGATCAAGTGTTGCAGAAATACATTTATAGACCTGAGTAACTGAGTGTTGTGTACAGTTTTCTTTAAAGCATACGTGCTTAACAATCAATGAAAAATTGATTGTTAAGCACGTATCAATAAAAAATATTTCTATTATAACATTCTTTTCCATTTTCTCCCTCTTTTTAGGCCTTATTGCTACGATCTCAGAGTACCCTGGTAATAGCCGAGCATGCAAATGATACCCTAGCACCCGTTACATTAAATGCCATCACTGCAGCCAAACGTCTTGGAGGTGAAGTGTCTTGCTTAATAGCTGGAACCAAATGTGACAAGGTGAGAAATTTTTAAGGTCAATCATAGCAAATATAATCTCCATCAAGAGACAGGGAAAGATGGCAACAGAGAATTATGGTGAGGACTGTAACCCAAACTGGGCTCTAATCCTCATTAAATGGCCAATGTCACAACCATTACTATGTGTGAAAAAAACTAAGTTTGCTCACTAAGCATTTTATCTTTTGAAATGGGGTAGAATACTTGATTTAGTTCCACTGGCACCATCATGTGCCATCAGGTACCAAGTAGAATGATAATATTTGAGTCCCCTTAAAGGTTAATAGCCGATTCCTTTTTTGTATTGATGAATATACTTGCTAATTGCTTTTAATTCCTGAAAGTGGTAAATCTGGACAAAGTTCCATGGGTGTTACTTTTTAATTGGTATAAGGAGGCAAATGGAATTAGTACTATGCTTTCCAAGTGATGGTCTGTGTGAAAAGTTCTTCGTTTTTGTTGTTGTTGGAATAAGACAGTGACAGCTTTGTAAACTAACCTTTGGCTTGCAGGGTCTGTAGCACTGGGCTGCAGGGCGGTTGAGATCATGCTTCAGTAAAGCTTATGCAGCAAGAGCCTCCAGTTCCCACCCACACCACACAGCAGTTGCTGACTGTGGCTGGGGGCTTGGACCTCAAAGGAAAAACTCCAAAGACAGTATGTTTCTTCATCTTTTTAGACAAATTTAGTTTTTATGAAATGGCATTGATGCAGACCATGTGATATAATGAGATTCAGAATGCTAGTGTCACATCTAATTTCTTACATGAAACTGATACCTTGAAAGAATGTATTCTAGCCAGTCTGGGGTTAAATTATATGGATTTCTTTTCCTAAAGCGTGCTAACAGCCACTGAATCTTATATCATTGATACTAACTGCAGTGTATGATGATAGGGCTGTGGTATCTTTTTGGTTGCCTGGCTTTCAGATATACAAGTTCTGGGTTTGATTGTTTATTTGCTGTGATTTTAATTAGTTATTCTAACATTTTAAAAATATTTGAAGTGCTATTTTATTTATACTACTTTGATAAAAGTCAGAGCTGAAATCACCTTCTGTTGAGTTATAATTTTATTATCATGTCATATTCTATTCTTAAAAAAAAACAGTCAGTGTCTGTATGGGAAGACCGTTCATACCATAGGCGGATGCCAGTTCCATGCTGTCTTATACAGCTATTTGGCATAAGCAGCAGGTGATGTTTCTGTGTAGTGCCAGAAGCTTTTGCTGATAATAAAAAGATGGTTTTGCTAGAACAAAGTAGTCTGCCAGTGAGGTACTTGTGCACTGCATCCTTTCCTCGGTGAATATTGTTGAAACCTTACCGTCCTCTGAGGAGGGGAGGCACGGCCTTTTATGCCTGCTCGTCAGTGAATCAGCGCGGAGGTAAACAAGAAGACAGAAGACTATAATATGACCACTGTATTTCTGCTGAAGCAGAAGCCAGCCATGCTGCAATTAAAGAGACTAGAAGAGGAATTCTAATTGCCCCTGTACGCAGGTAATCTTGAGTGGTCAGAAGGCTTTCACAGAACCCCAGGAAAAACAAGGAACTAAAATCTGTACCTTCATTATAGAAGAATATATATAGATAGGCAGGAACTCAGTGGTTGACAATGGACTGATATAAAATTTCAGTCTCACCCAGATTCATCAATTTTAGATTTTATTTATTTTTATTTTTTAGAGAGAGGTGAAGGCAGGGAGAAAGGGAGAGAAACATCAGTATGGGAGAGAAACATTGATTGGTTGCCTCTTTCACGTGCCCCCTCACCCACCCAAACAGGAGACTGGGCCCGCAACCCACTCATGTTCCCTGACCAGGAACCAAACCAGCAACCTTTTGCTTTGAGGGCTGATGCCCAGCCAGTCGAGCCATACCAGTCATGGCCATATTTGCTGATTTTAATACCAGGAGAAATTATTATTGCCAAATAAAGTGCCATGGGCTGTAGACCAGTATGGCTGGGTCCTCCTGTCCTTTACCCCTAAGAAGCCCTAAGTCTGAAATGTGTTGGCTGTGTTGTTATTTTGAGAGACAAAGAGAACCTAACCATTGCTTCATTTCACCATTTCTAAAATGATGAACTTGTACTTGCATTGAGTGAAAGGTAAAGCACGCAGTTGACGACTAAATTTGAATAGAGAGCTTTGTTGATTTTAGTTTATCAATTAGTACTTTTTTTTGGTTAAGGTCAGTTGGTAGTAAGATCAATTGACATAAGATTTCCTTTGTTAAAGAATATTTTTTATTCATAAGTATCCCTTTTTTGATGAGAACAATTTTTACAGTTGGCCATTAAGGCTTTATGCTCTGTTGTTATTTGTAGTGGTGGCTGTCTTTGCATCTTTCTGTTCGATGGATAACTAAGAACTTTTAAAATCATAGGTGGCGCAGGATCTCTGCAAAGTAGCAGGTGTAGCAAAAGTTCTGGTGGCTGAGCATGATGCATACAAGGGCCTTCTTCCAGGTAAGTTTTTCCAGTGGAAAAATGCAATGTTTGAATGATTCTTGAATGTATGAATATGAAAATGTTATGAAATGTATTTAACAGATGTGTTTGATTCTCAGAGGAACTGACACCATTGATTTTGGCATCTCAGAAGCAGTTCAATTACACGCACATCTGTGCTGGAGCATCTGCCTTCGGAAAGGTGAGCAGATTGAGGGTGTGGGCCCTGCTGTCACTGCCCAAAAGGGTTAGGTCTCATTGTGCCACAGCTGTACAACAGACCATGTTCAGAGAGCCAGTCCTGTCTTTCTCAGTCAGTGTGGTGGTTTTGCTAAAATTTATTCCAAGATTTTGTTACGACTTCTGTGAAAACATGATCTCCAGGTTTTCAAATTTTGTCAGAGACATCTCTGTTCTTTAAAGATTTTATCATAATTTATTAGAATGCTACTTCCGTGTTTTAAAATTTTGTCATGGACGCTACTTGAAAAGATTATTTTCTTTATGAACAAGTTGAACCATCTCTGTGTCTTTGAATGTCATTCAGTCACCCGTCTTAAGAGATAGTTTCTTTAGGTGGCTGATGGTTATTTAGAAAGGCCAAATTCTATCAATATCTACTTGGAGAATTAGGGAAGGGCTGTGTGGGGTCAAAGGCATTCTTAAGGTTAAAAAAAAAGCTGTAATCTGATTATGTGCTTTCTGATATGCCTGAGAAAGAATGGTGTACATGAAGTTTTTCTTTAAAAAAAGGGCAAGGTAGGGGGAGCCCAAGAGAAGGGCTTTTGTTGGTGGGTCTCTCTGGGGCTGTGGGTGTTACTCCAGCTTTCTTTTCTTTTATTCTCTTGTTAATAAGCTGCAGTTTTTAGTTTTTACTTTTTAAGATTATAAATTCAGTTGTGAACACATTCTTACTATAAAGGATGCATACAGTATAGCAGTATGCAGAGCAAAGTATCAAAGTCCCCTTCCTTATTCCTGACTTCCTCTCCCCTCTTCACAGTGTACAAGTGTTAACAGTTGTACATTCTTTAGGCCTCTTTCTATGGATTTTAAAATTATAATACAAGTGTAATTTTTTTTTTACTTCTAAAATTGGTCTAGATAACATGGCATGAATTATTTTGCAACTAGTGGCTTTTAACTAAGAGTATATCCTGAAAATATTTGCTTATAGTGGGGCTGTCTTTTTTTTTTAGGCTCATAATATTCCGTATTTAGCCAAGGATGGATAATTAGGTTGTTTCTAATGTTTTTCATTTATAAACTTTGCTGCAAGGAAACATCCCAGTATGTGACATCTAGATATTTTCTTATTTACTTATTTAATTTATTTTTGTATTATATTTTCTTCCCATTACCATTTATCCCCCGTTATACCCTCTTCCACCTCCAGCTGCCCTTCTACCCCGAAGACAGTTCCGGAAGTGAAATAGCTCAGTCAAAGACTGCGCTTGTAAACTTTGGGCGTATGTTGTTAAATTGCTCTCTTAAAAGGGTTTCTGTTTGCACTCCAGCAGGCACGTGTGAGAGTACGTTGCCCGAACTTGGTGCTGTGCATTTTAACATTGCCCCTATATTGTATTTTTTTTTAATTTTGCATTTCTCCAATTGATAGTGAATCATGTTTATTTATAGTTTTTGTTCATTTTAATTTTTCATTTGAATTTTCTTGATATGATATTTTCTCTTTTTCATTTACAGTCCTGTTTAATTAATCTTAAATGAGAGTTTGGGTAGGAAGAGATAAGCTCTTTCATCAACTAACCATGCTGAGTGGCACTAACAGTGAGCTCCCCACACACTGGCCTCTTTGCTTGCAGAATGGGTAGTGTCTGTGAACGTTTATCTGTGGCACAGCATTCGCTTCTAGACATGAACCGTGTAGGGGCCTCACCCAGTCACCCAACATTACTCTCGTCTTTTTTTAACTTTTAGAATTATAAACTTGAACTCGTTAAAATTTTTCTTCTCATGTTAATAGAATTTCTAGGCAATAACAGAATTTTTACCCTACAATGTAAACATATGAATTTAATAAACGATTGATCTTTAATTAGGTTGTCGCATTGTAGACTATCCTAAGGTTTTCAGTTTTCGTATAGGGTTTAGTAATTGATAAGTATGATGGTTCCACAGACATATATGACATTGGGTTGGTCATTTACCTTCCTGAATTCTGTTTCTTACATATGTTAAATGATGTAGTTTGACCAAGTGATGTCTAAGATCTACCAACCAGAGGTGTTAAAAAATGGAATGGCTTTTTTCTGTGGTAGGTTTCTCTTTCCCTGGGGATGATTAGGGCAGAAGCTTGACATCCAAACACCGACCTTTAGGGTGTTACAGATGAGCCCTGAACTAAAAGATCTTTGTGGACCACTCCATCTCTGGGAGTTTTGATTCTGTGTGGGATGACTTAAACAATTTCAGCAGTCTTGAGTTTCTGTGATGACAGTTCACCTAAAGATTGTTAAACCAAGAAAGAGCATGTGTCATATCCAACTAGCTAGATTTAAATACGCAGGCCTTGACTGCCGTGTGGTGACATGGGAATTCTGAAAGCAAGGGGCACATGGTAGTAGCTGGTGCTGCAGCCTCTGAATGCATTTGGAGTGAGACAGGTCATCAGATGAAGCCACGCAATTGGCTCTATAATAACAGTCCTTCACTAGTGGCGGTCTTGAGATATGTTTTTATATTTGTATTCTGGAATTTGAAAATCGCTCATCTTTTTGTGCATGAAAAGAATACTCTTGACAGTTACTGTTTCTCCTTCCCTGAAACTATGTGGCCGAGCCTGTTGAATAGTGGAGAGAGACGTCTGTTTACTCTCCACCCTCTCAGGACGGTTAGAGGGAAGATCAGACCTGGAAAAACATACGCCTGTAAGCACTGTGGTAAATGTTTTTCAAGGTGTGCTAAGATCAAACGAGAGATAATGGGAGTGCAAAAGATACTAAATTTCAAGCAATTTAGAAAGTTCTGAAACTTGAAAAAGAGACGCAGGCTGCATAACTGAAATGGGTGAGAGGCCCTGCCCAGCGGGGCAGCAGTGCTGCCGTCTTGTTTCCTGAGCAGCTAGGGAGACGGTCAGGGAGGGTTAGGGAGCTGGCTGTATGTACTGGCAAAGTCGGTTTGTTTGAGAAGCAGGTGTCTTCTAAACCTCTTATTTACAAAGTTAGAACTATGTTTACTGTCATGTTCATTGTTTTCTCAAACCCCTTCTTAAAAAATAGCTGACATTTTAAAAAATTAGTCCTTTTTATTCCTTTTTACCCATCCTCACCCTCTTCCCCTTTGGCAAATATCAACACCCCCCTCTGTATCTGTGGGTCTCTTTCTGTTTTGTTTATTCATTTGTTTTTTAGATTCCACATGTAAGTGAAATCATAGGGTATTTGTCTTTGTCTGTCTGACTTCCCTGAGCATTTAATGTATTGTTGAATCTTGTTTGCTAGTATTTTGAGAATTATTACATCTATGTTTATCACGGAGATTGGCTTGCAACTTTATATTTTTGTAATGCCTTTGTCTGGTTTTGGTATCAGTGATGCTGGCTTGCTGGAATGAGTTTGGAAGCTTTAAATCTTTGTGTGTGTGTGTGTGTGTGTGTGTGTTTGTTTTTGAATTATTTAAGGACAGGTATTGAAACTTCTTTAAGTGTTTGGTAGAATTCACCAGTGAAGCTGCCCAGTCCTGGACTTTTTTATACGTTGGCGGTTTTTTGATGACTGCTTCAGTTTCATTGCTAGAAATCAGTCTGTTTAGATTTTCTATTTCTTATTGGTTCAGTTTTGGAAGGTTGTATGCTTCTAGAAATTTAACCACTTCTTCTAGATTGTCAAATTTGTTTGCATATTATTTTTTGTAGTATTCTTTAGTGTTTCTTTGTATTTCTTGGATATCAGTTGTCACTTTTCTTTTAAGATTTGATTTATTTGAGTTTGTGCTCCTTTTTTCTTGATGAGTTTGGTTCAAGGTTGGTCAGTTTTTGATCTCTCTTGTTTTCTTAGTCTCAATTTCATTTATTTCTGCTCAGATCTTTATTATCCTTTCTTCTCACTTTGTGCTTTGTTCTTCATTTTCTCGTTCCTTTAGATGTAAAGTTAGATTGTTTGGGGTTGTTTTTTTTTGTTTGTTTCCTGAGATAGGCCTGTATGCTATGAACTTCCCACTTAGAACTTATTTTTCTGTGTCACATAAATTCAAACCCTTTATTTTCTGTGATATCTCAGTGTTTTTTAGTTGTAGTTTTATTAACCACAGTACTTTTCAGTAGCTCTGCTACCCTGGTTGAAAGAAGATCACTGTATAATGTAAGTAACAAACTGAAAACTAGGAAACCTTTCCTGTTAGAAATGTGACAGCAGGGAAATTGACTCAAGCTGCCAACACTCGTTAGCATCAGGTTATATGGAACCACTTAGTGGATGTGGCTCAGGGACACAGAGAAATAGAGGATATAAAACCTTTGCTCTTGGGGTGCTTAAAAATTTAGTTGAGGACCATACAGTATGTGTGTTACAAATTATTTTAAAATGGTACATGTTATTGCCATTGAAATAGTGTAATTGTATGTGCATGTGGAAGGATGCAGAATAAAGGAGTAATTAGAAGGTAGTCCTGGGAGAAACCTGAGAGAGAGAGGAGTTGGGGCTAAAACTTGAATACTGTTGTAGTGAGAGTTTGCCCACTAGAGGTGGAATCATCCGCCAACTTCAGGAGATGCCACGGAGTGAGCTCTGTGGAGAAAGCAGTGCAGAATTCAGCTTTACTATTTCATCTAAGAGAATCTTTCAGTCTATAAAGTACGAATATTCAGTTTTTGCTAACCAGCCCTCTCTGTGTGAGAGCCCTAGAGCCTTAGAATTTTAGGTTAGAGCCATAGGGGTTCTCTGCCTCCCACCCTGAGGTGAGGTAACTGAGACCTGGGATGGTGTGGCTTTCCCAGTGGTCCCTGCTAGGGAGAGCAAAGTCATCACCTATATCCCTTCCAGAGATGTTATGTGTGCACAAGGAAAAACACATTAGTTTTTGTTGGTTTTCTTTTACCTACCAGGAAGGCTGTGATTGCATTCCATTATATGGATGATTTATAATCATATTCCCTATTGATTGATATTTAGGTTTTTTAAAAATGCAATAGTTATTATTTCAAAGGTGAAAATGTGTGCTTTGAAATCTTTTCTTTTTATACATCAGGTAAATGTATATAAGTATATTCTTAGTACTTGAGAATTTTACTATTCTTTTAAATGTTTTTCTATCTAAATTCATATAACTGTCACACTTTGTAAGCGATGTTAATTAAAGCAAATATCTCATAATTTTTTTTTAAAGATTTTATTTATTTATTTTTAGAGAGGGAAGGGAGGGAGGAAGAGAGAGAGAGAGAAACATCAATGTGTGGTTGCTGGGGGTCATGTCCTGCAACCCAGGCATGTACCCTGACTGGGAATCGAACCGGCAACACTTTGGTTTGCAGCCTGCGCTCAATACACTGAGCTACGCCAGCCAGGGCAATATCTCATAATTTAACATGTTGAGTTAAGGTGGTTGATTAGTGTAAAACTCATAAACTCTTACTGTAGTTAGAGTAGTGATAGACTATTTAACCTCAAATACTATTCAGAAAATTGTGCTTGAAGTTGTATTGTCTAAAGATATATGTGAAATATAAAATGTTTGAATTAAAATTTCTACAGGATTTGCATTTATAGCCATTCAGCAGCATAGGTGTGTGTAACTTACACTTATTGTGCTTTTAGAACCTGCTGCCCAGAATAGCAGCCAAACTTGATGTTGCCCCAATCTCTGACATCATTGCAATCAAGTCACCTGACACATTTGTGAGAACTATTTATGCAGGTGAGTACCCAAGGAAAATAATTAATGTTATATTTTCATAAATTTTAAAAGCAGAAATTAATCTCGAAGTTAGGTTTTTTTGTTTTGTTTTTTTTTTAAAGCCATATACACTTGCTGCTAGATCATGGCAGGACATTCTCCTTGATAGATCCACAGCACAGTTTTTCCTGGTCAGTTTATGGGGTGAGATTTGTCCAGTGATCAATAAACACTAGATTTACTATTCACTATATTTTGTAAGTGGCACCTGGAAAAAAACTTTCCCTTTAAAAAAGAGCATTCTCAGTTATCTTTGCTGCTTCTCTCCATTTCCATCAGCATTAAGAAATTCATTTCTCTGTGTCTCTAGTGGTTTGATCTTTTGCTGAGCACACTGGTCTCTGGTGGGGCTGGAGAAGGCAGTGAATTCTTTCTGAGTGAAGTGTGTTTGAAGATAAATGGTCCCCCTCAAATTAGATCTTTCATTTTCAGTAATGTTTAAGGGAAAATATTTGGTCATAGTTTAGGTCATTCTTAATATGATTGCTAATTCATAAAAATGTCTCAAAACCTTTAAAAATCTTGGCACATCATACTTGTTCTTTATGCCCGAGCATGTTTTCACCCCCCCCCCCCCCCCTTAGCATACATAGTAACTTCATTCCTAAGTTGTTGCAGCTCATTCTGTTGAGTTACTGATTGTGTTGTTTTTGAAGAAGGAAGCTTTTCTTTGTATTCTTTTAGGAAAAGTGTGCCGTATTAGTGTGGCTTCCTAGTCCGGTTACTTGTTTCTAGGCAGGTCAGCACTTGTCTTACTTTTAAAGACATCAAGGTTAAACAAATATGTACTGATATGTGTCTCCAGTGTTATGGTCTTTTTTTTCCTATGCTTAGTAGAGGTGGAAGACAGCTGGATCGTGGTTATTTCTGTCTTGTCTTTGCAAAGTAAATTCTGAACCAAAGAAATATTTCTTTATTGTCTTCCCTGGTTGTGTGTGTGTATACGGTTTGTTTGTTTGTTTGTTTTTTTAAGTAAATTGTGTATTTCAGGAAATGCTTTATGTACAGTGAAGTGTGATGAAAAAGTGAAGGTGTTTTCTGTCCGAGGAACAGCTTTTGAAGCTGCAGCAACAAGCGGAGGTAGTGCCAGTTCAGAAAAGGGTGAGTGTTCATTTGCAGTTGTATTTGTTTTTGTTTCTTGTTTTTCAGTTCATAGGTTAGATGAGAGGTGATCTAATTTCTGATGGAGAGTACTTGAGAGCTCAGTGTAAATGATGTTCCTAATCTCATACAAAATTAAGAAATATTTATAAAGTCTTTTTATATATCATTCTTTGTACTAGGATAGCTGCTTTGGTAGATTGAAGGGGTGGGAGAAAGAGAGGGTCCATTAGGATTAATGTGCTGTGTTGGTATTAAGATTTTTTGCCCTCTCTCACTGCTTCCTGTTACTAAAAATTCAGGAGATTTAGTATTGTGGAAGAAAGTAATACTAAATGTATAGAGAGTGTTATACTTTAACATATACATTTAAAAATATATTTTTAGTAGTTTATTGTATTTTTTTTCCATTTTCATTTATACCACCTTATACCCTCTTCCACCTCCACCCACTACCCTCCCACCCCAACATACACAGTATCTTATGTGAACTGCAGAGGCAGACGGGGTCATTCCAGTTTTACAGGTAAACTCAATTAAATGACTTTTCAAAAGTCATACAGCTGATGAGGTGTGACGGCTGGACTCTAGTCCCTTTAGGTCTTTCAAAAAAATCAAAGAGAATGAAAGTGGGAGCACAGAAATTTACAGTAACTAACTTAAATTTCATGGAATTAATTCTTTGTGTACTTCTCTTAAAATTGGTATTATTTTAGAACCTGAATTCATAGTCATTTTTTTGTTATGTATATCACGTGTGTAGCATCAACTACTTCCCCGGCGGGTGTATCAGAATGGCTTGACCAGAAATTAACCAAAAGCGATCGACCAGAGCTAACTGGTGCCAAAGTGGTGGTGTCCGGTGGTGAGTGAAATTTATAATGGATTAACTTAGAAGATGATGTCAACCTAAAGTACTTCAATTTTATTAATATTTATTTTGTAGGAGCACAGATTTTTTTTCAAACATAAAAAGTATATCAGTTGCAAGGATTCCCACTTACCGATAAGGGAAATGGAATCATTAGCTTAATACACAACTTGGGCTTTCTGTTGCAAAGCTGTGTGCCTAGCACCAGGGGGAGCACTCTGTAAATTTCATCAGCTTTGCCACTTGATATATCTTCGTTTTATTGACTGACTTCCATGTTATTCTGAAGTGTATGGTTGGCTCTGAGTCATAGAAAAATTGATGGGAAAGTCAGGAGCGTGTTGTGTGATTCCTGCCCTTCACACAACTTTGGAGAACTTGCAGTGTGTGCACGTTGGTCTCTCTGAATAACTCTTCGAAAATTTCTTCACATTTAGTATCAAAGCTGTGAATATTGCACAAGACTTACTTTTTTGTATATCATGCTTTTTAAGGAAAAAACATGAAATTATTTAATCCCATCTTTCCAGTCAAGAGGGAGGCATAGGTAAACACACATCTCCTCATACAACTACAGCAAAAATTACGACTAGATTTCCAGTCAAGATGACAGTATAGGCAGACATGGCTCACCTCTTTGCACAACCATGTCAAAATTACAACTAAAATATAGAACACATTCACTCAGAACTGTCAGAAATTGAGTTGAATGAAAGTCTGACAACTATTGAATTAAAGAAACCATATCTATCCAGACTGGTGGGAGGGGCACAGATGTGGAATAGGCCGGTCCTATACCTATGCATGGTGGATAAAAATTTGGGAGGGATATCTTGGGAGAGAGGAGTCTCAGCCACACACTAGCCCCGCCCCCCGCCCCCCAATCCCTGCCCAGTGTTTTAGTGCCAGAAAGGTAAGTCCCCACAACTTCTGGTTGCAAAAACTGCTGGGACCCCACACAGTTCCCCTTAACCCACACATGGACTCACCTCCTCAGACTTATTCCCTCTGAGCTCCAGGACCTGGGTAGCAGCATAAAAGGCACCAGGGGAATATTGGGAGAAACCCAAGTATTTAGCATCAGGTGAGCGCAGGCCATTGTCCCTTTTCAAAACCCTCCACCCACAGAGCTGGCAAGCTAGTGCCGCATCTGAGACTCCATTAACCCGGCTGACACTGTTTGACTCCCCCTTGGAAATCCACAGAGATTCCCACCCAGTTTACAGGCCCACCCAAGCTGTATTTCCATGTGAATGGCTGGCCTTGGCTGATGCTGCACAACTTCCTGAATCCTCTTGAACAAGCAAGAGCTGGCCTCAATGAGTCCTAGGCCTGGTACTAAAAGCAGCCAGCCTAGATTCACAGCCTGGCTTTGTCTGAAAATCTCCCATCCCAGCACAAGTAGCAGCCATTTCAGATTGCTTTATAGCTCAGGCAGGGTGGTTCTGGGAAAACCACAGGTGGGAGCTGACCTTCGCCCTATACTACCTGGGAAACCCCATGGCCAGTGCACCCAGTGGACAGCTACAGACCACATTGGAGGACCACTACCCTGCCCTTGCACAGCTGATCCTCCATGGAGGGTGGATGTTGGTGGTCAGTGGTCATAGCCAATCCTTGCAGCTGACTGACCTGGGTGAATCCCTCCCCTTGATCTGCCAACAGCAACCAAGGCTCGACTACAAGAGGAGTGTGTACTCAGCCCACACAAAGGGCACACCTTGAACACCCAGCTTAGGTGATAGGGGAGGCCGGACCCTATAGGATACCTACTACATTGGGCCACATTACCAAGACATGGAGTTATAGCAGCTCTACCTAATACATAGAAACAAATACAGGGAGGCTGCCAAAATGAGGAGACATAGAAACATGAACCAAATGAAAGGACACATCAAAACTCCAGAAAATGAATGAAACGAAATGGAGGTAAGCAATCTGTCAGATACAGAGTTCAAACACTGGTTCTAAGGATGCTCAAGGAATTTAGCGAGGACCTCAACAGCATAAAAAAGATCTAGTCAGAAATAAAGGATACACTAATTGAAATAAAGAACAATTTATAGGGAAACAATGGTAGAGTGGATGAAGCTGAGAATAAAATCAATGATTTGGAACATAAGGAAGCAAAAAACAATCAGAACAAGAAAAAAGAATCCAAAAAAATGAGAATAGTATAATCAACCTCTGGGACAACTCCAGAGGTCCAATGTTCACATCATTGGGGTGCCAGAAGGAAAGACAAAGAGCAAGAAATTGGGAAATCTGTTTGAAAAAATACTGAAAGAAAAATTTCCTAATTTGATGAATGAAATAGACATGCAAGTCCAGGAAGCACAGAGAATTCCAAACAAGATGGATGCAAAGAGACCCACTCCAAGACACATCATAATTAAAATGCCCAACGTTAACAATAAAGAGAGAATCTTAAAAGCAGCAAAAGAAAAGTTGGTTATCTACAGGGGAGCCCATAAGACTGTCAGCTGGTTGCTCATAATAAATAGGTTTCAGGAATGTTGAACAGAGGTGGATGCAGGGCAGAGGGGGATAAAAGGGAGAAAAGAAATGGGGGCAATTATAATAGCATAATGAATAAAACATACTTAAAAACAAAATGTCAACAAATTCACAACTATCAATAATTGAATCTAAGGAACTAAACAAACATGCTGCAGGACAGGAACAGAACCATAGATGTGGAAATCTTTTGGAAGGTCATGAGTACGGGGGGAAGGGGGAGAATGGGCAGAAAGGTGCAGGGATTAAGAAGCCTAATTGGCAGGTACAGAATAGGGGGTATTAAGAACAGTATAGGAAATAGTGTAGCCAAAGCACTTGCATGCATGACCCATGGACGTGAATTAGAGGGGATTGCTGGAGGGAGTCAGGGTACCAGGTGGAGGAAGGCAAAGGGGGGGAAATTGGGACAACTGTAATAACATAATAAAATACATTAAAAGAAAAAGTAAATGTTTAACAGTCTGTCAAAGTAAACATCAAACAAAATAAGCTTGTAAACAGGCTTGTATTGACAAGGGTCATTGAGAGGAAGTAATTTAATATTTTGAAAAGATATATCTGACTTGTGTAATCACTTCATTGGGTGTCTGTTCTGTGCCAGGCCTGCTGCAAAATGCTGGGGAAGCACAGAGGGAAAAGCAAGGCTTCTGTTAAGGAGTTGGAAGTCTAGTGGGATGACTTCCATTCAAACAGTAAACAGCTTCTGTCATTCAGCAGTGCTTTGCTGAATACTCTGGGTGTGGCAGTGACCGAGATAGATATGGATCCTGCAGTTCAAGAGTTTTCGTTACAGTGGGGAAGACCAATGATATAATTAGTTACCTGGTCAGTTAATTAACGACAGTATTGAGTGCTTTACAGAAGTGCAGGAGCATCACTGGGGGAGTCAGGAAGAGCTTCTTGGTGCAGGTGGCATGAACTGTGACAGTTGTGTTATGCGAGATCACTCAGGTATACAGAGTTGCAAAATATTTATAGAATGGCATTTATATTTGCCTAATTTTTTTCATCTTTTTTTTTTAAACAGGTCGGGGTTTGAAAGAGCGAGAGAACTTTAAGTTGTTATATGATTTGGCAGATCAACTACATGCTGCAGGTAAAGTTGTTTCCCTTAGTAGAAAAATGTTCCCTTTTTGTAGGAGATACTTTTCTTCATTATTTCACTTATCTCTGTCACTTAAGGCGGAAAATTATTTTACTTCTTTCTCTGGTTTTTATGGTCTCTCTCTGAAACAGTTTTTCTTAGTCTCCAAGTATTGAATGATACAGCACTCAGTGAGGATATGATACATTTGGCCAAGTCTTAGTTACATAAAGAATTCCTACAGAGACAATAAAAAGACAAAACACCCAGTTTTTTAAATGACCAAAAGACTGAAATGTCTATGTCTAAAAACATTTTATTAAAACACAACACACATACAGGAAACCACACAAATTACAGATGTACTGCTCAACAGCTTATGAAAAGGTGAATACAGCCATGTTACCTAGGACCAATATTTTAAACGCACACCAATCAGTTTCTGTCCTCACTACTCCACTAAAACTGTCCCAAATCACTGAGAGATTGGTATAGATTATGAGAGAACATTTTTATCCAGCAGCTGGTGAGGGTGGAGTTTGCAGTTAGCTGAGATGGGTAAGACTCCAAGTGACATGTCATTTCCAGGGAGGGATCAGAAGTTCAGTTTGGAGCATATTGAGTATTGAGACGTCTAATAATAGATACCCAGGTAGAGATGTTAGTTAGGCAGTTGGTGTAGGAATGTGGAGCCCATTGGGAATCAGTTGCACTTAGATGGTATTTGAAGCCATGAGACTGGATGAAACCACCAGGGGTAGTGTGTAGGTAAAAAAGAGATCCAGGACTAAGCCCTAGACGTTGTAATAAGAAGTAGGGGAGAATGAAGACCAAAAAGGTAAGTCAGGCAGGAAAACCAGGGCAGAGAGTTTGATGTTTGGAATCCAAGGGAAGTGTTTCAGGAAGGGAAAGAGTGATCAGCTATGTCCAGTGCTGCCAATAGGTCAAGGAAGATGGGTTCTAAAGGCAGTCACCTAGAAAGAGGAAGTCAAGGAGACATTGGACATGGGAATTATCGAGAGATATTGGTAATAGAAAGGTTGGGGATGTGGCTATGGGTGTGGCTGAGGTCGCATGAAGGACAAGACAACCGGAGGAGAGTTGTTTGTGAACTAAGATGCCAGGGTGTTAAAATCTCCAAGAATTAAGACTAGTACCTGAGAAAGTGACAATGACCCAGAAATGAAGGGGGGTTTGAGCTAGCGGTTGAGAAAGTAAAGCCTTACTAAAATGAATTTCCCACTGTACTATATCAGTAATCTTTTTTTTTTTTTTACAATTATCACTGAAGACCCCAACTAGCTGAATTAAAAAAAAGGCCAAAAGGTTTAAAAAGAACAAATTTTTCTTCTTTTAGTTGGTGCTTCTCGTGCTGCTGTTGATGCTGGTTTTGTTCCCAACGACATGCAGGTTGGACAGACAGGAAAAATAGTAGCACCAGTAAGTACTGCAGTAAAATATGTTATACAGAGTATATGGGGGAAGGAACAGGGGTGGGCAAAAGTAGTTTATCAGTGTGAGTATGTGAAACACAGAATTTATCCTTATATTATTGCTCGTTACTTCCTGTGTTATTTCCCATACCGACAGCTGTAAACTTGCTCTGTGCACTTAGGCAGGGAGCCATCTCCACAGGGAATGTGTTTTTTTCCCCCAAGGCCTCTGATTTCTTGGTCTCAGTGACATGCTTAGCTGTTCTTAAATCCACTGTTGTTTTTCATATATTTTTTAGAGCACTGGGAATGTTTGTCACATTCGTATTACAACACCAAAAATAAAACTGGTAGAAGCGGCATTTCAGTGTTAATTAGACTTCATAAGTTCACATGAAATTTATTTACCATAAAGCCTGTTGCAGCTGTGGGTTGCAAAATTGAGTCTTCTATATTTTAGTCTAACATTTGTAAAATGTAAACTAATAAGCTTAGATTAATTTTGAAACATAACATTTTTCAAAAATTAAATGTTACTGCCATACAAGACAACAAATACTTGTTTTCCTTGTGGGTAACAAGGAAATCGTTGGGATTTCAGACATCAATTTATTGGATGATAAGTGAACTTAGAGACATAACAGTTGTAACTGTAAAGCAACCACTATTATACTGAGAATAAACCGATTAATCTCTATAAACATGAATATTTATATATTAAAACCTACTACCTTGAAGGTTTTTAGAAAACACACAAGTACAGGTACATTCTAATCGTTACCAGAGGGATGATTTCCTCCAAGTCCTGCAGCCACTGGGAGTCTGCTGCACAGTTGCGACAGGGATGGGGGAGAGAACAGTGTAGTGTTAAGTGAACCAGCCTTGGTCGTGCAGGCCCCCGGGAGTGTCTTGGGGCTTCCAGGAATGTCAGACCGTATTTTAAGAGTCACTGACCCTAGAACTTCGGATTATAAACAATGAATCGCATGTGTGGAGATTGTGGATTTGTTATATTCCTATAAGGACATTAAATTTTTTGTTGTAGCCGGCACTTAAGTTGGCAGAACTGCAAACCCGGTCTTCTCTTCCGGTCCTAGCCATGTGGCTTAGAGGCCACCTTGCACATGTCTGATGCAGGGGTCGGCCAGAGTTTTGAGCAGTGTGCGGTTCTCCTTCTGGGATTTTTTCCTCACTTTCCAGCTAGTGTGGCATCCACAAACGGTCCTCTGTGTATTTCCTCAACTAAAAAGACTCCTGGTTTCTATCCAGAGTGGCTGCTTTCTGATTGTTTTTCACGCCCTGTGGGAAATCGGCAGATGCCTCAGGGAAGAAGTGAAGGTGTGTGGTAGGCTCATCCTGTGCCTCCCTCCATGCGGAATGCTGGTCTCTCAGGTGCTGCCCGTCTTGGTTGATCTCCAGTGTACTTAAACAGGCGCTGTGTGTATTTTAATCAGGTTTCATAGTTTTCTTCACAGGAGAGTTAGTCTGATAGGAGTTATTCCCTCAGGGCTGTGAGGAGTCCTAAGGCCCAGAATTGAATGCATTACTTCACATTGCCCTGACTAGTACAGAGTTGGATTATCTTCCTAAATATTTTAATTAATGCTACTTAATATTGTATTAGGTTCTTGGCAGCCACAGCCCACTGTTGGCGTGTATTACATTTGTGCACGTCCCAAAGCTCTGTCTTCTCTCCCGCACACTTTACTGTCTGCTATTAAACCATGTCTCCCTTGTCTATTGGTAATGCAGTGTTTCTTTGTGTTTAAAGCTGTGCACAGTACTTTCATTTGTCTTTATTAAACTTGGATCAGTGTTCTCTGCTGGAAGCCTCTTGTTGACATTTTGTAATACTGAGAAGCATTACTGCACATAGTGAGAAGTTCCCTATTTCCTTAAGTAAGGGGACACATAAAGGCAAATTTTGCTATCCTCACAAAATAATTTTTCTTAATTTCTTGAGAAAACATGATACTCAAAAAATTCAGTTACATTTAAATAAAAATTTACTAATAAAAATGTAGTTACATTTTTATTTTTTTTTATTCTCAACCGAGGACATTTTTTCATTGCTTTTAGAGAGTAAAGGGGTGGGGGGAGAGAGAGACACCAATCAGTTGCCTCCCTCACTCCCTGACTGGGGATCCAACTGCAACTGAGATACGTGCCCCGACCGGGAATCGAACCCATTTTGGTGTATGGCAAGATGCTCCAACCGAGCCACACTGGCCTTAGGCTAGTTACACTTCTAAATACATTTAAATACATTTTTATTTTATCATTCATATCATTCTATATGTATCATACCCATATGGAAGATTATTGAACATGTATACATGGAACAATTCCTGGTATGTTTATGGATTCATGCTCCCTGTAAGAATTCCAACCCAGTCATAGGGAACCACTAGTCTAGAGCTTAGTGTTGCAACAAAGACTTCATTCCTTTTTATTTTCTTTAAAGATTTTATTTATTTTTAGAGAAAGGGAAGGGAGGGGGAAAGACAAGGAGAGAAACATCAATGTGAGAAATATCAGTTGGCTGCTTCTTGCACGCCCCCTACTGGGTGGCCTGCAGCCTAGCATGTGGCCTGACTAGGAATCAAACCAGTGATTCTTTGGTTTATAGGCTGGCACTTAATCTCACTGAGCCACACCAGCCAGGACCACTCCTCTTTGTTTTTTAAATTAACTTTTAATTTGAAAATAATTCAAACTTAAAAAAGCTTTCAAAATTAAAATAATACTGTTTGTGGTTTTGATTTGCACATGGACCTGTTTGTCATCTGTA
Organism: Phyllostomus discolor; assembly: GCF_004126475.2. Taxonomy (NCBI): domain Eukaryota; kingdom Metazoa; phylum Chordata; class Mammalia; order Chiroptera; family Phyllostomidae; genus Phyllostomus; species Phyllostomus discolor. The sequence goes on from NC_040914.2 coordinate 45,136,319, forward strand.
TGTCTTTGGAAAAATGTCTATTTAGATTCTCTGTATAATTTTTAATTGGGTTATTTGTTTTTTGCTATTAAGTTGTATGAGTTCTTTATATATTTTGGGTATTAACCTCTTATCACATATATAATTGGCAAATATTTTCTCCCATTCATTATATTGCATTCCATGTTTTTGATGGTTTCCTTTGCTGTGCAGAAGCTTTTCGTGTGATGTGGTCCCACTTGTTTGTTTTGCTTTTGTTGCCTTTGCTTTTGGTGTCAAATCCAAAAAGTCATCACCATGACTCACATCAAGAGGCTTGCCAGCTGTGTGTTCGTCTAGAAGTTTTATGGTTTTAGGTCTTAGGTTTAAGTCTTTAATCCATTTTGAGTTAATTATTGTATATGGTATCAGATAGTGGTTGAGCTTTATTCTTTTGCATGTGATGGTCCAGTTTTCCCAACACCATTGATTGAAGAGACTGCCTTTTACCCCATTGTATATTGTGGCTTCCTTTGTTGTAAATTAATTGACCATAATGCATGGATTTATTTTGGACGGTCTTTTTTTTATTCCATTGATCTGTGTGTTTTTATACCAGTACCATAATGTTTTGATTAGTATAGCTTTGTAATATTGCTTGAAATTAGGGAGCATGATGCCTCCAACTTTGCTCTTTGTCAAGATAGTTTTGGTTATTTTGGGTGTTTTGTGGTTCCATACACATTTTAGGATTGTTCTATTTCTGTGAAAAATGACACTGAACTTTGATAGGGCCTGCACTGAATCTGTAGATTGCTTATGGCAGTTTGGATATTTAAACCATATTATTCCAATTCATGAGCACAGAATATCTTTCCATTTATTTGTATATTCAGTTTCTTTAGTCAGTGTTTTACAGTTTTTACCTACTTGGTTAAATTTATTCCTAGCTATTTTGGAGCAATTCTAAATTGGATTGTTTTCTTAATTCGTCTTTCTGATCGTTGTTAGTGTACAAAAATGCAACAGATTTCTATATATTGATTTTGTGTCTTGCAACTCTACTAAATTCATTTATTAGATCTAACCTTTTTTATTGGAGTCTTTCAGCTTTTCTGTGTATAATAATGTGTCAACTGCAAACAGAGGCAAGTTTACTTCTTCTCTCCAACTGGTATGCCTCTCGCCCCACCTTTCCATCCTAACTGCTGTGAGGACCTCCACACTGTGTTGTACGGAAGTAGTGAGAGTGTGTTTCCCTGTCTTGTTCTCGATCTCAGAGGAGAAGCTCTCAGCTTTTCACTGTTGAGTATGATACCAGCTGTGGGCTTGTCCTATTTGGCCTGTTATGTTGAGGTATGTTCTCTCTATAGCCACTTTGTTAACTATATGATTTCTTTATCCTTTTTTTAGTCCTTTGGTTGCGAGATTCAACCATTTTAATGCAGGTAGCATTTTTTCATCTGTTTCCTTTACAGTATCAGATAGTCTACAGGGCTTTAAACAAGTACTTTAATGGGAATAAACAGAAAATATGCTAACCATACATGAGGAATGCAAGTAATTCTTAGCTAATAACCAAGGCCATTCAAAAATGATACTCAGCTGACTGAAGACTTGTGGGGTGACAGTTGCTGGTGAGTCGGGGGTGTTGGGGAGACCTGGTGAAGGGGGCTCACATTCAGATCCCAAGAAGTGGTGGACAGTTTTCTTCTTGCTTCCTGGGACTCCAGAGACACATGCTGTGAATCATTGTCCAAAGCCTTGGATTAAGTAGTGAAATAAAAATTTTGAATAGCTGTCTTTTGGGGTTCCCATTATTTGTGGTTACACAGTGTGAACATGAGATAGGGTCTTGTTAGGAAAGCAGCTGAGACACAGTTCCGAAGTGGATGGGACAGTCTCTGACTCGTAAGCACCATAAGTGTGCACTCATGAAAATTCATCGTGGGCTGTTTTGTAAAATTTGATAATGACTTCTGGGTTTAAAAATACAATTTGTAATACTCAGATAGCAAAAATTCTTCAAGTGAGGAACATCGGATGTATAGATTAATTTGGGGAGAGTTGACATCTTTGCAATATTTAGTCTTCTATCTGTGACCATGGCTTTATTTCTCCATTTATTTGATGGTTTCATTATTTATTTATAAAGGTATATAGATAGGAATGCAATTGATATTTGTAGATTGCTCTTATTTTTCTGTAGATTCTCTTGGGTGTTTTTCATACACAATCATGTCTCTGGGAAGAAGATATTTTGTGTAATTTTCTTTTCTTACTGTGTCAGCTATGGCTCCCAGGACATTGTTAAACAGAAGCGGTGATGATAAGCATCCTTATTTTCAAGGAAACCCCTCTGGTGTTACACCACTAGGTATGAACCCTGCTGTCTGGTTTTGATAGATATTCCTTATCAGATTAAAGAAGTTCCCCACAATAGACTGGGTATAATGGTTAAAAAGGATTAACAGTTCGGACTTCTGGCCAGGTTGCTGGAGTCCAGCTCTTGGTGTTACCACCTGCTTGCTGTGTGATCTTGGACTAGTCACTTCACTTCTCTGTACCACAGTTTTCTCAGCCATAAAATGGTGATAATAGTCTGTATTTCATTTGGTAGTTGTAAAGATTTAATGAGTTAATATATGTAAAACACTTAAAAGGTATCCAGCATAGAGTGCTATCATGTTACTATTAAAAATCCTTGTTTGCTAAGAGACTTTTTTTTCCTTTGAAATCATGAACAGATATTGTAGAATTCTTATTTCTTTAACTGATGTCTGATGGTGTTGTTGGATTTTGTTAGCACATTAATATTTGTTGAGCGTAATACGGTGTCAGATTTAGGTTATGACTAGAATTTATTAGTATGGCTTTTTAATCTTAGCTAGTGGTACTTCCTGGTTTACCTTTTTTTCTGGATTGTGTGGACATATTGTTGATAACTTCACCTTCCTAACCATCCAGACATAGAAGCATATTGCAGTCATTGCAAAATTTGTTACCTGTTGCCAGGGAAATGAAGTTTACATTTATTAGGGCATCTTCTTTGTGGTAGTGTATTACTTTGTCTACATTTTGGTATTTTACTGACAAATTAGTGTGCCATTAATAATTCTGATAGTAGCTGAATAGTTACTGGATGAAGAAGCAGTTTTGGGAGAATTTATCAACAGAAGAAATTTTGATTCTGGGGTCCTGTTTTGAAAATCCACTCATGTTGCAAAGTCTATGTAGGAATGAACTTTATGGAGTTATTTGTATACAGCAGGGGCTGAATTTATGGACTGCTTTTGACTTGCTAAAAAGCTACAGATTGACAGCCCCTTTCATACTGCATTATCCAGCTTGGCTTTTAACTCCCAGAGAACTGGGTTCACAAATGGATGCTCTTATTCCTTTGGGTTTGGTGTGGAAGCATTAAATTGTACTAAAATATTCATATGTGAGTGCATTTAGCTGAGAGCAATTGATGTTCTGTTCCCAGAGGGCAAGGAGAAATGCTGCATGGACCTGCGGTCCGCAGAGGGCCCCGCACGCCCTCCTCAGAGGGAGTCGCACGGCCTGGGCGGCCAGAGCCCTCACAGCAAAGCTTCTGAAGGCAGAGGGGAGTCGGGGGACTTAGGAGCAGTGGTGTGGGTATTTACATAGGTTTTGTAGTAGTTAAAAACTTATTTGCTAAAAATTAATTCTCACTGTATCTTTGAGTTCTAATTTTATCTTTGATTCATTCCTTAGCTAATTTTTATTAGACTGATTTCTCTAAACATTTTTTCCAGAGGGCTATAGCAGCGAAGTTTTTGGTACAAATTTTAATTTTATATGCAAAATGGTAATGTAAGTTTTGGAGAGCTTGCTGAATTCTTTTTACATACATAGTAACTTTAAAAGCATTCCTCTGGTGTGATATAGACGTGTCTTGTCAATCTAATGTAACAGCTGGCATGAAAATCAGTAAGAGCAGATAAAAAATCTTTGTAGTAACTATTTTTGTGTAGTAACTTGAAAGGAATAAAACTATTCTAAATTTTTATTCTTATTCTAACTGAATTTTTGTTTTTTCCATATAAAAGCTAATTTTGTTTTCCCATGAACAGCTTCAGTTGTAAGCAAGCACATGCACGTCAGAGAACATAAAACACCGGACTGGAAGGAAGTGTTTGTTCAGTGGATCGCCGATCACTTAGCATATGCAGTTCCGTCCCTTGTTCACTTTAGGGCCTAAGATACGAGTACTAACATCTTACACAAAAGAACATTTTACTTAGCTTAAATTCTTATAGCTTTAGAATGTGCTTCAAGGAATCTTGAATTTCACAACTCTGATTGGCTTTTTTTTTTTTTTTTTTTTAGAACAGTTTTAGATTTACAGAAAACTATTGCAGTTCATACAGAATTCACACAGATCCCGTGAACTGTAGGTTTGATACACTGTAGTATCTGGTTTCCCTACGGCTGTTATGGTTGATGTTGTTAAATATTCTATGAACTATTTTTGATAACTGTCAAAACCACAAGTTTCTAGAATTAAGTTTTTTGAAGATGAAGAATTATGTGAAGGTTTCTGACAGACTGATAACTTCCTAATGACTTTTTTATTGTGGTGAAATCTAACAAAAATTTTCCATTTAACCATTTTTAAGTGTACAATTTAGTGGCATTAATAACATTCACAACGCTGTGCAACCATAGCCATCACCAATATCCATATCCAGAATTTTTCATCACCCCAAACTGAAACTCCATACCCATTTCGCACTAGAGCCCCTCCCTCCACCTCAGCCCCGGTCGTCCCTAACTTGTTGTACATGTCTGTGAGTTTGCTTGTGTTATTTCATAAAAGAGGAATCATATGATATTTGTCCTTTCATGACTGTCTTATTTCATTTAGCGTGTTTTTGGATTTCATCTGTGTTTTTTTTAGCATGCATGAGAACTTCATTCCTTCTTATGGATGAAAAATGTCCCAATAATATTCCATAAACACTTTGTTTACTAATTCATCTGTTGGTAGACGTTTGAGTTGTTTGATTTTCATCTTTTAACCATTGTCGGTAATGCTGCTGTGGATGTTCGCACACGGATACCTGTTTAAGTCTGTTTCAACTCAACATCATCATCATCATCATCACATTCATTCATCAACCGCTTTAGGTTCTACATTTAGGGTGTGGGATTGCTGGGTCATATGATAACTTTATGTTTAGCTCTTTGAGGAACTTCCAAACTGTTTTTCTGTGGTTGCTTTGTAGCTTTCATGAGCTCCTTGGTACAGAAGTTACCACTATAATTTTAGATGAAACATCAGGAAAGGCTGTGCATAAGCAATGCCTACTCTTCCTAGTAATTTTGGGAAAATGGCAGCATGGTAAGGGAAGAGAATAGTACTTGCAATCCAGGTTCTGGTATGAGCTGTTCTTGGGCCTCAGTTTTTGTCACTGATGAAATACAGAGATTGCATAGATGACCTTAGAGGTTCCTTACCACTCAGAATTCTATACTGATATATATAATTTAGCATGTTCTAGCCGACTTGGATCAGTTGAAAAATCATACTGGTAAAAATATTTGATAGTCAATGTTTTATTTGACCTGCTAAAATACAAAGCTTTGTAATAGATTGATTACATACCTAAGTATTTTGATGTCATATACCCAAATACTTTAATGTAAATTAATCATCTGAATAATTTCAGCAAATATGTAATAATATACTTGGCTTCTTCTATCATTAAAAGTATACTTGGAGAATATTTTCCCACACTGGAAAATCTGTGAAATAGTATAGAAGGCTTGTCAGGTTAATGTTAAGCATTTAAATACAAAGTAGTTCAATAATAAAAATTATATTTTATTGTAAAAAAATTATTTTAAGAAAACCCTGGTCAGGTTTCTCTTAAAATAAAGTCAGGTTGATGCATCTTGTGTAATTAAAATCACAATTAAAAAACATTACTTAAAAAAAATAAAAAGCCCTGGCAGGGTGGCTCCGTTGGTTGGAGCATCGTGCTGTGCACCAAAGGGTTGTGAGTTAGATTCCCGTCAGGGCTTGTGCTGGGTTGCAGGTTAACTGCTGTTTGGGGTATGTGCAGAGGGCGGGCAATGACAGCACATGCACTGTTTCTTTCTCTCCCTCCCTCCTTTCTCCTCGCTCTAACATCAATAAAATTGTGTCTTCAGGTAAGGATTTTTAAACAAAGCAAAACAAAAAAACTCAGGACTAAACTGTCAAGAGCTGAAATTTTCACTTTTTCTGGCTTACTTTAAAGTTTTGAATTGTAAGCCGCAATAGTTAATGTTTCTGTTTGTAAAAAAAAACTTTTTAAGTTTGTATTTAGCCAACTGGGTTATTAAATTTACATTTGAACAAAAATAGTGGAGCACATAGTAAAGCACATACATGTGGTATGTGAATGAATTGCCATCTGCTCTGGGCATACACAGGGTCCGGCAGAAGCAAGGCCTGCTTGAGTGTGGTTGGTAGGGTAATAGTACGGGTGTAATATTTATAGTTTTAATTTGACATTTTGCCTAAAATATCATTGGGGTGTGCTTGAGTGTGATCTATTTATGTTACACAATTACATGCTTATGATTTTGTGATAAAGGGGGCATTCTTGTGCCAGAGCCTGCCTCTCATCCTGAGCTAAGCAGTGGCTTCTTCTGGGGGAAAAAGTGATCAGCAGAAAGAAAATGAGGAAGGTCATTTCTAAGAATGAACTCAGGATTTCAGAAAATGTTTGACTGAATTCAAGTTTCGCAGCCATGTGCCTAATGAAACACTAAGTCTGGGAATGTCCATCCGTGTGAGGACCCCCAGAGGCTGAGTGAGGACTGCTGCGTTTTCTTCTAAATGACTTTCCTGACTCTGCTTCTACATCCTTCCCACTGGTAGTTACTTGGAACCAGATACTGACTTCATTGAAAGGTCAGAGATTTTACATAAAATGTTAGCTGGTTTTCAATACAGGTACATAAATTAAAAACAAACATCATCAACAACAGTTTCCAGGTCTTGCCCCTTCTGAGTCAGTCTCCTCGGTAGCCTTGTAGCTGGTGTGTAAGGGGCGTCAGCTGACATCAGTGGTCAGGAGATAAATACATTGGCAGGGCGTGGCTTGTGTCCTCTTTCAGCGTGGGGAACCCAGAGCTAATACACCAACTGATACTTCTAGTGATACGGGACAAAAAAGCAGTGGTAGCTAAAATTGGGGATACTTTTCATATATAAACTTAAGTTAGCTGTTCATCTTATCTCAACTGGTTTTAGAACTATTTCTCTAGATAAATATGTATACTGGACTTAATGGACTAGTGACTTTTGTTAAAACATACTACCAGTACTATCACAATGTTGAAAAAATACTGAATTTAAAATCAGCCCTGGCTGGTGTGGCTCAGTGAATTGAGTGCCGGCCTGTGAACCAAAGGGTTAAGGGTTCGATTCCCAGTCAGGGCACATGCCTGGGTTGCGGGCCAGGTCCCCAGTAGGGGAGGCCTGAGAGGCAACCACACACTGATGTTATCTCTCCCTCTTTTTCCCTCCTTTCCCCTTTCTCTAAAAATAAATAAATAAAATCTTAAAAAAAAAAATCAAAAGACTTCAGTTAAGAAGCTTGTCTTCCACTGGGTGTATATAACCTTGGACAACTCACTAAGCCTGCCTGAGCCTGTGCTTTCTTGTCTACAGAACAGGAATAGTTTCTGCTCCTGTGAGTTACTGTCATAACTGATACTGTGTGTATAAAGCGCAGCACGATGATTGGCAGAGCCGAGACAGCTCGTGTAACTGTGATGACAAGAGTGCCACTTGAATCCAGATAAGACCTGAACTCTCCTGAACAGGAGCACTGTCCGACAGACGGGACCTGGGTCAAGTCCTCCATTCGTGTAAACACAGTTTCGCCACATCCCTGCCTGAGAACAGAGCCACGGATTGCTGTGCTTTGCATTTTGGGGCCTCTTCATAAAAGAAAGGAGACTTAAACATATTTTGGCAAACATTAGAAATACTTTGGCCTTTTAAAATGAGCAGCAGGATGAATATAGCAATATTAATGCATGGGAAGCTTGCAGTAATTAGAAAATAGAGTTAGGTTAATCTACTCCTGAAAAAGACATTCATTATTTGCTATGATAAATTCCATTTAACTCCTAACTTGGCATTTGTTCTGTGCGTGTGTATCGTGTTTTAGCTGGAATAGTGTCTGTTGAAGGTTGTGCCGCTGTAGTTTTTGGAGTACGGATGGCTGGGAGAGAGCTTGCCGTTTAGTGGAGCTGTCGTCCTGGCAGAGGTAGTGACAGGGTATTGTTTTTGGGAGCATACTGTTGGATCTCTGAACTTGAGTTAGAACTATTTATATGATGTCTTTTTAAATTACCTTCAAAGAAATGTAGTTTCCATATTTCTTCTCCAGCTGTGTCTAGAAAGGGCGGCTGTTGGTAGAAAAGAAATTATAAACCTGATTTTTAAAGAGATGAAGCAATATTGGCTTGGCTTTTCTGCTCTGAAAGCTCCAGATTTATCCATTCCACTCAATTTCATGTTTCACATAAACAAAAAACTAAATGTTTAAATCTTTCTACTTTGTTTAAAGTAAAGCAGATCTGAAGTTTCTGCAGGCAGAATACTGTTCCAATTCCAGAAAAAAGTCAGCATGTGAGTTTATATCATGAACTTAAGTAATTTAAACCTCTTATATATTTTTATATGCCCGATTTGATAGGTCTTGATACCTGTATCTGAGATATGTATCCCTGTATGAAGATTTTGTTAGAATTTTGTAAAGAAATTCACCCCAGTCCTGACTGATATGGCTCAGTAGGTTGGGCATCATCCGACAAAGGAAAAGGTCACTGGTTCAATTCCCAGTCAGGGAACATGCCTGGTGTGGGGGTTCAGTCCCCGGTCAGGGTACATTTGAGAGGCAACCAATCCATATTTCTCACATTGATGTTTCTCTCCCTCTCTTCCTTCCGCCCTTCCTCTCTCTCTAAAAACAAATAAAATTCAAAAAAATTCACCCCAAATTCAGCCAGCACTGTCTAGGAAGTTGAGCAGAAATTCTGACTTTATTATAGCTCAGTAAATGCAATCAAGGAACTAACAGTTATCAACCAAGTTTTTCCAATACATTATCCAGGAGAACTGTTCGAGTTAACAACAACTTTTTTTGTGGTAGTAATCGTGCAACCTACTCCAGACTCCTCGGTTCCACTTTAGACTACTCAAGGAGTTTGAAGTGGAGTTCAAATTATGGCTGTCTTATTGTACCTTTTAGTTTAAAGAGTTAGTGATCACCAACTAATAATAATAGCATTAATGGCACATATATTGAACTCTGCACATGCGTGGTGTTATTTAATAATCACAGCATCCTGTTAGCTGCTGGAGTGTACCTGCACTTTGCACATGACTCGCACCCTTGGGAGAGGAAGTAGCTCTCCCAGGAACACAGATGCTGAGTGCAAGAGGCAGGGCCTGGAGCCGTCTCTCTCAGAGCTGACTGATTTGGTTATATTAGTGATGGAATACATGGTTTCTTACACTTGCTCATTTTCAACTTTCTTGAGATCTTAGCTCATTAATTTTCTGATATATTTTTCTAGGTGTCACTTGAGGTGTGTCCCACATTTTTGGTTATACAGTGGCCCCCCTTCGTCCGCAGGGGTTATGCTCCAGGATCCCCAGTGGATGCCTGAAGCCATGGATATTACCAAACTACATACAGGGTGGGGCAAAAAGTAGGTTTACACTTACTTGTGTAGAAAATAATACAATAATAAATAATAGAGGAATAAACTGTTTTGTGTACTCACAACTGTAAACCTGCTTTTGCCCTACCCCGAATGCCCTGTTTTCCCCTACGCATCCCTATGGTCAAGTTTACAAATTAGGCACAGTAAGAGATTAATGAATGAATCACTTTATTCACTTGGAATATATGGTATTAGGACAGGAATTAAGTTAGCTTGTAAAGGTAACTCTACAAAGGGAGTTATTAATACTGAGTCAGTGCAACTCAAAGACTTAAATATTCCAGCCTATAATGGCTTGCGCTTCTCAGTGGCAGGGGCTGTGTAGGAGACCAGCACTCTGTCACACTCGATTGTTTCCTATATTGTTTAACGGGTTTTTATAATCTTACGTTAACCTGTGTGGTTAGACTGTGAGCATGAGCTAGTTGTCCTTGTAGTACCTGTGAGATACAGTAATGGTATCGACACAGTAATGTCATCGCCGTCGCTTCTCAGCTTCTTCCTGTCCCGGCGCACTCAGACCATTACAGTGCTTGCACCTCAGGGGATTCTGACTGCCCTGCACTTCTGCTAGTCCTGTGCAGCTCTTTGTGTGAATTAGGAAAAAATATCCCATTCTCAAGTTACTTTACTGCCATCTGTTGAAAAATTACTGTAATAAAAATGCAGCTCTATAGTGACTGATGATAAATGAGGCTGCCCTCCAGGGCTATTCGGTGTGCACCCTGCTCAGCTCCACGGGGCAGCTCCAGACCACCACAGGAGTCCTCCGGCCACCCAGTGGGCTGAGGGGGTCAGTATTGGAGCAGGCTTCAACTTGAGTGCCACAACGGTGTCTTGGGAAACTAGATTCTGAGCGAAGGATGGAAGCTTCACAGTAACCTATGACGTGGGGATTCTTACAATCCCAGTTTTTCAGATGAGCAAGCAGAATCACGTAGGTTAAAGAACTGACCCACAGTCTCTTGTCTGTAAGGTGGCTGAGCTGGGATTTAAACCCAGGCAGAGAGATTCCAGAGCCTGTGTTCTTAACCGCAGTCACAAGTTCCTCTGCGAACCCCACTGAACGTGGAAGCGCTATCTCTTCTTTTTATTTCAGAATAACCTCAGGTCCTCTTGCTGCCCTGCGGCTTTCCTTCTTCCCAGCAGCCCCATTCTTGAATTGCAAAGGACCAGCTCACGCTTGGCCAGGGCTGCTGGGGTTCCGTCTCACCAGGACGGCCCCTCCTTCTGTTTGTGCCTGTTCCTTCTTTAATCCCACCACTTTCTGAACCCCAATTGTTGTTTTCCCCTCCAACACGCCTCTCATATTCTTTCCAAATCATCTTACACGCTATCTGACTTAGACGGAAAGTGCCTCGGGGTAGGGACTGTCTTGTGTTGTTTATCAGTGTCTCGAGTGCTCCATAAATTAGCATCTGGAGGGTTTGTACATACTAATTATTATTGAAATACCAAAATGCTTCCTGAGCCACGAGGAAGCATCCTACGATATATTAGTCTAATTGCCTGTACATGTCCTTTAAAACCGAAGAAAGCCTCCCTTCCTGTCTGAGAGAGCTCTCAGATCTCAGAAAGCAGCCAGAATCCAGGACTCATTCTCAGTTATTGTTTTAATGCTTTTCTGTTTATTCAGAGATTCGTGTTTGCAAGGCATGAGTCACGTGGACCTGTTGGCCACGTGGACCCGTTTGCACTATTTGTGCTGGTGGTCAGAAAGCAGAAAGGCAGGACTGGCCCTAGCCTTGGCTTGTTTTGGCCCAGAATCTGTTCTTTCCTCAGTGACATTTATGGTTTAAAGTCAGTGAACAGTATTCATTTCTCAGGGGGCTTAAAGTGAATTTCATTTGTATTATATTTATGTAGACGTTTACTGCCAGAATGAGTCAACAATTTTATTAGCATTTTATGATGCAGATGGAGAGGCTTTTAACACTTGATGAATTTTAGCGTGGACATGTGTGTCAGAGGGACTCGTTACAGAATGGCGATCCTTCCCGTGCTGGCTTTGAGAGTACACTTAGGAGAGTGGTTGGTGAGACGGTTTCTCGTGTTAAAAACCTTTACACGAGAACTTGTTGGCATGTTATCCTGAATGTGAGATTTCGTAAGTATGTTTTGATTAATGGTTTAATGAATGTCATTTTATGAAAGGAATGTTACTCAGAACAAACTGAAATGGTATTAAACGGATCTGTTGAAGTTACCTGCAAATCTTCAGTAGAAAATAGCCGTGGGTTTGGGACAGACTCTCGGAGCAGGAACTGCTCTCCTCACCTCACTTCATTCACTGCAGGCACCTCCCGACCCTAAGACCGGACGGCTCTTGCTTTCCTTCAGGCTTTTGATGGTCACTGTGGAGCAAGTTGAATCAGCAAACAAACGCAGCTCGTTTCTAGATGATAAACACACTGTGGTGACTAGGTTGTTTCCTTTTCCAGGGCACACGGTGGTGTCTTGCTGCTCTGGAAGCAGTTGGGCACTCTGTGCATTTAAAGATAAGGCCCAGGGATAGCCCATCAGTGTGCTGGATAGAGTTATAGGTCTGAGGCTCGGGGTGCCTGTTCTCGTGGTTCCCAGCCCTGGCTGCGCTTTAGAGTGTCCCGGGAGCCTTTGTACAAAGCCCTGGTGCCGGGGCTGTGCCCCAGCTTACAGCTGGGGAAACCGAGAGGGAAAGGACTCACGTACAGCCTCACACACTTGCGTGTTGTGCACATCATAGCATTAGGTGGCAGTGACTGATCTCAGTGGAAATGCTCTTTGATTTTGGACTGAGCGGTGATTGGATTATGAGCAGTGCAGAAAGCAGGGTGGGCCACCTGGCACTGTCACTGACTTTGAGGTTCTGCCATGGACTAGGATTGAGCATGACAGAGCCACTCTCAGTGCCTCCACACCCTTCATATGGAAGAGAAACTTCGTTGTTGGTGTGGCAGTTTGGTTACATGGTCGGTGCACCCCCTGCCCAGGCCAGGATGTGGTGGGTTCGGTTTGTGCGTCTAGTAGACAGAACGGAACAACTAAACTCTTATTTTTTTGATATTAGATCTTTAATTATCCTTTCAATATCTTTTTTAACTTAAATTTTATTTTTCAGTTACAATTTACATTCAGTATTATTCTGTATTATTTTCAGGTGTACAGCATAATGGTTAGACAGTTACATAGTTTGCAAAGTGTTCTTCCTTGTATTTCCAGTACCCAGTGATAATAGTGAATTTTAATTTTCAAATGTGGGTACTGTAAAGTTTTTAGATAAGCATGTCCTGGCCGGTGTGGCTCCGTGGACTGAGCCACACCAGCCTGCAAACCAAAATGTTGCCAGTTCGATTCCCTGTTAGAGCACACACCTGGGTTTCGGGGCCAGGTCCCCATTGAGGTGCTCTGGAGAGGTGAATGAGAGGCAGCCAGTCGATGTTTCTCTTACACATCGATGTCTCTCTTCCTCCCTCCCTTCTACTCTCTCTGAAAATAAAATATTTTTAAAAATTTTAGATAAGCAGACAGAGAACAACATTCAGTTGTCATTTCCTTTGTGATAATTGGGGGCAGGGGAATATAAAAGGGTGCATCAGCATTTACTTAGAAACTGTAGTGTGGGGGCCCTTTTACTGGGTGTTGGAAATGCAGGGGTTGAACCTATGCCTTCAAGAAGTTTGTTCTTTCCTAGGGAGACTTTGTGTGTACATGAGCTTGTAAATATGAGAAGGCAAACAACTAAGTCAAAAAAATTTTAATGTGTGTGCATCTGTGTGTTTAAATGTTACTCCACAGTGTGTGTATACTGTGAATAAATAGGTACAGAATGACAAGTAGCACAGACAAAAAGTGCTCCCTCAGAGGAATTTGTGAGATTAAGTGAAACAGTGGGTGTGAAATGCTCAGCACAGTGGTTAGCACGTACTTAAGGCTCAGTAATTCTCATTATCCACACTCACTGTTCCACCTCTGCTGTAGGAATTCAGAGGGAGAAGATGACTGTGGCTCAGGGAGATCAGGGAAGGAGAGCATGATTTAAATAATACTTATTGCATCTATTCTATTTTCCTATTTTTTGCCTAAGACTTGAATTGCTAATAGTACATTCTTTGGAAGGTATTATATAATATAAATACATATTAATGACATGGTCTCTTTTATTTCAGGAACTTTACATTGCTGTAGGAATATCTGGAGCCATCCAACATTTAGCTGGGATGAAAGACAGCAAGGTAACTACACGACAGTTAGTGATGCTAAGAGGAGAAGCTCTGGTGTACAGTGTTGGGTTTCACTGCATGTTTCCTAGTGTATGAAGCTGACCCATTCCCTGAGACCTAGGAACTGAAAGCGCATGTCCTGTTCGCCGTCTGCAGCCCTAGCCCAGTGGGACAGGCCTGCCCCTGGTTCCCAGCTCCAGTGCCGATCCCGCAGGGCGCGTCCTGTTTGCACTGCCCTTCTTTGCCCAGTGCAAGTCCCGAGGTCTCTCTTCCTTCTGACCGCGTGTGGGTAGAAAACTTGACGAGGTTCTGACTTGACGAGTGTATGATGTTCTCACCCCTCATTCTCTGTCTGCTTCACCCTGGTCCCCTAAGAGTCTCCTCACTCATCTGTCACAAAGGCCCCTCGTTTGGGTTTTACTAAAATATGACTGACACATTTTGGGTTAGAGTGTCGTAAAACCTCAGTAATTTTAAAATATGCAATGCACAGAGGAAACACTTGACTTTAACTTGCTGCTTGAACTGTATCTGGAAGTCCTACGTAATGACTCTGTGAACATAAATTATAGGATATGGCACATTAATTCATGCATAATAATGAACAGTTTGAATTATGAACTTAGTCTTTCATGAAATCAGAGATGCTTTTGACACTCCTGCTTTTATCCGTTGAGATGGAAGTTGGATATAAAAGGTAATGAAACTTTTAACAGTTTTAACTTCTGCCTTGAAAAAAATGCCTGCTCTACCTCATGGTAACCTCTAAATGAATCGCCTCAAAACCAGTCAGATTTGACAGTTGGGTGGCAGGTTTCTTCACTGAGTTCTGAAAATAGCAGTGCCAGTGAGGAAAATGTTATTGCTGCATTAAGGAAAAAATACTCCAACACCAGCAACCTTAAAAAATATTTTTAGCTGGGCCAGTTGAGGCATATCCACAGTTCTCTTCTCAAAAATGAAATATTCTGCCCACCAAGATGATCCTGGTGAAAATTCTTATTCCGTGCCCACAGCACTGGGCTGGGGGGAGAGGTGGACTAGAGGGACACCTGAAAGCGAAAAGGGAGGAACTGAGTGAGGAGACCAGTGTTGGGGAACGATCCCTAAGGATAACCTTAGGCCAAGACTGTAGCTGTCCACGCAGCCCACAGACACGTGGTCAGCACGCACTTGCGCCACATGTTGGGGTGCTTGAGCGGAAAAGACATGGCCCCGTCGTCGCCGTCTGCTGTGGGAGAGACGGCAGCCTCTGGGTAGGCTCCGGTACAGGGTTTTAGAGTGAGCGCTTTGAATCAGATAGTTGCATTCATAAACCTGATGGCTGCCATTTTAATTAGCATTGTAGTATAGTTGAAAGACTATAAGATGTGATTGTTATATCAAATGAGCCAATGTGATACTGACTTGTGAACCATGTGCACATTGATACGGTTGAATACAGTCTGGGCTTTAAAAGCTCTGTAAGGAAGAAGAGTGTGAACTTGTAAGGACAAATGAGAGCTCGAGGGTGACAAGCAAGATTCTATCATAGTTATTCACAGTTGGTAATTTGGGAGTATTCTTTTAGTAATCGGAAAAACTGTAACCAAATCTTTTTTCTTACATGCTTCAGAGGTTCCTTACCCACAGTTATGTGCTGTTTCTTTAAAAGTAACTTTCATATAGTGGGATGAAAAAGCTTTCAGATGATTAAACTGTCAGATGTTTTAGTAGGTAGACTCCAGGAAAATCACTACCCATCATTAATTAAAGAAATTTCTGCTAGCAGCTGTGAAATGAGCTGCATCATGCCCAGAAGAGAAACACCTCCGTGCAAACGCCTGTGACTCAAAATGTTGTCCTTGTGGCTGTGGGTTGGAGGCTCAGTCGGAAACCATTGTCTGTCATCTCTGACCACACCTCTTTCCGTGTGTGTGGCGTGTCCCCCTGGGCGGGTGCTTCCCGGGACTGCACTGTGCTCCAGTCTCAGGTGTTCTGGAAGATGACGCCCATCGCTTCGAGGGGCTCTTCAGGGGGCCCTGTAGTGGGATTATATATGTTGTGTGACCTATATTACAAGTCAGGCTGTATCAAAATACTTTTAAAATGTGTTCCAGCTGTTTTCATGAGACAGAGTAATGGGCAGGTAGAAACTTATTTTTGGTTCTCGAGATTTGAATTACTATAATCTATTTATAAAATTTAAACTCTAATTTTACTTTAATTGTGATGGTGTCAGAAGCCATCTGTAAGGAACACATCTGTGTGGTTACTTTATAATTTCCCCACATCTGCACTTGTCTTCGAACTTCTGGGTCTGGTTGGGAAAAGGGGAGACAACTGAAAATGAAGGGGCCAGAAAAAGCACAATATCCCTTTAACTCTCTGCAGATAACTTTAGCCAGAGGATGAGGAGGGGCTTGCGACAGTGGGGGAGGTGCAGCAGCACTGGCCACCCTCCTCTTAGTACTCCTGTGATCTGAAGCAGCAGTCAGTGATCAAAGCACAGACCCCCAGTATTTGGAGGGCAGGGCTGTCTTCGCCAGTTGTGGCCCCTGCAAGCTGTGTGCACAGCGGCCTGCTACCAGGGCAGGGCTGCAGGAGAGGGATGGGTTGCTGCCCTGCTGCAAGCTGCAGCCTCCCCCTGGAAGGTGCAAGCCTTCAGTGGACTCCGGGTTCCCAGATGGGCACCTGGAACGGATTGTGCCAGTGCAGCTGTTGTGCAGGTGGAGCCAGGTTCCTGATGACTCCCACAGCCCTGTCTTCTGAGTTGTTGTCTAAAATTAAACATTCGTTTGTAATTCAAAAACAGCTTTATAAAAATAATGATTTAAAACCTTTTAATGACTGTGACGGGGCTCATGGTGAGAGTGGGAGATAACTTTATGTTCCAACGCAGAAAGTTCTAAATTTATAGTATTGGCACAAATAAATCAAATGAATCTAATTTGGTAGACATTTTTGAACACTATAAAATTGTTTGTAGGACAGTTAAAATACAACCGTCAGTTTATGTGGTATATTTGCTTGGGCAAACGCTTTGTTTTTATTTCACAGACAATTGTGGCAATTAACAAAGATCCAGAAGCTCCAATTTTTCAAGTGGCAGATTATGGAATAGTTGCAGATTTATTCAAGGTAAGCTGTTACCTAGATTGTCATCTGAGAACCTCTCTGTTGGTCAGGGAAGAAGCTGTTTCAGCGAGACAGTGTGTGTGTGTCTATGTATGTATGCATTAATATATGTACACAATTCTGAACTACTCAAAGTGAAATGGTCCTGATAAATACATGATGTTTATATAGCACATTATAACTTTCCATTTAAGGAGTCTGTATCGTCTTTAAAATATCCGAATGGCTCTTGGCACATCATGTACTAAGTTAGTATACAGTGTGAAGTGATTCAACTGACCTTAATCTAGAATCCTATTTGGCAGGTACTATAAAGAAATTTACATCAAATCCCCTCCTTTGGAGGTTTGCCAGTGGTGCTCTGGCTTTTCAGGGGAAGAATGGGCACTTAGGTCCAGCCCGCCTGACCCACCCAGCACATATGCTCTGCCGGCCATGCTGGCAGAGTAAAGCCTTCCCGACGTGACAGGTGTAGGGGAGAACACTTACCTCCCACTCCTCACATATTCCACTTTTTGTAGTGTTTTTTCTACTCTGCTGCTACCTGTATTTGTCCTGCCCTGTGAAAGAAATAGCTTCAGTGGTATTGATGAGCACCCAGTACTCATTTGGCCATATCGAAAGGTCACAGTTTGTGTGTTCTGAGACTTTAGGTGACCTTCCCTGGGACACAGTCCAGATAAAAGCTGGCCTTGGTGCTCAGCCTGGTGCTTTCTGCATGCACCCGGCCCAGCAGATGGAGCCACAAGCTCTAGGTTGCTGATAGCTCCAAACAGGTTTCCCCGGGCCCATCACAGGCAGCGTGTGACTTAGGTCTGCACCAGAGTCTTGGTAGATCTACCTAATGTATAAAAAACAAGCACAAAGAAGCAGCCAATGGGAGGCAAAGAAACAGACTCCAAATGAAAGAACAAAAGAATTTTTCAGAAGAACTAAATGAAATGGAAGCAAGCAATTTTTCAGATACAGAATTTAGACACAGAAGATTCTGGACAAGAGGGAGGTGTAGGTAGACATGCTTCGGCACAACCATAAGAAGGAACACAACTAACTTAAAAATGAAGAGCACCCAGAAATGCCCAGAACTATACAGAAGTCTGACGACCAGTGATTTAAAGAAGCTGTATTCATCCAGAGAGGTAAGAGGAGCAGAGACAGGGATTCCAGGCAGAGGATGCAATGTGGCAGCAGCGGATGGTGGAATGGCGGCCACATTCACGTGTGGTGTATAGCACTCAGGGGGACAGGTTATGAGCGAGTGATCCCAGCCCCAGGCCAGACTGCACAGCCCAGGGTTCCAGTGCTGGGAAGATAAAGCCTCATATAACTTCTGGCTGTAAACCCGGTGGGGGTTGGAGTGACAGAAGGAGCTGTTGGTTTCTCACGAGAGCTCGGAAAACATGTAAACCCACCCACCCTGGGAACCACAACCAGGCTGGAGGGGTGCCAGTCACATACAGGAAGTGGATGAAGTGACTGGAAAAGGGGTGAATGCCAGCCCATCCCCCAGAAGTCAGCCAGCAGTGGCGCTGACCTTTCTTCGACCCCTACCCCACACATGGAGCCACAAAGCAGCAAAGCAGGTTGCCCCACTCTGGTGAATACCCAAGGCTCCCTCCTGTAGAACTTAACAGGTGTGCTACGATAGGAAATCAAAGAAGCTCTACCTAGTACACAGGAGCAGGGAGGCTGCCAAGTGAGGAGACAAAGAAATATGGCCCAAATGAAGGAACAGGCAGAACCTCAGAAAAAGAATTAAGTGATGAAGAGATAGCCAGTCTATCAGATGGAGAGTTCAAAACACTGGTGGTGAGGATGCTCACAGAAATGGTTGAGTCTGGTCACAAAATAGAGGGGAAAGTGAAGGCTATGCAAAGTGAAATAAAGAAAAATATACAGGGAAGCAACAGTAAAGGGAAAGAAACCAGGACTCAAATCAATGATTTGGAGCAGAAGGAAGAAATAAATATTCAACCAGAACAGAATGAAGAAATAAGAATTCAAAAAAATGAGGAGAGGCTTAGGAACCTCTGGGACAACTTCTAACACCTAAACCATAAGGTGCCGGAAAGAGAAGAGGAAGAGCAAGAAATTGAAAACTTAACTTGAAAAAATAATGGAGAACTTCCCCAATCTGACAAAGGAAATAGACTTCCAGGAAGTCCAGGAAGCTCAGAGTCCCAAAGAAGTTGAACCCAAGGAAGCACACACCAAGGCACATCATTATCCAAGGTTAAAGATAAGAAAAGAGTCTTAAAAGAGTCAAGAGAAAAGGAGAGAGTTACCTACAAAGGAGTTCCCATAAAACTATCAGCTGATTTCTCAAAAGAAATCTTACAGGCAAGAAGGAGCTAGAAAAAAGTATTCAAAATCTTGAAAGGCCAGGACCTACATCCAAGATGACTCTATCCAGCAAAGCCACCATTCATAATGAAAGGTCAGATAAAGTGCTTCCCAGATAAAGTCAAGTTAAAGGAGTCACCAAACCCTTATTATATGAAATGTTAAAGGGACTTATAGGAAAAAGAAGATCAAAACTATGAACAATAAAATGACAACAAACTCACAACTATCAACAACTGAACCTAAAAGAAAAACAAAGCCAAAAACAAACTAAGCAAACAACTAGAACAAGAACACTCAGAGATGGAGGTCACATGGAGGGTTATCAGTGAGGGGGTGGGGACAATGAGGGAAAAGATACAGAGAATAAGAAGCATAAAAGGTAGGTAGAAAATAGACAGGGGGAGGTTAAGAATAGTATAGGAAATGGGGAAGCCAAAGAACTTACGTGTTTGACCCATGGACATGAACTGGTGGGGGTGGGGGGGATTAAAGGGGAGGAAAAAATGGGACAACTGTAATAGCATAATCAATAAAATACAATTTTTTAAAAGACAGAAACCATAAAAGATCAATCAGAAATAAAGAATGCAATATCTGAAATAAAGGACACACTGGAAGGAATAAACAGTAGGTAAGATGAAGCAGAGGTACAAATCAGTGATGTGGAAGAAATGGTAGGAAAAAACACCCAAGCAGAGCAGCAGAAAGAAAAAAAGAATGTGGAAGACACGAGGGGAGCTTAAGAAACCTCTGGAACAACGTGAAGTGCAACAGCATCTACCCTGGGAATACCGGAGATCCCTTGGTACCACTGTGTAGGATTTTCAAACATTGTCTTCCATTTTGTAGGTTATCTCACTTTTTTAATCATGTCCTTTGGTATACAACAAGTTAAAATTTTGATGAAGTTCAGTTTATGTTTTTTCTCGTTTGTTTTTGGTGTCATATTTAAGAATCCATTGGCAAATTCCAGGGTCCTAAAGATTTACCCTATGGTTTCTTCTGAGAGTTTTATGGTTTTAGCTCTTATAGTTAGGTCATTTTTAATTAATTTTTGTATATGGTGTGAGGTGAGGGGGGCGGTGTGTGTTCTCCCCTCCAGGATCCTTGTTAATGTTCTGATTTTTCCTACTCCACATTAATCTCTCCTCCCGCGAAACTCCTGAATTGGGAGTGTTTAGTGTCTTTCTTCTCATCCTCTTACATAAAGTGTAAGATGAGCACATTTCTGACTGGGTGGCTCAGTTTCCCCAGCGAGGGGTCACTCCTTGTGAGCAGGAATCAGGCCTGGATCTCTCTTATTTAAAATGTAAATTCATTCTCATTTGGTCTTACCAAGTGGGGGTCTGCTCTGCAGTATCTAAAATAGAATAAAATAAGAATCCAGATCTTTTCAGTGTGCTCAGGCCACGAGACACCCCATGAACCCGAGGTGGTGGCATTTGCTTTTCCCCAACTGAGACGTCATGTGCTGTGCCTGGGAAGTCTGAGGCTGATCTACTAAAAAGGCTATAGATGGTGAAGAGAGAGAAAGACCCCTCATCCCTTTTAGGGAGTATGGCAGGGGGACATTCTGTAAGGTTCTTAAAAACTGGACTAAACCAAATTCACATTTCCTTTAAAAGAAGTTGGGCTCTAATCTGTTTTTCATGAAACTCGTAGGTCCCACATTAGCCTCGTTGAGCATGGCGTGTGTGAGCGGCAGTAGCCCTTGGCCTGTGTGCCAAGGAAAGTGGGCGATGGGGCCAGCACTGGGTGCTGCCCCGAGCTAATGCCTGCTGGCTCCATGGTAAATGCGGGCCTTTCAGTAGGCTGCAGACAGAGTGACATCCGGGAGAAACAACATGTCAACAATCGCCTTAATAAATTTTGTACGAACACATCATTTCCAACTAATGGAAATGTAGCTCTCTTAAATAATTGAGAGGCCATCCTCATCAGGGGGTGCAGCTGAGATCTTTGTGCACTAGGATGGTCTACAACATCTTAGAAGCCTGTGTAATTGATATTTCACATGAGTGGCTCAGCTAGTGCTCCCGTGGGCTGTGTGTGACGTCCCCCTCCAGTCCCCACACGCAACTCCCCTCTGTTGCCCAGGCTGTTACAAGGCAGCTCCACAACCAAAGCTCCGGTTGCAGCCACTGAACTGCTGAGACTCGGGGTTAGGCACCAGCACGGTCAGTTTCCCTTCATGGTGCCTCCTCGCTGTGCCTGCTGGCCAGCCCCTGTTAGCAGAAGGCCTTGATTTTAATGGGGTGACGATCTTGAACGTTCAGCGTGCAGCTCGTTTTTATGTTCCAGAAGGTAGTAACGTGTGCTGCGGAAGCAGCAACAACATTTGTGAGGTGAATGGTGAGTGAGTGAGCCAGGAGAAAAGGCTGAAGAGGCTGACGGGGTTGTGCCTGAGCAAGAGACTTGGTGTGGCCTCTGAAGGCAAGACAGGAGTGCGGGAAGGAGAGGAAGGCCCGGAGCTCAGAGGGCCTCTCGCACAGACTGGACGAGAACAGTGGATTCCTGCTTTGGGCAGAGCTTTCCCGGGGCTTGTGGTTGGGCCAGAAAGGCTCCTTGGCCCTGCCAGCCACGCGGCTGGGTGGTCTGTCCCACAGAGGCGTGCCTTCCCTGCAGCGGGAGGACAGACAGAGTTCCTGGGTGGGGAAAGGGGCCTCAGGAGGGATTTGTGTTCTCTCCTCTGGCCTCCAGGGACTTGGCAGAAGTGGTGACTGTGTCTCAGTGAAGGCTCATGTGGCTTAATTACTTCTTTTTAAATTTACAGGTAGTTCCTGAAATGACTGAGCTATTGAAGAAAAAATGATTCATGATCATGTCTTAAGGAGAAAAATTATGAGAGTGTTCAGCTGCAATCATAGAAATTTGTGGCTGTTATAACAGTCGTTGGAAAGCTGCATTTCAGAACTTGAGAAAAATTCTAACAAATGACACAGTGCTTTTTTATGGGGCTATTATGTTTCTTTTAAATTGCGGTTCCAAAATTTTTTTTGAAATTTTCTAATTCTGTGATAAAATGTATAATAAAGTCTTTCCATAGCTTAAACACTACCACCAGAAATATGCCTAGCTTGGTAAAGAGAGAGAAAATTGAAGAAAGGTAGTAAAAATTTATTTATTTATTTATTTATTTATTTTTGCCTGCCCGGCTCATGGAGGGCTCTGTGTTTGAGGCAAGAGTGTAAGTGTCAGCGTTGCCACCATCTGAACCCCGCTCACCCAGTCGTCAGGGGAGCAGGGTTGCCCCCAGGGTTGCCAGGTTCAGGGTTAAGGAAGCACAGCCAGGGCACATGAACGTGGTCTCAGATACACCCCCATCTTCAGAAAACCGTAGCCGAGGTGACAGGCGCACACCTGACTTCAGCCTGACCCTGCCGAATGTGTTCGCTGGCTGCGCTCACGCTGTTTTCCGTTTTGTTGCAGGTGTGTCAGCTGATAGGGCTTTGTGTCTGTGAAGGAGAAGGGAGTGAGCAGGAGGGTGTGCTTTCAGACGGTATGGCCTCTTCTGCCAACAGATAGTTTGATGTTATTATAAATGTGTAACATCCTGCGCAGAGGGTGCCCTGGCTGCTGTTGAGCCCTCCCGATGGCTGCTTTGGGCTCTCTCGGAAGGCAGCCAGGCGTGCAGGCCCCCGCACACGTGGTTAGCTCTGGCACTCACGGCGCTGCCCCAGGGCATGGCTGAAGTCAGGAGTGGCCCCTGGAACCGGCAGCTGTGTGAGTACAAGCCCAGAGCAGGCTGGAGGGGCTTTGGCCTGGCCTGCAGGAAGGCATGGGCAGGTACCTGAGCCGCGGGAAAGTTGTAGCAAGAGCTGCCACCCTGAAGCAGGTGTGCAGCAGTTACAGAAGTTGACAGGACAAGGGCAACCGCAGGGAGGAGATGGGAAGTGCCAGAGATTTGTGGGAGAGGGGCGGGGGGCCCGCCTCGCACTGGCTGGTTGAACCTTTCTGATTTGTGCTGTAATCACTTGCTGTGAAACTTTCAGAGGGTGAGTGTTTCTGGCATTTCAACCTTGTGTTCTGCGGCGAGAGAAGAGTGGAGCTCTGTGTCACGCCCCTAGGTCCCTGCACATCCGAGCTGCACAGTCGTCTGCTCAGGCCCCTGGTACAGATGGGGGGTCCCGAGGAAGAAGTGGAGAAGGTAAAGTGACTTGTCCAAGGCCACGTGGTCTTCAGGCTCTTCCCAGAGGAACTGACCTTGCTCAGGGCCGTCTCCATTTACCCCCATCTCTGCTGGACGTGGTAACTGGGGAGAGGAGAAACAGCAAAGGGAGGGCCGCCCCAGGTGGTACCCTGGCCTGGTTCCCAGTGTCAGCGGGGAACTGCTGCGTCTTCTCCCTGGGGCTCCCTCCTGCCACGACTGCTGCAGCCCCACGCAGCTGTTCACTTAGCGTTAACTGGGTATGACGCGTCGCCACCGCAGTAACATAAGTGTGGTGCTTACTGTGTGCCAGGCACCGTTCCAACAGTTCATGCGTGTTGATACACTGTAAGATAGATTCTGCTAATATCCCTATTTTACAGATAAGGAAGCTGAGGCACAAGGAGGTAATATAACTTGCCAAATTCAGCTTGTAACCAGTGCTGGGATTTGAAACCAGGAAGTCTGTGCTTCTGTCTCCCCTTGGCTGCAAGAGCAGCAAGACTCGCTGCACAGCACCCTCAGGTAAAGGGTGCTGAGTGTTGGGTGCCAGGGGCTCACACGCAGGGTCCTCACTGAGGAGGGGGGAGGGTCTTCTGGGCCTGTCCTTCCAGCAGCATTTTATTGAACTCGAGAGCCCCTCTTGTGTGCCACTTAGACTTGACCTTTTTTCCTTTTATTAAAAAGATTTTA
Source organism: Phyllostomus discolor (assembly GCF_004126475.2). Lineage (NCBI taxonomy): Eukaryota > Metazoa > Chordata > Mammalia > Chiroptera > Phyllostomidae > Phyllostomus > Phyllostomus discolor. The sequence continues at coordinate 45,160,538 of NC_040914.2, forward strand.
TTTTTTCAGAGAGGAGGAAGAGAAAGAGAGGGAGAGAAACATCGATGTGTGGTTGCCTTGCACACCCCCAACTGGGGACCTGACCTACAACCCAGGCATGTGCCCTGACTGGGAATCAAACTGGTGACCCTTTGGTTCACAGGCTGGCACTCGACCCACTGAGCCACACCAGCCAGGGCTGATCTCCTTTTCTAATCCCTGACTTCATTTTGTCTTTCCTGGTAGCTGCAAAATCTTGAGGGCGTGGCCTCAGAAGCCTACATTCTCAGAGGCAGCTGGGGTGCTGTTCTCCTTCAGGGCCACAGGCTCGCCCTTTAGGGCAGAGTCTGGGCCAGACTCTCTTGGATGTTTGCTCCGGAGTCCACAAAGCACAGCTGCTGAGCCCATGGAGCCGGGGGAAAGGCTGGACCCTGGGCTTTCTCAACCACTGAAAGGCTGAGTGGAGGGTCATCCTCCTGATCCAGATGCCCTTGTAGGTTTCTGTCCATGTAACCAGGCCACCAAATTCCCAGCAGCTGCATGAGGTTGACTACAGACCTCAAAGCACGCAGGAAAAGCACACACACCACAGAAAGCTGCCCCAACACCTTTTGCCCACCTGCACCAGAGCCACAGCTCTGGACCCTCAAGCCAGGTGCAAGGTGGAGTCACCAGGAACTGACCACTTGTTTCCAATAAAACACATGGATAGAAAGGGCACACCAGGTCACACCTTCTGGCATATGTAATGTTTTTAACCACCTGCCCCCACCCCACACAGCTGCCTTTTAAAGATAAAGTCCAACCCTGGCTGATACGGCTCAGTGAACTGAGGGCCGGCCTGCAAACCAAAAGGTCACCAGTTCGATTCCCAGTCAGGGCACGTAGATAAAGTCCAACCCTGGCTGATATGGCTCAGTGAACTGAGGGCCGGCCTGCAAACCAAAAGGTCACCAGTTCGATTCCCAGTCAGGGCATGTGCCTGGGTTGTGGGCCAGGTCCCCAGTAGTGGGGGGGCATGTCAGAGACAACCACACATTGACATTTCTCTCCCTCTCTTTCTCCTTCCCTTCCCCTCTCTCTAAAAGTAAGTAAAATCTTTAAAGAAAAGAAAAGCAGATCAGAGAAGGCTCCCTCTGTGAGCCTTCTCTCATCCGTGGGGTGGAGTCTTCAGCGTCAGCATGTTGGGGCAGAAGTAGAAACAGATCAGAGCTCACACAGATGCCTGAGGCTGTGAGGGGCAGGAACATGGGGTGGATATGCGGGTCAGGAGAGGGGTTATGCCGGCTGAGGAGCTTGGCCTTTTTTCCTCATAGGTCAGTGGTTCTCAAACTTGCCCTCACGTAATTCTGCTGTTTTAGGAGCTGGACTAGGGCTGTGAAAGGTGTGTATCTTTTCCTGGTTTGCAGGAAAAATTAATAGAATTTTCCCAGTTGTAGGTCTAACAAACTTTTCCCCTAAAACTTTGGTTGCTGCTGTACCTTCTTAGGATTGTAAGCAGATTGCAAAGCAAATGGACAAAGCAGCAAATGGGTATTATTAACTAAGGCGGTCAGCAGCCATGGACCCTCTACAGCTTAGTTACTGAACATGCGTTGAATACTTAAAAATACTGTTAGTTGGTAAGTGTTCCTTGTTTATGTGTTAGAATGAAGTACGACATATGCAGTATGTCAAGAATGTTCCACAAAGAGCTGCGTGACTCCCTGAGGCCTTGCTACAATGCTGGCAACCGGGGTCATTGACATTTTGTGAGGAAGGCCTGTGACCTGACCTCAAGGAGTGACCTAACCCTGCAGCGTGGTCAGGATGGATGGAGGGAGGAGACGGAAGTGACTGGCAGGCTTTTGCGGGAATCCTGTGGCCTTGTGCCCTGGGTGGGTTTGGCTGAAAGCTCTTTGGTTACAGAATGGGCCCCAGGAGAGTGGAAATGGGTCCAGAGCTGTGGGCGAGGCTGGCAGGGAGTGGGGCGCTTCCCCCCGGGCCAGTGGGAGCCGTGCTGCCGGCAGAACCCGGGCGTGTCTGTGCTGGGCTGGGGGTTTGAAACCCTAAGTGCTCTCTGCTGTCTTCTCAAAATCCTGGTTGGCTAGGCTGCATTCCACACTGTCTCCTGAAAGGCAGTGGTTTTCATGAGCGTAAAACTGGGCTTGGGAGTCTGGGAAACCCAGAGGACAAGCTGGATGATAAATGCCGTTGGTCAGCCAGAGGTGACTGGACCGATAAATCTCGTTAGGGTGATAAACTGCCACAATTTAGTGTACTGCTAGATTTTTTAAAAATACCTGTGGGAAACCCAAGTTGCTGATAATCCTAGGTTTGTAAAGTGATTTCACGTAAGGTCCTGCATCAGAGGTGGACAGGGTAGGAAACTACGAAGAAATCAGGCTCTTGGGAGAGAAAGGGGTTTGCCCCAGTCACAAAGCCAGAGGTGGAGCTGGAACGCGAGCCAGAGCTTTTGGCCAGCGTTACTGATTGGGAGCCAGCCGTAGCTTTCTCTCACACGGTGATCCACAAAGCAGGTGGCGTTACCCCTGCCTTCTGGGTGAACAAACTGGCTGAGAGGGGACCAGCCAGAGGGGCAGTGAGATGTGGAGCCTGAGCTGGACTCAAGCCCCTCTTTGGGAGGATGGGCGGCACCCCCTTAGCTTGGCTGGGGTGGGTGCAGCGGAGGGAGTGAGGTGACACCTCTGAGCCGAGCTGAGAAGGGGCAGTTCGGCTAGCCAGCGAGGAGTGTGTCCCACACAGAGGGCCAGTGTGGACGAGCTCCAGAAGCACCAGCACATGGTGGACTCTGGCCCCTGATCCCCAAGTCCGTTCTGGCCTGGCACCCCTCTGCTCTGGGCCGCTCTGCTCAGGGAAGCAGGGCTCTGGTCTGCACACTGGGGGTCTCTGGTGGCATTTAGCAGACTCCAGCCCCACAGCCTACACTTCTTCCTTATGCAGGGGGGGTGCAAAGGGGGGGTCTACCTAGTTATGAGGCCTAATTGATGTTGGGGAATCTGCGAGAGCACTTGGTGAAAGGTACCCCGTAAATCTTAGCCACTGAAGAGATCTACCACATTCATCACAGTGTTTAATGTCCTGATTGATCTCCAGGGTAGTGAATTTAATTCATTCCCTTGTTTCAGACTGAGTAGGCAGCCGTCCCCCTCTGCTGCAGCCTAGGGCTCTGCATGACACAATGCCTGCACATCTCTTGGGTAACTTGCAATAAATTCAGCAGCAAATGCCCTGTCATTTTCTTTGGATAATTAAGTATTTGCCAGGAGTCAGTACCAGACTTCTCAGCACTGGAGAAATCTGTAGTAGTTATGAATGCCTTGCTCAGTTGATGTCAGGGAAATAAATGTAGGTTTTGGCTTATGCTGGAAAAGGCAAAGGAAGACAGCCTGTCTGGAGAAAAGCAGTGCTCTCTTACCTAACTCGAGGACTCCGGGACAAGTGTCTGCGGGGACCCATCAGGGGTGTGTGAACAGGGCTGAGCTCGGAGGAGCAGGCAGTGCCCAGCCTCTCGGCACCCATGTATCCCACCAGCCCCCTCCCCACCCCAAAAGAGCAGCAGCAGCTGGTGAATAACTGAGCATCCCCTGGGCAGCCTTCTGCAGAAGTGCTGGGCGTGGGCAGGCAGTGCAGCATCCCGGGCATCTATTATTGATGCAGGTGGTTTCTGCTGGGTCTCCCTTGAAACATTCTCCAAGGGCTTGCCCTCCATTATGTCAGTCACCACCCTAGCAGCCCTCACAAGGGTGCGGGATCAGGAGTGGCTCTTCTGTTGGTGGGGGGAGCGGGGCCGGATAGCAGACCAGAAACAGGGCTGGGCTGAGAGCACAAGCGCCTGGGCACTGACACGCCCTGAAGGCCCCACAGCACCCAAGGTGGAGGTGGAGAGGCCCGGGCGTCTCTCCAACCCTGAGATGTCCTTTGATACCTGGGCTTGTCTTTGCCACCCCCAGAGCTGTCGTCGAGTGTCCTTGTTAAGCACAAGTGGGTTTTTTTTTTTGACTTATTAGTGAGTTACTTTCCTTTTTGATCTTGTCTCAGGTGAGCTTCCATAGCCCTGTTGTTAGTCCTCTTTAGAGAGGAGGAGAGTGCACCACCGCCGAGGAGCGTGGAAGCAGCACCAGGACGAGCGCCTCAGTAGAGCTGAGTTGGAGGGAGAAAGCGTCCTGAGCTAAGAGACAGGAAGGAGCAGACACTGCCGCACCGCTGATGTGCAGGGTCTGTGGAAGCCCCAGTCTGTGTGACTCGGTCTGAAAAGCCAGGGTTTGGGGTAGAGGCCTTGCCCAGGGCTAGCTGGCGAGGGGCTGTTGCCTCCTTCAGGGAAGGCAGACTGCGGGCCAGGCCTGTCCAGCTCTGGCCCAGCTCTCTTGGGGGCCGGCCACCAGCACTGCTGGCTCTGAGCCTTGTCCCTGCATGTCCAGGTGGCACTCTGGCCATGAGATCGGCTCCTCTCCAGCTCCGGTGGGGAGGCTGAGCTGGGGGGCTGGCTGAGGGACGGCAACTGCCAGGAGGCCGGAGGCCTGACTTCTGTCCCTAGCTGTCTGTCTGGATGTCGCCTGGTTTCAGTCCAGGGGGCTCGTTTCTGCATGTCCAGTATGGCACCTGCCCCAGACAGACCTGGATCTGAGTCGTCCCAGGAGTGTATTTGTTGGCTCTGTGCTCTTGGGCAGGTCATTTAATGATTCATCCTGAGCCTGTTTTCCTCTGAAGCAGGGAAAACAGCGCCCACTCTGCAGGACCGTGGTGATGAGGGGAGACAGCAAAGAGCCTGGCCGAGCAGGGAGGGAGTGAATGGAGCCATTCGTGTCATCACCCTCTTGCTGGCTTCCAGGAGAAGCTGCTGTCACCCAGATTCCCCTCCTTGTGGGAGGGCATGGGGGGGGGGGGCGCTCTCGAGAAGGGTAGATGAGCAGGGGGAGCCACTTCCCAGAGCAGTAGGCCTCCCAGGGGTGCTTGGGCCCCATCTCCACCAGCTCCCAGGGGAGCCATGAAAGCCAGAGCTCACTCTCTCACCTGCCGTACTCTACACCTGCAGGCCCCACCCCACACCTGTGCCCTGGCATGTTAAGTGTCACCGCTACAGCTTCTGCAGCAGACTGTCCTTGTGGAGGCAGCGGATACCTCCTGGGGTCTTTCTCCTCCGTCTGCACCTGGTCATGTGGCAGTTTTAACAAGGGTACTGCCTGTTCAGGCAAGAAGATGGCAGCGGGTGCTCAGGGAGAATGTCAGCTCACAGCACTTTGTAAGTACCTTGAGAAAAACTAGCTTTTAAAAGTGAAGCTCTTCTGCAGACCCCATTTCCAGGTGGGAAAGCTGCGGCCGAGAGCAGGAGATACTTGCCTAGCCTCATTCCCCCTTGCTGTCCGTTCGGTCCTTTGATTTCTCTAGAGCAGGAGCCACAGCAGGGGCGCGTGCTGGCTGTCAGCTGGGCCTCGCCTCTGGCCCAGGACAGGCCCCTCCACCTGTGGGGAGCCAGCACTCGCGCCGACGGCGCACTGGGGATGGTGGCTACTTCTGGTCGAGCCTACAGACCACTGATCCAGGACCCTGCTGGGTCTTGTCCTAGAGACTGTAAATCATGAAATACCTTCCAGCTCGTCGCGTGAAAAAGCTGAGAGTAACTATTCTGCTTCCCAAAGCTCTAAAGCCTGGGAGCACAGCACCAGCACACCGCCCAGTGGGTCTGGGTGCGAGTCTCGGAGTGTCTCATTGGTGTTTGACCTTAGGCAGTCTGAAATGTCGCTGAGCCTCAGGTTCTTCATCTGTGAAGTGCAGATACTGACAGCACCCTCCTCCCCCCGCCCCCAGGGTCATCAGGAATTAAAGAAGCCTGTCGGTAGAGGCGTTAGTTGAATGCTCAGTTCTGGAAGTTTTAATTCTGCTGTTGGGGATGCAGGATGTCTCCAGTGACAGCCCTGCAATGACTCAGTTGGGCAGCAGTTCCTTTAACGTTTGGAACGGCTGCTCTCCTCCCTGTGAGCCAAGAGGGTGCTCCGTGCCTTGTGTGTGCTACTCTCCCTCCCTCCCTTCCAGTCCAGCCCCCTGTCCCCGTGACTCTGCCTGTGCTGCGGCTTTGTGGGCTCTCAGGGCCAAAGGGAAGTGGTTGCTGACAGCCCTGGGGTCACTGTGCTGCCAGGTGATTCCATGGGACCACAGGAGCTTCTAGGGAGGGTTGAGTGAGGCAGGTGCACACCAAGAACAACCTGGACAGCACCAGAGAGGAGAAAGGGCAGCCAGAGTGGCAGGTACGCCAGTTCACGAGGGGACTATGACCATGTAGAGGGACAGTAGGAGTCCAGCTCTCTCTCCCATGACTTTGGGGGTATGTAAAACAAAACAGTGGTTATCAACACGAAACCCCTTGGAAGCTTTTCAGCAAGGGAGACAGGGAGGTTGGACCCGGGCTGAGCCAGGGCCAGGCCGTGATGGGGTCCGTGCAGGTGATCGGGAAGGCAGACACCGTGACAGCTTGTGCGGAACGAGAAGAGCCACTGATGCTCAGTGTGTGCGTAAGCAGGCTTCAGGGTGGTGCTCAGTCTTGCACCTGCTGAGTTTGAGGTCCCAGGGATGGAGACTGGGGCGGGGGGCTGGGTCACAGTTGTCAGTGAGGAATAGGGAGTTCTGAGCTCTGTTTTGGTGGGGAGATGAGGGGGGGAGGGACAGGACTAGTCTGGAGCCACCCAGGCAGTGAGAGAGCTTCCCGTCTGGGCCCAGAGTGCCCTCCACTGTGAAAAGGCCTCGGGGCTGCCAGACAGGGGTTGGGCCCCTGGACGGCTTTTCACCGGCCCAGGCCCAGGCCCAGCGAGCAGGCCCTGCAGACTCTGCGCCTAGGCCAGCCACCAAAGACAGACCTCCTCCAACCCAAATCTCAGTGCAGCTGGTTTTTATTATTAAAGCTGAGTTTGCAAAATGGCTGTCCCCTGCCCCTAGGACATTCCCATCCACCTGCAAATTCATCCCTTTATGTCCTGTGAGGGTGAAAACTAGGTTTGTCTCGAAAAGACCCAGAAAGGCTCATGCGGAAGTGAGAGAATGAGAAGGAACAAAATAGGCTCAGATGGTGGTCTTCGTGAGATTGTGTGGGCTCCACCCAGGATTCCTGGACGGGAGGGCTTGGGGGGGTGGGGCTGGACAGCCCCTGCTCACAGTGCTATTCCCGAGGGTCCAGGGTGGGCGTCAGGAATGAAGGCAACGGCAGAGGCTGAGCTGGGCCTGGACTCCACCCTGCTGAAGCTGGGCCTCAGGCTGGTTTTATAAAAATGGTTTAAAAACCCAGCCGTGAGCACCACCTTCCCCTGGTCAGGGCCAGAGGAGGCACCAGCTCTGGGCTTTGAGGTCTGAGGCATGTGTCCTCCTTTCCCAGTATCACCTCCCTGGAGGCGGGCAGCACCCTGAGAGGCCAGGCTGGTCCTACACGTGGCCCCAACTGTGTGCCCTTCTCCCACCCAGCCCACCACCCGGAGGCTCTAGGCTTCAGGGACCCTGTGCAGTGTCTGCTCTTTGGATTCCAAAGATCTGAATTTGTGCAGCGTGGGCGCAGCTGGCTGGAAGTGGATGACAGGCTGGATCTGAAAGACGGGAAAGCCCTCCTGGTTCTTCTGGTTGAACAGACTCACCCTGCGCTCCAGCTCCGGGCTGGTTTGGGCAGAGCCGGCTGGGCTGGGCTGGGCTGAGGGGGTTGGGTCCAAGGCCCTCTGGGATGGGCAGGGGTCCTCTGACAGGGAGGACAGCAGGTCCTGGACTGTGGTCTCCGTCATTTGCTGCTGGGGTGGTGGTGGCAGTGGCAGGGGAGAGGGGCTGGGCTCAGAAGACAAGTCACGGGCGGTACTGCCATCCCTAGAAGAGCACAGGGTGCTGCTGTCGCTCTGGGCCTCCGGGACCGAGCTGCCAGTGGAGCAGGATGCGCTCTCGGAGGTGGAGCTCACGCGGGTGCCCTTACCACTGAGCTTCAGGGGCACGTCCACCGAGAAGAGGTCAGAGGAGACGTTGGGCTGGTGGATGTCTACGGCAGCCGTGGTGACCAGGCACATGGCTGGCTCTGGGACTCCGCTATCTGCAAGAGAGGAGGGGAGCTGGTAACACGTCACCCTCAACCCCACCTCTGGGTCCTGGTGAAGGCAGGTCCGAGCAGAACGGGTTCTTGGGCTGGACAGTGATACAGCTGTCAGCAAGTTCAGAAAAACGTGCGTGCAGGTATGTATATGCCACACACAGGATCTTCAGACACACTTCGTTACGAGTGGAAGTGGGACAGGAGGAGAAGACAGTGTGCACACAAGCCCTCCAGCCGCCCTGGTTCGCCCCCAGCTCCCCACTCTAGTTCTCATCAGCTCACCTCCATGGCTCAATCCCCTAGCACCCCACTGTAGCTCATGCTACTAGCTGGCCACCCTAAGTCCCCTCTCTGGCTTCCCCCCTTTCCATGTTTCTTAGCCCCCCACCCAGCTCACTGTGCTAGATCCTCACTTTAACTCCCTGTTCTTTGCTTACCCCAGTGTACCTTCTAACTCCTCCCACGCTATCTCACCACCCCAACTCCCCACTCTGACTTGCCCCTTAGCTCTTCAATCTAGTTGCCTGTTCTAGCTTGTCCCCATAGGTCAACCCCTAGCTAGTCTCCCAAGCCCACTCCTTAGGTTCCCAAGTCTAGCTTGCTTGCCCCTCTAGGTAACTCCCCATGTGAACCTGACCCTCCAGCTCACTACCCTAGTTCACCTAGCTCCCCACTGTGATTTACTACACTACTTTCTCACTAGCACCCCACCCTACTTCATATCCTCTAGCTTCTGTCTCCGGTTTACCTCATAGCTCTGCACTCTAGCTCCCAAGTCTATCTTGCCCCTCCAGCTTCCCACACTAGAACCCACTCTGGCTTGAGCCATAGCTTAACCCTCTAGCCCCCAGAGTTCACACCCTAGCTCCTTTAGCTCACCCCCAAATCCCAACTTCAGCTACCCATACTAACAGATCCCCTAGCTCAAACCCCATCTCCCCCCACCCCCCAGCTGCACCTGTCACCCCCACAGCTCACACCTCCAGTGCACCCTCCTGACAGCCCAGTCTAGCTCACCCCTTTAGCTCCTACTCTGCCTCACCACCCTAGTTAGCACATCCCTGTCTCCCTCTTTAGCTCTGCCCTCTAGGCCGCCCCCACCCAGTTCCCTATCACGCATACTCTAGCTTGCTCGCTAGTGCCCTGGTCTAGCTTCCCAGTGTGGCTTTCCACTGTTGCTCACCCCCGTGACATGCTTCCCCAGCACTCTGTTCTACCTGCCCCACAGCTACCCAGTAAAGGTGTTCATTCTAGCTGCCCAATCTAGTTTCTCTTTCTAGATCATCCCTCTATTTTGCTCCTTTAATTTCCCAATCAAGCTTGAACCCCTTATGTTGCCCATAGCTTGACCTGTAACTTCTCACCTTAGGTCCCCATTCTAGCTCATCCCATAGAACCCCAGTCTAGTTGACCACCTTACCTTTCAGAGGTGACTTGTATTTCAGTGGGACTTATTTTTGAGCGGGTCTGAGTTAGTCTTTAGTGGGACTTATTTACAGGGCACCATCTAGCTCCTACTCTGGCTTGCTCCTGTAAGTCTCAGTCTTGCTTGCCTCCATAGCTTCCCTATGAGAGCTAGATCCATAGTTCCCAATTCTAACCCCCCACTTTAGCTCCCCTTCTTCCACACCCTGCCACCTTGGTACCCCTAGTTACACCCCTGGCTCTCCACACTTGCACTTTGCTCAGGGATCCCCCACTCCCAGATCTCCATTGCAGCTTTCCCCACTTCATCCCTAGCTTGCTTCCCACATTAGCTGGACCCCAACTCCTTTTTCTTCCACTCCACTTAAATAGTCCCCGCACCTCCTCACATTCACACACTGCTCCCTAGTCTAGAACAACACCTCTCCACCCTCTTGCCACCTAACTCCCCCTACTATGTGACTCAGCTCCCCACTCTGGTTTCCCACTCTACCTCACCTGGCCCCCCTCTAGTATACACCCCCAGTTCTGCAATCTAGACATATTAGCTCACCCTTTAACTCCCCAATCTAGCTCCCCATACTCTACCACCCCACACTGGCTTGACCCTTAGGAGACCATCCTAGCTCCCTACTCTGCTCTGTCCCTCCAGCTCCCCAATATAGTTGGGTATAGTTCCTCAAAATATTTATCCATTCTAGCTCACCCCCCCAGCTTTTTTTACCTCAACATAGACACCCGCTAGAACTGCTGCTCCTGTAGCTCTCCCCTGCCTTTGAGTCTCAGTGGGAGCACCTCACTAGTTCTGAACCTAATCCCACTCCAGCCTGCCCACTGGCTACCCCCTCCCACATGCCCTTGCCACAGCAGTTTTCCGCTGTGTGTCACCCCTCTCGTGAGTTGCCCTTCCAGCTGGACTCCTAATCCAGCTCCCTCTCTACAGGGCCCTTCCTAATCCCCAAATCTAGTGCACCCTCCCAGCTCCCCAATATAGTTCCCGACTCTAGCTCACACCCATGGTCACCTCTTCAGCTCAGTCACTAAATCCAACACTAGCTCCACTGTCTCACCTACTTCCCCCTTCTCCCTCACCCCTCCAGCTCAACCCCATTTCTGTCTAGCTGCCTACTGTAGCTTGCTCCCATTGCTCCCCCTTCTAGCTCACGCTCTAGCTCTCCACTTTAGTCTGCCTCCCCCCATCTTGACACTGGTCATCACCAGATGCCCACTCTAGCTCACCCTTCCACATCTCCCCTCTGTTACCCTGCTAACTCCCCACTCTATCTTGGCTCCTTATCTTGCCCCCTCGCTCCCACCCTCCACACTCGAGCTCCATTGTCCAGCTTCCCCACTTTACACCCCCACCCTAACTCAGCTCACTAACTGGATCTCCGGCTTCCCACTCAGGCTTACTCCTCTAGCCAGCCCCCTCGTTCCCCACTGTAGCTCATCCCTCGAGCCTCTTACCCTGTCCCTTCATTGAGCTCACCTGTCTGATCCCTACTCCCTCTAGCTCCTCTGATCCCTAGTCAAGTTCACCTCCTTAGCTCCCTACTTGAGCTCACACCCGAGGTCACCCCCTCCACCATCCCAGTGCCCCTAACTCCCCACTTCACCCCCACACTCTGCATCACTCTTCTGTCTCCCACTCTACCTACCATCCCCTCTAGCCCACTCCCGGTTCACCCTGCTAGTTGCCGATAATTTCTTGCGTCTAGGCAGCTACCTAGCTCCCAATGGAGCTTGGCTCCATTGCTATCCCTTCTAGATCCCGCTCTAGCCCCCACTCCAGCTCACCAGCCTAGCTCCCCATTTTCTCTTGCCCCTGTAGCGTGCTCTTGTTAGGTCTCCATTCTTGCTCCTGACTCTAGCTTGTCCCAACTCTTAACTCCCTGCTCTACCTCACCCCCATCTCCTCCCTTAGGTCCCCACTCTTGCTGACCAGTCTCAAACCTCTCAAGGTCCCCACTAGCTCCCCAGCCTAAGTTCCCCCACAGCTGACCTCTCTAGCTCGCCTCTAATTCACCTAACTAGCTAGCCCCTAAACTAGGGTACCCCAGCTCCCCTCTCAAGCTCACCACTTTAGCTTGTTTCTCTAGCTCCTGCCTGTAACTCAGTTCCCTGTCTCCCCATTCTTCAGCATTGTCTATACCCCAAGTTTAGCTACCCTCCCATAGCTCCAAACTCCAGGTGTCCCCTGTACCTCACCCACCTAGCTCCCCCACTGTGCTTGCTCCTCTAGCTCCTCACTGTATCTCCCAACTCCTGCTCTCCAGCTGCTCCCTACTCTACCTCCCAAAACCCGGCTCCCCAGGTCCCCACACTAGCTCACCCTTCTAATGTCCAATCTTGGGGCACCATGCTAGCTAACTCCCCATTCTACTCTGACTCTAGTTTGACCTCCACCCTGCCCTCCTAGCTTACCCCCTTGCTTGTCCTCACTGCTCCCCCACTCATGCTCTAGCTCTCCATTTAAGTCCCCAACTACCCACTCGAGCTCACCCCGTAGCTTCCCCCTGTAGCTCTCCTCTCCGGCTCAGCCACTCGGTCGGCGCCCTAGTTCCCTACATTAGCCTGTTGCCCCCACCCCTCTCAACCCTCTAGGTGGTTCCCAGGTCCCCACTGTAGCTCGCCCATCTACATCTCCCCACTCTCCCTTCACACCTCCAGGTCCCCGCTAACGTTCACCTCGCTAACTCCCCCTCCAATGTGGCCCTTTATGTCGCCCCCTTGTGGGGCCCACAGCTCCCACACTAGCTCCATAATCTCACTCCACGTGCTAGTTTGCCCAATCCCACTCAAGCTTTTGCCCACCATCCCACTCTAACTGCAGTGTAGCTCCCATTCTAACTCGACTCTGTAGCTTACCCATCTAGCAGGCCCCTCCAACTTGTCCCCCAGCCCAGCTCACCAGTCTCGCCAGCCCCTCTCCATCACCACTCTAACTCCTGGCTTACCTCCCCAGCCACACACCCTAGGTCGCCCCACTACCTCACCGCTTTACATCCCCCTCAGGCTCCCTGCCAAGCTCCCCCCATGCCTACCCCACCTGTTTTGCCCCTTCAGCTCACCCCCACAGCTAGAGCAACTAGTTCCCCCCTCTACTTCCACGTGTAGTGTGCCTCCTCCCACTCAGGCTCACCCCACCAGCTCGCCTGCTAGGTCCCCCTCTAGCCGGACTTGCCTTCGCTGCCACACGGTCTTCTCTTCCAAGTGGAGCTCTGCTGGGCACAGGGAAGGCCCAGGCCTGCTGGCCTGGTGTCGCTCTGGGGTGGGATGCTGAGGCTCGCTGTGATGGATGGGTAAGACCATGGCAGTCCCAGCAGGGGCTGTAACTCATGAGTTATGGGGAAGCTTGAAGACCAATAAATTTGGGAGGAAAGTTTTATTGACTACACCATGAACTTGGCAGGCTCCCATGCCTGTAACTTTGTGGCCCAGGTTATAAAAGTGATTTGTGCCAGAGAAGTCTAAACACAAGCTGACTGGTGTTAGTGTGAGTGTAACCCAAGGGTCACGGTGTGACTGTAGGCCCTGCGACCTCCTGCCTGGGCTGGGACTGACCGCTCTGTCTGCAGGGGCATCCCTGGACTGTATGTGGACAGCTGTGACAGGCTGAGCCTCAGAGCCCTCACTGGCCTGAAGGTCATTGTTAGCAACACATGCTGCCCTTGCTTCATCTCCAGAGTGGCCCAGAATGCCCCCAGCTTGGCCGGCCATAATTTCCCCCATGTCATGTAAATCTCTCCCTTAACACAGCTCCTGGTCAGGGTGAGGTCGGCGGGGGTGCCCTGTCAACTCTGGCCCATTTAAGGATGTGAGTCACTTGGACCATGTGCCTGCCCTCCACACCTCTGCCTTAGCACTCAGAGGCACTGACCTTGTACACAGGGGCGTGGGTGCCCCTAGGGAGCTCAGAGGCTGTGGGTGTCAGAGGAGATGAGGAAGTTCAGAGGCCCCCCTCCCCAGGCAGGCCAGCACAGTCCCCACGACACCCTAGCTGGTGATACACAGCCGACCCTGTCTAGATGGAGTAAGCTTCCAGTCTGGCCCAGCTTTGTCCCTCCTGATTCTGCTTCCTTCCTTGTCCTGAAAGTCCTCACACTAAAGGGAATGCAGAGAGACGAGGACCAGGAGAAGGGAAAACGCAAAGCTTCACTGTGCTCCTCACACATGTACAATTATTTTAAAGCCTTGCTTTGCAGACTCTCCAAGCTTAGATCTTGACTTCCTGGGCCCAAATGTGGCATCAGTCATCCAGGGTCTAGAGGTCATTGGCTGAGAGTAATGGCCATGCTGTTATCTCAAGAGCTGAGGATCTGGGGACAGACAGGCAGGCACTACGGAACGTGCGCTGTACCAGAAATCCTGAGTTCAGGGGCTTCCAGTCACAATAGTTGAGTAGGTAAACGCTGTACATGCCTCCTGCCACAACCACATAAAAATTACAGCTAAACTACAAAACTGCCATCGTTGGGCGCCACCTGAAGACGACTTCAACAGAACTCCTGTAACTCAGGGTGCACAGAAGAAGCCACATAGACTCAGGAAGGGCAGACACATGGACTGGGCTGGTCCCACACCCAGGTGTGATGGTTAAAAACCCATCAATAGGGATATCTCAGCTGCAGAGGGTCCCAGCCCCCCAGCCCTGGGTTCCAGTGGGAAGTCACCATAACTTCTGACTGGAAACCAGCCGAGGTTGTGGCTGAGTGGGGCAAAGGGCTTCTGGAGTCCCAGGTGTGTCTCATAAAGAAACCACACCTGGGTTTATTCACTGGTGGGCTCACTTGCTCTGAGCTCCAGCACTGGGTGGCAGCTCAAAGGGCATCGGGGGCACGTGGGGAAGAACTGAATTGGCTAGCATCAGAATGAGGCTTCGGGGGCTGCCTTCTCCCAAAGTGCTGGCAGAGGCCACTATTCCTTTGCTGAGGCCTCCCCCTGCAGGTGGACAGCATTTGAGCCTCCAGCAACCTGGCTAACTGTTCACCCCACCTTGGTGACCCCCTGAGACCCTGTTCCACCAAACTCAAGTCACTTCATGGCTTTTCCGCATAAACAGCCTGTCTTGGCACGTGCTGCAGGCTTCCCTAAATCTCTCAAAGGTCCACAAACCCCAAACAAGCCTCATCTGGCCTCAGCATGCCTTGTACTTCTCACTAAACAGCCCCAAGCTCAACACTAGCGGCAGGCGGCCCCGGTCTGCAGCTTAGCCTGTCCCGGGCCTCTCCAAGCCCAGCACCAGTAGCAACCATCTGCAGGCCCCTTTGTAGCTCATACCGGTGGCCCTCGGCAGGGCACAGGCAGCAACTGACCTTGGCCTCCACCTCCCAAGAGACCTCAGAACCAACACACATGGTGGGCTGCTTCAGAGCACATGAAACCAGCTCCGCAAAAATACACTCGAGACTCCTCTGGCACCAGAGCCCCTCTGAAGCCACTCCTGCTGTGCAGAGGCGGCCCCTGTAGGACAGCTCCTGCACCGCTGTCCCAGCCGATCCTCACAACCAATCAGCCTGAGGCTCCACCCCTCCCACTGATGTGCCAAAAGCAATCACGACTGCAGCCCTGGCCCTCAGTGGCCTGGGAACCAAAGGGTCTCGGATTCAATTCCCAGTCAGGGCACATGCCTGCGTTGTGGACCAGGCCCCCAGTAGGGGGCGTGTGGGAGGCACCCACACGATGTTTCCCTCTCTCCCGCTCTGTAAAAATAAATTTCAAAAATCTTAAAAAAGACTCAATGGCGCTACACGCAGCCCACAACAAGGGACACACCTGGAATGCCCAACTCAGGTGACCAGGGAGATGGTACCTGAGGACACCTGCATAAGGCCACTACCAAGCCCAGGAGATGCAGCAGCTCTACCTAATACATAGAGACAAACAGAAAAGCAGCCAACACAAGGAGAAAAACAAATGTCCCAAATAAAAGAATGGAACAAATTTCCAGAGTACTTGAAATACCAGGAAACACTTTGTAAAGTGTTCCCTAACCTTGTCATCTGACCTTGATGGCTGTACACCTGCAACTAATACGAAATAGTATTCACTGGGAAAAAAAACTTACAAACAGAACAAACTTCTCTACAGGTTTAACAGAAGGCCAAACACAACTAGTCCATTGGAGGCCTAGGACAGTCTCAGTGTGCAGCACAGAGATTGAAAATGGAAAACATGAGCAGAGATAAAATGTGGAGGGTAGAATGACGTGCTTCAAAAATGTGTCTAAACCAGGAGGCGCAGAAGGGAGGATGCATGGGTGAAGGGTAAAGAGGCACCAACGTCCAGGGCACAGTGAGGCACAGGGACGCCACAGGAAATAGAGCCCATGTACACAGGTACGTTCGGTGACAGGCGGTTTCTAGGCATACTGTGGTGGTCACTTTGTAAGGTATTTAAACATTGAATCATTACACTGTAACCTGAAACTAATACTGTAAGCCAACTGCAATGAAAAATAAATTTAAAAATAGCCCCCAAGCTACAGCCAAACACAGATGAATGAAAAGTTCCACACAAAGGTACAAAACAGCACTTGATATTGGGTTGGCCAGATGTCCGTTACGTTTTTTCCATACAGTGACTCTAGTAGTGCTTAGCTGTCTTTAATGTCGCTCAAGACAATCTTGTTAGATTGTATTGTGACAGCCGTCATATCAGCGTGCATTTTGGTGAATTTTTGTGCAGCCATTTTAATATTAAAGACCGAAGAAGATACACAACATCTTCAGCGTATTATGCTTTATTATTTCAGGAAAGGTAAAAATGCAACTGAAAGAAAAAGATTTGTGCAGAGAATGGAGAAGGTGCTGTGACTGATAGAACATGTCAAAAGTGGTGAAGTTTCTTGGCACTGTTGACATTTTGGCCAAATAATTGCTGTGGGGCTGTCATGCATGTTTAGATGTTTAGCAGCACCCCTAGCCTTTTGCTAGTAGAAGCCAATAGCAAGAGATAGCCGACATAATCAAAATATCCAAATCAGTAAAGTGACTGGTGAAAGTAGAAATGTGTCTTTCATTTCATGGAAAAAAACCATATGGACTTTTTGGCCACCCAGTAACATTTTCCGATGTGAGGCAGGGCAGGAAGGAGGGGTCAGACCTGAGCAGGAGAGGGGCCTGTGTCAAGGCACCCGGGGCGCTGCCTGGACTCTGACGCAGGTGCACATCTGCCTGCCTGGCCACCGAGTCCCCTGAGATGAGGCTGGTGCTGGGCCTGTACCCATCAGAACACCCCAAGCCCTGCCAAGGCCCAAACCTGCCATGGCAATGTCATCGATGAGGGTATACTCACCCCGAAGACGACACAACAGCACCCGCCGCCTGCAGGACTTGCCCCCCTGCCCTGGGCGCTCCTTTGGAGGCTCAGCACATTCCCATTTCACAGCAGGACCAAGACCCAGACAGGTTACGCCCGCTGAATGAGGTGACAGAGCTGGCTGTCCATGCTCTGGGCTGAGGTTCTGGCTGCTCTGGCCCCAGGCCTGGACTTATTATCCTGGCCCTAGTGGGCCAGGAAGCCCAATAGGAGAGTAGCCTTTGAATGACTTTCCTGGGGGAGGGGTCCTTGCCCATAAGGCAGGAAGTCACATCTCCTTTGGGGGTCCTGTGAGGACTGAGGGGCCTTGGACACAAAGGTCAGAGCCCACAGGCATGAGAAGGTACAAGCCACTGAGGCCACTTAAAGATCAGTCAAGGTAGCTTGGCCAAATGGGTTTCTCCTGGGCTCAGGTAATAGTCCTGACCTGAACTCACCTGCCAAATCAGGGGCCAAGGAGGACACACGGCCCTGCAAGGTGAGAGGCTCCGGCCCCAGGAAGCTGGGTGCAGACCCTGGGGTCACGGAGGCGAGGGTCTCCCCACAACCAGACTGGAGGAGGCGGCGGCGGACAGCTTACCTGGTGAAGGCTGCAGCTCCTCCATGAAGCCCTCGTTTGCTGCCTCCTCCACCACATGGTAGCGGCTGCGCGGCCGGCGGAGCACCTGTGGTGCCCTCAGCGCCGCCTCCCGCTCCGCTGTCAGGTCCAGGTCCTGCTGCGCCAGGTGCGCCCGCAGCTGCCGGATCTCAAACTGCAAGAGGGGAGGGTTGAGCTGGGGAACCACACTGAGTGGGTCTGGGTGGGGGTGCCGGCTGCTTCGAGCAGAAGCAGCTGTCTGGGGTGCTGAGCACCCAAAGGCCAGACTGACGCTCCTTATAACCCCCAACAATACTAACCACCATCTTGTTTTCGCTGGAGCCAATCACAAAGGCACCTCCCTTGCTTTGGGCTTCCCTTCCCCCGTCACTCGTGTGCCCCGTGTGGCCCCACCACCAGCTCTCCCCTGCCCCACTGCAGCTGCTCCAACAGGAGTGGGGGGGCTCTCATGTCACCCCCTTGTCCACTCATCTCGGCCGGGAGGAGAAAACCCAAGCTCCACACTCGTGGCTTCTGCAGCCCACGCAACCCGGGCCTCCCCTGCTTCCTGCTCGACATCGAGCCTGTTCCGGGCTCACCTCTGCCCTCTGCTCCCAGATCACCTGGCCAGCTCCCCACCTGTGGCAGCCACCCGGGTCACTCGGTGACGTCAGCCACTTAGAATTCTCTGCATTGCACTTGGCACACCCTGATATTTTTATTTAACGTTTTATTATTCTTTGGAAAGGGAAACACTCCACTAAAGCATTCGCTAACACCAGGGTGGTTGCGCAGAGCTCTGGCATCGGGCAACTTCCCCGCGTCAGCGTGCACAGCTGCTGTGTCGGGGACTGTGGCGTTGCCCGGCGGGTTGGTCAGGCTGCTGGGCAGGGACACCCCCGGCTGCCTTGGTGCTGGGAGCAGGACAGCAGAAGGGGCAGAGGATCCCGCCTGAAAGGGTCAGGCCAGTTCCCCAACCTGCTGTACTGCCCATGACTCAGTCACCCCAACTTGCTTAACAACCCGCAGCTTCGTGGAAACTCTTCTGCCGCACACAACAGACACCTGGCGCCGGCCACAGCAGCTGGTGGTCAGACTGACCCTCCTGCACCTGGGAACAGCTGGGCCCTTTACCTTAACCACTGTCTCGGCTCATATCCTGGAGCCCTGAGGCTCCCGCCTAGAAGAGCGACAGCCTAACACACAGGTGGCAAACACAAGGCCTGAGGGCCGAATCCAGCCCTCCACCTTGTTTTATCCAGCCCAGCACCTTGTTTCTACCAGGTGGCAGCGCCAAGCTCTCGCTTAACTGTTAAGCAGTAGATACATTTATGCAGGCCTAACATTATATTCGGCCCTTTGAAGGCAACCACAAGGCCGATGTGGCCCCCAGTGAAAATGAGTTTGACACCCCTGGCCTAACCCCTCACAAACCCCATGCTTTAAAAACCAAAAAAACAAAAAACCACACCCATTCCTGCCCTGGCTGGTGTGGCTCAGAGGATTGAGCGTGGGCTGCGAACCAAAGCATCTCAGGTTCGATTCCCAATCGGGGCACATGCCTGGGTTGCAGGCCACAGCCCCCAGCAACCGCACATTGAGGTTTCTCTCTCTTGCTCCCTCCCTTCCCTCTCTAAAAATAAGTAACAGGACACACCTGGGGCTCTGGGGCAGGGGAGTATATCCCCTGGCTGTGCAGGACTTGGGAGGGGCCTGGGGGTCCAGTATTATGTGTGCAGACCTTTAGCCAACCCTTCCCCTGTGGTCAGCTTCACTCTCACCCTTACCCCTATGGTCTCAGGGGCTGTGAGGCGAGCTGGGCCCCTTCCCCACTGTCTTCCTCAGGAGGCACTTCCTCCGCCCCCACAGACTGGCCCGCACTTGCACATCCACTCTCCAATCCCCCCAGTGCACTGCCTTGGACAGTGTTTACCGAGTTTTTTTTTTAATATGTTATTGATTACGCTATTACAGTTGTCCTGTTTCCCCTTTCACTCCCCTCCACCCTGCACACCCTCTCCCACCCACATTCCCCCTTTAGTTTATGTCCCTGTATCATAAGTTCTTTAGTTTCTACATTTCCCATACTATTCTTGCCCTCCCCCTGTCTATTTTCTACCTACCATCTATGCTACTTATTCTCTGTACCTTTTCCCCCCTCTCCTCCTCCCACTCCCCTGTTGCTAACCCTCCATGTGATCTCCCTTTCTGTGGGTCTGTTCCTGTTCTAGTTGTTTGCTTAGTTTGCTTTTCTTTTTGTTTTAGGCATGGTTGTTAATAACTGAGTTTGCTGTCATTTTACTGTTCGTATTTTTTATCTTTTCTTAGATAAGTCCCTTTAACATTTCATATAATAAGGGCTAGGTGACGATGAACTCCTTTAACTTGACCTTATCTGAGAAGCACTTTATCTGCCCTTTTATTCTAAATGAAAACTTTGCTGGATAGAGCAATCTGGGGTGTAGGTCCTTGCCTTTCATGGCTTGGAATACTTCTTTCCAACCCCTTCTTGCCTGCAAGGTCTCTTGAGAAGTCAGCTGACAGTCTGATGGGAACTCCTTTGTAGGTGACTGTCCCCTTATCTCTTGCTGCTTTTAAGATTCTCTCCTTATCTTTAATCTCGGGTAATGTAACTATGATGTGCCTTGGTGTGTTCCTCCTTGGGTCCAACTTCTTGGGGATTCTCTGAGCTTCCTGGACTTCCTGGAAGTCTATTTCCTTTGCCAGATTGGGGAAGTTCTCCTTTATTGTTTGTTCAAATACCTTTTCCACTTGTTGCTCTTCCTCTTTCCCTTCTGGTACCCCTATAATTCGGATGTTGGAACGTTTCAAGATGTCCTTGAGGTTCCTAAGCCTTTTCTCATTTTTTTGAATTCTTGTTTCTTCATTCTTTTCTGTTTGGTTATTTCTTTCTTCCTTCTGGTCCACTCCATTGATTTGAGTCCCAGTTTTCTTCCCATCAATATTGGTTCCCTGTACATTTTCCTTCATTTTGCTTTGTACAGCCTTCATCTTTTCATCTAATTTGCAACCAAATTCAACCAATTCTGTGAGCATCCTGATTGCCAGTGCTTTGAACAGTGCTTTGATCTGATAGGATGACTATCTCTTAGTCACTTAGATGTATTGGCTCTGGAGCTTTGATCTGTTTTTCCATTTGGGCCATCTTTTTTTTGTTGTTGTTGTTCTGGTTGCGCCTATTACGTAGTAAGGGGTGGAGCCTTAGTAAGGGAGTCTGGGTTGTGATGCTGTATGTGGGGGCGGGGTCAGAGAGGGAACAATGGTGTTTGCTCCACTCTCTGCTGGAATTCAGTCCCTTCCACCACTTCCCCCAAGCAAACTGGGCCCGTCTGGTGCTGATTCCCGGGTGGGTGGGCTTGTGTACCCTCTAGCACCCTGTGGATCTCTCCAACGAACTCTCTTGTGAGGCTGAGAGTTTCTCCTGGCATCTCAACCCACATAGGTGTCTTCAATCGGTGCTTTTAGGCTTTATTTCCCAGTGCTGGAGCCCTGGGTTGCTCGGTCCGTCTCCCCATTTTCACCTGGTTTATGTGCATGCGAATGCGTGTCCACGGTCAGCCAGCGGCCTTGCAAGCCTCACTGGGACTGCCAACCACCTCTTTTTCCTGCCTCGACCTCTCTCCGCTGGCTGCCGACTCTGCCCCTCTTACCAGTCTAGATGAATGGTTGTCAGACTTCCGTACAGTTCAATTTTCTGTCAGATCTAGTTGGGGTTTTTTTTGTTTCTAAATTTTTGTTGTCCTTAATTTTGGTTGTGTGAGGAGGCACAGTGTGTCGAACTACGCTTCCATCTTAGTGGAAGTCTTACTGACAGTTTAATTCTTATGTGTTTGATCTTTTTCTGTACTACTGTTTCAGTGGAATTTGGGAAAAGAGCTCAGATTTTTTTCTTGTTTCTTTAAAGAAAGGCACATCTCTGTTGTGTAAATACCCCACTACCCACAGGCTGTCATGCAGAATTGGGAAGGGATGTGCATCACTGGCTCTGAGCAGCCAGCGAGGAGCCCAGCATACCCTGCTCCTCTTACCCCCCAGGACGGACTCTGCTCCGCCACACACCACGCCCCAGCTCGACCCCAGAACTGTGACAAAACCTGAGCCCCGACCCCGGCCACAGTCTGAGTTCTAACCCCGGTCTCAGATGAGGCATAGACTCTGGACCTCAACAACCCACTCCTCAAACAGGCCTGTTGGCCTCAAAGCTGGCTTACTGCAGGGTGGCAGAGGGGAAGGGCTCAGGTCACAGGGGGCCCAGAGGCGCCCCCGGGGCTCTCCCAGGGTGGCAGCCCCTCCTGCCCCTGCGGATCTGAGCTTCCCATGGGCATGCCCAGCCAGCTTTCTCCAAGGCTGCTCGTCAGGGACGGCAGGCCCAGTTAATGGCCTCCCAGGCCACTCAGAACAGATGCATTATTGATAACTGGCCATCAATCCCGAGCTGCCCATGAGTGTCCCACTGGAATTCAGGCCAGACAGACAGAGGCCATTGCCTGCCCAGCCCCAAGTGCACAGGTGCACACAGGCACTGCAGCGGAGCCCCTGGGGGGTCGTCTCCCTCCCTCCCCTCCCCCCCACCCCACCCCGAGGACTCCAGTAAAGCATGGTGAGAGTTCTGTTAAAATTATATGTTTGGGAAGGAAAAAACCTCTCCCGGTTTGGAAGTGGCCCTGGGTAGCCCCGGAGAGGCTGCCTGGGGTACTTCAGGGAACTCCCCTCTTGTGAGTACTCTCAGGGATGGCTCTGGTGGCAGAGGTGGCCTGGAGCGTCCAAGAGACAGAGGCCTGGCCAGGTCGCTGTGGGAAGGTGCTTCGAGGACTCGAGCCTTCACTGAAAGAGCAACGAGCAGCCAGCAACATCGGCAGCACAGTGGTGCTCGATGGCGGGAGCGCCCGAGAGAGCAGGAGGCCCCTCCCGGTGGGGAAAAGCAAGGGCTGGAGGCTGGAGCCTGAGGTCCTGGCCCGTCACCCCTCCCTCAACCCTCCCTCACTCTGACTTCAGGCCGGGCTCCTTCCTCTTTGGGCCTCAGGTCCACTGTGTCCCAAAGGCCCGCGGACCAGCAGAGTCTGAGTCCGGGACCCCGGCTGAGAGAGGACCAAGCCGGGCCACCCCTGCTCCTGCTGACGTGCCCAACTCTCTAGAGAAGGATCCCATAGTCCAAAACCTCTAACATGCATCATCCACAAGGTGTTGCCACAAGAAGACTTATGTTCACAGAAATAAGCAGGAGAAAGTAATCTGTTAACAAGACGTAAGCAGTTAATAGAAGCTGCCCGATGCAAATATATGAGTTAACAGACAACTGTGAAGTAACTAATTAACGTGTTAAAGAAATAGGAGGAAAGATGGATAAAATGGATGTAGCATTTCAGCGGAGAAACAGAACCTATAAGAGGAATCAAATGAAAAGTCTAGCGGCTCCGTCGATGACACCTGAAACTGAGGGCTCAGTTGTGTGGGTGTAACAGCACCCCGGAAGCAGAAGCCTGGGTGCTGACCCAAAGGGCAGGGCCATGGAAAGATACGAAAACTTACGTCCAGAACAAGACCGGGGGAGGGCGGGGGGCAGAATCGGGTGTGAGACACCATCCCAGACCCACCGCCTGCAGCGTGAACTCCAGGACAAGGAAGGTGGGAGAGAAGCAGTAAGTGAAGCAATTGTGGCCGAGAACTTTCCAAATCTAATGGAAAACATTAGCCCAGAAATTCCAGACACTCTGCAGGGCCTGGGCCTCTGGGAGGGGGAGGAGGTTAAGGCAGGGGGGCGGGGGGTGCCTTGAAGACAGAATGGAGAGAATTTTCCCATCACCCCCCTACTTAATGCACTTCGTTAGCTGAGCGTCCCTAATCAGATAACGGGAGGAGGTCCGCCAGCTCCACAGGGAAGCCCAGCGTGCATTACCACAGGGAGCCAGCCCTTCCCCTGGGTGGGGCTTGATGCCGGGTGCGGCAGGGCGGCACCCTGCCGGCTCGGCCGGGATGGGTCTGGTGTGTGGAGTGCAGTGGGCGCGGCCTCGGCCCGAGATCGATGTGCACTCTGGCCAGAAGCTCCATGTCTCTAATGCAACAGCAGTCACTGTCTTCCGTCCGCTTAGTGCTGCCTGCACAGACCGCCCTGCCTCCAGCCCATCTGCCACTCGGACGGCGTCCAGTGTTTATTTCCATTAGTTTGGCCATGGCTGGCAACGACAGAGACCAGCAGACAGTTGCACACTAATGGCTCAGGAGCAGGGTGCAGCCGAATCCAGCCTTGGCTCTCTCCACGCACTGTGAAGACTGGTCGTTGCCGTACATTTAGATTATGGCCAAAGGGTAACAAGTCAGTCCTGTGACGGCTCATTTCATCAGCCAGGCAGGATTTTCACTAGAGCTATCTATCGCCTGTTGTAGGAATCACTTCCCCGTTTAAAAAACAAAAACAAAGACACTTGACACCCCACAGGGAAGACCTTGAACAATCAAGGTGACAAGGGTGCTGTGCTGAGCTGGGGCCTCCTGGCCTCTGCAGGAAAAGGGGGGGGCGGCATCAAGCAAGCGTCACCCCAAAGCCCCTTTCCTGCTCTTCCTGACCCACGGAGGCCCAGCCTCAAGGGCCAGCCATTTGCCAGCAGCCTTGTCTCAGGGCGCCGGGCGTCCACAGTGAGGCCCATGCCCGGCGCAGATGGGCCAGGTCCCTGACCAGGGCAGCAGGACCCACTGCCCCCTGCCCCCACCAGGGATGGGTACAGCCTGGGGTCCAGGCGACCCCCTTGTTTCTTGAGGAAACGGCCGGGAGACGAGCGCTCACACAGGGAGGACCAACGATGGGACTGCGCCCCTTGCGGCTGCGTGGGGAGCCCACTGGCTGCATTTGAGGGGTCGGGTGACTGTGCGGGTGACTTCTCCTGGGGCGCACAGCCCACTTCTGTCAGCATCTGGCGCCTCAGGTGTAACTGTGCAACTGAGTCCCCCAATAAAACGGAGGCCGAAGTGCCATCGTTAAACTTCCAGGCCTAGTTCTGCACGCCCTCCCGGCCCTGGGTTACGGGAGAAAACCCTGAGGACCTGGGGTCGGGAGAAGCCACCAACGGAGGAGGCTGGAGGCCAGTCACTGTGGGGAGGAGGGTCCCCACCCGGCCCCACCCTTCCTGCCCCCTGCACTCGGGGGTGACACACGCGTCAGGATCTCTGGGTCGGCCTGGCTGGGCTGCTGGCCGATCCTCCGACAGCAACTCGCACCGGTGGTCGGCCTCTGCAGGCGGAGGGCCGGTGCTGCTCCCCCCCAGCTGCCGGCCCAGCCTTCCCTGACAAGCCGAGAGACATGGGGCGGCCGGCGGCCTCCTGCAGCCTCCGTCCTTCCTTCCACAGAGGGATCCGTGAGCAGCACAGAGCCCACCCACGGCCGCCGCCCGGGTCGCCAGGAGCACGAGCGTGGGGCAGTGCGCTGTGCATGGTGGGCACCACCAGACGCACGACCCAGCGCTCTCCCTCCCCTGCTCCCACTTGCTGAGGGACGGCAGCGGGCCAGCGGCGTCCTCCTGAGGTGCGCCTTGCTCCCTCCGTGTTCCCAGCTGGGGACCTGAGCCCCGGGGTTAAGGAGAGACAGCCCCTGGGTGGTGGGGCTGAAGTCAGATCCCTGCTGCCCACCCAGGACGCCCCTTTCGGGGCCTGATGCCTGCCTGCGGTCCGCGGCCACCCTCAGGGGCCACCCCCCGTCCTCCTTGCAGACCAGGCCCCACAGCCGAAGGGTCTCAGGGCAGATGGAGCTGAGAACGGAAATCGCCCCTTCCTCCTGCCCCTCCCACAGGACCAAGCAGGGAGGAGAAACAGACTCCAGCCGAGGGCCGGGCTGCACTGCCGTGGGCTGCAGGCTGCTGCCAGGCTCCCCAGGCAAAGGAACAACGGGGACTCGAGAACATGTTGGAAAAGCAGAGCCAGAAGTGGGGCCCGGCCTGCACAAAGCCTCAGCCGTGCTCTGTGGGACGCGTGGGCAGAACCTGCCATCGCAACCGCTGCAGCTGCAGTGGCTCGGGTTTCTGCAGCCGCCAGCACCACGGACACAGGGGCTCCCCACGTCTCCCTGAAACACAGTGACTAGCCTCCTGTGCCCCGGTGAGAGGAGGAGCCGCGAACGGGAAGGCACTTTCCCGCGAAGGACTGTGGGGTTTGGGGGCCGGGGGCCAAGGGCCATCTTCCATCGTCTCAGCAGGGAGCAGCCTGCCAGCTACCTGCAGGCCACCCCAGGCTCCCCACCGGGCCGGAAGCTCCCCTTTGCAAAAGGAAGCCATTAAGGACCAAGTGGCAGACGAGGGAGGCCCTGGTCCGCCTCCCTGTGCAGCCCAGGGCCCGTGCTGCCCGGGGGAAGCACCCTCTTTCCACTCTCCGCTGGGCCTTGGGTTCCCCCACCTGCAAGTCCGGGGGCCAGATGCCCTGTGAGGGCCTTTCCCGGGACGTGAGGTGGCGCAGGGCATCAAGGACGTGGTCTATGCTGGGAAAAGAGCGCCCACGTGGCTCAGACGTGGCACAGAAGACAGACAAGGCATTTATGCAAGACGCTGGCAAATCCTGTGACCCAGCCACGAGCAGCAGCAATCTCAGCTTTCCAGAAAACCGAGGTGACTACAACAGAGTGACTTCGCAGGGGAGAGACCCGACAAACACGCCCCAGCCAGTGACCAAGGTCGAGAGCCACAGTGGTGTCCCACCCACGGGGTGCACCCTGGGTGTGAGGCGACTCGAAGGGCACGTTACCTCTGTGGTTTTCCCCTCGAACCCGTGACCACAATCGAACCACGAGAAGCATCAGACACACCTGACAGAGCGACAGCTCGCTACACGCTGGCCCGGCCAGGCCCTGCAAACCACCAAGGCCAGTGCAAACGAGGGCTGTGCGAGCACCTGTCACAGGCAGGAGGAGCCTGGCAACGCCAGGGCCCCTCGTCATGAGGGACCCAGGGTGTGCACGCAGTGACTCTGACCAGTGCACGCCTGGAGGAGGAGGACGCCACCCCCGGCTGACTGGTCGTAACCGATGCGCGAACGTAACGTAGCTGTTATCGTGGGGAAAGTTGTGGGGCGGGGGGGCGGCGGATACCGGAACTATCTCTGCAGTTTTTCTACAAATCTGAAACTGTTCTAAAAAACAAAGTTCATTTTAAAAAGACCTCAGAGGAGTGACGTTTGGGACAACATTTACACAGACCCGTCCCGGGAGAGGGCGAGGCAAGTGCAAACTGGGGGCTTCGTCCATGCTGAGCTGCTGCCCCTTTCCTCCACCTCCGGGGAGTTTCAGTTCCCGGGGCAGCGGACGTGGGTCTGGTTTGGAAACTGCCCCCCTGAACCCCAAGAACTCCAGAACGTGGACAGACGAGTGTCTGTGACAGAGGGGACCTGCAGGGACCTGGAGGGGCTCTCGGGGGGACTCGGGGCCTCTGGCAGGGCTGCACGTCCCTGAGCG
The DNA here is from genome assembly GCF_004126475.2 of Phyllostomus discolor. Taxonomy (NCBI): domain Eukaryota; kingdom Metazoa; phylum Chordata; class Mammalia; order Chiroptera; family Phyllostomidae; genus Phyllostomus; species Phyllostomus discolor. The sequence goes on from NC_040914.2 coordinate 45,187,343, forward strand.
CTGGGATGTGACCTGGGTGCAGAGGGGTGTGGGGCCTGCCCCACGCACGGCGGGCTGGGACGGCAGACTCACAGGGAAGCCACCTGGCTCTGTTCCTGCCTCTGAGTGCCCTCCATGAGCTGTGCGCTCTTGGGCAAGTCCACAGTCCTCGGTTTTCTCATCTGGAACATGGGTGTATGTGGGCGCAGGGGACAGACTGTCCAGGGTCAGCTCTCATATGTCACCTTGTGTCACGCGCCAGGCTTCAGGCTGAGCCACACCCAGGTTTCAGAGGAGGGAGACCATGGCCCACAGAGGTCCTGTCGGTGCCCAGACCCACAGGGAGGTGTGCAGCTAGAAGCTGCAGAAGTGCCTGGGCTGGCTGTGTGGCCCTAAGGCCCGTTCTTCGCTATCCCAGAGCCATTCTCTCCGAGCGTCTGGCCGCCGCCGACACTCCCTGAGCTGCACTCCCACTCACTCAAGAGTGTCTGTTGTCCCGTCAGGTCTCAGATCTGATCCTAACACACAACCAAAAAGGAGGCGGCTGTCGGCCAGGCGGGTGGCGTAGGCACCACTGAACTTTGAGAGAACAGCAGCCTGGCGGCTCCGACCCACCCCTCCCAGCTTCCCAGGGCCCCCTGGGACTCCACCATCTGACAGGCTTCAGGTGCTTTTTAAATTAAAGTGGTTTGTTTCTGCTCATCTCTTTTCCAGATGTCCCCACCTGGAGGGAACACGTCTTTATTTATTGGCTCATGCCTGTGCAGAATCTCTGTGGCCGAGACCCCCAGGAAGGAGGCCCCTTGTGGGGAGGTCTTGAACCAGGAATGTGGGGTCCCCGGGAGCTCGGGATAGGGCTGCAGTGGAAACCGTGGGGGTGGGCTGCCCAGCAGCCTCTCAGGCAGAATCTGGCCCCTGTCTCAGGGACGGTCATGCCAAAGAGACTCACGAACCGAGCCGGTGACACAGCTGGTTCAGGCCGTAGCCGACCAGTCCCTGGGGGCGAGGAGAGACATCTTGGCCTGGGAGTCGGGGTGAGTCAGCCTGGCTGGGCACAAACCACATTAGAGCCGCGTTTCCCTGCTCTGGGCCTCGAGGGGCTGCAGGAGGTCTCTGGCCCTGGGGGCCCCCGTGGGTTTAGGCACCACCAGCAGCCTGAGCCCTGGACAGAAGCGGACAGAAGCGGACAGAAGCAGATGTGGCTGCAGTTGCTCACCCCTTGCTCCTGGCAGATCTGCGTCAGCCTCTCCAGCTGCTCATCCTGGATGACCTTGGCCTTCTCGTACTGCTGGATGACCATCTCCATCTCCACCTTCACAGGCAGGACGTAGGCTGTGAGACGGAGACGGCCCATGAGGAGCAGGCGGTGCTGGGGACACCGCTGGGCCCCGGTCGTGACCAGGCGGGGCGGTGCCTGCACTCAGCCCTGCGTGGGTTCTGACCCCGGTGAGGTTCCTGACAGACCGTGTGGGGGAGGGCCAGATCCCAACACGGGGTGCCCACGCTGTCTCCCTCCTTTTCCACAGTGACCGACCCCTCAAGCTGGGACCAAGGACTCCAGTTTGCAGCCTCTGCTGCGGCCACAAGAGCACGTGCTGCACATGCAGGTGCTGTGGAAGGCCACTGGGGGGCGCTGGTGAGGAGCTGCCGGTGGGAACGTCAAGTGCACTGCACCTCGCAAAACGCTCTGGCAGTTCTTCAAACTGCTGACCCCACGGCCTGATGCCGTGACCCCACGGCCCAGCGATCCCACCCCAGGCACCTCGGAGAAATGGAAACGTACGTGCACACAAAACTGTGTGCGTGAGCGTTTGCAGCAGCCCAAGTGTAAACAACCCACATGTCCACCACCAGATGAGGCGGCCTGTCCACCAGTGCGGGCCGCTCAGCAGAGAGGAGGAAGCAGGCGCTCACACCGCTACCACACGGTCACCCTGAAAACACCACACAAGCGGGGAAAGGCAGACGCAACAGGCCGCGTGTCCCGAGTCCACTTCCGTGAGGTGTCCGCAAGGCAAGTGTACGAGCCGGGAGTGGACTGGTGGTTGCCCGGGCCCGAGGAGGGGTGTGTGTGGAGGAATGGCCGGGGGCACTGCGAATGGGTGTGGAGTTGGGTTTTTTCTGAGTGATAAAAATGCTCTGAATGTAGATTTTGGTGATGTTTCCACAACTCTATGAATATACTAAGAACTACTAAACCGTGCATTTCAATCAGGTAAGTTTTATGGTACGTGGACTACATATTAACAAAGATATTTTTCCCTGCCTGGCATAGCTCAGTGGATTGAGCACAGGCTGCGAACCAAAGTTTCGCAGGTTTGATTCCCAGTCAGGGCACATGCCTGGGTTGCAGGCCATGACCCCTAGCAACCGCACATTGATGTTTCTCTCTCTTTTTCTCCCTCCCTTCCCTCTCTAAAAATAAATAAATAAAATCTTTAAAAAAAAAAAAAAGACATTTTTTAAAAAGGTCACTGGGGCTTTTCTGCTCCTCCCTTCCTGCTTCCTAAGGCTGAGATGCAGCTGTGATGGCTGGCACTGCAGCAGCCCTTCTGGGCCACAGCATGACTCCAGGGAGCAGGTCTCTCCTCTCACCTGAGTGCTCTGGTTTTGGAGCAGCCACCTGTCACCCCACCAGCCTCACTGAGTCCTTCCGGCCACTCACCATCAATGACCCTCTTCACCCTCCAGATGCGGAGCAGGATGATGAGGCTGATGGCGTCCCAGGGGCTCCGGGGCCCGTTGGCCACAGTAGAGGCCACCATGGGGGCCAAGGACAGGATGATCACGGCCCCGTCAAACACCTGGCAGTGAGCAGATTTCAGGGTCCTGGGCTGTCCTCAGTTCCCCAGCCGGAGCCCAGCCAGAGCCCAGCCAGAGCCCAGCCCAGCCCAGCCCTTGCACCCGGCCAACGCCTCCTCCTGGCTGTCCCCCGGGCCCTGCTCAGTGCTTGGACAACCCCCACCAGAAGTGCTACTGAGCAGGCTTCCCCCTCTGGCTTCCCCCCATCTTCATCCTCTGTTCCCACAGCCTCTGGCCATTTCAAGCCTCTTTTCCCAGAGTCTGTTTCCAGCACTTTGTCCCTTTGCAGGATGGGGACAAGCCTCCCTGAGCCCCGCAGGGCCCCCGGGGTGGCAGGACCCACAGCCTGCCTCCTGTCTCTGTCTGCAGGGAGGCAGCACTGGGGCGAGAGGGGCCCTGGGCCCTGACCTCTGACCTGCCACCTGTTGCCCCAGCCTGGTCTTCCCGAGACCTCCGTGGCCAGGCCCTCGGTCTGCTCAGCCAGAGAGGCTGAGAGTGGGCAGGAGGCAAGGCAGGGGACAGTGGCAGATGCTGCCCGCCTTGGCCACTGCTGTGTGACAGCCAGGCCTCCCACCTCCCCCCACCCTGCGCCCCAGTCACCACACTCACAAGGCAGAGCAGGGGCTTTGCTCTGAGGAACCAGCTCAGAAAGCCCCAGGCAGCTCAGCTCCCGCCACCCTCCACACACAGGGCATTTCAGAGCACACGCATCTGTTTGCAACACGTTTCGAAAGCTTTCCAAAAGGATCAAGGATAAACTAGAATTCTGCAGCACCTCACCGGACTGTTTAGACGTCCCTTTACCGGGGATGTCCTCAGTCTTCCCTCCCCCCGCGCCCTGCACCGGGGACCCCTGCCTGCATGTGGGGAGGGGCAGCCTTTTTCCCTGCCTCCAGGCCCGGGCTCGGGGGATGGCCACATCCCAGCACCCAGCGTGGGTGCTGTAGGGGGTGGGTGTTGGTCCTTACCTCTATTTTGTTCTCGATGTAGTCCCAGATGCCAAGCACCACAATCCGGAGGACAGTCTGAGGAGAGCACGTGACAGGGAGTCAGGGCTACTGCCCTGCCCCACGGAGGAGACTCTGGGTCATGTCCTTGCCTGGCAGGGGGGACTCTCTCTGCTGCAGTTGAGCACCCATGGGTGCAGCAGCTCCTGGCTCCTACCAGATCCCAGGTCGGGGCGCCATCCTTCTCCCAGCCCCCTGCTCAGCCATGGAGCCCCGGCCCTGACTGGCGGGGTGTGTGGGGGAACGGGCTAGGGCCTGGGGCTGAGGCCTGGGGCTGAGGCGCCCCTGCACAGGGCACAGCGGAGTCGGGGGGCTCGTCTGCGGCCTGACAGGCAGGGGATGGCAAGTCAATGCCGGGCACTGAGTCCTGCAAGGCCAGCGCCACCCAAGCAGAAGAACCTCGGCAACCGGTCACGCACCACTGCTGGCAGCCACAGACTCACGGCATGGTTTCCAAGGTCTGCACCAATGGGGCACGGAGCCACGGCCCAGGGGTTGCCGTGGGGACCGCGGTGAGGGAGGCCAGGGGCCCGAGGGCCGGACCCTCGCTGGGCAGCAGGCTGGGAGCAGGCACTGTCCTGGAGGCCAAGGTCCCTCCCGGACAGCGATCTCAGAGAACTGGCCGGGACGGACCTGGGATCTGCCCCTAGTCTGACCCTCAGGCCCGTGGTCACCTGCCGATGCCGTGGGCTACAGGGGCTGTGGCTGGAGAACACACTGCCCTCCCCACACACCCCAGCCCAGCGACAGAGAGAGAGAGAGAGAGAGAGAGAGCTCGCGAGCGCCATTAGATGGGGCCGGAGCCCCGTCAGGGCCTGGGACTTGACTCCTTGGGACCCTCCACCCCCCATTTCAGCTCCCGGCCCTGCTGGGCTGGGACCCTGGCTCCCCCATGTTGTTCCCACTGGACGACTGGCTCCCACGAAACCCAGTGCTCCCCAGTGCCCGGAGTTCTCCCTCCCACCTCACACATCAGACACAGACACGGGCTTTATCTGCCAACTGGAAAGGGCGGGGGCATCCATCCCGCCGATCCCCCACGCCAGAGACCTGCCCTTTTGCTCCCACTGAGGTGGCCCAGCGCTTGGGCCAGCCAGACCCCACAAGCCCCACAGCACCTGGTCAAGTGCACCGCCTGGGCCTGTGACTCCATCCTTCCAGCCCTGAGGGACAGGCCTGAGGCAAGCTGCACCCAGCACTGTGGCGGCAGCGGCCACGGCATCCTCACTGCTCTCCCCACCTCCAGGCCCCTGGCTCCAGCCTCCAACCCCACACACTCCTCACTGGCCACAGGAACCCCTGCCCTCCCTCAGTGACGCCCTGCCAGTCCTACCCTCCCTGTGTCCCGGCCCGCCCACACCGGGACCACAGCTGTTCACCCGCTGGGACTCAGCTCAGGGGCCTCTGCAGGGCCCAGGCTCCCTGGCAGGGCCGAGGCTGCACCCCTGGCAATGTCTGCGCACCGTGCTCTCTCCCTGTCCTGTGTCTCCCTGCCCGCAGCCTCAAGGGCACACCCAAGGAGGTCGCAGGGCCCCGTGCGCACCCACCTCTGAGAAGAACACGGAGAGGATGACCAGACTGATCCAGTGAATCACACCGGCAAACTGGAAAGCACTGGAAACTGCAACAAACACAATGACAGGGTCCATTTCAGCAGCAAGGCCTGGGACGCACTGGGAGGGGGCTTCCCAGCCCGGGCCCACCTTCGGGACCAGCCGCTTGTGTGAAAAGTAGGTCTGGGTGACATCAGGCCAGAGGCCACCACGGGCTGTCTACGGAGGAGGTGGTGGAGATGGGTGGGTGTGATGCCATCCTTTCCTCCTCCCCCCCCACCCCCGCCCACCCCACGGCAGGCCCACAGGCCGCATCTCAGAGCTCCGGCTCAGCCATTCGGCCTCGCAGGGCTGGGTCCCGCTGGAAACCCCCACCACAGACTGGACCAGGGTGCCGTGCACAGGCGTCAGGGATGGAAGCTAGCTCACTGACTTTTCATTCTGAAAACGGAGTGGCAGAGATGGTGGTGTGGGCCAGGCTGTCCCAGGAAACAGGCTAGGACACAGACAGGCAGAGGGTGTGGGGGCCAAGGGACGCTGGCCTCCCAGGTGGCAGAGCAAGCGGCTGGGTCTGCCACACATCCCAGCAGCCCACTGGCCTTCCAGAGGCCAGCGCATTGGCGCTGACCGCTCCCACCCACCTCCCCCTGGGCACTCCTGCAGCAGAGGCACCAGCTGCAGGAGGCCTGTTAACTGCAGGAGCCTCTGGGTCGGCCTCCCGCCCCAGCAGAGAGCAATTCTTCGGGGGGGGGCACAGCAGGGTGCCAGGGCCCAGGACAGGGCCAAGTGGGCTTTGGTGCAGAGCGTGGGGGGCTGGCAGGACCTCCTGGGGGGGTGGGGGGGCCACACCGGGTGCAGGAATGCTGCTGAGAGCACATGCGGCTTCCCTGCGGGCTCCAGCGTGGCTGGTCAGCACACGGCTCAGAGTCCCCTGGGGACCCAACTGGGAACAATGCCCTGACCCATGACTGGGGCAGGCCGGACCCCACAGACCCCCCCAAAGCTCTGAGACTGAGGAACTGGGCCTGTGGGGCAGAGACCAGCTCTGGAGTAGAGGAGGCGGGGAAGGGAAGGCTGTAACACCAGGCTCCCCGTGGAGGACTCCGGGCCCCCTGGCATCGGGCCAGTGTGAAGCCAGGAGACGCCAGGATTCCTTCTGTCTCGGCCACGTGAGCACCAGTGGGACCGAGAGGCCGAGGCATGTGTGGCCCTGAAGGGACCTCCACATGAGTCTGAAAACAGGAACTCTCTCCCTGTCACTTCTCAAATAAATTCCTGTGCTTTTTTTTTCTTTTACAGTTGCTTCAGAGGAGCCATCAATCTCTGACTGTGCGTTCTACGGAATTTAAGATGCCTTTTTACGAGCTGCTGTTGGATCTCCCACTGAAGTCCATCTCCCGGATATTTAATTTTCAGGAAAATTCCAAGGTCGGCTGGGCCCTCAGTCCAACTCAATACCCCGTCACGCTCAGAACCCCACGCGCCTGGCCGCGTCCCACCGCAGGGAAAGAGCAACGCTGTTCTGGGCAGACCTCGCACCCAGTGGACGGGCGGGGATGTGGGGCGGAGAGTACGCAGCACGGTTTGCCGACGCCAGGCTGAGTGCAACACCCGTGCCGGCCGCCCTGTGCCTGAGGACTCTGTGAGTGGAACCCAGCGAGCGAGGCGGGTCAGGCAGAGGCCCCCTGTGCTGCTGCCGTTCCGTCAGCGTCAGAACGGCCAGTCGACTCAGGACTCAGAAGGAGCCCTGAACCGGAGGCCCTAGTCAAGGGCCTGGTGGCATTTGAGAAAACAAGTCCAGACCCCTGATGGCTTTGGGGTGGCTGGATCTAACGGTCCTGAGCGCAGCCAATGGCAGGAAAGGAAACACTGGGAGGGGACCAAGAATCTCAGCTCTTCATCTGCACTTGAATGACCCACCTTCGGAACTGGGACATACGGGAACCCAGGACTCTACAGAACCACTCACTCATGCAAAACAAGAGCCTCAGCTGCCCTCCCCCAGGGCACCCGTGGCCCTGGTGCCCACCAGGACAGAAGAGGCCGCAGAGGAGCGGGCCTCCATAAGCTCAGAGCCAGTGCGGACCCAGTGAGGCCCTGTGCTGGCGGGGGAGCTGGCCACGCCCATACCTGGCCCGGTGGCCCCCAGCCCCAGCCCCAGCCCCAGGGCTCCTCGCCTGGGGCAGCCTCCAGCTCCTCCAGGCCTCCCAGCCCGGTCTGTGAGGCAGGACGGCCGAGGCCCTGCCTGTCTCACGGGGCGGCCGCTGGGGTCCAGTTACAGGGAAGGGCTTTTCACACCGTCCCACTCACGCCGGACAAAAACACAAGGAGCCACAGCATCACCACGGCTGCTGTCACGAGTTACGACCAGGTGATACGCCTCCACAGTGGGGACTCTCTTTAAGCTCCAGAAAATTCTACCCTGGAAAACTCCAAATGGGAACAATTAAAATAGGGGCCCCAACACTTCCGACCTCACGGGTTTCAGATGGCGAAACGCTGGGGAGGGCCCGGAAGTGGCCATGCAGGTGAAGAGGGGCGGACTGATGCGGGACAGTGGGAGCAGCCGCCCGGTGTCCCCCCTGGTGGTGCTCCCCAGGGCCAGGGGCCGGGGTGCCGGGCTGGGGTGCCGGGCGGGGGCAGACCACACGCTGGTCGGGGACCCCGGGCGGATGCACACGGAACACCGACACCGTACGTATTTGCACAGGGTACCCCCTTGCTACTCACACTGGAGAAGCTTTATATCTATTAGCAGTTCCAGAGTCAGGAGGGTCACCACCAATATTACACAGGCTACCAGGAAACTGTTGAGACTGGCACTGAGCAAAAATACCTGCCACACGGCTGCTCTCTTCCCACAGCACGGCTTCAGCCAGGTGGACCTGCGGGGACAAGAGTGGGGAGCAGGCACTGAGAGGGGGTGACCCGAGGCCCTGCTCTCACCCCCCTGCATCAGTCCTCCCGCCCTACACTTCCCAGTGAAGCACAACCTACTCCAGAGGCCACCGAGCAGAGTTTAGAACAGGGGTCTCTCTGGGCGTCTGATCCACCCCCGTTAGAGACACAGGATCCAGGGGGAAGGGGTGGCTGTGCGGGGGCCTGGGAACGGAAGGCGCCGTCCTCAGCTCTGCGAAAGCACCAAGGCTGGGTGGGGACCGATCCCCAGCCTCAGGAAGCTGGCCCCAGGGAGGGTTTCACTAAGCTGGGGACACAGGGTGAGAGGCCGTGTCTGTGAAGGAAAGGCCACGAAAGCCACCAGTGGACGGTGACAGGTGAGTCTGTCCAGGAGTGGCCACAAGGACTGCGCATGTCGCCTGGACCTGCAGCTCCGAGGGGCAGAGGCCCAGAGATGCCGAGGTGCCCACAGGTGCACGAAAGACCCTTTGAAGTTGAAGATTTCTCTGTCACTCCTCAGCTGACCTGCTCTCCTGATTCACCGTGTGTCTCACCTACACCCCACTCCTTCTCTCCCCACAAAGTGACACTCCTGCCCCCCTTCCTGGGCCCTATTTTAATCTTTGACACCTTTCTCACCTAGCCACCCAGCTCTCACTTCCTTCCCGCTTCCTGTTACCTCCTCCCAATGTGGGTGTCGCTGCAGGTCTCAAAGGAGGCCCAGCTCCCACCCCCCACCCTCTAGAACCCAGTGCATTCTCCTAAAACTGACGCCGTTTTAGTGCCAACTGGAACTTCGGGCAAACACCCTTGCAGTTAAAATAAAAAGGACCACAGTGAAGGTCATGTTCCAGGATGGTATCATGCTGAGCAGCCAGTGTGTGGGTTTGGGGGTGCTAAGGGCTTCCTGAGCCTCAATTACTCTGCAGCAGCTTGGAAAGCAGGACCGTGGGCCCCAAAGCTCCAGGACAGAGGGGGCAAAGCAGCGGACTTTCTGGCTGACCCCATGTCAGCCAGAAAAGCTAATCCCAAAAAGCTAATAAAATGTCCTCTGAGCTTCAGAAGACTCAGACATTCCTAGGAGACTGTGCTTCAACAGAAAGACAGAACGTGTCCAGTTTCTAAATATCTCTGAGTGGTTAAATAATGACTCAAGGAGCTCCGTGGGCCAAAAGGAAATCAGCACCGAGTCTTCAGCTGTGCAAGGTGCTTTCCTCCCAGGGCTCAGCATCCAGCCCATCCGAGCCCTGGAGCCTGCTTCCCACTGGCACTCCCCCAGAATGACCACTAGAGGGCAGGCGTGTCCCAATGTCCTGCCCTGCTGCAGCAGGAGGAGCAGCTCCAGGAGGCCTTGGGCTGCCAGAGGCCCAAATGCCAAGGAGCAGATGGCCCTCCCAGTAGGCGGCAGTGTTCTAGCATGAGGTCCCAGCAATCCCTGCTGGGGCCCCAGAGGAACCCTGGCTGGGGCAGGAGAAGGCTAGGAGCCTCGTCTGCTTCTGCTTCATATTCTCCTGGGCAGTGGTCCCAAGCCTGGGGCTGAACCAGCCCTTTCTGAGGTGGAGCCGCAGGTGCCTGTGGCAGGGGCTGTGTTTGCTCCTCTGGGGTCTGGCCTTGCAGCAAGGGACTGCAACATCCGGCTACTGTGGCTGCAGGGAGAGAGCACTGGCTGGGTGGGGACTGTGGAGACCCTCAAGTGCCCCCAAATTGCAGGCACTCATGCCCGGGGGAGGGAGCAGGCCACAGCCAAGCCTATGACTGCCCTGTAGGCAGCCAGGTCAGATGGCCCTGGCAGCCCTGCACTGAGAGTTTCAACTGTTGAGTCCCCGAAGAAAGGGACAGAGGGAGGAGGGGTCAGAGCGAGTCGGCTGTCTGTCCACAGTGAAGTCCAGGGCCCAGGCTCACCCATCTGCCTGGCACTGACCGTGGTGGCATTGCTGGACCAGAGAGTCAGAACAGCTCTGGGTTGCAAAGGGATAAAAATGACGGCCCCGAACCCCCCAAAATGCACAAAACCACAACACTGAGTAAACGTTCCAAGGATTGTACGGACCCCTGAGCCTCCTCACTGGGGGGTCAGCTGAGGACACCTGGACTCCAGGTTCGAGCCCTGCATCCTGAGACCCACCCATGCCCAAGACACTGCACGTCTGTGGTGCTGACGTGGCCTGGACATCCCAGACCAGGTGGTGGTTTCAACCGTCAGCAGAATGTCCCATGCCCCACTTCACGATTCTCTACTGTGTCTGCTCCAGGGGGCGACAACACGGTCAGAGAAAGCCCTCTGGCCCTGCCCTGGGCTCCACTGTCCCTGATTTAACAACCCTCACGAGGCACGGGTGCTGAACCAGGAGCTGTTGCAGCTGCTTTACAAACGGTAACTCACGCCGTTGTGTGAAAAGACAGCTCCTTCCACTTTTTTATCTGCTGACACAGACCCTGGGGAGGAGCCAGACTTTTCCATCTGTTTGGGTTTTGGTGGCAACTGGTGTCTCCGAACTGCAGCCCCAGAGACCGAACTCCGAGTGCAATCTCTGAGCCTGTTCCCTAATCCCCCAGTGGGAGCATCAGCAGCCTTCACAGGGTCGTTGTTCTACGATACTAAAAATAACGTGTGAACCCAGTGACACAATGCTCACTGCACAGCGGCCCTCTGTATGTACTGTGAGGGTGTAAGTTCATGGGCCTCAGAAAAGGCATTAATAATCTACATAGGAGAAGTGTCAATGTGCACTCCACGCCAGTACTACGTGCCCACTCAGTGCCAGGCGCCATGCTGGGCAGCAACCACAGGAAAAGTCCTGCCCAGCATCCTCCTCGCCCTGTACCGATCGATTCCAAGAGGCAAGCCACAGTGGTACACAGACCCAGAAAGTCAGCACAGCAGCACGTTTGGCACAACAGGGAATCTCAGGTTGGAACCGAGTGCAGACTTCCCCAGCCCTTTGCGGGGACTGAAGAAAGTGAAGTCTCCAAATGAGCATCTTCAGTTCTGCGATCAGAGCTGAAGGTCAGCCCCATGCCAGGGGTAGGGTGGGGTGGGGTGGGGTGGGGGTAGGGGGGGCAGCTGAGGGTGAGGAGAAGGAGGAAGCCAGGCCTTGCGCAGCTGGGGTCACGGGAGTCTGACATTCACTTGTCCCAGAATCTCAGGTTTCCTGCATCCTCAGAAATGTCAACTGGCAACAAGCTCAGGCTAGGAGGTAGGAGCTGTCACCCCACTTGGCAAGTCCCATTCCCCTTCTGAGGGGCACAAAAGCCGACACACCGGGGACCGGCTGCCCAACCTGAGGGGCGCGAGGCGTTGCTGGCACGTCTCTGAAGGGCTGCCATGGGCTGGAGCCTGACTCAGGAGAGGAAATGGGTGCCACAGGGTCCAGTGAGACACTCTCCCTCCCCCCTGAGTCCTCCATGTGGGGAGCTGGTCCCCAGTCTGCGCCTCCTTTGTGCCACACACATGTGGGCAGGGCTGCCCAGATGAGGCCGGCTGCCCAGAGGGCCGTGAGCCGGCCGGTGGGCTAGTTCTCAGGCACAACCCATGTCTGTCCTGCTCTCTCTGTTCTGAGCTGCAGTCTGGCAAATACTGGGTCAGCAATGCACCCCCTTCTTCTGCGTGGCCAAAGTCCAGATCCAAGATGCCCCCACAGTTGGCTGGGGGGTCCAAAGCCTCATAAATTCAGCTCACTTTCCTTGGGGGACCTGAGCTTGAGTTTAAATTGCTCTTCCTCCTCCAGGCAGCACCCTGCAGAGCCGTCAGAGGTGCTCTGCTGCCCCCTAGTGGTGTCCTGGGGCTGTGCACCCCGTACCTGCGAGGAGGTGGGAACCCAAGGTTTATTTTGCTGAGAATAATGTACACAAAGATTTCAAGAGCCGTGACCTTCCAGACTTTGCACTTGCAAGGTCACTGCAGGGACGAACCTGACTTTGGGGTTCAACCCTGAACCCCAGAAGGCTTTTCATTTTTCTAAAAGGATGCTAAAAAAAGTACTAAGCGAGGTTGGCATGTTCTGAGGCCAATCAGATTCCTTTATTTCAGGATGACTTTGTAGAAGGGCGAAAGTGGCTCAGAGGCGGGCCAGCCCTGACCACCGCCCGAGTTCTGGTCCAGACCCTGGTCCCTCCCTGTGGCTCTTCCTCCACCCCACACGCACCTGGGGCCAGTCCCCAGCTTTCCCCAACGGACCTGGCTCCCTTCTCTCCTGTTCCTTATCTTAGACGGCCTCACGCACCCAGTCACTTACTCATTCAAGTCTCTCTCTCCTTCCTTCCTCGACACCCGCTCTGCTCCAGGCTCGAAAGAGCTGATGTCTGCCCTAAGGGGCCCCAGGCCAGGGTAGGGGGACAGACTCGAGAGCAGCCAGACAGCCCAGCATCACAAATGCCACGGCAGAGGCAGGCCCCGGCCTGGGGGGTGGCATGGGGGACAGAAGACTCTCTGCAGGAGCGGGTCCTCGAGCGAGCGAGTACACAGGGAGCGCGGAGTGTGACCTGGACTCCAGCTGAGTAGGCTCCTCCACTCCCCGCCTCCTGCCTCCAGGTTTTGTTTGCCAGCACCGCTGAAATGACCTCAGTCTTGACTGCAGATGCTGCGACACTGGACCTGCTTTCCAGGTGACAGCTCACAGCCATCCCCGTGCCCCAGTGCGTCTTCTTCCTCTGACTGTGAAGCCCCGGCCGAAATGTCCGCTGGCATCGCCCCAAGTGACAACACCCCTTTCTGTCTACACAGCCTCCCTCCAGGCACCTCCCCCCTGGGGGTCTGGCCTCTGACCTGTCAGGTTGGGCCTTTTAGGACCCTAAAGTATAACTAACTACGAGGCTGAATATCTTTCCTTCCTTCCTTTACTTTCCTATTTGTGACAAAGAGTCTCCTGCCTGCTCTCCATGACCCTCTGGAACACCCTCTCTACATGGCTGCAGAGCTGCCACCTGACCCTTGTCCTGCCCTGCCTCCCTCAGCAGAATGGGGACAGGCATGTGACAGTGCAGCCATGCGGTGGCATCACATGGGCAATGATGACAACCAGAGTCACAACGTGTGATGCTGTAAAGGGACAGATGACACACGGAGGCCCGCGGTGCTGGCCTGGACCAGGAGCCAGAGATGGGGCTGTGCCTGCCGCTGTGTGGCCTTGCACAAGTGCTTTCATGCTCTGGACTCTGCTGTCCTCTTAGAACATGCAGAATAGGCCCTGCCTGGTGTGGTTCAGTGGATTGAGCGCTGGCCTGCGAACCAAAGAGTCGCCAGTTCGATTCCCAGTCAGGGCACATGCCTGGGTTATGGGCCAGGTCCCCAGTAGGGGGCGCATGACAGGCAACCACACATTGATGTTTCACCCTCTCTATCTCTCTCTCTCCCTCCCCCTCTCTAAAAATAAATAAATAAAATCTTTAAGAATATATGGAGACTAGATACGGTCTGGGGTGTTTTCTAGCTCTAACGTTCTCAGATTCTGGGAAACTTAAAAACACTGAAATATATCACTGAGCTCCAGGGAAGCGAATGGCGGGGTGCTGGGTCCCCGAGATCCCTTGGTTTCCCGCAGAGAAGACTGGGGCCCGTACATAACACCCCCCTGCATAGGAACAGATTGTCTGACAAGACTCCCACCAGAACTGTAAACGCTGTTGCTGTGCATTGCTGCAGAAAGGGCCAGGTGGGAAATTTTGGGAGAACCCCAGGAAATGCAGCAAGAGCCAAAAAGCCGCGGGGAGAGAGAGCCAGCCCCCCGGCCCCCCCAACAATGTGCTTTTGTTTTGCTTCCTTGTTCCCTGGCGTCTGTCCTGGGCCTGCGCTTCCTTCCTTCTTCAGGAAGCCCCTGGCTGCCAGGAGCCCCACAGGGAGCACAGGCGGCCGTGACAAATCTCTTCACCCGCTGCCTCCTGCCGCCCCACAGGAGCAGCTTCCAGGGCGCACACCTGGGCACTCCAATCACATCAAGGGCCTGTCTGCCCGGTGGGCGCCTCATTTGCATCCTCCCTGGTGGGGGAGACTCTGCACAGGCCCAGTTCAGAGGGAAACGAGGCGGTAAGGCTGGGCCTCCGGGTGCTTTGTTCCTTCCCCTGTTCCCACTAGGAGGGGGCTCCAGGCTTCTGGCCCTGAGAAACTTGGACCAGCAGGGGAGTTACGAAGCTGCGCTGCTGCTTTAGGCCACCAGAGGGCAGCAATGTGGCACCTGGTGCTCTGGCAGGGACACACCTGCCACACAATTTGTGGAGCTCAGTGGAAACGCTCTTGGCTCCTAGTGCAGAGTTTCCAGGCGCCGCAGCGCAGCATCAAACCGAGTGACTGCACAGGCCGCACGTGCACGAAGCCGGCCCTGGCTCAGGGGCCTCGAGGGCCTCAGCCCAGCCTTAGAGCCAGTGGAGACCCGGGCACCGAGACTGCCCACTCGGTGGCCACCACCACCTGGCGTCCATCCCTCAGCTATCTCACTTCCGCGTGCCTGTCCTTTCCCCCTTTCCCCACAGCGTCCTGCCGAATCTATGCACAGCACTCGGAGAAAATCGTATTTTCAGAGAGAGCCACTGGTTGAAGTTTTTGCAAAAGGTTTATGGTTTCACAACTGTTAGGCAATTTCTCTCAGGAAAGTGGGAGCCCTTTCGGAAAACAAGCACAGGGGATCCAAGCTCTGAAAATTCATCTCGAGCCAACATTTCTCACCAGCTTCTGAAATAACCCAGCAACCCTTCATTTCCGCAGTCAAAGCAGCCAGCGTGTTCCGAAACATTTGCAGGCACCTGAGGAAGACAGTGGCCCAGAAGTGGCTCAAAGCTCCTGGCCCGTGTTTCCTGTCTGTGCCGTGGAGCCGTGGAGGGTGGGGCGAGGGGGACGTCTGACCTGCTGGGTGACCCTAGGACTCTGCTCTGGTCCTCAAACCAGCTCTAACTCAACTGTTCACCTTCGGGAACGATGTTTATAAGACAGACCAGGCTAACGAGATGCTAACTGGGGAACAAAGGCATCCAGACTGACAGACAAGCTCAGGAGGAGGAGGTAGGGGCCACACCTTTGAGTCATCCTATGCAAAGGGGGCAGCAAAGCTCCCGGATGAGTGCTGCTACACCCCAAACAGGCTCAGCACCGCACCTGGAGCAGGGTGCTCTCTGCCGGCCTCTCCCCTGGCGAGCGTTGGCTGACCAAGGACACCAAGGACACCGCAGGTCAGGTCCATCCCTTCTGGACTCTGTGACCTTGGGCAGGTCTCCGATCCCGGTGGGTCCCCTGGTAGATCCCGGCCTCTCTTGTAGCATTGTGCAGAGAGGGGTCGGAGGGGCCACCACGAAGCACGTCAGTCCAGAAATGCTATGATTCTGACGCCCAAGCCAGTGCTACAGAAGAGGCCGGGTCCCGCAATGGCAGGTAAGGCCCAAGCCCACAGCCTTCGCTGAGGCAACAGCGCCTGAGGAGAAGGGGGCCTGGGTGGCCCGACAGACACGTCTGGCCTCTCCCTGCTCAGCATCCCTGACCTCTGTCCCTCCTGATCCCCATGGGAACCCGGGGGGTTATTTATGCGAGAGACGGCCGGGCACCTACCCTTCTCTTTGGTAGTCTTCGTCCAGATTTGACAGCAGCTGCGAGCCCGCGGAGGAGAGGTCGACTGCGGCCAGGGGCAAGTCCCGGTAGGCAAAGTTCACCAGCTGCCCAGGAGCAATGCTCTTGGTCTCCTCGTCCACCTGTTGGGAGATGATCTCCACCTCGGAAATCCCTCCTCCTGGGGCAGGCCTGGCGGTGGAGGGGGAACGGGCAGTCAGCCCCACGGCAACCGCGTCTCATTCCCCGAGGGAAGGAGGGAGGGCGCGTCAGAACGACAAGTCCTCTGCTTGGGTAGGGAGCTCTGAATTCTAACCTTTTTTTTTTTTTTTCCTAACCACTGTTGGAATCTAACCAATAATACTCAGTGGCAGTTACCCAGGAAGGTCAGAGCTAAATCTACCTCCTTCTTGTCTGCTTGAATCATCCAGGTAATTGAGGGAAAAGTGGAATTTTTATTTGAACACCACAGGTTAGCTGCCCAAACTACCCAGATTCAGCAAGTGATTTCCCATGCCCAGTTTTCTTTGCAGCCCTGTCTGCACCTCTGCCTTCCGCGGCCTGTGATGCACAGGACGCACACTCTCGGCACAACGTTTACAAAATGACTTCAGACGGAACGGGCACAGGGTGTGAGGCTTTGGTGTTTCCCAACAACTGAAATAAAGGTGTGGATATTTATGTGGGGGATGCCGGGTTGATGCTCTTCTTTCCTTCCGGACTGCTCATGGAAACTAGGGACCGTGGACTGGACAGAGTTTTCTGATCCAGGGGTACTTCTGCACGGCTGGGGAATTCCGGAGACTAACAATACTTGGCTCTGAGAAGCATGGAACAGGCCACGTCTGCCCTCCCGACTCTGCTGCCCTCCGTCCCCTCCTGCCAGGGCTCCCGGTGGCCCAGCACTACTTCAGGTCAGTGGGTAGCTCAGCAGGAGACGAAGCCTCCTTTCGGGGGAGGCAAGGCCTCACAGTTCATAGCCAACTACTGAGAGAACACCCTGATGAGGGGTAAGAACGGGAGGGTGGACAGTGTTTACTAATGGCTCAGTTCTTCACCCTCCCTTTCCCGCAGCTCCTCCCAAGGAAAGGAAGAGCACACTTCCCGGTCCGTGATGCTCTGTTCAGTCATGTGACTCGTTTTGGTCCACAGGATGTTAGCACACGTGACACAAGCAGAGGCATGAAAAGGCACCTGTGGATTTTTGTGATGATGCTGTTGCCCCTGCGATAGAGCCATCAGAAGGTGACCAGCCTGCCCAGGGGAGGATGAGGGCCCCATGGAGTGGACGCCAGTGTCACCTAGAAAAGCCAACCGCCAGCAGAGCCCACACCTAGGGGTGACCAGCCAGGATGGGCAGAGCTGCCTCGCTGGCCACCCCAGACATGAAGAAACAAGCACTTCCTGCTGCATTCTACTGAGGTTCTGTGGTGGGTTGTCCCACGGCACCGCTGTGGCAATAGTGTGTACCTGCTCCAGGTGACAGCAGCCAGCCCCTAGCTAGGCAGGCTGGGGCAGAGCTGTGGGACAGGAGTGCTATTCTCACCTTGGCATTTTTTTATGTATTTGGTTTTAGGGAGAGAGGAAGGGAGGAAGAGAGAGAGGGAGAGCAACACTGATGTGAGAAACATCGATTGCTTGCCTTTCCTGGCGCCCGACCAGGGACCAAACCCACAACTTGGGCATGTGCCCTGACCAGGAATCAAACCACAGCCTTTTACTTTGTGGGATGACGCCTAACCCCCTGAGCCATGCCGGCCAGGGCTCACCTTGGCATTTTTGCCATTAAGTTACAACCACGAAACAACTGACCAGTTTGCTGGCACTTGGTAAGATTAAGGGGTTGGTACACACGGCCTCTCAGGTTTGAGAACGGAAGGCAATTCTCCCTGAAGAGCTCTGCCCTGGCTTCATAAAGCCTGCTTTCAGAAACCCAGTCATGATGTCTAACTTTCCTCACAATGTCTGTGTTATTAATTCACCTTAAGCACTTCCTAATCTTGTCTTGAGGTTTGCTTTTGAAAGGCTTGCCCGTTTTCTGTGGCCTCCTGCTAAAGAAAGTATGTATAGTGGTTACCTGAATCAGAAGATCCTTGTCTTCTGGGAGGATCTGGTAACAGGTGATTGTTTGTTTGTTTGTTTGTTTAAGAGAAAATAGCCAAATTTAATAACACATCTGTGTGTGAAGCCCACACACAGGAGAGAGTCCGAGACCTCACATGCATGAGAGGGTCAAGCAACAGTTTCGGATTGCAGAATTCCTCTGCTTTTCTGAACTAAAATACGAGATGATGTTAGTGTTATGATGTTAGGCAACTCAGAGAAAAAGCAGATTCCAACAAGTCATTTTGATGTTGTGCTCAAGGACAAAAGCAGCTGGAGAGGGAGCCACTGCCGACCCACAGTTCCAGCTGAGTTCGCACTCAGCACCCACAGGGAGCAGCTCCCGATGCACTTACTGTGGGCTGCTCATGTTGAGAGACGCAGCCAGAGCCATGGGCTTTCCTGGTGTCTCGTGGGGCTCAGCTGTCTTTGAAGCCTGTTGTCAGCATTTCCAAGTCTGAGTTCCACCGGGCGAATGTGGTACCCTAGAAACAAATGAATGAAAGGCATTTATTCCACTCAGATGCCAGGCCAAAGTCCCCCTGAGATCATTGCAAAATGGAAGTCTCTGGTACTTTCTTCCACGAGGCACTTTCCACAGTGATGCCGCACACACTCCTGTGATCGTTTCCAGGGGTTAACGACAGGCAGAACTTCTCTGTCAGAGAGCTGAAGGGACAAGCTCAGAGTGGCATAGTGACCTTTCTGTGTCACACAAAGATGGCAGAAGAGCCAGGTTGGACGGACCCTAGGCCATCTACCTGACCTCTAATCCACAGCTCTTTCCACCACACCTGCCTAAGAAAACCAGGGTAATTTTATATTTCAGCTTTAGGGGCCTCAAATACAAGATTTGCCTCAGAAATCTCATGTTTTCCCACCAATTTCTTTGTCCTGTTTCCATGTCCATCTGGCAATTCGGCCTCTGCGCTCTCCCAGGCTCCCCTCTGCTCCTCTCCGGGACGGGTCTCTCGGTGAGGAGAGGCTCAGGGCCTGGCTCCCCCTCACTGGCCTCCTTACCGTGGTACGTTACATAACCCCTCTGTCCTCAGTTTCAACACCTAAACAATGGGAATAAAAGTAAAACTAACTAAATGAGTTAATGCCTGTAAAGCACTTAGAACAGTGCCTGGCATGTAGTGTCGGCTCTGACTGTAATTATGTTGTAAATTCACATTGCACAGTTTGTTGACTCTGAGGACATTCCAAAGCATTCTGATGGCTGAGTACAAGATTTCCTTTTACAATTTGGTCAACAGAAGATGCTTTTCTAGAAAGCAGCGCTCCCGTACCATCTGGAAGACTCCTGGGAGACTAATAATGTGGCAGAGGAAACAGGTCCGGGTTCTGGGTGATTTTGTACAAGGTATCAATCAGGGAGGTTACTCCAAGGGCTATCCATCCTTCTGTAAGTTGCTTCTGCTGAAAACTGCTTTTCCTACAACGTCCACAGAATAGAACCTGCCTCCCTTCCCAAAGATCTGCTCTCAGAGGGCAGCTGGACTCGAGAGACAAAGGGCAGACTCGCTCCTCCTGCAGAAGGAACAATGTGCCCCAAGCGTGAAAATATCAGGGGACAGGGATAAACCTGCCCACAGGGATGCTCCTTGAAGTCCTGTGAGAAAACTGGGAGCTCAGGTGAAAGGTAACTCGAGGAAATCTTGGGGAAGTCTGAACCTAGAGCAGGTGGAAATACAGGAGATAGAGAGCTTTCTAAAATCGGAAGGGCTGTATACAGGAGACCCCATTTCCACATCAGTTTGTGGGAAACAAGAGCATGGGACCAAGAGGGGGGGATGATGGCAGGGAGACTCGGGGGATGGGTTATCCCCTCACCTAGACAAGAGGGTCTCAACCTCTCCAGTGCTAGGGATTGTGTGTCAATGATAAAGTAAGCGCCATCAAGTTCCCCATTCCACAATACAGAGTTAGTCAGTCTCAATCTTTCTTGTTCTTTTCACAAAGCCCCGTGAGAAGACAGGTCTCGTGGTGGCCTAACCTCAACAGGCAATGAAGCCAGGATCGAGGTCCCAACAAATGGGGCGCCAGGCGAGCAACACCCGCCCTGGAACCGTGTTTTAACACGCTGTATTCCCAAGTGAGCCCTTTAGACACCATGCAAGGAATGAGCTCTGCGGAGGCTACAACATGAAGGGCCTTGCTCTCCTAGACCTTCCAGGCCAGCTGGTCTTGTCTCCAGATTCCAGTCAATGCCATTGGCCCTCCTGGGTCTGAACTTCCCAGCTTCTACTCTAGCACGAGCCCATTCCTTAACATAAACCTCTCTACGAAACACACACGTGTATCCCAGTGCTTCTGTTTCTCTGTAGAAAACTCTGATACGACAGCAAATGTGAAAAGCACTCCTAGGACTGGGCTTGCCCTTTCGCTTCTACATCACCATAGCAACATGCAGGCCCATCACCTCAGCCAGACAGCCAGCCACCCACCCTCCCTCCCCAGGTGTATTTGTGAGGTCTGTCAAGATGAGAAGAGCCACCCAGCTGTGCCCAGACTGACTCGCAGACTCATGAGCTAAATAAAGTTGTTGTTTTGTAAAAATGTATTCTTCTAGAATTTATTAGCACCTTCTATGTTCTAGGAACCATATTAAATATTGATATTATCAAGATAAATGAGACATGGTCACTGCACTCAAACTCGTGGGCTAGTGATAGAGACAGATGCGGAGACAAAAATTAAAATTCAGAGAGGTGAGGATAATGAAGAATTACAGAGGAGTGTTTTGAAAGCTGTAAACTTTCTTATGAATATTGAGTAACTAATGCCTCCTCACTGGCAGACACAATTCCCCCCTGTTCATTCAGCCATCTGTTAAACGAAAAGGTTGGTGTTTATTTTGTTGTTGTTTGTTTTTAGCCCACCAAGGTTTTGGGGTAGTTTGTTATACAGTACTATTGTGGCAATAGATACAGATACATTATAGACAAATGGACACCACAACACATAAAATAATTCAAAGGTCTATTTGCAAAAAGCTACACTTCTCTCCATCCTCCATTTTACCCCTCCACCTCTTGCCTGAGGTCCCTACGTTAATAGGCAGGTGCTGAAATCCATGCTCAGAGCTGTGCAAACACATGCCCACATTCCTAGGGTAGCTTCTGTAGGTCTGTGCTTAACACAATAGAAGCAACTCTGCGATTTTATCACTCGACAATGTATAGCACACATCTTTTTTCTGCTCAATAGACAAAAACTTACATTTTTTCTAATTTCTGAACATACACGCACATATATAGCTTTATGTGCATTGCTAATTATACCATTCATGCTTTCAGTGGCTGCTTTTCCTCTTTGCCTGCTCTGACACATCACCTGCCTCACTGCTGTTGTCCCCAGTGAGGGACCCACTGCACATACACCAACGTTAAACCTGGGCACCCACCCCTTTTCTTGTAGAAGTCCCTCTGCTGAGTTGAGCAGTAAAGCTCAAATTCCATTTTTAATTAACGGCTGTATAATATTCCACAGTTAGGATGCTCTATAGCTTAGTTAACGATTCCCCTGTTGAAGGGCAGTTTTCAGACTTTTTTTTTTTGGCCACTGTGAAAATGCTATGATAACCATCCTTGTTCACATTTCATTCTTGTCAATTCTGTCACCTCAACAACCCAGGATTTCATCCTTTTTTTTCCAAACCCACTGCCATTGCTTAAACACTGGCCTGAAATTTCTCAACTACATTTTCACAATCTCCTCAAGTCAAGTCTCAATCCATCATCCAGCATTCTCCAAACTACCTCCAAAGAGGTCTCAGCATACGCATGATTCACATACAATAAAACACACTCATTGTAAGTGTACAGTTGGATATGTTTGAACAGAACCACCACGCCGATCAAGATATGAAACATTTTCACTGCCCCAGAAAGGTCCCTCATGACTCAGAAGTCAAGCCCCTGATGCCCAGAGGCTGTCCTAACTTCTATTCCCAGAGATTAGCTTCGGCTGCTTTCTAACTATAGATAAATGTAATCTTATCATGTGGATTACGTGTGTCTGGATTCTTAGACTCGTCTAGGAGATTCATCTGGGCATCTGCGTTCATCAGTATTTTTTGCTCCTTTATGTGGCTGAGGAGCACCCGATTATATGGAAATACCACAATTTATTTTTTCTTTCATTTAGGTACACCAGCAGGTGATAGAAAATGGAATTGTTTCCAGTTTGGGCTCTTACAAAAAAGTTGTCACAAACATTTCTGTGTAAGTCTTTTTTG
Source organism: Phyllostomus discolor (assembly GCF_004126475.2). Taxonomy (NCBI): domain Eukaryota; kingdom Metazoa; phylum Chordata; class Mammalia; order Chiroptera; family Phyllostomidae; genus Phyllostomus; species Phyllostomus discolor. The sequence goes on from NC_040914.2 coordinate 45,209,456, forward strand.
GATATAAATGTTCAATTTTAGGCAGATATCTAGGAGTAGAATTGCCAATTTATAAAATAGGTATATGTTTTGCTTTATCAGATACTTCCAAATAGCTTTTCAGAGTAGCTATAATTCCACCAGCCATGCGTGAGAGTTTCAGTTGCCAAAATAAGTCTTTTTAAAATGCAAATCATATTATTTCCTACTTAAAACCCATTTCTGGCTCTTTCCATACACGTTCAAATTCCACAGGAAATGGGCGTTATCTGTATCCCGGCTTTCCAGCCCCTTCTCCACATTCTCCCTTCACTCCAGTCACCCACCCCACCTCACTCAGCTGGTTCTTTCACAACTTTGCATAAGCCCTCCCCTCTACCAGAATCCCATTTTCTTCCTCATTTGCATAGCAAATGCCTACTCATCGCTTTCAGAAGTATTTGCTGATGACTTCACACCTGCATCCACACCCCTGTAGGCTAGCTGCTGGATTCTGTGCTCTGTTAACACACAGGGTATAACTCCACTATTACACTCTGCTCCGAGTATGAAAGTGTACATGGTTTTCTTCTCCCTACCTGACTGGCTCCTGCAGGACACTTTCTCCCTCCCTTCCTTCCCTCCACCAGAGTCTACTGAGGGTCTTCCACCTGACAGGTCCAACACTGGGACTGTGCACAGAATGACAAGTGAAAACTGTCACAGTCCCTGCATCCACAGAGCTCGGGGCAGAGTGGAAAGATAGTCAAGTAATTACACCCATACATGGAAAATCAGAAACTGAGTCAGTGTTCTGAACAAAGGGACAGAAGGATCTACTGGGATGTAAAAGAGGAATCTGTCCCAAATGGGGGAGCGGCGGGGGCATGAAGGTTTCCCTGAGGAAGCGATGCTTGACCTGGGACCTGAGGGAGACAGAGGAAGTAACTAGATGAAGTGTGTTCCCTCTGTATGGTGGGAGAGATCTCGGGACTGTTGACAACAGCAAAATGAAGCTGGTGAGCTGAGGTCAGAGAGCCTCGTGTGAGGGGCAAGCTGTGGGCAAAGGCCAGAGCAGAACTTGTTAGGGCTGGTCACTCCCTTGCTTGAGGTTGAGAAGCAACACTGATAGTATCATCTCTGCCCATCATCTGTCATGGTACCGAACATGGGGTCATGCGTGACACACTTTTGTTAAATGGATGAATGTTAGAAGTGTTCCAGGAGTGTGAAGCCGAAGGAGAGAGCCTACACGTCTCCTGAGTGGGCTGCAGGGCTGAGAGAAGGGTGTTTCTAAGCAAAGGCACAACTCAAGTTTGTTGATGGAAAACAGCCAACAGAGATTAACAGACAAGTTCTGACATGGGTGGGAAGGGAAGGAGTTAACAATACAAAGATTATTCACTTTATTCCTCAAAGGAATAAAGTCTTCCTTTGAGGTAAGAGAAAAGGGAAACATGGGGAATGCTCATAGGGGTGTCCAACCTTTTGGTGTCTCTGGGCCACACTAGAAGAAGAAGAGTTGTCTTGGGCCCCACATTAAATACACAAACACTAACAAAAAGTGATGAGCAAAAAGAAGTTTAACTAAATGTACTAATTTGTGTTGGGCCACATCCATAGCCACCCTGGGCCATATATGGCCTGCAGGCCTCGGGTTGGACACCCCCGTTCTAGAGAAAAGCACACACTGAGTTTTGGGAGAGGCATTAGTTATTATAGTCAGGTGGATCAGGGGCCAGTTTCCAGAACTAACATGGTGCCATGAGACAGCTACTTGTCATCCATGTGCCGTGGATTCTGCCTTCAATCACAGTGCAACTGGCATAGGGCCCAAAGTTTTCACAAAGTTTTTTCAAAGTATAATATTTTAGGCCCAATTCACAGGTACTTTACAGTTTACAGAACTTGGGTAGGGAGGTTAAGAGCACAGTCAGCGAGTGGCTGACCTGGAATTGGAACCCACATCCACCTGACTCTACTTCTAGGAGCCAAAGCAACTTGGGTTCCCTTGTCACTGTTTCAGATGTTTTGTTCCAGTACAGTGGGGCCATCCATGAGCCTGGGCACAGTGCCAGGTGATCCGGGCAGAAGGGAGTGGGCATAATTTGTGGAACGGGTCCTCGGATGAGTCTCGTGTGAGTGAATGAGGAGTAAGAAGGTGGTTTGGGAACCTAGAATGGGATACTCTGGCACAGAACACATCATCCTCTGATTGAGATGGGAAGGATCAGAAAGAAACCAACACAGGAGTACATCACAGGTTAACCTAATCCAAGATGAGGTCGGTGGCTTATCCAGTTAGCAGCGTGGCAGGAGAGTGCTATGTCCCAACTGTGGGGGACTGCCTTCCTGTGACCAAGAGGGCAATGACTTGGAAAGTAACTAGAGTGATTATGGGGGAGCAGCCCCTAGGAGAGAAGCCTACTGCAAAAGGAGAAAAGGAGCCCTTGAAATATCACCAGTGTCCATGGGAAGCTACAAAGCTGGGAGGGCCCTGGGCCAGGAGACAGGTGGCCACACCAGCAGAGAGCAGCAGGGGCTGTGGGAACCAGCCCCATCTGCAGAGAGCAGTCCTGTGGGGTGAGCTCAATTGGAGGCGGCAAGAGTCCCAGTGGGCAGGTGGTTGTTCCTAGTCTGGAATGGTGCCTGTGGGGATCTTACCAGAAGCATCACTGTGTATCACTGCAGCCACCAGCTAGTATGTCCCTCAATTATATTCTGTATGTTTCTTACAGCCCTTGCACTTACAACCCAGGGCCTGAGTAGTCTGTGCTGTGATGGACTCATGCAATCAACACAATCCCAGGCTCTTAAGCCTGAGCATATTTCTGACTTAAGGAGACACAGTGGGTTGAACACTGTCTGCCCAAGTTCACTTGAAACCTCAGAACCTGACTCTATGTAGAAATAGGCCTTTGTATCTAGTTACAATGAGGTCATCCTGGACCGGGATGGGCCCTGAATCCAACAGCAGTGTCCTTATAAGAGGCAGAGAGAAAAAGACCCCATGAAGACAGAGACAGAGGCTGGAGTGATGCCACCACAAGGCAAGGAACACCCGGGTCCACCAGAGAAGCAGGGAGTATTCTCCCCCAGAGCCTGTACAGGGAGTGTGGCCCTGCAGCCGCCTTGATCTGACACCTCTGGCCTCCAGAACTGCGAGAGGACAAATTTCTGTTTTGTTTTGTTTTTTAACTACCCAGTTTCTGGTACTTGGCTACAGAAGCCCCAGGAAACTTGCACAGGAGCTGAGTTCCTTCTCCCTGAACTGGCACCTTAGGAGATTTTCAGCCCTTGAGTGCCAAGAAATGTAAGTGCAAAAAAAAAAAAAAAGTACCTGCGGAATAAATACGCCCCCCTCCACCAGATTTTAAACTGAGGGGGAAGCATGGTGCCCCCTGAGGCAGCATGGAGGGATCAATGACAACATGAGGTAGAAGGCTGCTCACCAAGAAGGATCACTGTGTGGTTTCAGCTTGATGAATTTACTAAGTGTCAGGATGTGGCCTCTCCTTCCCTCACTCTCAAGGTTGAGTCAACCTCAGCATGATTAGCTAAATCATGTTAATCAAGCTCACAAGAAGTAAAAATTAGGCCACAAATGTATATTCATCAGTATGTGTGTGACAAAGAGAAAAAGCAGCTCTTCCAGTATCCGAAATGCCCACATTCGATACCAGGGCCCAGACTCTGCACACTGGGGGGCTGGGGGAAGCGGGGTGGGGGTGATCCGTGACATAAGTTAAATGGAGTCAAAGCAAAGAGTCAGGGCCCCATCCAGCAAGCAAAGAGGAGGGGACACCATCCCAGCCACAAAGCAGCCCAGCGACCTTCCCTGCACCACAGCTCTCTATCTCCAGCACCACAAGTCCAGACTGGCTGGCCTGAGCAGAATAGAATGCTTGTTTTAAGGCATTTAATTTATCCCATTAGGTGTCGGGATAATTTGTTATGCAGCAGTAGTAAC